>NW_027256883.1:196964562-197564562 GCF_029215685.1 Pituophis catenifer annectens | reverse complement strand
TCAAATAGGAGGCGCAAGATGACATTAAAAGGAGAACTACACTAGAACCATTATCAATGAATTTTGTCCAATGTCCTGCCAGATGGGAAACTTACAAATAGCATGTGAATATCCCAGAAACCTTTGGGAGCTATTAGTAATCCATTAGTTTTAAATGGATTTGTAAGTTTTAAAAACCATTAGTTTTATTTCGTTTTTTTCTTAAAGAAGTAAAGTGAAATGTTAATATTAGTTAACATTTAACATTAATATCATTCAAAACAGTAATAAGTTAGAATCACAGAGTCAACCAAGTCAACCTCTTCCTGTATCTCTGCATATGCAAAGCCTTATAGCATGTAGGAAAGAAAAGAAAAATAAGGCAGGAGATAATTGTTTTGATGAATAGTGTGATATGATTGAGCAAAGATTCTGAGGTGCTTCCACAATCAAGAAATATATTACATCTTGGTGTTTTAAATACGATACATGAGATTATATACAGAAATGCAGAAACAGTGCAGGAAATGTAATTAGTGACCGAACATTATCTTTTTAAAAAGTTCCCAATCCTTATACATGCTGAATTAAAGCCAACTCTTAACAATCCAAAGATTTTGATTGAAATTGGGGGGGTGGTGGTGGTTATGTTGTGATGCACATTTTTAAAAAAACTGCTAGCTCTTTGATTGTATTAAAATGGCTGCCATCTTGACTTGCTTCTGACCATGACAAACACCTCAAAAGGGTTCACTGGTCTGAGTGACAAGCTTCATAATCTTTGTTCCTTCTCACTCAGAACAAAATAAATTACCGTAAAACGTCATGCAAATGTGTGACTCATGACGCCAATATACATATGTTGTATGTTGCAGCTTTTTCTCACATGGAATTTGCCTCATAATGGCAGTAAGTTTGTTTGTTTGTACAGTAAAATGTGCACACAATTCTGAATGTAGACTCCTCCATCATATGGCTAAAGAAAATAGCCCACTAAAGAGAGAAATACAGAGGTGATATTCAGCAGGTTTTGACCAGTTCTGGAGAACTTGTAGCGGAAATTTTGAGTAGTTCGGAGAACCGGTAAATAACACCTCTGACTGGCCCTGCCCCCATCTATTCTCTGCCTCCTGAGTCCCAGTTGATCAGGAGGAAATGGGGATTTTGCAGTAACCTTCCCCTGGAGTGGGGAGGGAATGGATATTTTACAGTATCCTTCCCCTCCCATGCCCACCAAGCATGCCACGCCCACTAAGCCATGCCCACAGAACCGGTGGTAAAAAAAATTGAATCCTACCACTGGAGAAATATATAAAAACATAATTTCTTGAGCATCTTCAACAATGTTTACATGTTTCTCTCCCTTTTCTCCAGAGTCCCAAACGGATGTCAGATGCTGGGGTACAAACAGATCCTGTGTCTATCGTGTCTATCGTGAAACCCAAATAATTAACAACTGGAAGTCTCTGAAGAATCACTGGATCACCGTTACTTTTCCTCCTTTCAGGACAGAAAGAAAAAAGAAATGATTGGTATTGTTTATCCCCCCCCCCCCCCGCAATCTCTCCTTCTCTTCTTTTCGCGGCTGTAGCAAACTAGGGGCTGATATACAAATCTAAGGTCATTCCAAGTAAGATGTTTTGTGGGTTGTCTGTTTCCACTACCATCCACCCATTGCTTCTCCCACTGCTTCGCCCACCCTCACTGCAGTTCAGTCTGTTGAATCACCACATATATTTTCTTTCCTGCTGCAATGATCACGATACCTTCCATGGGATGACCACGAGGTAGATTGATCTACTCCAGTGTTCTCATTGGTCATGCATTCAAAAAGGCAGCATCTGATTGGTTTAGCTACCTGACATTCCTTTTTCTAACCCAGGGGTCAGCAACCTTAAACACTCAAAGAGCCACAAAGGTCCTAACTGGAAGTCTCCCCGTTCAATTCTGGAGCCGACCGGAAGTCTGCTTCCCCCACCATAGAGTCTCCTCCTGGCGCAGCGTCATTTTTCCTCTACCTGTCCTAACCGAAAGCCCTATAAAATTGTAGAGCCAACCAGAGACAAGGAACCGCAGCAGAGGGATGAAAGAGCCACATGCAGCTCCAGAGCCACGGGTTGCCGACCCCTGTTCTAACCCATAGCAATACAATGGAATGGTAGGGGTGCAGCCTGGGCTAAGATCCAAATTAAACACTATCAAACCTACTTGCTGCCCTGAATGCTAATATATGCTTTGAGAGACTACCAATTGCGGGACATATTCTCTTAAAGGTTAAAAAAAAAATAACAAAAGCTTACAAGGGCACTAAGATTTAAAGGGAGTTCAGCATCCAGGACATCTGGTAGATTTATCAAAACCCAAAAGTGGATAAACATTACCAGTATGGGGGAATGGGTTAAGATTTGTTTCATTCTTTTTTCTGAATCCAAAAAAACAAAAACAAAAGTAAAAAAAAAAAAACTGGAAAAAGCCTGCCTACAAATGTATATGCATTATGCATTTCTAATATATATGTGTTACTATCCTGAGTTCATAATGGGCTTCATTTAGGCACTGATATTTCCTATACTTTGCTGCATTGTATGCAATTATCTGTGCATCTTTTTAGCTGCAAATCATGTCACGGGATTGTGCAAAGTGTGGATAGTGATGCAGAAGAAACAACTCAGAAAAAGTGACCTGCATACCGTATGTTTGTATTTTTAAAATTGAAGAAAATGCATTTCTCCTCCATGCCTACCCAAACTCCATGAAATGTAACTCTATCCCAATTTTCTTCAAATGTCCTTGTTTTAAGAGAGGATCATCTTAGGACATCTAATTGTAGATCTTGTGATCCATTTAGCACTTCAGAGCCCTGTTAGATGAGAACAGCAGATGAAGACTGATTCAACTTTTTGCAAGTCACAGATTTTATTAAAACATGTAAACTTTCATGAGTGCGACAGTAGCTCGTCAAAGCTTATATCTTTCCATAAAACTGGTTATTCAGAAAAGATGCTATCAGAAACCTCCGGATTTTTTGATTACCATAGACTAGCCCAACTCTCTTTCTACAATTAGAGCAACATATAAGTCCCAGTAAATGTAGTTTCATGATTTCTGATTGCCGAAAATTATTTGCAATTACTCAGAACCAGTTTGCAGTATGAATAAATTTGGAAAGTGTCCTCTTACTCAAATTAGAATATCAATCTTGGATCATCTGTCTTAGTTTGCCCAGTTATGCAGAGAACACCATTTGCATATGTTTGCAATTTGTTTATTTTCCAGTCATTTGCATAATGTAAATTCAGTTTCCTTGCTCTGTGAGAACATGATTGGATATAGAAACATGAAGAAAATTAATGGGTAATGGCTGTTAGTGTACTAACTAATGCCATTTGAATTGATCTATAACAAACAGGGGCATCTGTACAGTAGTGGCCAAAATTGTGAAAACCTTTTGGGAAAAGTGTATTTGCTAAAACTAGCTAATAATACCATTATTTATTTTTTTTGGAGTAGTACCATAAAATTAATTTAATCAAGAATGTAATGCAATAACTTTTATGAAGGATTTGCTATGAGAATAGCATTTACAGTATAAAGAAGAAAAGTGAAACACGTAGAAAAAACGAGCTATACAAAAATTATCACCATGTCAGTTAATACTTAGTTGGGTAACCTTTAGCACGAATTACGGCCTTACAAGGTCTTCCCATGGAGTGAATCAAGTCTTTTAGTTCTGCAACTGTTATAATGTGAAACCAAGATTGAATAATTGATTCTATTAACAGGGTTTTATTGCTGGGTCGCTTCTGACTAACAAGTTTCTTTAGTCAGCTCCATAGATTTTCAGTTGGGTTAAGATCTGGGCTATTCCCAGGCCATTCCAGCAGTGGAATAGGATTATCTTGAAACTCCCAAAAAAAAGTGGTGTTATTAGCCATCAAACCTGAAAAATACACTTTTCCCAAAAGATTTCCACAATTTTGGTCATTACTGTAAGGGGCAGTAAAAGAGCTCAGTCGCAATTGGGCCTGTGCAAATCAAAGCTCCGCCCCCTTTTTGTGTGTTTCATCTTTGGCTTGGATGCTTTCCTGGCCATTAGTGGAGGGTGAGCGGTGAAACAGTGGATAATTCTGAAAGCATTGGCTAATTGCTTCAAAGCAAATTAAAGTTTTCTTTATAATTTCTCAAAATCTGACTCCCTTCATCCCATGAGATATCTGTTCGAAGTGGCAAACCAACTCAATATTTAAGATTAAAAACAAACCAACCATTTGGATACTGTTCAGAGTTCTGAACTTTTGATCTTGAACTTTGATCCTGGATCTGGCCTCTTGTTAAAAGCAATGCACAGATAGTCCTCAACTTACGACCACAATTGAGCCCAAAATTTCTGTTGCTAAGCGAGACAGGTGTTATGTGAATTTTGCCCAATTTTATGACCTTTCTTGTCACAATTGTTTAAGGGAATCATTGCAGTTGCTAAGTTCGTAATTTAGCTTGTCAAAAAATGACAAAAGACGATCGCATAACACGAGCACATTGCAACATCATAAATATGAGTCAGTTGCAAAGCATCTGAATTTTGATTACATGATTGTGGAGATGCTGCAATCATTATAAATGTGAAAAAAACGGTCATAAGTCACTTTTGCTAGTGCCATTGTAATGTCAAAGAATTACTAAATGAATTGTTGTAAATTGAGGACTACCTGTACATACCCGATTAGGATCTGAAAATATTTCATGCTTCACATGAGTAATCTGGGGTTAATTTTAATTGTAGCTAGGAACATTGTGGTTTATAGTAAAACAGTAGTACTAATGTGGAGATAAATATTAGAATAGAATAGAATAGAATAGAATAGAATAGAATAGAATAGAATAGAATAGAATAGAATAGAATAGAATAGAATAGCAGAGTTGGAAGGAACTTTGGAGGTCTTCTAGTCCAACCCCCTGCCCAGGCAGGAAACCCTACACCACTTCAGACAAATGGTTATCCAACATCTTCTTAAAAATTTCCAGTGCTGGAGCATTCACAACTTCTGCAGAAAAAATGCTTTTAGAAGCCTCTGACGATCAGGCAACTCAGCTGGGATCGTCAGAGGCTTTTAAAAGCATTTTTTTTCCTACAACCTCTTCGGCCTAAGAGGTTGCAGAAAAAAATACTTTTCAAAGCCTCTGACGATCCCAGCTGAGCCGGGCGATCATCAGAGGCTTTTTTTTTTTTTTTTACTTTTAAAAGCATTTTTTCGGCTGAAGAGGTTGTAGAAAAAAAATCTTTTAAAAGTAAAAAAACAGCCTCTGATGATCGCGCGGCTCAGCTGGGCAAGGGGGGGGGGGGGCGCAGGGATTTTTGCTACCGGTTCTCCGAACCACCCGCTGCCATCGCTACCGGATCGGGCGATCCAGTCCGAACCGGGAGCATTTCACCCCTGGTTTAGAAGCATATTTCAAGCCACACTTTCATATCTCCTTTTCTAGGTCACCCTTATTTGTAGTTTTATCAGATAACAATGCACACTCATTGACATCAATTGTCAATGACGAGCTGAGCCATTATGTGATGTTTGCAAATGCAGGTATGGGGAGCGATTGAGCAGAGTATGAAAGGTTGCAGTTATAAAGATAATATAATGTAAGATTCAGTGGACAGTGGAGTTTATATTTGAGTAGGTTTCTTAGGGTTGTAGTAGACAATTAGAAAAGGATGAGATTAAAAGGTTTTTAGTCAGATGTATATTACAGGTAGTCCTCGATTTACAATCACAATGGAGCCCAACATTTCTGTTGTTAAGTGAGACATTTGTTAACTGAGTTTTGCCCCATCTTACCACCTTTCTTGCCACTGTTGCTAAGTGAATCACTGCCGTAGATAAATTAGTAACCTGGTTGTTAAGTGAATCTGGCTTCCCACATTGACTTTGCTTGTCAGAAGGTCGCAAAAGGTGATCGCATGACCTTGGGACAATGGTCATAAGTATGAATCAGTTGTCAAGCATCTGAAGTTTGATCACATGATCATGAGGATGCTGCAGAAGTCGTAACTGTGAAAAACGATCATAAGTCACTTTTTTCAGTGCCATTCTAACTTTGAACAGTCGCTAAATGAATTGTTGTAAGTCAAGGACCTCCTGTATATGATCAGGGGGATCCTCTTTAAATGGTACCATTTTCCAGGGAAAAAGATAAAATGAAAACCCCAAAAACCTCCATTGCAAGTTGTAATCTAAACTATTTTCAAAACACAGGAACGTACAACGGTTGGGTTACAACCAGTGCCCCATTGTTGATCATGAATACCAGGGCTGCATTCATAATTTTTTAAAGGCATTTTTGAAATTGGTTTTCAAATGATTTCAGGCAGTTCTCAAGTTACAACTACAACTGGGACAGAATTCCCATCATTAAGTGAGCTGGTTGTAAAGTGAGTCTCATGCTCGATTTTATGACTTTTTCTGCCAGAGTTGTTATTCGAATCTGGCTTAATTGAATTTGACTTTGTCGTAAGGTTGCAAATGGTGATCATGTGACTCTGCAACCATTGTGATTATATGCCAGTCGGTAAGTGTCTGGATTTTGATCATGTGACTTAATCGTCACATGATGGTCTTAAGTGCAAGGACTGGTTAAAAGTCATTTTTTTCAGCATCATTGTGACTGCAAATGGTTGTCAAACAATGGTTGTGAATCTACCTGTAATTCTATTGAAAAAGCTGAAATTTACAGGATTTCTCACTAATTCTCATCTATTTCTGTCTTCATGTAATGAAATGCAAGAAGTTTACTTCTCAAAAGTAATTAAAGTATTAACCAGAATCCAACACAAGGGGGCAGTATGGAGGCCCTTTTATTACTAACCTAAAGGACATATTTACTTCTGTGTTATTAATATAATTTGTGTATTGTTGTGCAGGGGAAGATCAGATTGTTAGGTTATACAATTATATGATTTCTTTTTTAAAAAAATGGATTGGAAGAACAAATGCAAATTATAACTGATTTACAAACATTCTGTGGTAAGAACTTTTTATAGCACATCTATGCTACATATACAAACACATTCTATTCATTATTGTAAAAGTAAGGAACAGGAAGACTAATGTTATAATTTAAACTAGCACCTGAATTTTAAATACTTGTATATTTTGATTTCCTTCTGATTCAATAAACATTATTTAAGAAAACCTATTTGCTTTTAATCGCTTAATTGAAGGTTTTTATTAATTCTCTATGGCTGTGACCCCAATTTTGCAAAAGGTGGGTAATATATACTGACACTTTTTTTATTGTTTTCTGAAATATATTTAGGATCTATCAAAGTCCACATCAGATGTTCGACACCCAAGGACACTTTGACATTCACTGAATTTTTGATGAGAAAATAACACACATGAACACAGAAAACTGTAATCTACACTTTTCTAGCCAAATGATTGACAGGTGTGTGTGTGTGTGTGTGTGTGTGTGTGTGTGTGTGTGTATCTTTCTTGCTCTCCCCCTTGGGTGGCCACTCGATTGGGGCAGACTGCTGGAAATCCATTTCATATTATGTATCATATTTTAGGTTTCAAATAGTACAATAATTCATCTTTTATATATTTGAACCTCATTGGAAATAGAATAGAATAGAATTTTTATTGGCCAAGTGTGATTGGACACACAAGGAATTTGTCTTGGTGCATATTATTAATATTCAGCAACATATTGAAGCTCGTGTTCAGACTATTAATTTGGTCTAGTTCAGATTTGGGAATCTTGCACTAAGGAGAAGGGAAATTTTGGGGTGCCAACGTTCAAAGAGAAAAATAAATAAATTGAAACATGCTCAGGAAAGTCACCAAGATGTTGAAAAGGTTGGAAATAAAGGAATAGTTAAAAGATCCAGGTGTCAACTTTGAAACTTGCACTGTTGTCACAGGCTCTTTTCGTTTCTTAGCTTGCCACGCTAGACCAGACAACAACAAAAAAATCATCCTGTGGGAACCAAGGTCATCTCAACAGATGTTTGGCAAAGGCTTGAAGAGGTTGCCATAGAGATATCAGAACACCTAATGGGACAACGTGACCTTGGCAAAGGAGGGGAGGAAAGAAGTTCTACTGAAGCCACAACTCATGTGTGACTTACAAATGTGCTCACTGACCTAGCACAACTGCTTGAATAAATAATACTTGAGTTCTAGAAGTTTAGGCTGAAGATTGATATTATGAAAACATACCATTTATTTTTGTTACTTTACCCCAGCTCTCCAGCATACAGCTTTATGTAGTTTTAAAAACTATTCTAGATTGCTTCAGTTTATGGCTTTTGGTAAGCTATTTCAGTCTACATTGAGGCTGGGTCATTTCCAGGGACTTCTGCAATCAAATCAGTGGTGAAATCCAATTTTTTTTACTACCGGTTCTGTGGGCGTGGCTTGGTGGGCGTGGTGTGGCTTGGTGGGCGTGGCTTGGTGGGCATAGCAGGGGAAGGATACTGCAAAATCCCCATTCCCTCCCCACTCCTGGTGGAAGGATATTGCAAAATCTCCATTCCCACCCCACTCTGGGGCCAGTCAGAGGTGGTATTTGCCAGTTCTCCGAACTGCTCAAAATTTCCGCTACCGGTTCTCCAGAACCTGTCAGAACCTGATGGATTTCACCCCTGAATCAAATCCTTTGAGTGTATGTGCATATTTGTGTGCTTGAATATATAATTAGGAAAGAAGAAGAAAAGCAGGTTAAGTGAAGGCTCTGACTTGGAAATCTCTCTGTTTCTCTTCACACATTTCACTAAAATGAGAAGTGCTTGTTTTACCTTATCACGTAGCATGAACCTACTAGCTCCTCTGATTTCTAAATCATGGCTTAGAAGTAAGTACATGACCTCAGCCATCCCCAACACACCCCTATCCGCTCCTGCTTTTTTGAGAAAATACATTGCACATACCATAGTTTATTTTCTTATCTATCCATTTGTAAAGAAAACATTTAAACAGAGAATTTGGGGAAACTACAACTCCTCCCTTTCCATGGCGTCTACTTTAGTGACTACTAGCTCTTTACAGACTACTCAGGTTAAGTGCAAAAAAACAGGAAATCCTGCCCCACCTCTTTCTGAAGGTGTGTTTTCCCCCTGTAATAAGTTGTTTGAAATAAGAGACAAAATCCACAAACTAGCAAC
Source organism: Pituophis catenifer annectens (assembly GCF_029215685.1). Taxonomy (NCBI): domain Eukaryota; kingdom Metazoa; phylum Chordata; class Lepidosauria; order Squamata; family Colubridae; genus Pituophis; species Pituophis catenifer. The sequence continues at coordinate 197,555,423 of NW_027256883.1, read as the reverse complement.
AAAGAGATTCAGAAAAGTCTTACATAACTCAGAAATATGTAGCCCAAGCATGGTAGTCCTAGGTCTAAGAAAAGAATCACAAGCCTCTGTATCTATGAAGCTATCAGAAATCGGGTTTGTCTAGTCTAGTGAAAAGAAGGACTAGGGATGACACGATAGCAGTGTTCCAGTATTTGAGGGGCTGCCACAAAGAAGAGGGGGTCAACCTATTTACCAAAGCATCAGAAGGCAAGACAAGAAACAATGGATGGAGACTAATCAAAGGGAGAAGCAATCTTAGAACTAAGGAGAAACTTCCTAACAGTGAAAACAATTTACCAGTGGAACAACTTGCCTTCAGGGTTTGGGGGTGCTCTGAAGTTTCATACGTAACTGTGTAGTTTCGATGGCCAGGTCACAATATTTCGTGATTTTTTTCCAATTCTTTTTCTTCGACTCTGGTGTCTCCTGGTACAGCAATATCAATAAACTGTACACTTTGGCCCTCGATAACTGTGATATCTGGCAAGTTGTGTTCCAAATGATGATCCGTCTGTATTTGAAAGTCCCACAAGATCTTCACCATCTTCACAATAATAATCTTTATTATTATTATTATTATTATTATTATTATTATTTATTCATTAAACATGAAACTCAGTCAATTAAACTTTCAAAAATGCATCACAAATACCTTTGACTGGTGTTAATGGTTGATATTATTTTTATTATTTTTATTATTTTTTATTTTATTATTCATATTTACGAGGACTCTGGGCGGCTTACACCAAAGACAGTATACTAAATAGCATATTGCCCCCAACAATCTGGGTCCTAGTATGTACAGCTGCAAGCTAGATGGAGAGAAAATCAGAAAACTGGTATCTTGCAAAATGAGGAGAACTTGGTAAAACAAATTAGAGATCAAAGTCAAATGCATATAAAAAGGTTGTATAATTCATTGGTAGAAATAGATTCAGAAACGGAGTTAGTTAAGGACTGTATGATAAAGTGGGCACAAAATATTGAAGAACCAATAATGATGGAAACGTGGGAAAAATATGGGTTAGAAATGTGAAGTTTACGCAAGCCCAAAATTTAAGAGAGAATTTTTATAAAATGTTTTATAGATGGCATCTAGATCCTAAAAAGCTAGCCTGTATGTATCCAAATGTGCAACCTAAGTGTTGGAGATGCAAATGTGATGATGCCACATATTATCATATACGGTGGACATGTAAAAAAATTAAGGCATTTTGGATAAAAATATGGTGGATTATCCAAAACATTCTCAAAAAGAAGATAAAATTTACTCCACAGTTCTTTTTGTTGGGTATAATTACAGATTGTACGGTTATAGAGACTAAATTGATTTTAAATTTAATAACAGCAGCCAGACTTTTGGTGGCACAGTATTGGAAGAAGGAAGACTTACCAACTATTGAAGAATGGACATTAAAAGTAGTAAACTTAGCAGAGATGGCAAAAATTTCGGCATACTTGAAGTACCATTCAAATGAAAGATATATATTGGAATGGAGAAGATGGATTGACTATATTCAAAACAAATATCGAACAAAAAAGTTTCAAATAGCCTATGAATGAAACCAAAATTTTCTTTTTGAATTATGTTTTGTTAGTTGAAAGGGGAGTTAAAGAGCAAGAGGGAATTTGGAGCCTACAGAAAGTTAGCATATTTTAGTTTATGTTTGTTAAATGTTATACCCTGTATTTGCTCTGGGAAGTCCGGGGGAGGAGGGGAGTTGGAGGGAGAGGGGGGATGAGGGATGGGGGGTGGGTGGAGGAGGGAAGGAGGGGAGGAGGGATGGGAAAAAATTGTTGTAATACCTGATAAAACTTTTTAATTAAAAAAAAAAACAATCTGGGTCCTCATTTTACCCACCTCGGAAGGATGGAAGGCTGAGTCAACCTTGAGCCGGTGAGATTTGATCTGCTGATCTGCTAAACCAGCAGTCAGTTGAAGTAGCTGCAGTACTGCACCCTAACCATTGTGCCAACTCGGGTTGCTGCCAGCATCCTAGGTATCAACCAAGTACCTTCTTAAGATGTACGATGTCCAAGTAGTGCAGTTTTTTGCTTTTCTGCTGGTGTTATTTCAGGAAACTGCAATTTGTTGATGTATCTTATAAAATTCTTGGACATGGAACCAAGCGCCACGATGACAATGGGTATCACTGTTACATGTTTCATCCATAGCCATGTAGTTTCGATGGCCAGGACATGATTTCGTGATTTTTTTCCAGTTTTTTTTCTTCGACTCTGGCATCTCCTGGTACCGCGATGTCAATAAATTATACGTTTCAGTTTTCGACAACTGTGATATCTGGCATATTGTGTTCCAAGTGATGATCTGTCTGTATTTGAAAGTCCCACAAGATCTTCACCTTCTCATTTTCTATAACTTTTTCCACTTTATGTTCCCATGACTTTTTGGATATAGGTAAGATGATGATGATGATGATGATGATGATGATGATGATGATGATGATGATATTATTATTATTGGTTAATCTGTAATGAGATTCACAGCCTTTGAGGCTGGTTAATAGCTCAGCAGCTCGAGTCCTAACCAAGGACCTAGGAACTGTTAAGGTATCGTCGGAGGATATAAGCTGTTCCAAGTAAGGTGGTTTTTTGTAGAGTCAAAATGTTCAAGTCCGGTAAATTTAGAATTTCTAAATAGCAGGGTAGCACTTTGGGTACTATTATTATTATTATTATTATTATTATTATTATTATTATTATTATTATTATTATTATTATTATCTGAAAAAGAGCAGATGACAAGTCAAGATGACAGTCACAGCTGTCATCTTGACTTTTCTCTCACCCTCCCACTCTCCACAAACATACCTGTTTCTATCCTCCTCTCTTCTGCATTAGATGTGGAAGCAAAGTAGGGAACTTGTAGCCTTTCAGATATCATTAAAGTGCTATTCCCAGCAGCCTCATTTAGAATGATTGAGAGGGATGCTGGGATATGTAGTTCATCAGCCCCTGGAACACAAAAAAACATTCTGCACTTCTCCAGGAGGTGCTCCTAAAACAAACAAGCAAAAAAAGTAAAAACCCTTAATTTGATAACAGTGATAAAGATAAAGAACTGCAGAAAAAAATCCTCAAATTTTATTTTTGTAGATTTTTTTTTCATCCTGCTTTTATTATTTTTATAAATATCTCAAGGCAGCAAACATACCTAATACTCTTTTCTCCTCTTATTTTGCCCACATCCGCCCTGTGAGGTGGGTTGAGATAAGAGAGAGTACCTGGCCCAAAGCACCCAGCCATGGCAAAGGTGGAACTACAACTCACATTCTCCTGTTTTTAGCCTGGTGCCTTAACCATTAGATCAGATATAAACATGAAGTAGTACAATACATGGGCTTCAAAAATCCAAATGTTATTAATTTGTTGTTTATTTAGATGTTATTTTCAATTGGTTTATTTGAATGATTTGTGCAGCTGCCCATCTCACAGCAGATAACTTACTAGCTGTCATCAAACTAATATGGAGAACTAATTATTTGCTGCTATCTAGTGGTTGCTCAGATTTTTGTTGCCCTAATTTGCTTCCCTTTAATGGAGAAAAGGCAGTGCAGTTTCATCAAGCATAACTTCTATCCACATTTGTAAGTGAAATCCAGTTTTTGGTTGACAATGCTGTGATTTGGATTGAAGAACATGCTCAATGCAAATATTTTTCCAAAATGGTAATGTTTCCAGTTCTCTCTATGACCTCAGTAATATTATTTTACTGTTGCACAGTTCATATTTTATATAGCAGTTGTCTTCCTTCAGACTATTAACTGCTCCAATTTACATTTCTCACTAAGGAAATCCCTGCCATACTTCAGATTACTTATAAGGATGTTTGAGAACAATTATTTTATGGACAGCCTATGTCAAAAATATAATCTTTCAATAGCATTCACATTTCATTTGCTTCCAGGACTCAATGCTTACTAAATCTCAAACTCACATATGTTCCTAATAAAGTAATTTGTGTAAAGTCAAGGAAGGACAACATGATGTTTCCTACACATTTTGTATTATATGTCCCACAATTCTTTACTACTGATTATGTAAGAAGGGGATATAGGACTTCAAGTTGAAAAGAATAGCAAAGTTTCCCAAGGCTCAAGTTTAGAAGCTGGATGAGGTGCTTTTTTATCTATTAACCATTGTTGTTGTTAGTTGCGAAGTCATGTCTGACCCATTGCGACCCCATGGACAATGTTCCACCAGGCCTTCCTGTCCTCTACCATCCTCTGGAGTCCATTTAAGCTCATGCCTACTGCTTCAGTGACTCCATTCAGCCACCTCGTTCTCTGTCGTCCCCTTCTTCTTTTATCCTCAATCTTTCCCAGCATTAGGCTCTTCTCCAGCGAGTCCTTCCTTCTCATTAGGTAGCCAAAGTATTTGAGTTTCATCTTCGGGATCTGGCTTTCTAAAGAGAAGTCAGGGTTGATTTCCTCTAGGACTGACCGGTTTGATCACCTTGCAGTCCAAGGGACTCGCAGGAGTCTTCTCCAGCACCGTAGTTCAAAGGCCTCAATTCTTTGGCGCTCAGCCTTCCTTATGGTCCCACTTTCACAGCCATACATTGCAACTGGGAAAACCATAGCCTTGACTATAAGCACTTTTGTTGGCAAGGTGATGTCTCTGCTTTTTAGTATGCTGTCTAGATTTGCCATAGATTTCCTCCCCAGGAGCAAGCGTCTTTTAATTTTTTGGCTGCAGTCCCCATCTGCAGGGATCTTGGAGCCCAGGAAAATAAAATCTGTCACTACCTCCATTTTTTCCCCCTCTATTTGCAGGACTTGAGAGGGCCAGATGCCATGATCTTAGTTTTCTTATTGTCAGATAAGAATAGTCTTATTATAAAAAAACTATTAACTATAGGCAATCCTAATTAGAAGACCTCTTATCGCAATTGCAATTGCAATCACAATCACACTTAGACTTATATACCACTTCATAGTGCTTTACTGTGTTCTCTAAGCAGTTTACAGACTGGGGACAATATGCTGTTGGGGACAGCATATTGTCCCCAACAATCTGGGTCATTTTACCCACCTTGGAAGAATGGAAGACTGAGTCAACCTTGAGCCAGTCAGGATCAAACTTCTGGCAGTGTGCAGTTAGCCTGCATGCTAACCAGTGCCCAACCACAGCTCTTATGACACCCTCTAGATCAGGGGTGTCCAACCTTAACAATTTTAAGACAGCTAGGGAATTCTGAAAGTTGAAGTCTTACAAGTTGCCAAGGCTGGATCTAGAAATACTGTGACGACCATTTCAAAAATTTTGGGAATTATGTTCCCATACATTTGAAGTACACCATGTTGAGGAACTAGAAACCAAAAGAACAAACATACTGTAATTACTAAAACTCTCAGATAAACCTATTTCCCCAAAACTGATTTTTCCAGTGAATCATTAAAATATATATTTCTGACTCACCCACATTTTGATTCACAAGGAAGTGGTGTTCCTGTTGCATGCAGCTTTGTCAAAACAGCTGTTCATCCCAATCTTTCTTCATTGCATTTGAAAGATCTCCAAGTCTTCCTCCTAAAACAAATCTGAAGATATTGTCAGTTTGGTGCCAAGCTCTACCAAACATTTACACTAAGAGTAACAAATGCAGAAACTCCACATATTAGTATGTGATTTTCCCAGATAATATTTATGATTCCATCAATACCCAGTGTTTAAAGATAAGCACTCTTTCTTAAACAGGAAAATAATGTAAAAAAAAACCCACAACCCTCCACCCTTCCAATGTATTTGGATAACTCATAGGATAATGCCTCAAATTCATTTACTCTCTGATGAGGGATTTTCACCCAGTTCTCTAATATAGATAAAGGTAAAGGTTCCCTTCGCACATATGTGCTAGTCGTTCCCAACTCTAGGGGGCGGTGCTCATTTCTGTTTCAAAGCTGAAGAGCAAGCACTGTCCAAAGACGTCTCCGTGGTCATGTAGCTGGTATGACTCAACGCCAAAGACGCACGGAACACTGTAACCTTCCCAGCAAAGGTGGTCCCTATTTTTCTACTTGCATTTTTTACGTGCTTTCGAACTGCTAGGTTGGCAGAAGCTGGGTCAAGAAACAGGAACTCACCCCATTACGTGGCACTAGGGAGTCGAACCACTGAACTTTCGATCGACAAGCTCAGCATCTTAGCCACTGAGCCACCACATCCCTTATTCTAATATAGCTCTATGTAAATTATGTACCTCTATATCCAAACTATTCATTTATGTTAACATTTATAAATCCTATGAATTTTTCCCCCTTCATTCTTTTGGATAAAAGATTGAACAATTGCTCTTATTGCTTGATAATAAACAGATGTTAAACTCCAAGTACATTTTGGGAGACTAAGACAGACACTGCTGCCTAAGCAATATCTAATATCATGTACATGGTAGAATAAGCTTGCCCCGAGCATAGGTGGAATTGCCTTCTACAAAATCTCAGAATATTTGGCTTGGGTTTTGTTTCTTCTACTGGTATATTCTTTTTACCTCCTAAACAATTATACATTGAGGCTTTTTTTTCAGTGTTGACAGACGAAAGTGTTGTAGGTATTTTCAGAATCTTCCTGTTTTTGTCATGGTGTTATGCCACTAGCTCTATTCTTCATACATGTGTGTGATGTCACACTTGTAGAGAAATGGCTAGGCTGCCATCACAGCCAGGGGGAATATTACAGGGTTGTTAAGTCATGTGATTCGGTCTTGTGATTTACTGGCATCATTTTGGAATAATATTTTCAGATAACTAACTAGATTTATAGGAAATATTTTAATGTCAAAGATGTTAGTAATACGTTAAATTATGTCCCAAAACTTTAGATTGTGTGACCATTTTTGAGGATGGATAGTTTTAGGGTCTTGGATATAGCAAAGATAATTATTTTGAAAAATTGGAAAAGTAGTGCTATTCCTGATGTTAAGGATTTAATTCCAGAGATAAGTAACATCCCTTTTTGAAAAAGGTAATTCTATCCACTAAACAAAATCACTCAGTGTAATTTTGTGCCACTTTTTATAACATTTTGCAATGTTAGAGAACCATTCATTTTAATTTTTTTTCCTTAAAATAAATTTAGAAAATTCTTTGCAATTTGATTAATCTGCAAGATATATAGCTTTCCCCTTTTCTGGTACTTGTGTGTTTGTGTGAGTGTGGAGGTTCTTTTGTTAAGTTGGATGATTTTTTTAATATTTTTTCCTTTTTCTTTTTTTCTTTTGCATTTTTTTTCTTTCTAGTTATATAGAAAGAAAAAGAAAAAGGAACACAAAATAAAAAAGGGAAAGGAACAAATATATTAAAAAAATACAGCCACTCAACCTAAGAAAAGCACCACTCTCACATACATACAAAATAAAGTTTTGTTTCCACATTGCATTTGGTAGCCTGACACTCACCTACTCATTCTCTCTCACACATACACACAGGAAACGGCTGGATTACAGTCTGTTCAGACACATCTTTTGTCAATCTTCAGTTGAGAAAACATTGCAAACACACTAACTTTAATGAGTCAACTCTTTGTAGCTGGCATAGAAGCTGGGGAAAAGATGAGCTGCTTTAATCAGTAGGTTGTAATAACTACAAACTACAAACTCCAAATTCTTCCTTTCTGATCATTTTAAAAGTGTGCTCAGCACAGCCCTAACAATTATGATTTTGCATCCCCTCATTATCAAGCTTTTGAAGCATCTGAGCCATGAAAATACAAGTGGGCATGGTGTCATCCTCCCAAATCTTTCTATCTATCTGTCTGTCTGTCTGTCTGTCTTTCTTTCTTTTCTTTCTTTTTCTTTCTTTCTTTCTCTTTCTCTTTTTCTTTCTTTCTTTCTTTTCTTTCTCTTTCTTCTTTCTTTCTTTCTCTTTCTCTTTTTCTTTCTTTCTCTTTTTCTCTTTTTCTTTTTCTTTTTCCCTTTTTCTCTTCTTTCTTTCTTTCTTTCTTTCTTTCTTTCTTTCTTTCTTTCTTTCTTTCTTTCTTTCTTTCTTTCTTTCTTTCTCCTTCTGTGAATTTCAGAATATTCAGTGTCCAAACAATCAAACATTTGATACATGGTACATTTCCCTTTCTTCTCTTTAGTTGTCATGGAACCTGGAGAGGGAGGGTTTTCGACTTGCCAGCCTATGCAGAACTACTACAAGCCTCTTTTTCCTTGCCGTGAGGAAATCAACTGAGACTTGGAAAAGTCTCAGTTCCTGTTTGTTTGTTTTTCCTCCCTCCCAACAGCTTCTGTTTCAACATCTTGAACTAGTTACATGTACACAGCTGAAAGTTAGTGCAAGGTCTGCTACGAATGAGATAGTCCTCCCTGGTATGCGATTACAATTTTCAAGCCTTGCCCAGTTTTATTGACAAAGCTCCTTGACTGTTGCTTAATTTCACTTCCGAGTGTTCTGCTTTATACATTCTCACCCCCTCTGCTGCCAAGCTCTCTGGCTGAGGTTTTAATCTCCTATAACCAGCAGAGGGCACCATTACTTACTTTCTGAGGTCATTCCATTCATTGAAGAATAGCTTTTTCCTATTCCACCTGGATATGCAAAAAGTAACATTAGATCTGTAAAGATCTTGGAGGGGGGGTCTTTCTGCATCGCTGGGACTTCAATTAGGGGGAGCGGCTTTGAAGAACAACCATGAAGCAAAGAGATCTCCTTGTCAGAACAGCTTCACAGTAGCCTTTGGGGCAGGGGAAATAGACGATCTGTTTTGGCTGATTTGGCTGATCAAGGCAGATACCTGAGTCTCCCTCTGGGTATCATCAAGGAGATCTGCTTCATTAGAGAGGATTGTGATAATTGGATTGCTCTGAAAAGGAAGAGAGGGTTGACTTTATGAAATGGTTCCTTTCCAAAACCAAACTCAATAAACACTGTCCATTTCTAATCAGCTTGTTATAGATACTCTGACGCCTTAGATTTAGCATTGCCATTCTTGTCATCAACTGTCTCATTTACAATTTATTTATACAATAGTCATGCCCTGTCTCAGCCCTAATAAATTTTGGGTGCAGAATAAAACTATTGGTGACAGATCTTCTGTTTTATCCTAGTATTATGTAAAGTATTATGGAGGTTTATATACCGGGGGGAGGGGGGGTTCAAAATTTTTAGCAAGGGGTTCTCTGCCCGGTTGCTGGCTGGACATGGCCATGGTGGGCGTGACCTAGTCAGCCTCCTGCACTATGATGGGAGGGGGCGTTTTTGCCCTCCCCGGGCTCCGGAGGCTTTTCTCGCGCCTCCGGGAAGGTGAAAACGGCCTCCCCAGGCTCCGGAATCTGGAAATGGGCCAGTTTCCAGCCTTCCTGAATTTCCAGTAGACCCGTTTTTCGTCCTCCCCGAGCCTTCACTGCACTTACCTGAATCTAAAACAGATCACGTGGGGACTCTTGGGAGGGACGGGGTGGATGGGTGGGGTCAGCCAGGAGTGGGATTTGGGGGTTCTCTGAACTGCACAGAATCTAAGCTAGAGGTTCTCCCGAACCCCTGCGAACCCCCAGCAGTCCACCTCTGCTTATATAGTCTAGGTATTAGGTTTTTGCCTTGTGGTCAATGGGAGCAGAGATGTACACGGGGTCTGGATCAAAATCATCAGGATGGCAGCTGTTTGCAGGTATTGGATGTGTAACACATGTAAACAAGGTACAGGATCAAATTGTATGTTTGTGACTTATTTTATGTCCCTGACAATGAGCACCGAGGGTTACGAAGCAGAGATGCTTCATCCCCCTGGATTTAATCAAGGAAATATGATGTCTTTAATCCAAAGACAAACAACTTGAGTAAAGCATGGTAAAGCCTGCTGAATAAACTATAGTTAGATATATTGCTCTTTATTTATTTGCTTCCAAAAGCAGTTGGCCATGGGGAGCTTACTCTTCAGAGTGAAAAAGATACCCAGAACATGAGAAGACAGTTCCAATTATTGACTAACAATTTGGTTACTGCCCTATCTAGAAATGACCAAGACTTTTTACACCAGGATTGGGCAATTTATTTTCCCAAGGGGGCTACTTGAGAAACTGGGACTGTTGCGGAGGGCTGGGGAATTCTGGGAGTTGAAGCCTACCCATCTTAAAGCCACCAAGGTTGGGAAAGGCTGATGCAGATACATAGAAAAGTCAGTGTGGTCAGTTAAGGTGCTGGATCAAAGCAGAGACCTGCTTAGCAGAAGGAAATCAGCTGGTCACTCAGGGCCATTCTCTCTCTGCCAGTGTTAGGAAGATCAGAGTGGCAAACTACTTCCAAAAATTTTGCCAAGCAAACTGCAAGGGCTTGTCAATAGCATCACCAATTTGGGTAACCTAAATCTTATCCCCAGGAGCATCTCAAGGTTTAAGCTACTAAATGTGCTAGGCATTGGAATAAGCCACTGCTACTCTTGTTGCAATTTGGGCAGTGGTGGGATTCAAAAATGTTTACTACCGGTTCTGTGGGCGTGGCTTGGTGGGCGTGACATGGCTTGGTGGGCGTGGCTTGGCTTGGTGGGCATGGCAGGGGAAGGATACTGTAAAATCTCCATTCCCTTCCCACTCAAGGGGAAGGATACTGCAAAACCCCCATTCCCTCCCCACTCCTGGGGGAAGGATATTGTAAAATCTCCATTCCCACCCCACTCTGGGACCAGCCAAATACCAGCCAGAGGTGGTATTTGCTGGTTCTCCGAACTCAACCAAAGAGGTTGTAGAAAAAATGCTTTTAAAAGCCTCTGAAGATCCCAGCTGAGCCACGCGATCATCAGAGGCTTTTTTTTTTTTACTTTTAAAAGCATTTCTTTGGCAAAAGAGATTGTAGAAAAAAATGCTTTTAAAAGTAAAAAAAAAAGCATCTGATGATTACACGGCTCAGCTGGGCATGGGGGGGCAGGGATTTTTGCTACCGGTTCTCCGAACCACCCGCCACTATCGCTACCAGATCGGGCGATCCAGTCCGAACCAGGAGCATTTCACCTCTGTTACCGGTTCTCGAACTACTCAAAATTTCTGCTACTGGTTTTCCAGAAGTGGTCAGAACCTGCTGAATACCACCTCTGAATTTGGGGAAACATATCTCGATCCTAGAATGTGTTAATTCTGATCCATTTCCATTTATCTTGATAGAGACATGAAAGTTTCCATCAAGATAAATAATGGAGGAAACGGGACAAGTAGCATATCATTGCACCAATGATGTCATGCCACCAGTGATGTCACAGTTACTCTTTGGTAAGATAGGCAGTCAATAAATTTTATAAATTATAAATAAATTTATAAATAAATAAATAAATAAATAAATTCTACTGTATCCTAAACCTCTTCAATTGTTTGTCATTCTCTCCATTTCCATCCTTAATGCAAAGAATTAACCCAGTCTTTCTCAATATATTTTTTTACATCGTGGCGACCAAAACTGGATGCAGTATTCCAAGTGTGGCCTTATAAAGGCATTATAAAGTGGTATTAACACTTCACGTGATCTTAATTCTAGCCCTCTTTTTATGCAGCCTAGAACTGTGTTGGCTTTTTTGGCAGCTGCTGCACACTGCTGGCTCATATTTAAATGGTTGTCCACTAGGACTCCAAGATCTCTCTCAGAGTTACTACTATTAAGCAAGATACCACATATACTGTACCTGTGCATTTTGTTTTTCTTGCATAAATGTAGAACCTTACTTTTTTCCCCATTGAATTTCATTTTGTTAGATAGGGCCCAATGTTCAAGTCTGTCAAGATCCTTCTGTATCTTAAATCTATCTTTTGGAGTGTTGGCTATTCCTGCTAGCTTGGCATCATCTGCAAATTTGATGAGTTCTCCATTTATCCCCCCATCCAAATCATTGATGAAGATGTTGAAGACTACTAAGCATAAAACAGAGCCTTGGGGTACCCTACTGCATACTTCCCTCCATGTAGATGCACTTCCACTGCGGACTACACATTGAGTGCGGTTGGTCAGCCAGTTACGAATCCATCTAGTAGTGATGCTGTCTAACCCACAATTTTTTTTTATTTTATCAAGTAATAAGTTATGGTCTACTTTATCAAATGCCTTACTGAAGTCCAAGTAAATTATATCAACAGCATTCTGCTGGTCCACTAATTTTGTCACTTTGTCAAAGAATGCAATAAGATTAGTCTGGCATGATCTGTTTTTGACAAATCCTTGTTCCTTTAAATTCAGAGGCTAAAAAATGAACAAGCAGTAAGCAATTTAATTCACATTTTAAATGTCTGTAAATTAGTGGTTCTTACTGAATGCTGCTGTTGTTAGGAAGTAAAAACCTGTGGGCTGGGAAATTACATCAGATGTACAAGAGGATGCCAAGAGAAGGAATGGGAAAGAGAAATGTTTTCAATTAATCTGAAGCATTTATATGCACAGTATTTATTTGGGAGTTAAAAATAGTACACTTACCTCCAAGATGTGCCATAAAGTAACAGCTGAGGAACTGTGTTGGGAACAGAAACAATGATAATATCATCTGTAGAAGTCTAAAGGATGGGAAAACAAATGAGTTGATAATGAGGCTTTCAGGATTGGGAGAATTTAGAAAACTAGGAAGACCGAGAAAGAAAGGAACAATGAAATAGACCTGGAAAGTAGAGACTTGTTTCCTTTTCTTTGAAGGTGTTCCAACTTCTTCTGGCAATTTGAATGGAGTCTATAATTTGAAAGCTTGTCTGGAGTTCTAATGCAAATGAGTTAGATTAGGGATAGAACAATACAAAAGAAAATCTGTTACATGGTTAGGTAAAGGTAAAGGTTCCCCTCGCACATATGTGCTAGTCATTCCTGACTCTAGGGGGCAGTGCTCATATCCATTTCAAAGCCGAAGACCCAGCGCTGTCCAAAGATGTCTCCGTGGTCATGTGGCCGGCATGACTAGACGCCAAAGGTGCATGGAACGCTGTTACCTTCCCACCAAAGGTGGTCCCTATTTTTCTACTTGCATTTTTTATGTGCTTTCTAACTGCTAAGTTGGCAGAAGCTGGGACAAGTAATGGGAGCTCACCCCGTTATGCAGCACTAGGGATTTGAACTGCTGAACTGCCGACTGTTTCGATCAACAAGCTCAGCATCTTAGCCACTGAGTCACCGTGTCCCTTTGTTACAGAGGGAACCGCTAGTCAGTTTAGTATAATAGTTAAAGTGTTGGTTAGAAACTAGGAGATTGTGAGTTCTAGTTCTGCTTTAATCATGAAAGCTGAGTGAGTGGATTTGGGCCACTCACTCTTTCTCAGCCTAACCCACCTCACAGGGTTGTTGTGGGGAAAATAGGAGGAAGGGATATTAAGTATTTTTGCCACCTTGTATTAAAGGTGTATTCACTTTTGTATTCACTTTTAAAGTGAAAAGGGCAGGATGAAAATTTAACCAATCAATTGGTCAATAAATAATACAGAGGATTGCAGATAGCATTCTGGACCATAACCAATTATGAGCTACCAATGGATTTCCAGAGGAAAAATTGCAGATTACAGGAACCAGGAGCACTACTCAGGTGACCCCGACGACACACATAAACCTCCAAGTGCTTCAACAAACCTCTAAAACAGGGGTGTCAAACTCACGTTATCACGTGATGTAGCGTGAATTTTTTCCCCTTTGCTAAATCAGGCATGGGCGTGGCCAGCATATGACGCATCTGGCCAGCAAGCTTGACACCCTTGCTCTAAAAGGATGCAAATGACCAGCTGTCTGCAAGGAATATAAATCCTTCCATTCCCCATTATCCTGTCAGAACTGAAGAAGCTTCTTGGATAAGAAGCAAAACCTCCTCAAAAGGAAAATAGAAGAAAGTCTAGTTGCCTCCTGAAAAAGCACCTTTGGGACGAGCTACCATTTTGTGAGTGGGGAAGACTATTCCTTAATCGCTGAATTGAGAAATTGAGAAATAGATACCAATAATTTAAATGCTGCATTGTCAAGCAGGCAGGAGGAGGCCATCAAAAATAGAGGCAACCTCATGCAAATATTCCTCCAAATCCGTCAGAAGCTTATGTTGAGTTGCAATGTTTGAAAAGGTGATTTGCAAAGCCAATCCTTTGCATGAATCTGGAGAACGGCAAAAAGGGGAAAGAAGCAAAAGAGAAGGAGAAAAAGAAAAAAAACTTCATTTTGAACCTGTAGAGGCAGGAAATACCTCCATTTCCTTACTTGTGGCTCTGTCTATTGTTTTTATTTTTAAAAAATGTGCAACGGAAAAACATTAAGATCATTCTGAAAATGATCTTAATGATCTGTTTCTACTTTCATAGAATTAGAAGGAATATAAGAGGTCATCGAATCTAACACCCTGCACCAGTGGTGGGATTCAAGTAATTTAACACCCGGTTCTCTGCCCTAATGATTTCTTCCAACAACCAGTTTGCCAAACTGCTCAGAAAGTTAACAACCAGTTCTCCCGAAGTGGTGTGAACTGGCTGAATCCCACCACTGCCCTGCACACTTCAGAGTTTACTATACCATCCTGATAGATGACTATCTTGCTGTAAAATTGCACAGTATGTATTCATCTTCAATGAAAGTTATCTAATTAATCATATTGCTGCCTTTGGGTACTTTCTCTAGCTATTTAAAATTTTAGCAGGTTAATTGCAAAAAAATGTACATGGCTATGTGTCTGGAATCTAAAGTGTATATCACCTTGGTTGTCTATAGCAAAGGGTCTCCAAACTTAGCAACTGTGTGCGACTTATGGACTTCAACTTCCAGAATTCCCCAACCCGCCATCCTGGCTGGGGAATTCTGGGAATTGAAGTCCACAAGACTCAAAGTTGCCAAATTTGGAGAACCTGGCCTATGGTATACAAGTGTTTGTCCTCCAGTTTTCACAAAGTAAGGAAAAGGAAGGGCTGAATTCCAGAGGGGTTGAGAGCAGTCAAGGAAGTTATTAGATCATGGGAATAAGGGACACTCGGAATCTAAAACCATCAATGTAAGAAAATAGTGGTTATGAGTACACAGTTGGGAGTCTTAAAAGGGTAGATAGTTTCGAAAATAAATATCTGTGTGTGGTCATTAAGAACGGGAAATGACCTTATGGCACATAATCAATTTCACGCCATCAGTAAAACATCGAATCAAAATCCTTGCAGAAGTGATAACAGAATTTCATAAAAGCACCAGAACAATCTTCAGATACACAGTGACACACACACACACAAACAAGTGCTGAAGCTTGCTTTGAGCCTATCATTTAAAAATTAAAATGATTCCAGAAAAAATTGATATGCACTTTAAAAAAAAAAAAGACATTCCTTCATTTAAAATTGACTTAACTTTTAGACAAAGGGAAGCTACATATTTATTTATTTATTAGTTCGATTTATATATGCCGCCCTGCTCCGGAGACTCAGGGTGGCTTACAATGCATTAAGCAATAGCCTTCATACTTTTGTATATACCTGCTTAGTAGGGCTTTTTGGCCCCCCCAAGCAGTGTTCTATTTTATACAAAGTCAGCTTATTGCCCCCACAAACCGGGTCCTCATTTTACCTACCTCGAAAGGATGGAAGGCTGAGTCAACCTTGAGCCTGGTGAGAATTGAACTCACAGTAATTGCAGGCAGCTGGTACTACTTTAACAGCAGTAGTTTAGTCCACTGCGCCACCAAGGCTCTATTGGAACAGATTCATGAGAAAAGATAGATTCAACAATGCCACCAACATTATACCACAGAAACAGAGTTGTGACCTGTGTGCCCTTGTGCTTCACTAATTGATGAAGTATACAATAAAGTCCCATTTGTGCAGTGGTGAAATCCAAATTTTTTTACTACCAGTTCTGTGGGCGTGGCTTGGTGGGCGTGGCATGGCTTGGTGGGCGTGCTTGGTGGGCATGGCAAGGGAAGGATACTGCAAAATCCCCATTCCCTCCCCACTCCTGGAGGAAGGATTTTGCAAAATCTCCATTCCCACCCCACTCTGGGACCAGCCAGAGGTGGTATTTGCCAGTTCTCCGAACTGCTCAAAATTTCCGCTACCGGTTCTCCAGAACTTACTGGATTTCACCCCTGCATTTGTGCTTCTAAAGTTCAGGGAGAAACATATGGAAGAAGAAAGACTGCACCATTTGTATCATATCTCTATCAGCAGCCCCAGTAGAAGTCAGAGGAGCGTATCTAGTTAACATACAAGTATATCCTTAAGCAGTTAAAAGTAATAACTGCACCATGGTTTCCTGCCACTCGCAGCAACTTCAGAAAGCCAATATGCAGGAAGGGGAAATGGTAATATTGCCTTTCAAAGTGGTTGAGCCAAAATGCCACAGGATCTCAAACCAGGTGAGACTTCTGGATTAGAATCTGCCTTGAAATTTCTCAAATGTTTTCTGGCCCAGCGAAACATGATGCTCTTTTTCTACATTATTCTCAGGGTGCCTGAGAATTTATTTCATATTTCTTTCTGGTGATGTCTTGGAACTATGGTTGGGAGCAGAAAAGGGTGCCACATGGAGGAGTTCAGGTATCTCCTCATGATATTAAATTGAAAGCACTAGAAGAAGCCATAGTTTATTTGACAGAAGATTTTCCCATAAAAGATACACATTTATACTTACACTTCTTGTCCATCATGTTGCTAAGGAAGCATTAGGATTCCATTTAGTGAGAATTTTATTGATTATTTTGTTCTCCTTTGGGGGGAGGGAGCCATTTTTTGTTCATCAAATTAAATTAAGTAAAGGTCAAAGGTTCCCCTCGCACATTCTGTATGTTCTAGTCGTTCCTGACTCTAGGGGGCAGTGCTCATCTCCGTTTCAAAGCCGAAGGGCCAGCGCTGTCCAAAAACGTCTCCATGGTTATGTGGCCATCATGACTAAACACCAAAGGCACATGGAACGCTGTTACCTTCCCACCAAAGGTGGTCCCTATTTTTCTACTTGCATTTTTTACGTGCTTTCAAACTGCTAGGTTGGCAGAAGCTGGGACAAGTAGTGGGAGCTCACCCCGTTACGCGGCACTAGGGATTTGAACTGCTGAACTGCTGACCTTTCAATCAAAATTAGAATAGTTTAATTCTGTAATGGCCTGACAAATCTTATTCTTTTACTTCTTTTTATCAAACACAGTGCAGATCAAACCAGGTTATCTTCTGCTTGATTTGTTCTCATTGTGCGTTAAAGGCAATCCTCGATTTACAACCATTCATTTAGTGACCGTTCAAAGTTACAACAGCACTGAAAAAAGTGACTGACCGTTTTTCACACTTACGACCATTGCAGCATCTCCATGGTCATGTGATCAAAAATTGGGAGGTTTGGCAACTAATTTATATTTATGACGGTTGCAGTGTCCTGGGGTCATGTGATCCTCTTTTGCGACCATCTGACAAGCAAATTCAATGGGGAAGCCAGATTTGCTTAACAACCGTGTTACCAACTTAACACCTGCAGCCATTCACTTAACAACTGTGGCAAGAAAGGTCGTAAAATGGGGCAAAACTAGTGGTGGGTTCCAACTGGCTTTACTACCAGTTCTCTTCGTGCTCCACGCAAGCGCGTTTGGAATCTGCCCAGCTATCAGCTGAGCTAAAAAAGAAGAAATAAAAGGTAGGAATAACGCGGGGGCGGGCGGGAGGGCCCAACTCCCGGACAAAGAGAACCGGTTCGGTGACATCATATCATCACCGCTACTGGCTCGGCCGAACCGGGCCAAACCAGGAGAAACCCACCACTGGGCAAAACTCACTTAAAAACTGTCTCTCTGAGCAAAAGAAATTTTGGGCTCAATTATTGTCTTAAATCAAAAACTATTTGTACTCCCCCTTCTTGAATATGAATATTCTTAAACTTCTAGGCAGTCTTCATATCCTTGTTTAGTTATTATATTTCTGTTTTATCTTACAGCTCTAATTTACCCTCTGCTTTCGGAGGAAATCTCTCTAGCTACAGAGCTATCACTCTTTTGGGGGATTTGAAATAACTCAAATAGTAGGTGTATCACAACAGCCTTTGGCAACTTAAATGCACCGTTATTCCATTTAGTTTGCTGAAGGTGAGAAATTTGATGGAACTGAAAGGGAAACAGGAAGCACTCCAGTTTAGAAGTGGATATATGTACACTCGGTTCACATCCAGCAAAGGGCAAATTCCGTTTTATCCCCTAGTCCCCAGTATATATTATTTCATTTCACAGAATTTTAATGCAATGAGCCTATATTTGAAACCATATTTCCTGATTGAAAGGGGAAGTAAATATTTTTGAAGAGTGGCTTCAGAGCAAAGATCAGGAACTAACCCAGTAGGAACCAAGTCATCTCCCTTCCCCCATACCCCCAAAAAACCCTATTCTTTTAAAAAGTAGCCCCAACATACAAGGATTTGGGAGTTGTCAAGCAAGATCTAAAGCAAAACCATAGGAGATCTCGGGTTTTAGTTCTCAAACTTTTTATGCAAGGGAAGCCATTAAAAAAGAAACTATTATTCTTATTAGTTACCTGGGCCTTCATACAAGAGCTCACAATGCCAATTCTAAAATAGACCTGAATGACTTCTCATTTAGAGCAAAATACAAAGGCCTTTTCTTTGGTGTCAGACTATATTAAAGAGAGTTTAGTGTGGCTCTTTCACAATCATTACCATAACGCCAGCAGCAGAGAGAAACATGTAGGGTAGGACATCAAGACCAACTGAGAACTTAATGCAGAAAATCCATTATTAGAATGACTGATCAGATGAATTGAATTAATGACTAGATCAGAGGTCTTCAAACTTGGCAGCTTTAAGACTTGTGGACTTCAACTCCCAGAATTCTCCATAGCTGGCTGGAGAATTCTGGGAGTTGAAGTCCACAAGTCTTAAAGCTGCCAAATTTGAAGACCTTTGGACTAGGTGAACGACTGGATGCAGAGCACTGATTTTCCAGCAAGGGACTTAACTCCTCCCCAGCTCCTCTACCGGTAGTCCTAATTTAATGGCTCCAATGTAGAACCAGTAACTTCATCACTAAGTGATACGATCGTTAAGCAATGGTGCTCGACTTAAGACATCAGTTCTGCTGTGGTTATTAAGAAAAAAAATGCCCATGGTTGTTAAGTGACCATGACTTGTAATTTTACTGCTGGCTTTTTCGTTGGCTTTGCTTGTCACTAGCTGACTGTGAAACTCACAAATGACAATCCTATAATCTGCAGTTCTTAAATTAGTCACACAACCGCAATCCTAAATTGCATTAACAGAGGGATACAATCAAGATCAAGTGAAGTGCTAATAGCACTCTATAAAGCCCTAGTAAGACCACGCCTAGAGTATTGGATCCAGTTTTGGTCACCACACTATAAAAATGATGTTGAGAGTCTAGAAAAAGTGCAGAGGAGAGCAACCAGGATGATTAGGGGAGTGGAAGATGAAACATATGAAGATCGGTTGCAGAACTGGGCATGGCTATTCAGGTGAAGAGAAGGACCAGGGGAGACATGATAACAGTGTTCCAATATTTGAGGGGCTGCCACAGAGAGAAAGGGGTCAAGCTATTTTCCAAAGCACCTGAAGGCCAGACAAGGAATAATGGATGGAAACCAAACAAGGAGAGATCCAACCTAGAAATAAGGAGAAATTTTCTGACAGTGAGAACAATCAACCAATGGAACAGCTTGCTGATTTTCGGGTCTATGCCGCGCATGCATGGGGCACATGTGAGAGATGTGTGTGCATGCTCAGGGAGCGGGGGGGGGTCGCATGCACATGTGTGGGGGTCACACACGCATGTGCGGGGGGTGGGGGAGTCACATATGCATGCACAGAGGGGCTGGGGAGCACAGGAGGTTGGCATGCATGTGGGTGGGTCGTGCACACATGCATGGGGGGTCGTGCGCACATGTGCAGGGGCAGGCATGCAGGGACCACATGCACATTGTATTATGGATGCAGGCCCGCGTGGACTTTCAGCACACAAAGGCAAAAAGGTTAGCCATCACTGCTATAGATACATTGCATGATTATTTCCATTTTCCAGAATTAATGATCACCTTTTCTGGATTATTTGTATTTTACTAGCATACTGTTTCTACATGTTTCACCACCGCTGTCAATCGCCAATATAAGAACGGCTGAAGAAGTTCTCCTGGGTATGTGTTTATAAATGACTGATTTACTTTCTCATGGCTTAGTAAAAATAGTCGTGCTTTGTGGAAAGAGCCCCCATGGCCTCAAACGGTCTATTATCTACCCGACTGACAGGAAGTTTGTCTTTGGCTTGGAGCTGCCATTTGGGGAAGAATTTGGAAGATTAAAGGGGGGGGGGAAAAGATCCATCACCAACTACAGTTCTGAAAATCAGCACTGGAGAAGTTCCTCTTTCTGTCTTCTGCCTTACACTTCAGGCATTATCTTTTCAATTAATTATCATTCTTGCCAGCTGAAAATGCATTTTAAGTTTCACAGCAGCCCATGGCACTTTGCCTTCAGCCATAGGAGAGAATAGGAAAGGCCAAGATGGAAGCCCCAGTCCCTTTTCTCATACATCAAGACACAAGCAGAAAATAGTCAGCTTTATATAATATAATATATATAATATATAATATAATATAATATATATAAATTATATCAAATTTATATTTTGCTGATAAAGAAATAAAGGGAGACTA
Source organism: Pituophis catenifer annectens (assembly GCF_029215685.1). Classification (NCBI taxonomy): domain Eukaryota; kingdom Metazoa; phylum Chordata; class Lepidosauria; order Squamata; family Colubridae; genus Pituophis; species Pituophis catenifer. Next base: position 197,534,821 of record NW_027256883.1, on the reverse strand, counting down.
GTATAGATCTATTTCAAGCTTTTTAGCCTTCATCAGCTAGCCATACCCTTACTCGGATTTGAATTTGGGTTTCCTGCATGTTAGGCAGTTGAATTAACCTTCTGAGCCACAAGTTCTCCTCCCTTGATCTGCTTGATAAATGTGTATGCAGAAGAAAATACTGCATCCTGCAGTTTAAATGTAATGGAAATAGAATATATGGATGGATGGAAACTAACCAAGGAGAGAAGCAACCTGAAATTAAGGAGAAACTTCGTAACAGTGAGGACAAGTGGAACAGCTTGCCTTCAGAAGTTGTGGGTGCTTTATCACTGGAGGTTTTTACAAAGAGACTGGACAGTCACTTGTCTAAAATGGTATAGGTTTTCCTGCTTGAGCAGGGGGCTGGACTAGAACAGGGGTCACCAACCTTTTGGACGTCAGGGACCACTAAATTCATAATTTTAAATCCTGCGGACCACTAATAAGATCTGCCTAATGACTGGCTGGGTGGGCATGGCCAGGTGGTCATGTAACTGGGTGGACGTGACCAACTTGATGTCACTCATGTCGAGGGGTGCCTCATCGGCCTCTACTCGCCCCTCCCCTCTTAGCCACTTCTTGTCTCCCTGCCCGGGCTCCTTAGGGCCCCAACAGGAAGCAGTTGTTGGAGCTAAGCAGCCACCATGAGAAAGAGTTGGCAAAACAGCTGGCTCAGTTCAAATTGGATATGGCCGAGAAGGAGGCTCAGCAGAACCACCTCATTGAGGATTACGAGCATAGGCTTTCCAAGCACAGGGAAGTGCAAGGCCAGGGACTGGCGCCTGGAAACTCATCGGGCTGAGATAGTCAGCCAGTTCCAGGCCATGAGGCAGTCCCACTGCCTCTTCGCCACCAGCAGCACTTCGCTCCAGTCTTTGCCCAAAGCCCCACACCAGGAGTCTGAAACAGTCCTTCAGTCAGAATTTCTGCCCCCCTCTGACCCACACAAAAAGCCCCCCGAAGGGGGGGAGACTCTCTGAAGCAACACAAATGTTCATTGCACGTATCTGTCCCAGGGACTGTAGTTTGAGGACCCTTGATTTAGTGCAATATAAAAAATGCAAATAATTTTTCTGAGGACCACCAAAATTTTCTCTCAGACCACCAGTGGTCCACGGACCACCAGTTGGTGACCGCTGGACTAGGAGACCTCCAAGGTCCCTTCCAGTTCTATTCTGATTGATTGATATCTCAGCATAGCCTGAGGTGCTTCCCTGGACAATCTCTTGGAAGAGAGAACCATCATGAGCAAACTAGAGGACAGAGCCACTCTTAAAATCGTGTGGACATCCACGAGGAAGAATAATCAATCAATGATTTCTGACAAGTGTTATATCTTCCCACAAACAATTGATTCATTCCAATTAGTACAAAAAGGATGAGGAACTGTACGACTTGAAGAGAACTCACCAACCAATCAGGGTGGGTCACCTTCTACATTCTGAGCATAAAGACAGCCACACTGTCTATTCACTGTTTCATTCACACACACAAACGCACAAACACCCCCCCCCCAGGGAATGGTTTTTCAAATGGGGAAAGGGAGGGGAGGGATGAGCCTGAAGCACCCTGGTAGCAACCCTCCATGGAAAACTGTCCCTTTTCCTGAATGCATCAGTAAGGCCGTAAATGGCTTCCATTAATGCCAGAGGAAGCTTTTTTGAAATCCTTGAAGTAAAGAAAAAGAAGTCCAGGCGCTCTGATGCTTGTTCAAATATACAGTACAACCAGGGGTGGGCTTCAAAAATTTTAGCAACAGGTTCTATGCCTGGTTGCTGGGTGGATGTGGCCTAGTTAGCCTCCTGCATGACAGCGGGGGGATCTTTGCCCTCCCCGGGCTCCAGAGGTTTTCTCCGAGCCTCCTGGAGGGTGAAAATGACCTTCCTTGGACTCCGAAGGCCCTTGAGAAGCTGGAAATGGGCCCATTTCCAGCATTCTGGAGCCTCCGGGAGGCCCATTTTTCACCCTCCCCAAGCCTCCGCGTGGGGCATCCAAAATGGGCCACGTGGAGATTCTTGGGGGGGGCAGGAGTGGGATTTGGGGGTTCGCCGAACCATGCAGAATCTTCCCTAGGGTGAACCCAGAGCAGCCCATCCCTGAGTAAAACATCTGGTCATGGCCATAATTCATTCCATAACTTTGGCCGCAACCCGATTTGGTCGGGACCCAAACCTAATTTTGGAAATTTTGGCACTTACAAAAAAAATGGTGTGGAAGGGGAAATCGGCTGCAGGGGGAAAAATTGTGATTTTTTTTTTTGGTCGGAATCCGATTTGGTCGTGGTCAGTAGAAAGAGAAATGATGTTCTTTAGGACATGGGATACTTAATGGAGAAGAGGTATCCTTCCAATCTTGTAATGTTAGGATATTTTGTGATCACAGAATGTGCAGCAGGCATGAAATCCAGCAGGTTCTGACAGGTTCTGGAGAACCAGTAGCAGAAATTTTGAGTGGTTCGGAGAACTGGCAAATGCCACCTCTGGCTGGCCTCAGAGTGGGGTGGGAATGGAGATTTTGTAATATCCTTCCCCCAGGAGTGGGAAGGGAATAGGGATGCAGTATCCTTCCCCTGGATTGGGAGGGAATGGGGATTTTGCAGTAACCTTCCCCTGCCATGCCCACCAAGCCACGCCCACCAAGCTACACCACACCCACCAAGCCACGCCCATAGAACCAGTAATAAAAAAAATTGGATTTTACCACTGATATGCAGTATTTTCTTGCATTATCCTTCAAGTGATTTGATTTGTGATTTAGAAGAACATGATCACCCACAAATATCAAGTGATAGTTCATGGTTAACAGAACTCATCAATTCCTTCCTTGAAATTATATTTCATCCAACAAACAAAATCAATTTTTTGTTCAATTAATCATAAATTGAGATTCATGCATTTGGCATTCTAATTACTTATCCCATGTCTCTACACACCTGAACATCTATTTTAGCATATGGTTTATAAACAGTTATCATTACTTATCATTTGTTCTATATTAATCCTTTAATATTAAATTTAATTTAATTTAATATCCTCTGCTCGTAACAAAATACCTTATGCCACCAGACTTGAAATTCTGGATTTAGAAAATTTAGAACTACACCGCCTTCGGTATGACCTAAGTATAGCTCATAAAATCATCTGCTACAATGTCCTACCTGTCAATGACTACTTCAGCTTCAACCACATCAATACACGAGCACACAATAGATACAAACTTAAAGTGAACCGTTCAAACTCGATTGCAGAAAATATGACTTCAGTAACAGAATGGTCAATGCCTGGAATGCACTACCAGACTCTGGGGTCTCATCCCCAAACCCCCAAAACTTTAACCTAAGACTGTCTACTGTTGACCACACCCCATTCCTAAGAGGTCTGTAAGGGGTGTGCATAAGAGCACCAGCGTGCCTACCATCCCTATCCGGATGTTCCCTTTAATTGTACTCATTTTATGTATTCATTTCATGCTTATACTTATATATATTATCTAATATGTACTTGACAAAATAAATGAATAAAATAAATAAAAATAAATAAATAATTAATATTGGAGAAGATTCTGAAGTATTTACAACAGGAGAGCTGGTCCATAACTGGGTGTCCAAATATTGCCATTTTGCAATCTTTTGGCCATTTGTTTTAAATGTTACAATTTCTCGCTCAAGACTCTTCACCTAATCCAATTTATATTTCCTCAACATTTATTTTTTGTTCCTACATGAGACAAGCTAGAAGGAAAGAGGCATGCTGTTTCTATTATGTTTGTGTTTAATCATTTCTGTTTGACTCAACTCCAGCTTGTTTTCCTTTCAAGACTCTGTGATTACTTTTACAAGGTAAATAAAATGCATCCTTCCAGCTTAAGTGACGGTGGGGGGGGGGGGCGTGAATTAAAAGCTTTGCTGGCAATCTTATTATCTGTGCCAGAATAAATATCAAGTTACTTCCTTACACCTACAGAGTGATTTTTGAAATATCTTTCAAATTTCAAATTTCTTAAGTAATGAACCATAACCTCTAGTGGGGTGACATCAACAAGGAGCTAAAGAATTTGGGAATTATATCCATTGCCAGGGAATAAATAATAGCTCTTTACTAAAAGCTGAAGATAATCAGCAAAGATTATCATGAACCTATACACCAAAGGACAGAATGGAGCAGAGATAGTCCGGATTAATTCAATAAGTAACAACCTTATTGAATTAATAACCATTCTTATAGATCTCGAGCTTAAATTGATCATGCGCATCTAATTCTTCAAGAAAACCTGGAACTGATACTTAATAATACTGCACTGGCATTTCTAAAAATAAACCTGTAAGGAATCATTCTTCTTTGAGTGAAATCCAATAATAACGGTAATTGGCAATTGTTACAGGCCTTGGATTGGAGAGACAATTAGTAAACTGCTAATTAACAGTGATGTGTTAAAAGATCTATTGAGTCCCCTGTGGTGACAAAAAGATAGTACAAATCTTCCTGTAATAAGGAGAAGAAAGAGGAAGGAAGGAAGGAAGGAAGGAAGGAAGGAAGGAAGGAAGGAAGGAAGGAAGGAAGGAAGGAATTACTGATTCCTCAGCAAGGAAAGCCATTAGTCGTTTTGCTGAAAGTTTTATAAAACTGAAAGCATAGCATGTGAATTGTGACACTGGCTTTTATGGATCTGATTCCATATTGCCAGATGCAGATTATCTTGTACTTCTGACATTTCATTGCTGCAGCCAGTTAATTTCATTTGTAATTACCGTATTTCTTCACCTCTTGAACTCATACCTGCAGTTTGAGTTTTAATTCAGAAGTACTGAAGATAGTACATTCCCCCCCCTCCAGTCTATAAGATGGAGTCTGATTCAGAAAGGTAGAGAGCAGGGGTGGGTTCTACTTACCTTTACTACTGGTTTGCAGGGCGGCTTCGCACACGCTCTTCTGCGCATGCGCAGAAGCGTTTTGATGACGTCAGGGTCAGTGGGCGGGGCCTCCTGCCGGTTTTACTACCGGTTCTATAGAACCCGTGCGAACCGGCGGCAACCCACCACTGGTAGAGAGTGGTAATATGCAGGGGTTGAACTGGACACATAACAATTATTGCCAAATCTCTTCCCCTCCTCCCATTTAGGGTGACCCTCTGGCCTTCTCTGTTGGTTTTCAGGCCTTTTGGGATCTTTAAATCTCTGAACATTTTATTTGTGAAGGTTCAAGGGAAATCACAAAGGCGGTTTCTTATCCAGTTGCTCAGTCTAAAACAAAGGTCTCCAACCTTGGCAACTTCAAGCCTGGCGGCAGTGGTGAAATCCAAATTTTTTTACTATCGGTTTGGTGAGCGTGGCTTGGTGGGCGTGCTGTGGCTTGGTGAGCGTGGCTTGGTGGGCATGACGGGAAGGATACTGCAAAATCCCCATTTCCTCCCCACTCCTGGGGGAAGGATATTGCAAAATCTCCCTTCCCACCCCACTCTGGGGCCAGCCAGAGGTGGTATTTGCCAGTTCTCTGAACTGCTTAAAATTTCCGCTACCAGTTTTCCGGAACCTGTCAGAACCTGCTGGATTTCACCCCTGCCTGGCGGACTTCAATTCCAGAATTCCCCAGCCAGGCTGGGGAATTCTGGGAGTTGAAGTCCACCAGGCTTAAAGTTGCCAAGTTTGGAGACCCCTGGTCTAAAAGGAATGCAGAGATAAGGTGAGCAACAGAGAAGCACTTGACACTTTTTTTCAGCTGTTGTGGCAATCAGCCAAACCAACACATTGATGGACATAAAAGCTGTATTTGGAAAGAAAACAAATAATTCCCTCCCAGCCATGGTCTCTCCTAATTAGTCATTTAATTTTATTTTTTAAAATCTCTTAAACAAATTCCCTTTGAAGAAGGCACATAGTTCAGAAATGCGAAAAATAAATTAACAAAATAACACTTAGATCTGAGCTTTCAACATCATCAAATAATTCATGCAAATCAGCTGCAAATCTGTCTTTGAATTTAAATAATGGCAGAGAAGAAAATATTTCCCTAAATATGTAATGCATCACTTAAAATACCTAGATATTTCAATTCTCAATGGAGAAGATCTTCTGAGTGGGTAAAATAAATCAACTTTATTTTGATTCCATTAGAGTTTCTGTGTGATTCTCATCTCCAAACAGTCAAATGCCATGTAACCAATTTCAGGTAGTTTCAGCGCTGAAATTTAATGGCCTGATTGTATTAAGTTGCTAGGGATTGCAAAAATAAGTTCTGGGGATGCATGAAATCTTAAATTTGGAGAATGCCCACGTGTGATGTAGAATTTAACATCTTCATCTTATATTAAAGGCCCCCACCGTTTATCCATCTCCAAAGTAAGAGCTATTTAAAGAAGTGCATTGTTCTTTTATTGTTCACACTTCTAAATTAGGGATCTTTTAAAGATGGTCTGTCTATATAAACAAGCATATGCTGGGAGAACTGTCAACAGATTTCTATTTATGTGGGTAGGGGAACATCTTAAGTACTACATGTCAAATCCCTTCTCCCCCCAAATGTGGTTTTGTTCTACATGGAGACCTTATTTTTGATGGAAACCAGTTAAATGATATGAATATAGATAAAGTACAGATATTTATTCACATCAAAATACAGATTGATGCTCTTAAAGTTCTAGCATCTTTAAACTTAAGGCCATCCTGGCCCTTTTAGCCAGTAGAAGATGCAATTTGAATGCTTCACTTTATTGTCCTCAATCTTTCTCATTTCTTTTCATTAGTTCTATTCTGTTTCCCATGTTGTTTAGCATCTACATCAGAGGTCTTCAAACTTGGCAGCTTTGTGGACTTCAACTCCCAGAATTCTGATTAGAAAAATTATGGAGTGTGTGGAAATGGATAAGCTCACAAAGGAGATACAAGAAAAAGATGAAACAGAATACTACTTAGTCTGGGAGAAATGGTATAAATGGTTGGAGGAGAAAGGGGGAAAAAAGAGGTACAAAAGAAAACTAAACAATGGTTATATTAGGTGGAGGAATATGGAAACAATTGGGAAGATATAAATTGTGGAAAGGAAATTAGGTACCTGTTTATGTTAAATGTAAATAAAATATTTAGATTTAAGAGCATATATTATAACGGTATATATATGATATACTAGAAATATATGTATAAAAGATATATTAAGATAAGAAAGAGAAAATGTATAAATATGGATTATTGATGCGAAGATGTTGAAAAGAAGAAGATGTAAATATCTGTTTTTGTTTGAGTTCTTTTGTTTTTGTTTTTAAAAATTGTTTAATAAAAATTATATACAAAAAAAGCTGCCAAGTTTGAAGACCGCTGATCTACATGAAAGGAAAGGATTATTGGCAAGTTTGAGGGTTGTTGTCATCAATATGCTGATGGGATTTATGTTTCCCCTTCCCGCTCTTTTGGGATTCAAATTCTCCAGGACTGAGATTTGCAACCTGGGCTACTTTAAGACATGTGGACTTCAACATGGCTGACTGGGGAATTCTAGGAGTTCCACTCATCTTAAAATTCCTCAGGTTGAGAATACCCTGCTCCAAAGGGTAAAAAGAACTTAATGTGAGAAAGTACAGTAGGTTGAAACTAAAATTAGTTACAACTAAGTTGTTACCAGTTTCAGGGTCTGGTTTCAATATTTGAAAATATATCCTGTTCTTGATGGGATTGTACTCTCGCTTAAAGAAGTGACTTGCAATGTAGGGAACTAGATCCAGTCATTACACACATAGTGTTTGTAGCAAAAACATCCTGTCAATTTCAGCTGACAAATGATTTTGTCCTATCGGGAAGAGAAAGCCTTTGGCTTGATCATTTATGCAATGGTCATCTTAGAGTTGGAATAGCACCAGAGGTGGGTTTCAGCAGGTTCTGACCAGTTCTGGAGAACCGGTAGCAGAAATTTTGAGTAGGTTGGAGAACCGGTAGTAAAAATTCTGACTGGCCCCGCCCCCATCTATTCTCTGCCTCCCAAGTCCCAGCTGATCAGGAGGAAAAGGGGATTTTGCAGTAACCTTCCCCTAGATTGGGGAGGGAATGGAGATTTTACGGTATCCTTCCCCTGGAGTGGGGTGGGAATGGATATTTTCCAGTATCCTTCCCCTGCCACGCCCACCAAGCCATGCCACACCCACCAAGCCACACCTACAGAACCAGTAGTAAAAGAATTTGAAACCCATCACTGAATAGCACAAGGTGTTTTTTATGATGTACTGTAATCCTTAAAGACATTGCCAAAGATGCAGTTGTGGCCGCGTGGGGTGAGTGAAACCTCTTCAAAGATGTACATTATTCTACTTGTGAAATAATTTCAGAGTTGGCCAGGTTGACTTCTGAATCCAATCCATGGTGCTCGTGATAATGCATCAAGTATTACATGGCTTAGTCCAGGCTATTTCTGTATAATCTATTCTGCTATCTTAGATCATGAACCAGAGAGTTTTTGTGGAACTCAGCATGAACATGTTTGACATGAATTACTGATTCTTTTTTCTCTAGGACAGGACCCAGGTTATGGAACAAATTGCCATACAAACTCAGGAGGGAGCTCAAACCATGTTTACTTTCTCAGTCCTTTTAATATTCAACTGTTTACAGATCTAGTTTTAGAATTTTCTCGTTCTAATCCTATTTCTATCTATCAATGGTTCTATAGCATTTTTATTAGCTGCTAAGAGACCAGTTAGGCAGCTCATTTGAGCTGATCTTAAAAGACCAAAGCCAGGCCTAGTTTGCACTTGAATGGGAAAGCTGTAAGAAATGCAGAAGGTGTAGGGCAGATGGAGAGGTTGAAAACTCATTCCAGAAGAAGACAATGACAAACCATGTCTAAACCAAGTCCTTGTGTATCATAGATGTGTTCATGAAGTTATCAGGGTTTGAGTTCTTTTTGAAGGAGACTTGCTTTCTCTAAATCCAAAAATCCATTTGCAATCCATTTCATCCAAAAATGTTAAAAGAATGGGCATTGTTTAATTTGGGATCTAACAATTGTAAATAAAACAATGCAAAACCAATGGGGTTGTGTTAAGCCAAATGAATAACAGTATAACAGCCTTGGAAGGGACCTTGGGAGTTCTAGTGAGTCCAACCCGCAGCACAAGCAGGAACTTCTATACCATTTCAGACGAACGGTAAAACCTCCAATGTTGGAGCACCCACAACTTCTGAAGGCAAGATGTTCCACAGGCTAATTGTTCTCACTGTCAGGAGATTTCTCCTTAGTTCTAGGTTGCTTCTTCCCTTGATTAGTTTCCATCCATTGCTTCTTGTTCTGCCTTCAGGAGCTTTGGAGAATAGGCTGAGCCCTCTCTTCTTTGTGGCAGCCCCTTAGAAACCTGACTTGGGAGAGGTGGAGGGTAAAATAATATACATTCACTAAAACGAATTCCAAATTTTACAGAAGTATAAAAAGATCCATTGTTGTTGTTTATATATTTATATCTATATTTATGTATATCTATGTATATCTATATCTATATATCTCTGTCTATATAAAGCTGCAGTGTTTCTTTGAAGTTAGAAGAAAATGCAGGGCAAAGAATAGAAGGAGGTATTCTGAAAGAGGATCTAACTGACAGATTGAACTGAAGCAGCCCATGATACAACTATTCCACTTACTGTCCAAGGAAAGTTGGGCTGTTAACAGCTCTCTATGATCCCATTTCATTTTGCCTTGATGCGGATGTCTTATTGGTTCAGGAAGTGGGCTGCCATGTAGAGCCTCTTTTAAGTTTAACAGTGTATATAAATATACCTATACAGATGCAAAAAGGAAGTTGAGTCAAAAGGTTCAAAATTTCCTCTGCATATTAAGACTAAGAATAAAATATAGATTCATGTAACAGTAGAAGTGTTCAAACTCTGAGGGAAGACACTTTAATTACTTTGGGAGGTTTCTAATTTCCCCCATCTTTTATTAAAGCAAGAAGCTATGCGAGTTTTATTGTCATGCTGGAATTTCTCAAGAATTCCGCTTTGTTCTGGATTATCCCTTCTATGCCATTCTCACCAGCTGCTCCCCAACAGGAAAACAAATCTTCTCTCCCAAGCCAATTCCAGAGCACATTTTAAAATGCAAAAGCTGGACTCCCTAACGACTCATCTGCATGCATTAGGAAGAGTTGGAGGGGAAAAGAAAAAAACATAATTGAAGGTGTAGTAGGACTTAAGAAATGTACCAGACAGACCGGAGACAGTTTATCTCTTTGATCAGCAGATACTGGTGTTAAATCATAGGTTATTCAGCTTCTCCAATACATAAAGACATTTGAACTGCATGAAAACACAAAATGTTTTCTTTTCATTCATCTCTAGAGAACCAGGCAAAGAAAAGTGAACCTGTTGGCGAGGAGAACATTTATTTTGTCCTTTAAAGGTTAATGTCAGATTATGCAGTATATGTATATAAATGCCTCTGGAGCTTTTTTTTTTTTTTTTTTATCACCCTCTTATTTGGATACTTGGCAGGAAAGAGAGTGAAATAAGGCATCAGTCTTTCTTGGGCGTTTCTGTAGAATACACATCAGCAATTTTGATTGCTGTTAGCTTAAGACATCCAGTTTTTCAAGTTTGCTCAAACATTTCATTGTACTAGATGTTTGTAAAGAATGACCTTTCCTTTAAAACTGCTTTTCCTAATCTCCTGTCCTCCAGATGTTTTGTGGCTGTAATTGCCTAAATTCTCAGCTAACAGGACTCTACATATGGAAAGCATGCCAAGTTAGGAAAAGCTGATGTGGAAAATTGACAATGTATTCTCATTAGCTCTGTCACAAATGTATTAAGGACTGTATTGAGCTAGCTTAGCTACTAGGGTTGCAATGAGATTATTTAACAAAATTGCAATGCCAAAATGTAAGAATATGTCTCTGATTTTGAAAGTCTCACACTTTATTCCACACTTCTGAAAAGTTCATGGAACAATTTGTAAGAAGGGGAATTCCACTACTTACCCTTTTTGGCTGTCTGACTAAAACCTTATTTGTACAGGGAGTCCTAAACTGATGACCACAATTGAGCCCAATATTTCTGTTGCTAAGCAAGACATTTATTAAGTGAATGTTGCCCAATTTTACTACCTTTCTTGCCACCGTTGTTAAGTGAAACAATGCAATTGTTAAGTTAGTAACATAGTTGTTAAGTGAATCTGGCATCCCCATTATCCTTGCTTGTCAGAAGGTCGTAAAAGGGGATCACATGATCCTGGAACACTACAACCAGGGGTGAAATGCTCCCGGTTCGGACTGGATCGCCCAATCCGGTAGTGATGGCGGCTGGTGGTTCGGCGAACCGGTAGCAAAAATCCCTGCCCCCCCGCCATGCCCAGCTGAGCTGCGCAATCATCAGAGGCTTTTTTTTTTATTTTTAAAAGCATTTTTTCTACAACCTCTTTGGCAGAAAAAATGCTTTTAAAAGTAAAAAAAAGAGCCTCTGATGATCACATGGCTCAGCTGGGATCATCAGAGGCTTTTAAAAGCATTTTTTCTACAACCTCTTCAGATGAAGAGGTTGTAGAAAAAAATGTTTTTAAAAGAAAAAAAGCCTCTGCTGATCAGACAATTCAGCTGGGATCGTCAGAGGCTTAAAAAAATAGAAAAAACCTCTGCCGATCAGGCAAGTCAGCTGCGAACTTCAGAGGCTTAAAAGAAAAAGAAAAAGCCTCTGCCGATCAGGCAAGTCATCTGGGATCGTCAGAGGCTTTTTAAAGCATTTTTTTTATAGCCTCTTCAGCCGAAGAGGTTGTAGAAAAAATGTTTTTAAAAGTTAAACCCCGCCCCCAACCAAGCCACGCCCACAGAACTGGTAGTAACAAATTTTACATTTCACCACTGACTACAATCATCATAAATATGAGCCGTTGCCAAGCGGCTGAATTTTGATCATGTGGAATCATGGGGATGCTGCATTTGTTGTTTTAGAAATGGGTAGTTTATATTATTTTTGAAAAGTAAGAAGTTGAGGTTCAATGTTAATGCTTTATTCTACAGCAACCCAGTCAGAAGTCAACACTTTTTTTCTTCCTCCCCTCCTCACTTTTCTTTCCACTCTTCCTCCCCACTGTGTCCTATTATTTGCTTTCATACTTTTGTACTTTATTCTATAATCTAATAAAAAAAAAATTTTTTTAAAAAAAAGGATGCTGCAATGGGGATAAGTGTGAAAAACGGTTGTAAGTCACTTTTTTCAGAGCTGTGGCAACTTTGAACGGTCACTAAACGATATATTATAAATCAAGGATTAGCTGTAAAAATATAGGTACTGCTTGACTTAGAACCATTCGTTTACTGACTGTCTGAAGTTACCACAACTCTGAAAACACTGAGTTATGATTGGTTCTCACCAGGGGTGGGTTCTAAAAATTTTTACTACTGGTTCTGTGGGCGTGGCTTATTTTGTGGGCACGGTTTGATGGTCATGTGACAATTCTTTAGGATTTAGCAGAGGTACTGGTCTACCAGGCTTTTAACTGCTTGCAGAGCTGTACTGGTCTACCCATTTATTTTTGCAGGCACCGGTCTACTCATTTGTTTTTGGAGGCACTGGTCTACCACCACACTGCCTTTTAACACTGATCAGCTGTAGGGAGGCCCTTTGAAGCCCCACGGCAAGAGTTGAAACAGGTTTTTTCCTTCTAGCCGATCAGCTGGGACTCAGGAGGCAGCAATAGATTGGGGGTAGGGGCAAATAAAAGGTAAGAATAATGCGGGGGGGGGGGGCAGAACCGGTTTGGTGATGTCATATCGTCACCGCTACCGGCTCGGTGGAACTGGGCGGAACCGGGAGGAACCCACTAGTTCTCACATTTATGACCATTGCACCATCCCTACGGTCACGTGATCAAAATTCAGGCCCTTGTCAACCAACTCAAAGTCAATGGGGGAAACCAGATTTGCTTAACAACTGCATGAGTCACTTAATAACTGCAGTGATTTGTTTAGCAGTCTTGGCAAAAAGGTCATGAAATGGGAGATGTTCCACTTAACAACTGTCTAGCAATTGAAATTTTGGGTTCAGTTGTAGTCGTAAGACTACCTGTACTATTCCTAGCAAGTACAAATGGAATTCTGCTTTGTATGTATGAAGGGTTTTTCTCAATTTTTCATGAGAAAGAACATTCATGCATATAAACAACATATAGTGGTGCAGTTTTAGACTGTGGATTCAATATTATATAAGGGCTCACAGCCCTCTTTAAATTGCAAATGTTAAGTGTCAAATAATTTTAGTGACATTTTCAGAATATTTTGGGGCAACGTGATTCCAAAAGTTTGCAAAGATTGATAAGAATGCAAGGCTTCCTGGAATTAGGCCTTACTGTTACAGTGAATAAATATAATATTCTATATCCATTCACAAAAAAATATAGTTTTAGATACCTGAATGATTATGCCCTAAAGCCATCATCATAGAGCCTATGACATGACTTTTCCCTAAATTGCTTAGTAGAAGATATGGATGTTGTTGAATGGATTAGAGATTGAGTGTCTCAGTGATTATCAACTATAATTTGTATTTAACTGAAAGCTTCCAAAGGCATCAAAATATAATTTCACTGAACTTTAAAACGTCTAAAAATGAGTGGATCAGCGTACCAAAAGTTGAAAGAGAAAATTGAATTGGTTGCATCTTCCCAAAGCTAAAAAGTTGGCTGCATCATATTTACTATGCTGATGTGTTCCCTTTCATCACACAGGCACTTTCTGAGATGGCTGGCCATATGATTTTAAAAAACAACAAAACAAAACAAAACAAAACAAAACAAAAAACAAAACAAAACAAAACAAAACAAAACAAAACAAAACAAAACAAAACAAAACAAAACAAAACAAAACAAAACAAAACAATAGAAGCTCATCTAGAGTCACACCGAAAGATCACCCACATGGGGGAGCAGTATTCAAACTAGATATGGGAGAAGAGAAGGCTTCTTTCGAAACTGGAAATATTGCCAAACCCAAACCCAAAACAGAATACAGCCAAACCCAAACCCAAAACAGAATAAAGCAAATGTAAAATGTTAAAGAGAATGTCATCAATCATGTTAAGATTAATTTAAAAGGCAATGGAAGTAGGAAACTGGCAAGGAAAATGGTTAGACCATTAGAGATCATGGGAGGTAAAGGAATATTAAAAGATAAGGGGACTTCGAAGAAGCTGAGAAACCTCTCCACTGAAGATATAGAATAGCCATGTCCAATCTTATGAAGACAGAGTCAAAGAAACAGAGGCAAATGGTGGTAAAATTCTAGAGACCTTTTAAGACACCTTTTAAGAGTCCTTTGAAGCATACAGAGAAGGGTGAACCAGAAGATGCAATTTGCTTGGACTTTCAAAATGTTTGCAACAAATTTCCTCATCTAAGGCTTCTGAGCAAATCTAACATTCATGAGATCAGTGATGTCCTTTTGAGAGAATAGCCCAGATAAATATAAGAAAGCAGGAATATATGAGTAGTTTCCCCAAAGACTCCAGAGCAGGGGTCCCCAAACTTGGCAGCTTTAAGACTTGTGGACTTCAACTCCCAGAATTCTCCAGCCACCTGGCTGGAGAATTCTGGGAGTTGAAGTCCACAAGTCTTAAAGCTGCCAAGTTTGAAGACCTCTGCTCCAGAGTCTTCCACTAATATTTATATTGTATTGTATTGTATTGTATTGTATTGTATTGTATTGTATTGTATTGTATTGTATTGTATTGTATTGTATTGTATTGTATTGTATTGTATTGTATTGTATTATATAGCGTTGCATTGCGTTGCATTGCATTGCATTGCGTTGTGTTGCATTGCATTGTGTTGCGTTGCGTTGCATTGCGTTGCATTGCATTGCATTGCGGTACGGCGCGGCACGGCACGGCATAGCATAGCATAGCATAGCATAGCATAGCATAGCGTAGCATAGCGTAGCGTAGCGTAGCGTAGCATAGCATAGCATAGCATAGCATAGCATAGCATAGCATAGCATAGCATAACATTGCATTATTTAAAGAATTTAGTGACAGGTAAGCAGTATAGTTTGCTGAAAATATTTAAGATTTCTTTAGACCCTAAAGGAGTTCTTAGTTTGCAGCCAACTAAGAAGGAAAGGAGGTGTGCAGTTGTGGGTAACTCAGAGAAAACAAGTTAGAGATTAAAATACATGCAAATTCCACCTGGTTCAATTTGGGGATTCAACCCAAGCTCTGAAAATATTGAAGGCATGAGTTTCTCTGAAGGTCACCTAACCAAGGTAATTGCCTGGAATCAGAGAAGAAATAGATTAACAGAGCTTGGTTTTCCTACCATTTAGCCGGTGATTTACATTAGATATAGTAGCAATCTTTTTACAACAGTAGGCATGTTGTACTTTGAATCACTCTGGCCAAGTATTTTAGGCAAGAACAAAGTTAAAATTGTATTGAAATTGGCATAGGGTCTTTCCAGCTTAACATCTTTACAGTTGGATTTTGCTTTTTTTTTTTTTTTTAAGCAAGCGCCTCTACTTTTGGGGCTGGATATACATTTGTAGTCAGTGAACCAATTCTTTGAGGAACACATATGCCAAATTTCAGATATCTGGGTTGATGGGCTGGATTGATAAATAAGGACAAGCTGTTCTGATGGAATGATAGCGTCATTTCTTAAGGATAGTGGAATTGATTCTAACGGGGTGAAGTGGAAATATAAAGAATTAATTTTCTAGTTTGATCTATCACTCAGCAGATCCTAGAGCTTCCTTCTCCGAATTCACTTCATGGTATCTTACTTCCTTATTTCCCTTTGTTTCTTTCTCTCTCTTTCTTTTCCTCCCTCTCTCTTTCTCTCACACATACCTAGGTCATTTAGCAATGCCATCTGTGTATTTGTAATTGAGACTCATCCAATGATTGCTGATGAAAAAAAGCAGAACTACCAGTTCTACCCTCACTATGTTTCTGTTCCAGTTATTTCACATCTTCTTGTTTAGCTCTTTCCTTTTTTAAGTAATATTAAGCAAGTTTGGCCAGGGCTAAGTAATATTCAGCATGTTTGGGCCAGGGCTAACTCATTCACAGTGACATGGGGCAGACCACATTGTGGAAAAGATACCACTAAGATAAACTTAGAAAGAGATCTATTGAAAATGGATGAATTGATCAATAGCAAAATATATTGTATCTCATTTTGTTGTTAGTTGCGAAGTCATGTCCAACGAATCACGACCCCATGGACAATGTTCCTCCAGGCCTTCCTGTCCTCCACCATCCTTGGGAGTCCATTTCAGCTCACGCCTACTGCTTCAGTGACTCCATCCAACCACCTCATTCTCTGTCGTCTCCTTCCTCTTTTGCCTTCAATCTTTCCCAGCATTAGGCTCTTCTCCAATGAGTCCTTCCTTCTCATTAGGTGGCCAAAGTATTTCAGTTTGATCTTCAGGATCTGGCTAAAATAACAGAATAACAGAATTTGAAGGAACCATGGAGGTCTTCTAGTCCAACCCCCTGCTCAGGCAGAAAGCCCTATACCATTTCAGACAAATAGTTGTCCAATCTCTTCTTAAAAACTTCCAGTGTTGGAGTACCCACAACTTCTGGAGGCATGTTGTTCCACTGATTAATTGTTCTCACTGTCAGGAAATTTCTTCTTAGTTCTAAGTTGGTTCTCTCCTTGATAGGTTTCCATCCATTGCTTCTTGTCCTGCCCTCAGGTGCTTTGGAGAATAGGTTGGCCCCCTCTTTTCTGTGGCAGCCCCTGAGATATTGGAACATTGCTATTATGTCATCCCTAGTCCTTCATTAAACTAGACAGATCCAATTCCAGCAACTGTTTTTTGTATGTTTTTTTTTTTAATTTGATTTATATGCCACCCTTCTCCGGAGACTCAGGGCGGCTTACAATGCATTAAGAAATAGCCTTCATACTTTTGTATATTTATACAAAGTCAGCTTATTGCCCCCACAAACTGGGTCCTCAATTTACCTACCTTAGAAAGGATGGAAGGCTGAGTCAACCTTGAGCCTGGTGAGATTCGAACTTACAGTAATTGCAGACAGCTGGTGTTAATCACAATGCTATCAGTCTGCTGAGCCACCAGGCCCGTATGTTTTAGCCTCTGCGTCCTTCAGTACTTTTCAATTACAGGCACATACCTAGGATTAAACTCTGAACAAATGCACAAATATTGAAAATCCTGATCTCAGTTCCTTGGTTTGTTTTTCACATGCTTAAAGGTATGATCTGCTATGGAGAGCTGACAGCAGGCAGAGAAATTTAGGAGAGAAGAATAGCTTAAATTAGAACGGCAGGATTTTGAAATGCTGACAGACATGAGTAATACTCTGCATGACATGAATAAAACTCAAATGCCCTTGTTCCGCCTTCAAGATTTGTCTTGGTTGTTCTTTTCCTCTAGAGCCACACCTTGTTCAAGAGCTGGGTACATAATGATGATGGGCTTTGATACTTGTGTAACTTTTACCTGCTTGTTTTATATTGTTGTTCTTTGTGATATCTTTTTTTATTTATTTATTAGAAAGTCCATACCTGTTAATTTGAAAACTCTAGCCTTGTTCACACAATGCAGTCACTGACTTTCATGGGAACATACGATCTTATATATTTCGGTTAGTTGTATTTTCAATTCTTCTTCCCCTTCCCATTTCCTGTCTTTTAAAGTTGTTTTTCATCTTTCTCCGTAGAGGGGGGGAAATAGTGTAAAATCCACCGTTTTGCCACCAGAGTATTGTTGCAAGCAAATTTTGATGGAGGAAGGCTGGGAAGCTAAAAAAAATCTCAGCCTGGTTTAAAAAGTCATACCTCATCATGGAACAACTAGATCAGGGGTCAGCATTCCGCAGCTCTGGAGCCGCATGTGGCTCTTTCATCCCTCTGCTGCTGCTCCCTGTTGCTGGTCGGCTCAACAATTGATAGGGCTTTCAGTTAGGACAGGTAGAGGAAAAAGGATACTGCACAAGAAGGAGACTCTTTGGTGGGATGAATCGGCTTCCAGTCAGCAGAGGAAAAAAGACACTGTGCTAGAAAGAGACTATGAGGGGGTAACTGGACTTCCGGTCGGCTTCAGAATTGAATGAGGGCTTCCGGTTAGGACCTTTGTGGCTCTTTGAGCGTTTAAGGTTGCTAACCCCTGAACTAGACATTGGTAGGACACAAAAGCCAGCAGCACAAATTTAACAAAAGGACTAGATCAGGAGTGGGAAACGATGGCCCTTTTATTCCTGGCTCAGGAATTCTGGAAGTTGAAGTCCACAAATCATAAAAGCACCATCGTTTCCCAGCTTTGAAGTAGACAATCAAATATGTCTTCAGTTGGTACTAAACATCTCAAGAAGTGCCAACAACTTTAACTGAAAAAAGAAGAAAGAGGGATTCCACAATCAAGCATTTATCCTGAGAATGCTTTTTCTGAGGTCACAGGACAGGCAGTAATGTGGTAATGTGGTCAGAGTATTCAGGCAGATTTATGTGAGATACTTATTCTAAGCCAGCTAGTGTTAGAATTGGAAGCATACATAATAGAAATACTGAAACCTTTTTTAAAAAAATAAAAAACAGAAATGGATAGAGCATTAAATACAAAATTGCAGAATAAGGAAAAGCATTGTCAAAAGTCTACCAGATATAGACTGCTAATACCCCAGTGACCCCTAGATGGCAGCAAAGGAGACAGAAAAATCATTTGATTCTTTGCTGCCATCCAGTGGTAACTCAGGATTAGGAGACATGATGTTGCATTGCAGGCTAATTCTATAATATTGTCACAAATACTTACATCCAAGAAGCTGCACTGTCTTTGCTCATTTATAACAAGCAGGAATAGACCCTCATTTTTAAAAGTATATTAATTTTTTAATATTTATTTAATTAAAAAAATAAAAAATATGTTCATTAACTGAACATGAATAGAAATAGTGTTTCTGCTGGGATATAATAAATGAAATCATCTCAAGTTTCTTTAAGATTACTGCCTGTAGTAGAGGTTTCTGAGGTCTAACAATCTGATTCATTATATGGCAAATATATATACAGGTAGTTCTCACTTAACATCCACTTGTTCAGCTATGTTTAAAGTTACAATGACACTAAACAAGAGGTACTTATGATGGGTCCTTTTGGTTGTAGTCCATGGCCATATGATCACAATTTGGAATCACAATTCAAACACCTTCACTGTTAACTTCCAACAAGCAAAGTCAATGGGGAAGCCAGCAGGAGATCTCAAATGACCATCATGGGACCCTAGAATGCTGCAACTAAAACAGGATTTGCCAAAAATTATGACAACTGTGACAGCTTCAACTTCTCTACTTGGTTGGCTGGATGTTGCACCTTATAATCATGCGTCTTAGCGACAGAGTTCCTGGTTCCAATTATTGTCAGTAAGTGGGGAGTACTTATGTAACCACATCTTCCAAATTACGAAAAGCAATAATCCAATACAGGTAGTCCTCGATTTATAACAGTTCATTTAGGGACCATTTGAAGTTACAACCACACTGGAAAAAGTGACTTATGACCATTTTTCACACTTATGGCCGCATCCCCATGGTCATGTGATTTACATTCAGATGCTCAACAACTGGTTCATATTTATGATGGTTGCAGTGTCCCAGGTTCATGGGATCCCCTTTTGCAACCTTCTGACAAAGTGAAGGGGGAAGCCAGATTCACTTAACAACCATGTTACTAACTTAACAACTGCTGCGATTCACTTATCAAATGTGGCAAGAAAAAATGTAAAATGGGGCAATACTCATTGAACGAATTTCTCATATAGCAACATAAATGTTGTGCTCGATTGTGGTCGTAAGTGGAGGACTACCTGTACAACTCCATGGCTTCTCATCCTGGTGAAGATTGGCATGCAGAAAGCTGCTTATGCAGCATGCAGCGTCTGTCTCAGAGGTGGGTTTCAGCAGGTTCTGACCAGTTCTGGAGAACCGATAGCAGAAATTTTGAGTAGTTTGGAGAATCGGTAAATACCACCTCTGACCCGCCTCCATCTATTCTCTGCCTCCCGAGTCCCAGCTGATGAGGATTTTGCAGTATCCTTCCCCTGCCATGCCCACCAAGCCATGCCATGCCCACCAAGCCACACCCACAGAACCGGTGGTAAAAAAATTTGAAACCCACCACTAGTCTGTCTCTCATGCAGGATAATTTTTACCTAGAAAGAAAGCCTTATTTTCTCTTAAGATTCTTGTCTGCTTTTCTTTCGCCCCGAATTTATCCGAAAAGCTTTGCTTACAATCATCATAGTTTCCTTCTGGCAACCAGAGAACAGCTTTCATTCTGGTGCCCCAATTCTTTGAAATGCATTCCCTACTGAGTTGACGCCTCATCCTTCTTCTTTTGCTTTTCAAATACTTTTTTTTGGGGGGAGCAGATTTTTAACATCCATCGTTTGATTTTTTTTTTTTTTTTTAGTATTGTTGCTTTTAAGGTGGTTTTCCTCCTTTAATATTGGTAAGTATGGAGAGACTTAGGTGGTTGCCGTCCCATAAAATCTGATAAGCAAACAAATAAATATGCAAATATACTTAACAAGGTTAGGATTTTTTTTAAAGAGCAAGCAAGATAAAAAATGACAGGCATGTGTATCCATCACACTGTATCTGGTTGGGGTGAGCAAACTTCTGCAAAGCACAGAAATGACAACCCAAAGTCAATAAATTCATTAAATAAGGAAAAGAAAGGTAACCTAAATTAGCTTACATCAACACCGTTCTCAAAAACTTTACATTGTTGGAAGGCATTCTTGCTTTCATCCTGTGCATATCTGGCTTCATACATTGTCTTTTGCCATTTAGGCAGTATAGCAAAAAGACCAATATAGGTGAATATCCATTGTTCTGAGTAAGATGTTCAAAATATTTACACTGCTATAACAAGGCTAGAAGGCAAATAGAATTGCTGAGTCATTACATGTTCAGACGCATTTGGACTCCAGTATTCAGGAAATAGCTACAGAGCCTGTCTTTCCCTAAGCCTTTAACTGTTAAATTGTTTTAACAATACTGACTTCAGTTTTGATTTTCAGCGTATTGATTTTGATGTCATGTTCTGTATATTGGATTGTGCTTTAATTGTTGTCAATTTCCTAGAGTGCTTGTAGAAGCAGAAAAGTGGGGTGTAGTTTTTTGTAAAATAAATAAGACTATCGAATTTCAAAAACTGATAAAATATTTTTAAAAATATAGAAACTTCCAACTTTCTTCAATTCAGATACAAATATATATATATATAATAAAATAACCTTGTACTCTAAGTTTAAACAAAAAGAAAAGCAAAGTTAGCAAAACATACATAGCAAACAAAAGAAATAACAATACACAGTATTTCTATCATCAAAACAGATTTAGTCATCAAAAAAAAAATCAAAATCTCATTTTTATCTTTTTCAAGCAAAGTCCAAAAGTGGTTTTTAAACAGAAACAAAGCTGGACATTTTTTTTTATTTTTCATCAGAAAGATGGGCTATGAATTTTAATAACACAGTTGGAAAAAAATAAGACATTTTGAGGCAGTTCCCAAAAGTTTATTTTAAGAACAAGATACTGTCCTGTGTTTGTATTTCTTCCTCCCCCACATCCATAAAAATCTGCTGACTGAAGGTTTTACATTTACCAGATAGAATTAATAATCTTACATGCGGCCAGACAAAAATGTAGCATTTTCTTCAGGAAGACACTGGCATTCACATTTCCGTGGCCTATTTGAAAAGTCAATAATTACAAGAGGGAAAAAGACTGTGGACAACTTAATCTATAGTGGCAAAAAAAAAATGGAAATCTGATGATACCTTTTGTGAATCGAACATTTTATTAATAGACATAAGCTTTTGCGAGCAGCAGCTCCTGAAAGCTTACGCCTTTTAATAAAATGTGTTAGTTGGAAAACGTGGCAAAGAGTAAAGCAACTGTTAAAATACAGGTAATCCTAGACTTACGACTAAAATTGGGCCCAAAATTTCTGTTGCTAAGCGAGACATTTCTTAAGTGAGTTTTTTCCCGTTTTACGACCTTGTTTGCCACAGTTGTTAAGTGAAGCATTATAGTTCTTAAGTTAGTAACATGCTTGTTAAGTGAATCTGGATACATTGACTTTGCTTGTCAGAAGGTGGCAAAAAGAAATCATATGACCCTGGGACACTGCCACCATCATAAATAAGAGTCAGTTGCCAAGCACCTGAATTTTGATCACGTGACCATGGGGATGCTGCAATGGTCATAAGTGTGGTCCCTAATGAACTGTTGTAAATCAAGGATTATCTGTACTATATCGTTCCAAGCCTTGTGAATTCTTGCAAATGACTTTAGAATGGGAGACCCCTTATCTGGTACAAACAAAACCTCCAGTTTTATGCTATAGAAATGCACTTGTTGAAGTTTTGTTTTTTATGTAAAGACCAAGTTGCATTCTTTTTATTCTTTTTTTTTTTTGAATGAGGTTCAAAAATTAATGGCAATATGTGGTCAATGCAAATTAATCTTGCCCACAAACTCTGCAGCTTTAGATTTATTTACTATGCACAGTAACTGTAAGATTGAAGGAATTTTAAAACTTCCGGTTTCGCACAATGGCAAGATTCTCTGACTCAATTGTAGTCATAAATCAAGGACTACTTGTATTTTATTTGTAAGTTGTTTTATTACATTATAAAACATTAATAATATACTGTAGAACAGGGGTGTCAAACTCACGGCCCGCGGGCTCCGCCCTCACCCGGTTTAGCAAAGGGGGAAAAAGTCCCGATACGTCATGTGACGCCGCCGTGACAATGCAAGTTTGACACTGTAGAATATAGATAATAACTGACTACAATGATATTTATACAATGGAAACTGGAAACTGTTAACACTGTTAACACAGTAATAAATAAAATAAAGTTTTAAATATAAGAACAAATATATCAGTGTTAAATAGAATTTTTAATCGGTTGATGAATGTAAGCGCTTCACGGGAGTGCCAGAATCGAATCTATTATCATAACTTCAGGTCTCATGAATTTCTCTCTGGAATTTCTCTTCTTAAAGAGAAAACATTATCCTTTAATGCAGGAATGAGATGTTGCTGGACTGCAACTCCTTAGATGTCTCATGATTATTTGTACCCTATGACTATCATTAAGTGTTGTACCTTATGATTCTTGATGAATGTATCTTTTCTTTTATGTACACTGAGAGCGTATGCACCAAGACAAATTCCTTGTGTGTCCAAACATACTTCGCCAATAAAAAATTCTATTCTATTCTGTTCTGTTGACCATGCTGGTAAAGCATGGTATGAACCGTAGTTCTATAATTGGTGCAGAGTCAACTATCTGACCCTAATGCAATTAACATCAAAAGATTTTGTTCATCTCCTGCTATTTAGGGATCAGAGATATTTCAAAGGTGGGAACTGCTTCTGTATTTATGTAATGAGGGAAGTCACCCCTCCTTAGAAGAATGAAATATTTTGAGAAATATTTAAACAGGCAGAATATTATATTTCCTCTAAAAGAGAAATGGAAATCTTAAGGGAGACAGAAACTTAGAGCTTCAGCTCCCTGCAGATATTTGGTGCCCACTAAATATCCCCAGCAGATATTTGGTGCCCACTAAGAAAGACTGGGCCAGCCTATCTACAAAACAAAAGACCTTCAGCTCCAGGATGATGGGATTATCCTTCAGGGAAAAGTTATTCAGCCACGATAGGAACCAGACAACAAGCCCCTTCATTGCATCAGCCCCAGCTTCAACCAAGCTTGATTCAGAAAACCTACAAGATTAGCTATGACCCCTATAGCAGCCAATAGCTTGCACAGGAACAGGCAGCTCAAAGGCAAGGCCCAAGAGAGGGTATAAATAACCCTCTCTCTCCATTCCATGTGGCCAGCTACCCAGAATCACACGTGCTTGGTGATTCTGTTTCACCATTAAACCATCTTTCCAATCAGCCTCCATGTTTCCAGTGTCTTTCTCCCCACTTGGAACGGAACCAGATGAAGATTTCTTCCAACAGTAATAAAATATTATGAGCATGCAGAATTGTGATCCCACAAACTGAGCACTAAGCCCATTATTTTTCCATCAGCCCCATGAAAGAAACCTACAGTAGATACCTATAGAAGCCAATTGTCTACATGGGCTATTGCAGAAAAGAAAAGGCACGTTTAGCTACCTCTTTATTCATCCTTCAGTGAATATAGATCTGCTTTGGAGGAACAAGTCAGATGTTTCATTACCTAACTATCATCATCAATGCTCAGAGTTATTTGCATCAGAAAAGGGTTCTACTTCTGGAGTAAGAACAAGACAGATCCCCATTTAAACTCTCTGACTGTCCCACAGAAAGAAGGGATATAAATTAACAAATTTATATAAATAAAAGGTAGATCACTAAATATGGAATTATGCCGATGACTCTTCAGAAGATACTAGAATGTGAGAATAACAAATGATGTCTCACAGTCTGTAAAACATTTTGTCCAAAGTAAAATACATAGCAATTTACTCCTAGCAAAATGTTAGCCATGTAGGATTGTAGGAAGTTAGCACCCACCCTTTTCCTGGAAGAATGAAATATTTTAGGAAATATTAAAAAGGCAGAATATTATGTTTCCCTGGTTGAGAAATGGAGAAACATGTTTTAAAGACAAAGCAACTCCCACCTTCCTACCTCCCCCTCTTTGTTAATGGGCCAGAGGCAGAAACTCAATCTTTGACAATAGGACCCATCTGCAACACAATAGCAACAGAAACTAACACAATGGGACCGATCTAGGACAGAAACTCACCACATGGCCCCTGGGAAGATAACATCAGCCAGCAAGGCTAGCTAAGACCCCCACCCCCTGGGAGTCTGACAACCAATTAGGATACTCTTTTGGGGCCCCAGGAAGTTCAAAGCCAGAGAAAGTATAAAACCTGGGGACTCACTGTATTTCGCCCCTTTTCTGGTCATGAACTCAAACCATGTGATACTGTCCACCATTAAACCATCTTTCCAAGCAGTCTCCATGTTTCCAGTGTCTTTTTCCCCACTTGGAGCTGAACCCAGAAGGATATTTCTTCCTACAGGACATACTGTATGCTAAAAGAGAAGAGATTTTAAACAGCGGTTGTCGTTAAAAATTCATATTTATTTGTTCAATTCAGCATTCATAATCCATATTACCAAATCAGATGTAAGGCAGCTGACAAATAATAATAGGCTGACAAATCTTGGTTTCTGATATGACACAACTGTTCTTCCTGAAGCATTTGTAAATTGACCCCATGCTGAGAGACCTGAATAGATGGAATTCATCTTTTGTTTTCCAAGAAAAAGCTTCTCCTGTATAATCTTTCTTATACAATAGCACAACTGGAAAAAACTAGTTTGTGCCTTTATTGTTCTACCAGAAATCATTAAGAAGTCTTGGCTAATAAATAATTTCTGATTTACTAGCTAGGCTCAGAACATCAGAGACAGAAAATTTGGGAAGGCTTTGGAAAACAACAGTTTCTCCAAGGATGTTAGAGCTAAAAAATAAAAACAACCCTAACCAAACAAACCCTAAGGGTAGTGTTGGAAGAAATATCCTTCTGGGTTCAGCTCCAAGTGGGGAAAAAGACACTGGAAACATGGAGACTGCTTGGAAAGATGGTTTAATGGTGGACAGGATCACATGGTTGAGTTTCTGAACAGAAAAGGGCGAGATACAGCGAGTCCCTGGGTTTTTATGCTCTCCCTGGCTTTGAACTTCCTGGGGCCCCAAAAGAGTATCCTGATTGGTTGTCAGACTCCCAGGGGGTGGGGGTCTTAGCTAGCCTTGCTGGTTGATGTAATCTTCCCAGGTGCCGTGTGGTGAGTTTCTGTCCTAGATAGGTCCCATTGTGTTAGTTTCTGTCCTATTGTGTTGCAAATGATGGTCCATTGACAAAGATTGAGTTTCTGCCTCTGGCCCATAGACAAAAGGGTGGGGGCAGGAAGGTGGGAGCTGCTTTGTCTTTAAAACATGCTTCTCCATTTCTCATCCAGGGAAACATAATATTCTGCCTTTTTAATATTTCCTAAAATATTTCATTCTTCTAGGAAAGGGGTGGGTGCTAACTTCCTACAATAGGAATAGTCAAAACCAAAGAAGCCTGCTGTCAGGTTTCGGTTCTGTCTTAAAATAAGTTTCATTTTCAAGCGCAGTCTCTAATGAATCATTCTTTATTAAGAACAGAAATAGCCGACATTTCTGAGGCTAATTGCAGCTCAACTGGCCCCTCCTTCCAACCCCCTCCTCTTCCGCTCTCCAACCAGATTTCTCATTGGCCATTAGCCAATCCATCTCTCCGTCCTGGCACGTACTTCTCACAGGAATGTGACCCCCACCCTCATCCCCCAGAAAACCCTATCTCTTGCATGCAGAAAACTAGGTAAAAGTTCATCTCAGCAATAATTCAGCGCTTCTGGTCTTCATGACAGCACTGGAAGAGAGCATAAGTTGGAGTGCTGACATCCGGCCCCTCTCCCTTCACTTCTGCGACATCACCTATCCCATAGGGAAAACACAAGAAGATTAGTCCCATCAGCCCCTCCCTGGCTGTGCACCCCCCCCTCCCGGCTTTCCCGGGTGGTCTGCATGGAATTTTGCTATAAGGCGATCAGCTTGGATGTTTGCGCTCTTCACCCAGGAAGCCTCTGACAATGGGTAACCCTTCCATTTAATTAAGTACTGAAGGCACCCCCTGTGCCATCTTGAATCGAGAATCCGCTGCACTTCATAATGCGTTTGGCCCCCAACAACCAGGGGCCCAGGGGGTTCACGTGGTGTTGGCCTTAAAGTAGACCCCACTACAGGTTTTAGAAGGCTACTGTGAAAAACGGGGTGAATTTTCCCCAAAAGCCGTGGCAACTGCAATTGCACCGTAACGGGGTTGATTATTTTTATTATAGGAAATGGTCCTATAAATTTTGGGCCCAATTTCCTGCTCGGGAGTCTAAGTCTCAAGTACTTGGTGGAGAGGTAAACTTTCTCTCCCAGCTGAAATGGTCTTTGGGGAGTTCGGTGCTTGTCTGCTTGGTCCTTATAAGATTGAGCCGCCTTTGCCAGCGCCCTCTTAACATTTTCCCAAGTTTGTCTCAACATTGCCATCCAGTCGGTCAAACTGACTGAGGAAGGGGGCTCCCTCGGGTATTCTGGCATGGGAACAAAATCCATGCCACTCACTATTTTGAACGGGGTTAGCCCCGTGCTGCTGTGGACAGCATTATTATATGCAACCTCCGCAAAAGATAGGAGGTCTGCCCAATTGGACTGCTGGTAGTCGACGTAGCATCTTAAATACTGTTCTATCATAGCGTTCAGTCTTTCTGCCCCCCCATTGGTACTCGGGTGAAATGCTGAGCTGAGCCCTTGGGATGAACCTATGGATCGTAGAAACTCCCTCCAGAACTTTGCTGTGAACTGGACCCCTCTGTCGGAAATGATTCTCCTGGGGACTCCATGTAGGCGGTAAATGTGTTTCAGGAACAGTTTGGACAACTGACGGGCTGAAGGCAGTCCACTACAAGGAATGAAGTGTGCCTGTTTGGAGAATAAGTCTATTACAGTCCAGATCACTGTATTTCCACTACTCCTCGGTAGGTCTACTATAAAGTCCATTGCAATCTCCTCCCATGGTCTTGTTGGCTCAGCTACTGGTTGCAACAATCCAGGCGGGCACCCTGGCCTTGTCTTCATTGTGGCACAAATGGTGCAGCTTTTTACATAACTGTCTACGTCCTTTCTCATATGTGGCCACCAGAACTGCCTCCGTACTAGGTGCAGAGTCTTTAGGAACCCGAAGTGTCCTGCTGGTTTAACATCGTGGCTCCTCTTGTGAATCAGGATGCGTAAACTCTGTGGCACATAGAGCTTTGTCCCCCTCCATGCTAGTTCATCTCTTTTTGTCAAGAGATGTTGATTGTCTCGATACCAGGGGTCTGTCAGCGTTTCATTTTTTAATTTTGCAGTTAAGTCACTTGCAAGTTGGCCTTGCTGGTCACGTCGTTGCCGTCTGGTGATCACTTGGGCCGCAGCTTGGGTGGAGGGGATGATGGCATTCACTACCTGCTCCCGCTCACTGTTGTATTGGGGCATCCGGGAGAGGGCATCAGCCAGGAAATTTCTCCCACCTGGGATGTGCTTAAGCTCGAAATTGAAACGATTGAAGTATTGTGCCCACCGTACTTGCCTGGGTGACAGTTTTCGTGGGGTTTTTAGGGCCTCTAGGTTTTTATGATCAGTCCAGACTTCAAATGGTTTCTGGCCTCCCTCTAGAAGGTGCCGCCAGGTCAACAAGGCCCACCTTACTGCAAACGCTTCCTTCTCCCACGCCGCCCATCGCCTTTCCGTATCGGTGAGTTTGCGGGAGGTGTAGGCGCAGGGTTGTAGATCCCCTTGGTTGTTCTTTTGGAGTAACACAGCTCCTACTGCCACATCACTTGCGTCTGCTTGGATGACAAAAGGCTGTTCTGGATCCGGGTGTTTTAAGACAGGTTCTTTCGCGAACAGTCCTTTTAGCGTCTCAAATGCCTGTTGGCAGGTCAGGTCCCACTGTAGGGGTTGTCCCGGGCGAGGTTTCATCGCTGGGCTTCCTGTCTTTAGGAGGTCTGTCAAAGGTTTGGCAATCTTCGCAAACGAGGGGATGAATTGTCTGTAGAAATTCGCAAAACCTAGAAAACTTTGCAATTGTCTGCGGGTGCGAGGGGGCTGCCATTGTAGAACTGATTGGACCTTGGCTGGGTCCATCTCTATCCCCTCATTTGATACTCGGTAGCCCAGGTAGTCTAGCCGTGATTGGTGGAAATCGCATTTTGGCAGTTTGACATATAGGTTTGCCCGTAGCAGTTTTTCCAGTACTTGGCGGACGAGGGGTATATGTTCGTCTATGGTCTCCGTGTAGATAAGAATATCGTCCAGGTAGACGAGGACCCCTTTGTAAAGGTGTTCATGTAAGACTTCGTTTATTAACTGCATGAACACTGCCGGGGCTCCTTGCAATCCAAAAGGCATTACTTTAAACTGGAAACTGCCCAGGGGGCAGTTGAATGCTGTTTTCCATTCATCTCCTGCCCTTATGCGTACTCGGTAATAAGCTTCTCGAAGGTCTAGTTTGGTGAAAACCTTTCCTTTAGCTAGGTGGGCTAACATGTCTTTCATGAGGGGGAGGGGGTACAAGTTGTGT
Source organism: Pituophis catenifer annectens (assembly GCF_029215685.1). Lineage (NCBI taxonomy): Eukaryota > Metazoa > Chordata > Lepidosauria > Squamata > Colubridae > Pituophis > Pituophis catenifer. The sequence continues at coordinate 197,505,648 of NW_027256883.1, read as the reverse complement.
ACGCAAACAGCATTGATACTTCGAAAGTCGACCACCAGTCTCATGGAGCCGTCCTTTTTCTCTTTAAACATGACCGGCGCCGCTACCCTTGGTTTCACTGGCTCAATAAACCCCCTTTGTAAGTTTTTGTCTATGTAGTCCCGCATTTCCTGCATTTCTCGGGGCGTCATAGCATACATTTTAGGTTTGGGTAGTTTCGCTCCTGGGACAATCTCGATGGCACAATCGGTCTCGCGGTGGGGGGGCAGGATGTCACACTCGGCCTCGCTGAATACCCCTGCAAGGTCTTGGTACTCCCTTGGGATCTGGTTTGCGTTACAAGCGGTGGTGGGTGCGGCTGCCAATTGTTTTGCTGCACCTTCTGGGAGGGACCCTTGTGTTGGTGGTGTTTTCTTCTGTAGTGGAGGGCTGCTTTGGGGTTTTAGCGTGGGAGGGAATTCTTCTGGTCGGGGCGGCAGGGGTTGGGGCCCCTTTGCTATTCTCAGCCTGCGGGTTCCCTCTTGCCACCAAATGATTGGGCCCCATTTGTCGAGCCATGAGAGTCCCAATATGACTGGTTCTGTCATCTTGGGGGCTATTATGAAGCGGATCGTCTCCCAGTGATCTGCGAGTTCTAGTCTCACGGGTTCAGTCAAATGTGTGGCATATGTTCCTCCCACTAGGGACCCATCAACTTGCTCGAAGCGAATTGGTTGTTTGAGCTGTTTAGCTCGGATTCCCAATTTTAGAACTGTGGGTAGGTTGATTAGGCACCGTGTGCTACCCGAGTCTATTAGGGCTTGGAAAGTCTCTTGGGCCCCTGTTTTAGGGGCTGTTAGGCGTATGGGGAAAAGAAAAGGATGGACGGGTCCACTCACCATCGGGTCATCCTCGCCTTCGTCTTCTGTGTCATAGGGTTCGGGGAACTGATCTCCCTCATCTGGGATTCCTCTGGTTTCGGTCAGATGAGCGAAAAACTCAGGGATTTGGGGAGTTTCCTGCGGTACGTGGGTGACGCGGTTGGGCCCTCGTTCCGGTCGTGCTTTGGGCGGTGGAGCTGGTCCCGGTCTAGGCGTTCCACATCTTGCTGCTATGTGGCCGCTTCCCCCACATCTGTAGCATTTCAGTGGGCTCCGTGGGGCAGTTGGTCTGTAGGAGGGCTGTGATGTTGGGGTTTCTCGTCTGTTGAGTGGCCCCTGGTCTGGTCGGCCTCTCTCCTTTCCCTCTGGTGGTTTTGACGTGTCAGTCGCCCGCAGCCCTCTGTCGACTTTTATCGCTACCCGGAACCATTCAGCGAGTCGGTTTGGGATGTCACGATAGGCAGTCACTTGGGAAATTCTTTTATCTAGGCTTGTTCTAAAAAAATACACCAGCAATCGCTCTGGTAGGGGAGGCAGTGTCCCAATGACTCTCCTGAATTCACGGATATGCTCTCTGATAGGCTTCCCCCTCTGCATTAGGTTTCTGAGTTCGTCTTCCACATAGGGGTCCTCCTCCTCCTCCTCATAACGGGCTCTCAATAGTTGCAAGAACCCATCCGCATTTTGTAGCTGGGGGGCCCTGTATTTGTAGAGTGATGCTGACCACCTCTTTGCTTCTCCCTCCAGCCCTTCCCTGATAGCATTCACTAGGGCTCTGGGGAAAGGGTAGAGGTGTCCGAACCGCTCTATGTATATCTCAGCTGAATCGAGGAATTGGGCGAGGTTGTCTGGGTCACCATCGAACTTCCCTCTGAACTGGGGTGGCTCCTCCCTCTCTGCCCTCTCCTCTCTGTGCTGAGCTCTGGAGGGCCAGCCCTGGTGTTGATAGTCCTCTGCCTCGTCTCTCATCCTGGGGTGGGGAGGTGCTGCCTTGTCTGGGCTTCGCTGCCATTCCCATCCCCAGCTCGCCCTTCCCAATTCACTTAGGGGTTTTTCTTTATCTTTTAACTTTGCAAAAGGGGATTCCGCCTTTAAGGCTTTTGGCACAGTCCCCGGGTACTTATCTGTTTCACGTTTCTTTGCTTGAAGTTCTGCGGGGGGGGGAAGGTGGAGAAAGTTGAACCTTTGTATTTTCCAAGTTGGCTGGAATCACGACCGCTTCTGCTCCTCCCGTTTCTTGAAGCAGGCTTTCCTCCGATAGCTTGGCTTCAGCCATAGTCCGTCCGACCAGTTGTGTGGGAGGGAACGGGATGATTTAAACTCAGCCAGCCTGGATTTGGAGGAGAGTTGAGCTGTCTGTCAGGTTTCGGTTCTGTCTTAAAATAAGTTTCATTTTCAAGCGCAGTCTCTAATGAATCATTCTTTATTAAGAACAGAAATAGCCGACATTTCTGAGGCTAATTGCAGCTCAACTGGCCCCTCCTTCCAACCCCCTCCTCTTCCGCTCTCCAACCCGATTTCTCATTGGCCATTAGCCAATCCATCTCTCCGTCCTGGCACGTACTTCTCACAGGAATGTGACCCCCACCCTCATCCCCCAGAAAACCCTATCTCTTGCATGCAGAAAACTAGGTAAAAGTTCATCTCAGCAATAATTCAGCGCTTCTGGTCTTCATGACAGCACTGGAAGAGAGCATAAGTTGGAGTGCTGACACCTGCCTAACAACATCTCCAAAAGAGACTCAGAGGAGATCTCTTGACTGTCCTCTCTAGAATGCTAGGGGAACAAATCTTCAGCAAGTCAATAAGAAACAGGTAAACTGAGTATTTAAATTCTGCCTACAGAAGTGTTGCTTTCTCTCCCCCCCCACTATATTTCTTCCCCCCCCAATAAACTACTTTGTGTGTCATAATTTAGAAGTTCATGGACTCATAGGGCTGGAAGGGACCCAGGACGTCTTCTAGTCCAATCTCTTGCCCAAGGCTGGAGAGCTTATACCATCCAGGTCAAATGGTTGTCCAGTCTATTCTCAAAAACCTCCAGCAATAGAGCACCCATAACGCTTGAGAGGCAAACTATTCCATTGATTAATTGTTCTTGCTGCCGGATCCAGGTTGAATCTTTCTTTAATGAGCTTCCCTCCAGGACAAAGTCATTACGACACAATAGAAATTGTCCAGAGAACACAAACCTCTTCATTACATCATCACCCTCCAAGTTTCAACCAAATCTGGGAGCTCAGACAAAATTATGTATGACCCCTACAACAGCCAATAGAATATATATTTCTTGAACAAGAACAGGAAGTTCAAGTGCAAAGCCCAAGACAGGGTATAAATGCCCCTTTCTCTCAACTCTATGGGTTCAGCTGCACCAGGACCATGTGCTTGATGGTTCAGCTCCATTAAACCATCTTTCCAATCAGCCTCCATGTTTCCAGTGTCTTTCTCCCCACTTGGAATTGAACCAGATGGACATTTCTTCCAACACTATCTTTAGATTTCGATTTAGTTTCATTTTGTTTAGCAACTTTTATCATTAAAAATTACCATATGGAAGGTTATACAGTCTCTTACCTTTTAGGATTGGTATAAGGTTTGTTGAGTTCTTCATTTGGGGTTTTGGGCTGCAATTTTGCAAACATTTTCTGTTTTTTCCTGGAATGAAGGGAGAAGTCCTAGGAAGGAGACTAAGAACTTCCCATTTGGTAAAACTAGGGATGTCAAGAAAGTTCAATTTAAACAGCCGGCTATTATAATGGTCTGCTAGTGAGGTATTACATTACACCTTCCCCAGTTTGTAAGTCAATATAAGATACATAAGAAATTAAATACAACCCTATTCATGAAACCATACCAAGCAGTTAAAATAATAGCATGAAATAAAGAAAAATCAAAAGGTATAAACATCTAGCATCTGATGAAGATTACCCACAAAAATTCATTTAAAAGTAAAGGTTCAACAAGACTATTTAATAAACATAACACTTTTTAAAATTAAAAGGACATCTAGCAAGAATTATTTCAAAGAGTTCTTTAAAATAGGGGAAAAGAAATTGTACAGTACCTTATCAAAAATTATCATAAGATCAGCTAGAAAGGTCTCTGGTCTGAGCTATTCTCTCTTCAGATAATCAAAAAAATATTGGGAAGACCGATTCCCCTATGTGTAGACACTTGATCCAGTAATAATTAATCTGTCACCAAGTTCCTATTCCTCAGGTCTATGGTTGTGGCTGGAGTAATCCGTTTCTCTCCAATGAGGATTATCTGAATAACAACAGCCAGTGGAAGGGGTATATTTTGTGTTCCATCATTTTCAGGATGCCAGAAAAGAGGATGGGGAGATAACTTGCTTTCTTTTGACTGCAGGATTAAGTGCATAAAATGTATGAGTGTGTGTGTGTATGTGGAGAGAGAGAGAGAGAGAGAGAGAGAGAGAGAGAGAGAAAGAGGGAGGGGGGGAGGAGGGAGGGAGAGGGAGAAAACACACACACACACACACCATATATATATATATATATATATATATATATATATATATATATATATATATATATATATGTATATGTATATGTATATATGTATATAAATATATGTCTTTTTTCTTTTTTACACACACATATATGATCTAATATATTCTCAGTTTTAATTGTCATTCTATTAACAGCAACATTTTTATTAAGTTATTAAGTGTTACAAAATACAAAATGCAAAAGTAAATAAAAGAGCAGTGAGGAGAGAAGGGAAAGAGGAGTGACAAAAGGGGAAAAAGAGAAAAAGAAGCATTGACTTCCAACTCTCTCTGTTGTAGTAGAGTCGACAATCAACAATAATCCTTGTAGTTTGCATAAATTTTGGTGAAGTTGTAGATCCATCAGTTTCTTCTACTGTTAAAAAAATGCAGATGCAAATGTTGTCTTCCCTTCTCAACTCCTGGAGAGCAAGTTCTATTGATATGCTAATATTGGTGGGAGGAGGAATTCTTTATAAATTTTTCAGGACCAAGGCTTGTAGTTTCTATATTGTAGAATTTTCATCTTCAGCTGCAGGGAAGAATACACCAATGGGGGTGGAGGGGAAGTGGGGAGAGAATTCCCTGACGGAATTAAATGTTTTCTATGATGGAGAACATATAGACTAAAAATTAAATAAAGATGGGGAGGATTTATTTTAATAAAACAATGCAATATTAAAATATGCTTTTGAGTTCAAATAATACAAAATGTGTAATTTGGTATTTAAGAACGGACATTGTTAACTCCTGAAAAAGTACAGTAAAGCTATGTATTATCACATGAAGACAAATTAGGGAAAGCTGCAATATTTGTAACAATCATTTCAGATTATTTAGAATTGCTGATTAGAAAATAAGATGCAGCAATAAAATAAAACATTGAAAGCATAATGAGAAAGAAACTGTTAAGTCTCATTCTTTTTTATTTACGATAATCATCAATAATATTTTATGCTATCATATATTCATATAATTCTATTCCAATCTATTAGCTCTCTTGGTAATTTGTAGTCATTTTAATTTTATTGAACAGTTTAAAACTGTAACTTGGGCATAGAATTTCATTAAAAATGGCAATATCAGCAACAAATTCATCAGAACAAAGCATTATCCACAAGCTGAGTAAAAGAATGCACACTAGCGAGACTATAAAGAACTGCACATCTAAATTACATGGACAAAAATAGTCCTTTACTTTAAAGAGCTTGCAGTCTAAAACAAGGTATTGAAATAAAACAAAAGGAAGAGAAAACAAGAATTTGGAAGAACAAATCAATATGGACAACTGCATTTAAGATGGATGAGCATGCATATAATAGCGGATGAAGATTTAAGCATTAACACAAAAAGTTTTGAAGGGAGACACAGAGAGAGAGGGAGAGGGGAGAGAGAGAGAGAGAGAGAGAGCGCAAAGGGAAATGTTCTAACCAAATCCACTACTTGCTTTTCTGATGTCATTACTTTTATTTATTTAATTTATTTATGTTTCATATTCCTTAACTGCCCATCTCCCTCTGAGAGGGGCTCTGGGCAATATACAATATAATCAATAAAATTAACACCAAAATTGGAATAATTTAAGATTAAAAACTTTAAAATTATAAAAAATAACTTTAGTAAATTTCAAAAGGTGAAAAATTCCAAGATTGGGGGAGGGAGATATTAACAGTTGCTAATACAGGCAGGGGTAGGGTTCTCATGGGGCCAGCCAACCTATAATAAATAAATAATGGATTATATCCAGATTGGACTTCCATGAACAAAAGTTTGCTGGAGACAACCAGGCTTTGCAATCAAAGTAAAAGGTTCCTCTTCCCTCTGCAATTCTCCACCCCTAATCACTTTCTCACAGGGCTCTTTTGGAATTAGAAACACCAGACAGAATATGAGCAAGGAGAGAAGAAAAATCCCCTTTCCTTTTAGCCCTTGAAATCCCTCCCATTTTATTCCATGCAATTCTGGATTCCACCTTCAGTAATCAAGGCGAACAGTTCTGTGAGCATGTTGAAGCAAGCGCAGCTGAAGCAGAGAGCCTCCTTCCTCCTTCATCAAATATTTTCTTCAAATTGGTTTCTTGGGTACATTTTTAAAGGCAGTAACATAAAAGGATTTTGCTATGGTTGGGCTACAAGACTCTGCACCGCAATCTATTTTGACGCATTTTCTTTCAGATGTCACTTAGATCTAAGAGATTAAAAAAAAAAAAATCATTTGCACCTTAGCCAATGAATTACAGGAGGAAAAGATCGCCTCCCAATTCAAAGGAAACAGTAATTTCTATCTCATACAAACAAGATTAAGCAGCAAAATTTAGCTATGTAAATTTTTTTCTCAGGTATTGTGGTCATGATATTGACCTGACAGCCCATCAGAGAAAATGAAGGCAACATTTTTACTAAGACTAATCTGAGATTGTTATGAAGGAAAAAGAAAAATGAGATGTCTTTCAGATGTCCAGAAAAGGTAATAGGGATTTGTATTTCTTTGCAAGACTAACTGGAAAATCTTAATGCAGGTTAGCAACTCATAGAGCTTGAGATACGCCCCCCTTCATTCTGAGATCTATTTCTGAACTCAAGTTCTACATTTTCCCCCAAGTTCAATTTTTGTTCTTATATTTCTCTTATTATTGTTTCTTTTATAGGTCAATTGACTCCTGTGCGATTCTGATTAACTAAGAACCAATAGCAATATAAAAGCATATAAAAGATAGAACTGGAAGAGCAAAGTATTCAAAACAAAAAAGGAAAAAGGAAAAAGGAAAAAGGAAAAAGGAAAGAAAGGAAAGGAAAGGAAAGGAAAGGAAAGGAAAGGAAAGGAAAGGAAAGGAAAGGAAAAGAAAAGAAAAGAAAAGAAAAGAAAAGAAAAGAAAAGAAAAGAAAAGAAAAGAAAAGAAAAGAAAGAAAAAAAGAAAAAAAAGAAAAGAACAGAAAAGAAAAAAAAAGAAAAGGGGATGTGGGCTCCACACTTTATCTCCAACGCTTGGAAGAACAATGAAATCTTCATTAATTTCCTGAATGACATAAATGTGGGAGCCATAGCAGAGAGGTATCTTAAGTATTTTGTCTTCTGTTGTATACTATTCTCCTCAGAGATTTGTAGCCTCCCTAATTCCATCCAATCCCACCCCCAAAAAAGATCTCAAGTTCTTCAGAACAAAGAACGGTAGACAACTAGGAAGGTTACAGAGTGATGAAGAAGAAAAATAAAAACCCACCTGGCACATCTAATTTTTTTTCCCAATAATAAAAACCCAAAGAACCCCAAAAGAAATCTGACATAATTAGGTTAGAAAACAGACAGTTTTTTTCACAAAGGAAGAAAACTTCCAGGAAAATTTGTCACAATGCTGTATCTTGTCCTTCCTCTGCTCTGAGGGTCTCAGTGTGTCTTAAAAGTATTATTTTTAAAACGGTTTATTGCAAGGATGACTCACTTCAGCCCCAAGTCTGCAGTGATCCCTAATCTTCTTTTTCCGGAGCCCACAGAATTCCTTCTGCAATTGTCAAAACTCAGCAGTGTTATTTCTGGCTATTCCAAGACAGGAAATCCATGAACATGGCAATGTAAATAATGTTTTTACAAACCTATTTCCCCAAATATAAGGAAGGCCACATCAAAATGATGCCAGCCTTGTCTTTGGTCATGATAGGGCCCATCCACCTGCTATTACTAAGCAATTCTTAGCTCTTCCCAAGAAGTGGCTTATGGTCCCCACACTACAAAAGGTACCGTATAATTCTCTTGGATCTGTTGCGTTTTGTTCATTGTTTTTTTCCAAGGAAAAGAGACACTGGTATAATGTGTTTTCCTGAAATGTGGGAGAGCTACAGTGCTCTTGAGTTAATTTAGCCGTTATCAATCAAACATAGAAATGAATAAAATAGAATGATGTATGGCAGATACATCTGGGAACTGAACCATCTTCTCTGTCCTTTTCATGGTCCTGCTCGCTTTGTCCTTTGACAGTAGCTCTTCTCTCTCCTGCCCTACAGAGATTCCAAGGTATCAGGTTTCTTTGTTCTGGCCTAACAGTTGGGAGCAGTGAAACCTCCCCCATGGAAGGATGTGAATGCAGTTTAGTGAGAAGTTGTAAAACCAGCCAGGCGGGTTTCAGCCCTTATAAGCCCAGAGAATGTAAAGCTTTATTTATTTGGCTGATTTGTTCTACCGCTAGATATGCTAGAACAACTTCATTAAGAGGAAAAGCACAGGTGACATAATTGTCGTCCCCAAACTCTCTATGCCATGTTGAGCTTCCTGCCCTGTCCTTTATTTCAAAGATCGGAAATGTTAATGTTTTACCCTGCTGCCCTTTCCTATACACTGAGGCTTATGGTGACTGCCATTTTAAAGGAACGCAAATGCTTTTTGGGAGTTCAGGTTAAAGAAGGTGGATGCAACAGGCTTAGAAAAGACCAGTTCAGCAAAGGATGCAGTTTGGGATGTGCCTGTTATTAACCTATACAGTAGAACCTCTGGTCACGACCATAATTCGTTCCATAACTTTGGTCGCAAACCGATTTGGTCGTGACCCGAATCTAATTTTGGAAATTTGGCACTTACAAAAAAAAATGGCACGGAAGGGGAAATCGGCTGCAAAAAAAAAAAGTGAATTTTTTTTGGTCGGAATCCGATTTGGTCGTGGTCAGAAGCATTCGTGACCAGAGATTCTACTGTATCTTGGATACCAAGAACCAAAATTAAGTATGGGGGGGGGGGAAATAAGGTTTTCTTTGACTTACTTTGACTTAATTAACATTTAATTTTGATTTAACCAATGTAGCCTTATATCATTAATTTTTTTTCCTTTTCCCTTTCAAAAGTATAAGAGAGCTTCATTGAGGGAGATCATTTAGAAATATGAAACAGCTAGCTAACAGACAGACAGACAGAGACAGACAGACACAGAAATTTTTAGCTCCTTACAGTCACTCTCTAAAATTCCTGGTGTCTTACCTTGCATATCTCCATATGAAGTTATATGGTGGTTTGTTTGATTATGGTTTGATTATGCTTCAGGGGCCTTCTTCCAAAAACACTGATTAAGCAAACCATGGTTGATGGTGTTTGCTCTTTGCCAAATTACACCCTTGTAGCTTAATTTCCAGGGTTATTAAAACACCAAAATCACAGGGAGACTACAGTAGCCAATGGAATAAATCCATAAACACCCATGCTCTTCTTTTCTCCAAGAAAAAGCAGATTAAATAACATTTTTTTAAAAAATAAATTTGATGGATCCCTGTGTTGCTTTTATGATACATGGTTAATAGTTACTGTTTACATCTTGAGAAATATTCTTGCACTTTCAGAAAACAAGGTTAGTGGAATTCCAACATTGCTGGAAACTGGAGTATGGAACCAACCCAGTGTTAATATAATAATATAATAACAGAGTTGGAAGGGACCTTGGAGGTCTTCTAGTCCAACCCCCTGCTGAGGCAAGAAACCCTACACCACTTCAGACAAGTGGTTATCCAACAGCTTCTTAAAAACTTCCAGTGTTAGAGTATTCACAACTTCTGCAGGCAAGTTGTTCCACTGATTAATTGTTCTAACTGTCAGGAAATTTCTCCTTAGTTCTAAGTTGCTTCTCTCCTTGATGAGTTTCTACCCATTGCTTCTTGTCCTGCCCTCAGGTGCTTTGGAGAATAGCTTGACTCCCTCTTCTTTGTGGCAGCCCCTGAGGTATTGGAACAGTGCTATCATGTCACTCCTAATCCTTCTTTTCATTAAACTAGACATACCCAGTTCCTGCAGCCGTTCTTCATCTGTTGGCCCAGCACATTTTGTTTAGTCTCAATCTCTCTTAATTTTACCCAAAGCATACAGATAAGAATGTTTGGTTTGTAAAGGGAAATGCAAGGACAGCATTTGTGGATTGACCAGTTGACTCAGAAAAGGAATACAGCATCTCCATGGGAACAGATGGAATTGTCTTATGTTCAGGTGTCAGAATCCACAACTGTCCCTCTAATTTGTTTGCAGACATGAAATATGATGAAAGGAACATTGCAAGGGCTTTTAAACACATTTTGCAATAAGCAGGGTTTTTTTTCTGGGTTAAAACAAACATTAATAATCTGTGCTTTCAACAAAATTTCAAGCCACAGGAAGCTGGAAATTTAGATGCAATATTTTTTAAAGTGCTTTTTTTTAGTGGTGGGGGGGGGGGAGAGAGATTAAAATAGATTTAAATGTAGTCCATTACATGGAAGAACAGGCATCGCACTGATTCTCACACTTCTCAATCTAAAAATATGTGATCCCTAGTACTTGCTGTAAACATGTTTATCTGGGAACTCATCCCGCAGAACTTAGTGAGACTAATAGTGAGTAATTAATTACTACCAGTGAATATTTAGTGAGCAATCTTGTCCCACAGAAGAGATACTACTGACAAATACGTTGTTGGCAAACGTGTGTAGTAGTAATGCCACTGCAATCTTATGTAGACCAGCTGTTTATAATATCTGACTGGAACGCTAGTCATCAAGTGTGTGAACACTACAGCTATTGTATCTTAAGAGAGTTGATTGAATCTGGGATAATTGGCATGTAACCTTCTCTATTAATAGTGCAGAGAGATATGTGAATTAAATGAAAGCCATGGACATATGCCATGCATTAACTAAAAAAGCTTTACAATCCTCATAACAACTTGGCGAACAATTCTACCGGTAATTATCCTTTAGACCCGGATAAGATCAGAAGACTGGGGAAAAAAAGAAGAAAAGCAATACCTAATTTGTTGGATCAATGAATAATCAATCCCATAAAACAATGCTGCAAAGATTAAATCACAAGCATTGTCTGGCCACCAAAATGCACGGATTTTGATTTTTAACAGCTGTTGGCATAAATATCTTTTTCTGTGTTTGAAGTTGGAACATCCATACTGCTTAAAATATAACTTGGGCTATAAAGTGAAAGTGATACGCAAATGAATAAAATTTTATCTTTGTGCGTGTGCATGATACCATTTTGCAAACTCGTCTAGAATTTCTTTAGAATTTAGGATGAATTTGTAACGCTTAATAGCAATCGCACTTAGACTTATATACCGCTTCACAGTGCTTTACAGCCCTCTCTAAGCAGCATACTGTGTCAACATATTGCCCCTAACAATCTGCGTCATTTTACTGACCTCCGAAGAATGGTAATGCTGGTAGAGATTAAATTGTGGCTCTCACATACTGTAGTTGAGTAATGAAATGTCTGCAAACAAACACTCCACAGTTCAACCCTGATCGTACATATATTTTCTTCCATTGGGAATTAAGTTAACATTAACTACATCAGTGATAGGTGAAGCCTTTATTCTGATTTATATGGAATATCTTAAGATAAAACTCAGTACAGTAGTAGGAGTTTTTCCCTAGAGCAGTTCTCACCTATAAAGTCCTCCTGATATAAAAATTAGACATATACAAAGTTCAGTTGTGGTTTTTGTCACATGCAGGCAATTGGATGGGGCTGAAGCAAGTGTGGAATTGGTGTTGTAGGCAGTCCTCAGTTAATGACCATAATTGGGACCAACAATTTTGTCATTAAGCGACACAGTTGTAAAGCAAAAAAAAAATATGTGGCCATGTCAACTTACAACAACAGTTCTGGTTGTAGTCATTAAGTGAATCATACACAGTTGTTAAGTGTGACAACACATGATTGGAACTTACAGTTTCAGAAGCCAGCAGTCAAGGTCACAAATAGCAATCACATGACTCTGGGAGCACTGTGACAATCACAACTTCAACAACCCCATTTAATTGTCCTTTGTCAATACCGCCATAGCTTTGAACAATTGTTGAATGAGTGGTTGATAAAGGAGGACTATTTGTATCTCTTATAGAATTTTTATTTTGTCTAACTGAGGAGTGTCAAACTCCCAGCCTGTGGGCCGGATGCATCATGCGCTGGCCACGCCCACACCCAGTTTAGCGAAGGGGGAAGTCTTGATACATCATGTGATGCCGCCGTGACAATGCAGGTTTGACACCCCCGGTCTAACCCAATTGAACATTGAAAAGAGAAGCTTGCAAAGGGGGTCAGGATTCTGTGTGTCCATCAGTAATAATTCTCTGAATTCTGGGAGTAGGGGGAAAAAAATCCAGAAAAAAAATTCCCACTGTATCTCTGTGGGAAAGGCAGCTGCCAGGCAGTCACTTGGAATGTTTGTGGCTGCTTCAATCTAAACTTCCCTCTGTCCTCTCTTCTAGTCATGTGACCTAGAGCAGCGCAAATGCAGCCTGGCTTAGTTTTTCTGGTGCATATAATTTAAGTTCTGTAAAACAGCGGTCCCCAACCTTTCCGGGTTAGTGGCCTGGCGGGAGGGGATGGTTCCCTGTCAGTGGCAGGCAGGCAGGCATGTGAGCACCTGCAGCTCCATTTGTGCAAATGGTGGGCGCTTGTGTGGCCTGGCTCCGGACAGGCCATGGCCCGGTGGTTGGGGATCCCTGCTATAAGCTGCTTAGAGCTGAATAGGTTTTAAGTAGTGGATAAATTGAATGAATGAATGAATGAATGAATGAATGAATGAATGAATGAATGAATGAATGAATGCACAAAAACATATACAGATGCATCATGAAGGGGGAGCAGAAACCCAGAAGTATACATGCATATACACAGATGCAACATGTTATTTCATTACACAGAAGAAAATGCAGATTCCTTCAAGTCTGCTACTGGTGATGTGGCTGGAAAGAATTCCAGAAAGTATACTCTGCTCTGCATACTTTTTCTCTCTTGTTTCCTTTGTCTAAGACCTCCTTCCTTTTCCCCTTCCTCTATTTTTCCCTTTCTAACAGCAAGTCTATGACTATTACACCCAAACAAGACAGATCAATGCTAAGATGATTGCCCCCACATAGCTTCGAATTGGTCCTAAACAGTGGTGAAATCCAATATTTTTTTTACTACCGGTTCTGTGGGCATGGCTTGGTGGGTGTGACAGGGGAAGGATAGTGCAAAATCTCCATTCCTACCTCACTCCAGGGAAAGGATACTGCAAAATCCCCATTCCCTCCCCACTCCTGGGGGAAGGATATTGCAAAATCTCCCTTCCCACCCCACTCTGGGGCCAGCCAGAGGTGGTATTTGCCGGTTCTCCGAACTGCTCAAAATTTCTGCTACCGGTTCTCCAGAACCAGTCAGAACCTGCTGGATTTCACCCCCTGGTCCTAAAAATTAGATCTCAATTCTATAATGCCTGTCCCTGAATTTAGTTCACAAAAGGATTAAGGTAGCCCTCGTTGCCAAGGCATTTAGCCAAACAGCCGCATGTACATGCTGTACAATCCTAACTTGGGCAGCTGAAGAAATCAGATGCATATTTATTTACCCAACAGAAGGAGATATATTGTAAATTTTGGATCATGTTTAATCACATATATACACAACTCTCTGCTCCTAGTACAAAAGCATTGCTCATATCATACAGTGACTCAATGCTAAAAGGTGGGAGGAGAGGGGGGCAGAAGGAAAGAAATATCAGCTGCAAATAACTGAAACTTTAGAAGAAGAGCAAAGGTTGCAACTGAAAAAGCAGTCTAACCTGCCCCGGAGTGTGAGATGGGCAAACTGTCTGGAGCAAACAAAACAAGCTGTCTCCAATTCCAAAGAAAAGGAAGGCAGGAAAATCAATAAAAAACTGCCTTTCTGGGAAAACAACTGGTTAATGGCAGGTTAAAAATCACAAGTATTAAAAATTTCCAAATGGCGTCTATGTCTCTATTGAGTAAAAAAACAAAACAAAGCAAAAAAACACTTCTCCAAAAACATTATAGAACAGGGTGTGCCCTGTGCTGTTGTGTAATAGTTTAGGGTTCTTCTTAAGGCTAAAACATAAAGGTGTGCAATTACATCTGTTGCAAGGTGAACCGTTCCTGCTTAGCATTTCAATGAGATGCTTGGAACTTCCTGGTTCTTACTGCATCCCATTTAATCCTAACAAAAGCTTACTCTTTCCTGGCTCTTTGGAAAAAATTCTGCCAAAGGATTTTTCCAAATATATATATATTTTCTTATGGAGGGGTAGCAAGGGAGTTTTGTGTTTTCCTGGGCAAGATTAGATTAGCACTTGGGACCAGAGAGTGTGAGTTTCACTGGCAGAAGCATATGTTTAAATATAAACTGTCCCAATCCTGTTAAACAACCCCTGCCCCAATTTCAAAGGGAAAACCTTTGGGGAGGGAAACCACCACAGCTCAACTCAGGCCAATTCACCTAGGCCTCTCCTCTTCTCTCAAGTATTTTCTTTTCATGGAATCATAGAATTGAAGGGATTTAAGAGGATGTTAAGGGGCGTGCATAAGAACACCAGCGTGCCTACCGTCCCTGTCCTAATGTTCCCTTTAATTGTATTCATTTTATGTATTCAATTCATGCTTATACTTATATATATTATCTAATATGTACTTGACAAAATAAAATAAATAAAAATGTGGTGGCTCAGTGGCTAAGACACTGTTCAGAGGTTCGAATCCCTAGTAGCGCGTAATGGGATGAGCTCCCATTACTCTCAGCTTCTGCCAACCTAGCAGTTCGAAAGCACGTTAAAAATGCAAGTAGAAAAATAGGGACCACTTTTGGTGGGAAGGTAACAGCGTTCCGTGCACCTTTGGCATTTAGTCATGCCGGCCACATGACCACGGAGATGTCTTTGGACAGCGCTGGCTCTTCGGCTTTGAAACGGAGATAAGCACCGCCCCCTAGAGTCAGGAATGACTAGCACATATGTGCGAGGGGAACCTTTACCTTTACCTTTACCTTTACCTAAGAGGTCTTCTAGTCCAACGCCCTGCTCAAGGCAGGAGACCTTATACCAGGGGTGTCAAAACTCGTGCACCACAGGCCAGATGCGTCACACGCTGGCCATGCCCACCTCCCGGTTTAGTGAAGGGGAAAAAAGTTGTGATAAGTCACATGATGACGTGACACCACGAGTTTGACACCAGTGCCTTATCCCATCCCAGTCAAATGGTTGATCAGTCTATTTTTGAAAATAGTGATGGAACCCTCACAACCTCAGGATGGGTTAAGTGTTCTCCCTGTTAGAGACATAAGTATGAGCATTGGTGGTAAATCATTTTTTCAGTGTCATTGTAACTTCAGTTGTTAAGCAAATGCTCATAAGTCAAAGATAGTAGAAAACAGCATCATTTCCACAAATACAGCATACTAAAAATGTTACTAATAGGACAAAGTGTCCTTTTTGCCACAAAAAAAAAAAAAAAAAAAGCACAGACTCCTTTGATGATATCACCTACGAATATGAATTCACCAATGTTTTATCACATGTTGCAAAGACCTGTATGATCTTGGGAACAGTCTCCAGTTATTATCTTTTAGTTATATATTTGCATATCATATATTCATATATTAATTTCATATATATATATTAATTTTGTGAGATGTAAATGCCTTATTCCCTAATGTGTAAATAATGTATATATGGGACATCGGGGGTTAACTTATTCTTTGGTTCCTAATGTATTCATAATTCACCACTCCCATTCTTGGCTCCACCCCTTGTATATATAAGGAGCCACCTTCACCATTTTCCTTGCTTCTATCTGTGAATATTCAGTGAATATAGAATGCCTGTTATAATTAAAGAGAAATATATTTAAACCTCTAACTCTTATTATCATTATTGAGTCTGATCCTGAAAATATTGCAACAAGCTGGTAGCAGAGGATGGTTAATTGACTCAATAAATACTTAAAGATGTCTAAGAAAGATAGGCCCAACACCAGGGCCTACAGCAAAGAAATAGAAACTGAACAAGAAATAATCAACGAATCCACAAACGCGATTTCGAGAGAATCCGAAGAATACACCACTGAAGAAGAAGAACTAATAAATGAAAATAATGACCAGGAGGAAATCGAAATAGAAAATAACGAACTCAGGTCAGAGATATTAAAACTATTAAAAAGCCAGAAGAATGATGAAAGCCTCATCGCGAATCTCCAAGAAATGCTGAAAAACAGCGGAGCAGCGAGAGAGAAAAACATTGCTAAAGAGAAACCCAAAGACCAAAAAACTGTGAGTGATATGACTACAGAGAAAGTCGTTATGAAAAAGAAAAGATGTGATCCCGCGCGAAATTTTGAATGGCAGCCATCTTGGTTCCAACAAGCCTCCAAAGTGAGCGAAGCAGAGCCAATCAAAATGCTCAGTTCAAAATTTCTGGCGCGAAAAACGTTATCAGACAACGAAAGCGAAAAGGAAGATTCAAACTCTTCAGAAGAACCAGAATCAGAAAGCGAAGACGACTTAACGAAATCCCAAGTAAAGTCAGCAATGAAGACGCTTTTTGCTGCATTTGGGCCAAAATTAAAAATTTCCAAAGCGACAACGAAGAAGCTAGAGAACAAGCCGATACCTCAAGACCTGCACGCTCCCATCCTGACTTCGAGAGCGACGACGCCCGAGCCCAGAGAGCCATGTCGATTCCGCCCTACACCGCAGACCGGATCAAGTACCAACGCACACAAAAGAAAGAAAAGAGCAGTCGCCGCCATCAAAACTCCTAAAACCGAGCCAGAAACCGACTCGTCTGAAGAGGAGCGGAGCGAGCGAGCTGCAATGGAGAGAACCTTCCACGACGACGCCAAAGAAGAAATGAGCAACGCGCATGTGCGAAACTACGTAGACGGTCCGGAAAGACTTGAACTGGCCAGAGAACCGCGCAGACTCGTTGCGAGCATCCCCATGCCGTTTTGCAATTTCCTGCACTTGCGAGACCACGGACTACCTCAGGTTGTAAGTAATGGACAAAATAATGTGGGAAACTTACCCAGTGACTTCCCAAAACTTAGAGTTGATGGCATTAATTTGCAAGAATGGTATCAACAGCTTCAGGTTGTCTTTATGAAAGAAAATTTACTATTCTTTATCACTAGTCCTCCAAGAAGACCTTGGACTTTAAAAATAGATTGTTTACATCATAGAGCATTTTTCTTAATAATATCTAGCGTGTCTCCTGCAATGTATCATAGCATCAAACCAAACCTAACTGTTTCAGAAATAATTCAATGCATGTTTAATCTGTTTCACAGCGATAGTGTAGCTACCACTACAAGAATGTCTAAGGATTTCTTTTCTTCCAGAGTAAAACCAGGGGTTTCCATAAGTGAGCATTTGATATCTCTAAACAAAATAAGAGCTGAGCTGCATTTGAGGGGGGAAGTGATTTCAGATCAAACAATGAAAAGTGTTATTATCAATTCACTTGATTCATCATGGGATAGTTTTATGTCACACTTAGACACCATCAATCTAGGATATTTATCCATAGAAAGTCTATCTAACAAATTGATAGCAGAAGACAATTCAAGAAAAAATCGTTCCAGCAATCACACAGAACACAAATCTTTTAGGAAGGTAGCTTTCCAGGAAAAATACAATGAAGCTTTTAAATGCCATAATTGTGGGTCCAGGGAACACAATAGAAGAGACTATCCCAAAATCTCAAAGGAGAGACATAGGTCAGAGTATAGGAGCAAATACAATTATAGACAGTCTTCCACAGATAGACATAAATATAGAAGCCCACCAAATTACAGAGATAGTAGAGGGGGTAGAGAAAATTCAAAAGAGAGAAAATCTGGTTCACTGAATGGACTAAATAAACAAGACAGCACTAAAACACAACAAAATGAGAACAATAATTGGCTTATTGATTCTGGGGCAACCAACCACACCACTAATAACAAAAATATATTGTCTTCATTTACAGAAGATAAATTTGTAATAAAGGTAGCTAATCAAGAAAAGGTTCAAGTATTAGGCAGAGGAAATGTGACCTTGCCTGGCCTAGGAAAAATAGAGGGGGTATTGTTAATTCCAGAAATACCTCATAACATACTAAGTGCCATAAAACTAAGCAGAGATTCTGACATCAATATAGTTTTCTCAAAGGGGAAAGCAACTTTAGAGAAGGACAAAACAAATGTAGGCACTGTGATGATTAAAGGAGGCCTACCCTATCTAATAACAAAAGAAAGATGGTTACATAACATTGATTCAAATATGGAAGATTGTATTGAGGCAGATGATGAAAATGTTAGTAACAGTGACAATGATGAATGTAAAATATCTCATGATCACGCAAATACACACAATGAGAAGAAACCAAGAATAGGTAAACCAATTCATGATGAGTGTGCTCACATCTTGCATAGGAAGTTAGGACATGCAAGTTTTCCTGTAGTACAAAAAATGACTGAACACGCAGAAGGTGTCAAAATAAAAAATTGTGAAAATTATTTGGAATGCTCAGTATGTAAATCCACTAAACTAAAAACTAGTCCCAGACCAAAAAAATCCAACAGATCAACTAACAAAATTTTTGACTTAGTACATATGGACCTAGTTGGTCCATTAACTCCATCAATCACTTATAGAAAACGTTACTTCCTAACAATAGTAGACGATTACAGTCGCTATGGTTTTGTTTACACATTAAAACACAAGGATGAAACCTTTCAGAAATTTAAGGAATTCTACAAACGCATAGAAACACAACATAATATCAGAATAAAACAAATTATGACAGATAGGGGATGTGAATTCATGTCTAAAGAATTCTCCCAATGGTTAAAGGATAGAGGAATGCTACATTTCACGTCTAGTCCATTTTCTGCGTTCCAAAACGGGATTGCAGAGAGAAAGAATTCCACACTACAAACCATGATTAGGTGCACATTAGAGGATGCTGGTTTAGGCAAACAATTTTGGTCAGAGGCCTTACATTATTCAAATTACACTCAAAATAGAACCTGGTCCAGTATTGTGAATAAAACACCATATGAGGTGATGTATAATAGGAAACCCAAATTAGCACACATGCACATATTTGGAGTCACTGCAGACGTACACATACCTAAGCAGTTGAGAAGAAAGGGAGAAAACGTATCCAGAAGATTAAGATTTATGGGATATGAAACTGGCACCAAAGGGTACAGATTCATTGATAATAATAACAAATTTATAGTCTCCAGAACAGCTGTGTTCCATGAACAGGCCAATTGGTCTAAATTACATCTTAATGAAATATTTCCAAATAAATGCAAAGATACAAAATCTTGTGAGGAAGGGACAATAGAAAATCAAAATATCAACAAAAATAAAAACAAAACCAAAACTTGGACAAATAGTCAGCACAAAATAAAGACAGACACATTAACAAAAAAGGAAGCAAGATATTTGCATGATAACCATAGCAAACCCGAAAGAGCTATTAGAAACAATAGAAATCAAGTACCAAATAAATACAGAGATTACATAATGCATATGGATGGTGAACAAATGACACCTAATACATATGAGGAAGTATTAAAACTCCCTCGTGAAGAAAAGGAAAAATGGGAACTAGCTATGAAAAAAGAGATGGAAAGTTTGCAAGGATTAAATGTGTTTACACCTGCGATTGCACCTAAAGATAAAACGATTATAGGTACCAGGTGGATTTATAAAATTAAGAATCTAGAAGGAGGCAATACTCTATACAAAGCTAGATTGGTTGCACAAGGTTATGCACAAAAATATCCGGAGGACTACACTGACACATACTCCCCCACAGTGAGAACAGAGAGTGTTAAAACAGCTCTAGTAGTGGCGTCTGCACTCAATCTTGATGTATTTCAATATGACATACAGACTGCGTATTTACACGCAAAACTAGATAAGGAAATATATGTAAGAGCACCACACAGTCAATACACTAATAAGAATGAAATTTGGCTATTGAACAAGAGTCTATACGGATTAAAGCAATCTGGCAAAAGATGGTACGATTGCTTGGTAAAAGTACTTAAGACCATGGATTTCAACGCTACCACTGCTGATAACTGTTTCTTTGTAAAAAAGAGTGATGATCATATTGAATTTGTATTAATTTATGTAGATGATATTTTATATATAGGAAAACACAAGGAGAGAAGAGAAACCTTTGTAAATAAGCTAAACGAACATTTCTCGTTGAAATCTCTAGGTAAGGTAAACAAATACCTTGGCGTACAAATTAACAAAACTAGAAGGGGATTCAAACTTACTCAGAAAGATAAAATCATTGAACTTCTGAACAAATGCAATTTAAACAATGCCAAACCCTGTGACACTCCTATGCAAACTGATTTCCTTAGAAACACTGATGAATCTTCCCCTGAATTCAAGGATAATACATTTTATAGATCAGTCATAGGTTCACTTCTTTATATATCTAATTGGACCAGGCCAGATATTGCATTACCACTCAACTTATTGTCAAGATATGTTAGCAAACCAACAATGTATCATTGGGAAGCAGTCAAAAGAATTCTAAGATATCTGAAAAGTACATTAGACTTTTGCTTAGTATTAGAACCTAGTAATGGTAAAGAACCAAAACTTACATGTTACGCAGATGCGGATTGGGCTGGAGATATATCATGCAGAAAGAGCACTTCTGGTTATATTTTTCTATTAAATGACTGTCCAGTTTACTGGTACACTGGTAAACAAGAACTGGTAGCCACTTCGACCACAGAAGCGGAATATGTTTGTTTGTCCAAAGCTGCAAATAATCTTGTATGGTTTAATGATTTGATTTCAGATGTTTGGAAAAAACCTGCTTTGCCTTTTGTTATGCATGAAGATAATAAAGCAGCCATTGAAATATCCAGATCCGATGCCATTGGACAAAGGTCCAGGCATATAGATATAAAATTTAAACATGTGAGACAATTGTCTCAAGATGGATTTATCAAAGCAGTGCATTGTGATACCTCTGAACAATTAGCTGACATATTGACGAAGCCTTTACCTTCTAAACAGCACAAATATTTAACATCAAAATTATATGTCTTATATTGTCCTGAATCTGAATGTAATTGGTGTTGTATAGCGAACCGGCATTTAGAGGGGGATTTGTGAGATGTAAATGCCTTATTCCCTAATGTGTAAATAATGTATATATGGGACATCGGGGGTTAACTTATTCTTTGGTTCCTAATGTATTCATAATTCACCACTCCCATTCTTGGCTCCACCCCTTGTATATATAAGGAGCCACCTTCACCATTTTCCTTGCTTCTATCTGTGAATATTCAGTGAATATAGAATGCCTGTTATAATTAAAGAGAAATATATTTAAACCTCTAACTCTTATTATCATTATTGAGTCTGATCCTGAAAATATTGCAACAAATTTAAATTATTTAATTTGTTTTAATCTATTTTAAATTTTGTATCTCTGTGTTTTATCCTCTGGCTGTTCACCGCCCTGAGTCCTTCGGGAGAAGGGCGGTATAGAAATTTAATAAAATAAAATAAAAATAAATAAAATATAATATGTGAATTGGCAACCATATGCTGATCACAAGCTATGTATCAGGAATGCACAATTTCCAGCTCTGTGGACTTCAGCTCCCAGAATTCTCCAGCCAGGATGACTATTGCCAAAAATTCTAGCAATTTTAAGGAAAGCTTTCTTCAGCCTGGTACATTCCAGAATTATTTTGTTCCCATCAACCTGAGTCAACATACTGCGGGGAGGCAATTGCAGTTTGACCCATGTGGAGGTAAACAGGCCGGAAAAGAATAATTTACGCCAGTCCTAATAAGTTAAGACCTGTGGACTTCAACTCTCAATTCTGGGAGTTGAAGTCCACAAGTCTTAATATTGCCAAGGTTGAGAAGCACCGATTTAAGTGATTTTTAGTAAGCCGTGGCCATATTGGCTTAGGAATTCTGGGAGCTGGAGTCTACCACTTCTTATGGACAGTTTCAGGTGATCTCACTTTTGTTGTTGTTGGATGAAATGTCTTGTTCAATAGCCCATTTGTTTGTTTGAATAACTGTTGAGATGTTCACTCACCTGAGCCATCTGGAAATGCTTCTGTATGTGTAATCAGTTCCATGTTTTCTACAGCATATTTTAAATACCTATTAGCTCTGAGACACCTTCCAAAATGAAGCATAACTGCAAAAGACACGGGTTAGTCAAATTCAGGAGAAGACGCAGGTTGGTGACAGCATGTACCCAGCTAGGGTTGCTCTTGAAAACCTAAGTCAGATCTTTTTACCATTTGGATGGGAGACCACAAGGAAATCCTAGGGTTGTAGAAAAACATTCCAGAAGTCAGTGGAAGTCAGTTATCTCCTTGAAATCATCCAGGAACTAAATTTGACTCAAGGACTTTAACTTATTAAGCAAAAACATGTTTTTTAAAAATATCCAAAAGAATCAAATGACATTTTTTCCAGTCTAAACAAAGTAAAATATCCCCTAGAAGTTTTCTCCCCTCAAAGTTTGTTTCTAACAGGCTTTAGATGTGAATCACTATGGAAGAGACTGTTTTGTGTCCCTATGTGTTCACCCTAAAATGTTTTGCTTTCAATGAAGACCCCCATTTACTCTTCCTGTATTAATAAACCCATGCAAATGTAGTGATACAAGGCAGAATATAGTCCAAATGTTTAATCTAAAACAGTTTTTGGCATGAAATAGCAAATAACATGCATCTCATTCAGCTCTGTCTAGAAAAACAGTATCGTTTTATTAAGAATTAGGTACTGTCTAGGATTTTAACTTTAGTGTCTAGAATTAAATTAAAAGCAGTACTAGACAGTATTTGAGGAAGGAATAATGGATGCATGCTTATTAAAGACTAACAGGGAATGTTGTGATGAGAATGTTACAGAGATCTGATTTTACTGATTTTAGGAAGGGAAGATTTAAGGTCATGCTGAATTCTCACACTGGATTTAATAGGATTTCCACATATGTCACCTTGACAGTTGAATCAATTCTCTCTTTGTTTCTTAACACAGATTTATAACTACTTCAAATAATGGGCACAACTCTTATCCCAGTTGATTATATCATGTGTGACAACAATCACTAACATTCATAGTGTCTGGGTGTAGAATTATACATTCAGTTTAGATTAGGAAAACAATAGTTTCAGAAAACAGGACAAGAAGGACTAAGTTGAACAGGAAGTAGTTTTCAGCTGAGTATCAGGAAAAAGGTCTGTTATCATTTATGGAGGCAATGCATAAACCCAATTAAGTTGCAATCAATAAACTGTGGTTAAACAAATAATGGCTTAGTATGAAGCCTGGAAATTCATCCATTTGTATGGCTGCGATGGACATCTTCCTTTGGAATCTAATGACGATCAAGGTTGTTATAGACATACAAGCACACTTTTCCTGAGATGGGCTCGAGGAGAGTGCAATACCAAAAAGTTTGGCTTGCTATCAGATTAAGCATGAAAAACTGGTTATTTTGCAAACCAGAAAAATGAAGATTGAACTGCCAGAGGGTTGTGCTGCCAAGGTAAACCACAGAAAGTAGTACATAGCATAAATTAGAGAAAAGAACCTTCATTATACCAAAGCTGTCTTAATTTGTTCAATCAAGTTAAGATGGGAAAAATGTCATTTTTGCTTTCCTTGTTAAATTACTGCTGTATACATGTATTGCAAGTCATTCATTTGTCCACATCTACTTTCTCTCAAATATTTCTGTGGGCACGTACACTTGTCTATATGTTTAATGATACAAGTATTTGAGAAATGTCTAATAATATTATGGTGGAATCGCAGCACATAAGTCATAGTAAATGATGTGCTATTTATGGACATCAGAGCTTTTGTAGATTTCTTAATTGGTCTACCTAACATTTTCCTTCTTTAAAAAACCTTACCATTAGGACAGAGGTGGGCAACTGTGGCCCTTTTACAACCTGTGGACTTCAACTCCCAGATTGTGGAGGGATATCCACATCTGTTTGCCATCTAATAAATGAATATTTTGTGACTGACCAGACCTACCACTGTCACCAGTTAGGAATTAGGCCAACTCTTCCAGCTCTGTGTCAAGTATGTGAATGCCCATGAAACATTGTCAAATTCGACACTGAACAGAAAGTTAAAAGGTGTATTTGAATAGATACTACTTCTATCTCTGAAGTCTGACTCTATATAGTATCACAATTTAATTTTTCTCACCCTGCAACATTCCTAAACTTGCCACAAAACTGTTGGGAAAAGGTGTTGCCTTATTAGATATTCATGTGGTCATGTTTATCAACCTTTTGTATGTAGCCAGATTTCACTCATTATGAATAATCTCTCAACGTAGAAATATTTAATGATACTTTGCAACTCCTCTTATTCTAACCCTGGCTATAAACCTCGTAAGAATGGGACAAATTGTTAAATAAAACACAACATTAGGTTATACTGGTTTATGTTACTTGAGAAAACCTAGTACAAAAGGAATACTAAGTTACACGGGACAATTTGATGAACTGTATCTCTCCATCAAGGGTGAAATGCTCCCGGTTTGGACTGGCTCTGGCGAGTAGGTAGCAATGGCGGCAGGCAGTTCGGAGAACCGGTAGCAAAAATCCCTTCCCGCCCCCCCCCCCTGCCCCCCAGCCTCCAGCTTGCTTACCTTCGCATGCCTGCCTTGCTTCGCTTGCTGTAATCCCTGCAATCCATTGCATCAGCAAGCAACTGAATCTCCCTGCCTGCAATCAAGCTCATCCGTGAGCAGCTCTATCTGCCTGCCTGCCTGCCTGCCTGCCTGCCTGCCTGTAAGTTTTTTTCCCCTTTGGGAGCTTTAAAAAAAATAGTTATTTGGGGGGGGGGGTTTAGTCATTCTTTTTTTAGACCTAGCCATTTAAAGTTTAGGAAGTTTTAAATTTAGCTGCCTTTATATAAAAATAAAAATAAAATAAAATAAAATAAAATAATATTTGTACAGCTTTCTGAGATTTTGGGTGTTTCTGTAGTGTTTCACTCTAACTACACATGACAAAGCTGTATGTGGAATTTTGTGTGTGTAAAGTGTGAAAGTTGGTTTTTTGGACTTTTTGTGGCTGTGTGAGGTTCCTGCTTATTGCAGGGGCCATTTTGGGTCTAGCACAGCTGCTTTTAAATTGTGGGTGAGCCAGTTGTGTTGTGTTGTGTTGTGTTTTGTAGGTTAAAAAAGGGCAAAGAAGTGACGTTGACTTGGCCCCGCCCACCTGACCACCAAGCCACGCCCACTAATTAAGCCATGCCCACAGAACCGGTAGCGAAAATTTGTAGATTTCACCCCTGCTCTCCATTGTATTATTTTGTCTTTCCAGATGTAGATGGGTCATTGCTAGAATATGGTGTGAGACCTCAAAATATATATAGTGGACCTAAAGGAGATTCAGAGGTAGGCAATTAAGATGATCAAGGATCTGGAGTGGCTTCCCTCAGAGGCAACACTTGGGGCCTTATACAGTAGTTTAGAAAGTTGGTGAATGAGAAGGGACCTAAGAGATTAAAAAAAATATGGATGGTATGGATAAAGTGGACAAGGGAAAGCTAGTTTCCCTTTCTCAAAATACCAGAACCAGAGGTCACTCAATGAAATTAAATCTTGGGAGAACCAAAACAGGAGAAAATACTTTTTTTGTACACAACATGTAATTCAGCTTTAGAACAGAGTTGGGCTGCTACGGGTTTGCCCGGGTTCATGAGAACCCGTAGCTAATGTTATGGCTGGTTCAGAGAACCTCCAAATCCCACACCTGGCTGGCCCCGCCCACACCTCCCCTCTCAGGAGTCTTCACGCAGCCCGTTTTGGATGCGAAGTAAGTGCAGGGCCTGCGCGGAGGCTCGGGGAGGGGGAAAAATGGGTCTCCCGGAAGTTTCAGAAGGATCCGTTTCCAGCCTCCGGACCCTGAAGGAGGCAGTTTTTGCCCTCCCAGAGGCTTGAGGAAAGCCTCTGGAGCCTGGGGAAGGCGAACACACCACTCCCCATGGTGCAGGAGGCCAACTAGGCTACACCCACCATGGCCATGCCCACCCAGCAACCAGGCAGAGAACCTGTTGCTGAAATTTTTGAATCCCACCCGTGCTTTAGAATTTGCTACCATGAAATGTGTGCTAGCTACCAGCTTAGTTGGCTTCAAAAAAAAAAAAAAAAGAGGGAGAGGGAGGGAGGGATAGAGAGACAGATCAAATCATGAAGTCATAGGGATCAATGGCTATTAGCATGGATAGTAAGGTGACCAGACGTCCCGCTTTTGGCGGGACAGTCCCGCTTTTGAGCAATTTGTCCCGCGTCCCGCGGCGTTTCAAAAAAGTCCCGATTTTTCTTGAGCCCCAGCTGATGGCTAAAAGAAAAAAAAACTGTTTAAACTCTTGCCCGGGGCTTCAAAGGGCCGCCCTACAGGCAATCAGTGTAAAGCAGTTTTTTTTTCCCCTAGCTAAGCTTCAGAAACGAAAACGAAACCGAAACCAGGGTCTTTGGTGCAGCGTGACAAAATGAGGCAGAGAGAGATTTATTTTTATTTTTATTTTTCCTCCCCAAAAAAGGTAGGTGAAAAACTGCAAACAATGGGAAATTTAGGAGGAGAGTTCAAGATTTTAAAACACAAAGGAAAAAAAGCTGTATTTAACTAGGGAATTGTAATAATTGAGATACTATTAATTGTATATTGTGTTGAAAGCAGAAATGGTTAAGTTGTGGTTCGGAGGAATATATGGGAGAAATTATTTGGTTTATTATTATTGGTAAATATAATTAATTGATTTGTAAGAAATTGGATTGCATGGAAATAATTGGAATATTCATGTTCATATTGATTAATATACAAAAAAGGTAGCTATATAACTAATTGATTTATATTAAAATGTTGAATTTGTATTAAACAACTGTATTACATAATTACATAATTAAACAATGTGAGGATGGATATAAAAATAGATGACAATGGGAAGGGGTATAATATAGAATAGAAGGGAAAATTTGAATTTGATTAAGATTAGAGATGAGGATGAAGGGTAATATTGGTTTTTTTAAAAAATAGATGAGGAATAAATATGGCAAAAAGGAAATATAGAAATTGTAAATTTAATTGAAATGACTAAACGCTGTTTAAATTTGTGAACCAGCCAAATATTCTGTTCAAAGAAAATACATTGTATGTTTGTATGTGTGTTTCTAATTATTGCTATTTATTCATATTTGTTCTCTTTTATTCTTTAAAGTTTAACAATTCATTCTTTATCTTAATATCTTTATATTTGCTTGGGGTTGGCTTTCTTCCCTTTCATCTTTTTTATTGTACAGCAATCTTTCTCCTCAAACCTACCACCTCTCTCTTTTCTTTCCTTCTTACTTTCTCTTCCCCCCACCCTCTTTTTCTCCTCCCTATTTCCTCTTTCTTTCTCCTTCTCCTTCTCTCTTCCTCCCTCTCTTACCCTCACTCCTACTCTAATTTCCATTCCTTCATCCCTCTCTATTGCTGTAATCCTTTAATGCATATGGACTACTCAGAGGGCTGAAAAAGTTATTTTTGACTGGTCCTCACACTTTTGACCAGTCCTCGAACTTACGACTGTCCTCACATTTTACATTTTTGCCCTATCTTGTCACCTTGTTGAAGAGAAGCAGTTGTGAAATGAGTGACATGGTTGTTAAGAATGCTGCACGGGCATAAATGTGAGGATGGTCATAAGTGTGAGGACCAGTCAAAAGTGTGAGGACCTGTCAGAAATGACTTTTCAGCCCTCTGAGTAGTCCCTATACACATAGCCATGGCCACCCGGTCACATGACCAGGTAGCCACGCCCACCCAGTCACATGGCCTCCAAGCCACGCCCACACAATAAGCCACGCCCACAATGGTGTCCTTCTTACCAATGTTAAAATCTGTTCACCTTACCCTATAGACATAGCCATGGCCACCCGGTCACATGACCAGCTAGCCATGCCCACCCAGTCACATGACCAGCTAGCCACGCCCACAAAATAAGCCACGCCCACAATGTCCCTCTTTACCAATGTTAAAATCTGGTCACCTTAATGGATAGCCGTGTCATAGCATCTGAAGGACTTCTGCTAGAATATTACACATGGATCTTGACCTACAGCTGGTCCCTTAGCAATGGTTTGACGTTACAATGGACCCAAAAAAGGTACTTATGACCCAGATTCAAAGTTCCAATGGCTGTGTTCCCTCCCCAGGTCATATGATCACATTTTCAGCTTTTGGCATCCACCCTGAATTTATGGCCATTTCCAACAATTTGTAGTCACATGATTATGATTTACAATGTTTCCGGAAAAAGTACTCATTGCAGACAATGAGTAATGACCATACACTCACACCTGGGGACTCACTTAATGACCGAAACAAAAAATGATTCACTTAACAGCCAGCATCCGTTACAACTATAATTCTGGGCTCAGTTATGTTCATAAGTCAAAGACTATAGGTAGTCCTCAGCTTACGACAGTTTGTTTAGTGACTGTCCAAAGGCACTAAAAAGAAGGAACTGATGACTTTTTCACACTTATGACCATTTCAGCATCCCCATGGTCATGTGTTCAACATTTGGACACTTGGCAACTGGTTCATATTTATGACAGTTGCAATGTCCCGGGGTCATGTGATCACCTTTTGTGACCTTCTAACAAGCAAAGTCAAGGGGAAAGCCTGGTTCACTTAACCACCGTGTTACTATCTGAACAACTGCAGTCATTCATTTAACGACTGTGGCAAAAAGTGGTTTTGGTTACCACCTTTAGAGCACTCCATGGCTTAGGACCTGGTTATTTACGGGACCGCCTACTACCACAAACAGCCTCCCACTGGCCGGTACGCTCTCATAGAGAGGGGCTCCTCCGGGTGCCGTCAGCCAAGCAGTGTCGACTGGCGGCCCCTAGGGAGAGGCCTTCTCTGTGGGGGCACCTACTATCTGGAATGAGCTCCCCCTGGAGATACGGAGGATCCCGGATCTGCGCACTTTCCGCCGTGCTCTTAAGACCCTCCTATTCCAGCAAGCCAGGCTGGCCTAATTTTCTCCCCTTTCTTTTAAATTTTTAAACTGAAATTTTAATTTGTTTTAAATTATTGGGATTTTTAATTGTCTTGGGCTAAATTATTTAATTTGGTTTTAAATTGTTTCTAACTTTTGTATTTATGTATTTTATTCTGTGCCTGTTCACCGCCCTTCGGGACTAGGGCAGTATACAAATTTAATTAAACAAACAAACAAACAAACAAACAAACAAAAAATGTCATAAAATGAGGCAAAGCTCAAGAACAGTCTTGATTAGCAACATAAATTTTGGGCTCAATTGGGGTCATAAACTGAGTAAGTGTAGTAGGCTACTGTACTTCATGAGCGAGGATCCAATCCAGCAGGGCACTGTTTATGTCAGGGGTGTCAAACTCAAGACCCGGGAGCTGGATCCATCCCGCAGGGTACTTAGATCTGGCGTGCGGGGCCGCCCTGGAAACAGCAAAGGACCAGCCCGCGTTGCCTCTGCCAGTGAAAACAGAGCTCAGAAGGGGCACTTTTCGCTGGCAGAGGGTTGCAGGAAGCCTTCGCAGCCAAAAACGGAGCTTGGGAGCATGTTTTCATTGGCAGAGTGCTCAGGTCACCACAGGTGCCCCCAACACAAGTGATATCAAGCTGGCCACACCCACCCTGCCCCCCCCCCGAGGTTGAACACAACCCTGTGATGCGTCCCTTAATGAAATCGAGTTTGAAATCCCTGGTTTCTGTTCTTATGCTGAACTACCATTTACAATACAGATCTAACTAGGATAGCCAGTTAGAACTACTGGATGACGTAGTCTAAAGTGGGTCAAACATTCGACATCCCTACAGATCTGAAAAACGTTTTTGAAATTTGGCATCTTAAAGTGATCGTAAATCACTTGGGTAACTGGTTTTCCCTCTAAGAATCGAGGCTATTTTAATTTTATAATTTTAGATGTATAGCAATACTGTCTCCGTATTAATACAAGTATATGTTACCCATTGTTTCTCTAAAACACGGGTGTCAAACCCACGGCGTCACGTTGCCTTCATGTGATGTTTTGAGATGTTTTTTTCCCTTTGTGGAGCTGGGGTGGGTGTAGCCTGCATGTGACGCATCCGGCCCATGGGCCGCCAATTTGACACCCCTGCTCTAAAGCAATGCTTCTCAACGATGGCAACTTTAAGACTTGCAGAGTTTTAACAACCATGCTGGCTGGAGAATTCTGGGAATTGAAGTCCATTTACCTTAAAATTGCCAAGGTTAAAAAACAGTGCTCTAAAGTATACAAGGCAAGAGGCATATCTCCACACCACTTTAAGCCTGACTTTTAAAGCAGGACTAGTTCAGAGTTACCCAAACAGCTTTCTTTCTGTGTGAAAGTTAATCCCAGATTCTTTGTCTTTGATCCGACACATGCTGAGTGGAAGTTAGTAAGCCCAGAGTCACCTAACAGGGGTGATGAGTGGCATAAAAAATTAATAAAAGTTAATAACTGTGTGTGACTATATTTATGTGTGTTTGAAGACTTCCCAAAAGTCTTAAATCTCTATTTTTTGTTGCTTTAGTACTTTTATATAACAAAACTTTACTCATAAGAAAATAAGTTTACCGTTTGGACAAACTTTATGTTTGATTATGTGCCATCGAGTCAGCAATGACTGCATGACAATCTATCCCTAATTTGGTCTTTCAAGTCTTCCAACAGTGCACCCATCGCCACTATTAATATTTTAGCCATAATCTTATGAATTTTGGGAATATGGCAACAACTAATAAATATTGGATAGTGGGTGGTAGAAATATATTGTTCCATATAGTCACAGCAAAAATAAAGCTATTAAAACTTGCTCCATAAAAACATTTGATCCAGGTTCTTAAATTACCTATCTACACCTATGTTACTTCAACCAGTCTAATTTGCTTTTTTTCCCTTTTAAAAGCAAAACAAATACAAATCTTAAAAGTAACAACAGGGAGAAAAAAATGGAAGGAAATACAGAAAACACAATTGTAACTATAGCATATTCTATCTCTCTATGTATTCAAGATGGACAGTGATTAATATTTATATGTACTTATATGTTAAGGTGTAGGTATATACATATATATCAGGGGTGGGTTCTACTTACCTTTACTACTGGTTTCGCGCGAGCAAAGCAAGCACGCGCACTCTTCTGCGCATGCGCAGAAGCGTTTTGATGACGTTGGGGTCGGTGGGCGGAGCCTCCTGCCAGTTTTACTACCGGTTCTATAGAACCAGTGTGAATCGGGGGCAACCCACCACTGGTATAAATGTATATAGCATATCTATATGTGTGTTATGTGTACCCTTTTGAGAGCGGCAACAGAATTTCATTTTTAATATGTGCCAGAGTGCCCACAGAAAAACATGACAATATAAAGGTTATCGTATCTCTGAGCTAATCTCACTCTATCTCTAACTTTTCATCCATCCATCCTAATTTTAAAGTAATAACTACTATACTGCTGTACATAAATTTCATGACCCAAAGTTTATGTCTATACACAGGTAGCTTAAGACGGTTGGATCTGGTTAATGCTTGGATGGGACACCACTAAGAAATCTCATGACTATACAACACACCAGGAAGTTGAAAAAAATATCACAGTAGGTGGCAACGGCACACCAGTTGTGTAGTGTTGTCAAATACACAGACACTCACATATCCAGGAGATCAGGTTCCTTAATGGAGCAGTTAACTTTACAAGCAAGGCTACTGCTTCTCCTTCTCATCCATTGTTTCTTACAGCTATATAGCCTGGCTGCTTTCCTTGCTTTTTATCCCACGCTGGCTCTTGTCTGGGGGGCCTGGCGCTGGAGCAGCACATGCTAGCAAAGGCAATCCCTGGAAAAGGTGACCTTTGCTGGCCAAAAAGCAACTTTCCTTTCCCAGCCTAGGAACTGAGCCAGCCCGTCAGCTTCTTCGCTTTTGCTGGCTGCTGTGGGAATGGTGACTCATCAACTTTCCTCAGTCCGGCCGGGCGGTCCAGGGCGTCCTAATGAGTTCCTTTGCCAATTGCTTTGCCTAGCAATGGAAAGTTATGGCTTGTGGCTTTATGAGACGGCAGACCAGAGAGTGAAGGTGATGGACAGCCAAGAGATGAGGATTTGTCTGCTTTCCGGAGAAGAAAACACAGCCTGTAATGCCAGGGCAGAGTTTCTCAAACTCAGCAGCTTTAAGATGTGTGTACTTCAATTCCCAGCATTCCCCAGCCGGCACTGTGAAAATTTAGGGTTTTGCAAGGATATGAAGGGGAGGGGGGGGCGAGGATGTAGGTGGACTGCCTAGAGGGCAACAAGCCAAAGAAGGCACCCGGAAATCAAAGCAGCAAGAACCCAGGCAGGGCAAGGTTGCATGCAGTGGGAATGCAAAAACTCGAGAGGACAAGGGGGGCTAGCAGAAGGATCAATATGTTGCATTGGATTTTCCTAATCAGTTAAAATATAATTCCATTTGGGTTTTCCCTACATAGTGACTGATTGGACTATTGTGCTCTCTCTCTCTCTCTCTCTCTCTCTCTCTCTCTCTCTCTCTCTCTCTCTCTCTCTCTCTCTCTCTCTCTCTCTTAAAAGGCACACACAAAGGAGGAAAAAAGTGCAATTAGTGAGATACAAATAAGGGATCAAAAATGTCACGTACATTACAAGTTGTTCAATGTATCCCTACAAAGGGATGGAATGAGTTGTATTGCTTTTTAAAGGGAAAAAAAAAACCTTAAATATCACTAGTAAGCTTGAAGAGTAGCTGGTTAATGGCACACAGGTGGGCCAAATGCTTTTTTCTAAGGTGCCACAGAATTTGTGTTTTATTTCCTAAATCCTAAGTGAATAACATAATAAAAATTGTACACCCCCCCAAACCATATCTTACATAAAATATACATTAAAAATACGTATGAGTTACCCTGTGATCAGATGGATGGCCAATAAATTAGATAGATAGATAGATAGATAGATAGATAGATAGATAGATAGATAGATAGATAGATAGATAGATAGATTTATGTATGTATGTATGTATGTATGTATGTATGTATGTATGTACGTATGTATGTATTTAGCGTATGGCTGGTCACACATATTAAAACACTTCATTTTTACAGGTTAAAACAATTAAAACAATTAAAAAAAGAGCAGTAAGAAAACCTAAGAGGAAAACAGAAATAACATTTCAGAGTTTAATAGATAGATAGATCTAAAATTAATAATTTCCTGGTGCATCACATAACTACTGCTATGTTCAATATGCCTCAGTTTCATTAAAGTTGAGAACCACTGGTGTAAACCACTAATTAAAATTGATAGGCTACAAGAAATGAGATTGGCACTAGGAATACAATTTATCATAAAATTGGAATACAGACCCTAAACATAGGCCATTGATTTCAATAAGGAAAAAAAAAAAGATGAATCAAGAGAGAGTTTGTGAAGAAAGGATTCAGAAATTACTTCTAGTTTTCAAAAGTCCTCCTTAGATAGCCAGGTAGATGTTCAGCATGTTTATTAGATTTTTATCCTGCCTTTATTACTGTTTACAAGTAACTCAAGGTAGCAGACATACATAACATTCCTTCTTCCTCCTCTTCTTCCCCCACAACGAAGTGAGTTGGGCTGAGAGAGAGTGACTGTCCCAAAGTCATCCAGCTGGCTTTCATGCATAAGACAGGACTAGAACTCACAGGCTCCTGGTTTCTAGCTTACTGCCTTAACCACTACTAGACCAAACTGGCTCTCTTGTGCAAGGTGGAGAATAGAAGCACCAGGTTAAAACATCCTCGTAGTTGATTTGGTCCTCCCCTCAACTTCTGCCCCTTTCCCCCTTATCTGGCCAGACACAAAACTCAGCTCTGTTTTGTTGATTAAACATCCATTTAGCGGTCAAGCTAAAATGCAGGGCTAGGAAAACCATTTGCACCACCAGGGATTCTGATCATCATTAAAACTACGCCAGAATATAAAATCATCATTGGGGTTCTGTGCACAGGGCTGGAGGCAAGCACAAAGGACATTACATGGAACAACTATCATCTCACCTAGTAAAGTTCCAACAGAGTGTTAATAATGAACAACTAGGAAAATGTGAGCATGTTATCTGAAAAGAACTGAATCCAAAACTTGGCTGAACCATTTGGTCAACTTTTTACCCCTCCCTGAACTTTCAAGAGAGATTTACTAGGAGGAGGGGAGAATCAGTAGCAAACTTAGTAGAAATTTGGGGAAAGTATAGTTAGCTTGCTTTATATGTTGCAGCTATTAATTACTCAGAGTAAGCAATAAAGGTTTCCCTTGTCAGATGTATTTATTTTTGCATTTGTGTTATATGACATCTGCAAAAGGTTTGTCACAAGTTGCAATGGAGCAACTTGTGTTTCATTCAGTTCAGAAATTTGAAATAAATTCATGGTGAGTCATAAAAGTCCATTTAAAACTTATGCTGTAATGTATTTTCAAAAACTCAACCACTAATATTTCCTAGCTGTTCTTCGTGAAGAATTTAGAAAGTTTATAGCAACTATCCCCAAGGTATCTTTGTTGGACAACAGCTAACAAAGAGCTACTTAACAGATGGATTGAAATTAGATCTGCTAGGAGATTTCTGGCTAATTTGTATGAACTCACAGATTATTGACACTTTGATTATGACAGCAATATACATGCCATAAATTAGACTGCGGAAATGGAGAAAACCCTAAATAGAAGTGAATTTTGCAATAGAGCAACTTGTTTCATTCAGTTCAGTAATTTGAAATAAATTCATGGTCTGTGAATTCTTTTAACTCTAAACACATGTCTTTTTTGCATAAGGTTCCAGTTGGTAGATCTTACTATTTTTTAAAATCTTTAATTTTGTAAAGAATTAAGATAGATTCTTCCC
The DNA here is from genome assembly GCF_029215685.1 of Pituophis catenifer annectens. Classification (NCBI taxonomy): domain Eukaryota; kingdom Metazoa; phylum Chordata; class Lepidosauria; order Squamata; family Colubridae; genus Pituophis; species Pituophis catenifer. Next base: position 197,470,575 of record NW_027256883.1, on the reverse strand, counting down.
CCAGGCTCAGTGTCTACTTCATTTTCTTTCAACTCTGAGTTTAAAATTATGCTTCTGCACTTTCACATTTTATCTTAATCCCTTTTCAGGCTTCATTTGAGTGGTCTTTCTATCCTCCCCAACACAAACCCTCCCTCCCCATGTCAAATCCTCAATTCTTTAAGGTAACCACAGCAGCTATGGGGAGTGGGGGTGGGGGGCTGTTGGGAAATGTAGTATTAAGATTCTACAATCCCATTATAGTACAGGTAGTCCTTGATTTACAACAGTTTGTTTAGTGACTGAAGTTACAACAGCTTTGAAAAAAGTGACTTAATTCACACTTATGACTGTTGCAGCATTCCCCAGTCAAAATTCAGACGCTTAGCAACTGACTTATCTTTATGACCGTCGCAATGTCCCAGGGTCATGGGGATCAACTTTTACAATCGTCTGATAAACAAAGTCAAGGGGGAAACCAGATTCACTTAACAACCTTGTTACTGATTTAACAATTGCAGTGATTCACTTAACAACTGTGGCAAGAAAGGTCCTAAAATGGGGCAAAACGTCCTTAACAAATGTCTCAGCAATGGAAATTTTGGGCTTAAGTTTGGTCATAAGTCAAGGACTACCTATACTCTAGCCAATGTGAGAGCCCGCAGAGGTATGGAATTACTATTACCCTTCACCCCTAACCACGTTAGCAACAGAAAATTGGAAAATTGCAAAGCATTTGCAAGATCCAGATGCAAAACATTAGCAGTAGCCAATTTTGATGTTTTTTTCTCCAAATGGCACAAATCCAGGTCATCTTCTACTATTTTAAAACCTGTTAGTACTTGACAATTTCCCTGTTTGGATAGTTCCAGGTTGATGGAAAGGCCTTTATTGATGGACTGTGTTTTGCATGGCAAGTCACAATTTACATGGGTTAAACCCCTTTTCTGCCCATTGTTTAAACTCTAATTGAAAAGTATGATTCACTTGGTGACTAAGGACATTTACCTTGTTTAGAGGGATGTACAGAACTGAATTGGATACCCATTAACAAATCCATCTTTACCTGGTAATTACTTTGATTCCTTGCCTTTGGCTATTAACTCTCTGGTCCACTTATTTATCCAAACTTTCCATCAACATGCTCAACAGTCAGTCTACTTTGACTAAGGTTTCTCTTAATCTAGTTGCCAGTCTCTCTTCTAAAAGGGAATTAAATGGACTTTGTTTTTTAACAAGCCTGGCTTTATTGCAAGAGTGTACACATTGGCAAAATGTGAAATAATATAAATTAAGAATCAGCCTTACATTTTCGTTTCAGAATTCTGGTTTTGAACTATTGTGGTTTTCAAAAAAGCTGCATAGGACATGCTACATTTTTTTTTAAGCAGAAGTGAGAAATAATGATCTTGTAAACAAGTATAACAACCTACCATGAATGTTGCAACGAGGAAGAATGCTTCTGTTCAGAGACCCAGCTAACTAGTTAGAACCTTTTTTCCAGCATATCCCATTCCAATTTCTTTTCCAGCATTTTTTTCTTAATACATAGGTTCACCTTACTCTGCTCATTCAGATAGGTTTGTGAAAAGATGTATTTCCTACACCTTGCAAAATACAGGTAGTCTTTGATTTATGACCATTCATTCAGAAGTTGTGATGGTGCTGAAAAAGTGACTTGTGACAGGTCCTCACACTTAAAGCCATCCCTGCAGCTTTGGGATCACAATCCAGGCCAGGGGTAAAATTAAAAAAATTCCCCTACTGGTTCTGTGGGCGTGGCTTGTTGGGGGAGGTCATGTGACTGGGTGGGCGTGGCCAACTCAACATCACTCACATCAAGGGGCTCATCATTGGCCCCTCCCCTCCCAGCCACTCCTTGTCGCGAATGGCAGGAAAATGGGGAAGGGAATATTCTTGCCTACCATCCTTCCCTCAGTCTGTGCTGAGATTGAGGAATGGATGATAGGCAGGAAAATCCCCTTCCCCATTTTCCTGCCTTTCACAAAAATGGCTCCATTCCAGCTGCTCCCCCCCCATCCCCCTCCCTCCTGAGGACTACCTTAAAAGGGACAGGCTGCATCAGCTCCATTGTGAATGGAGGGAGAAAAGTTAGCATTCTCTCTGCTGCATTTAACGTTGAATAACTTTTCTCCCTCCATTCAGGACAGAGCTGCTGCTCCCATTATGGTTCCCTCCCGGCCCCCTCCCTCCTGGGGGCTACCTTAAAGGGACAGGCTGCAGCAGCTCCGTTCTGAATGGAGGGAGAAAAGTTAGCATTCTCTCTGCTGCATTTAACGTTGAATTCTGTGGACTATCGAGCGGCCGGAAGAGATGAGCAGCGACCAGCTGGGTGTGGGTGGGGCCAAGGAGGGGTAATTACTTCCGGTTTGGTGAACTGATGCCCATAATCCCTAGCGGTTCGCCCGAACCAGTAGGATTTCACCCGATCCAGGCACTTGGCAACTGGGTAATATTTACGATGGTTGCAGCATCCTAGTGTTGCATGAACATCATTTGTGACCTTCCTAGCTGGCTTCCAACAAGCAAAGCCAATGGGGAAGCCAGTAGGGAAAATTGCAAATGGCAATCATGTGAGGTCTCACCTAAAGGTGCTGGTTGTCACCTTTAAAGCCCTTCATGGCTTGAGACCAGGTTATCTGAGGGACCGTCTCTTGCTGGTCATATCTACCCGACCCATCAGAGCGGAGCGGCAGGGAATGTTGCGGGTCCCATCCCTGAGTGAGATACATCTGGTGGGACCCAGAAGAAGGGCCTTCTCCATGGTGGCTCCCTCCAGGGGTGGGTTCTAAATTTTTTTACTATCGGTTCTGTGGGTGTGGGTGTGGCTTGGAGGTCATGTGACTAGGTGGGCGTGGCTAGCTGGTCAGAGTCATTTCTGGAAGGTCCTCACACTTACGACCAGTCCTCGCACTTACGACCCAACACATTTGTTTGCTTTTAACACTGATCAGCTGTAGGGCGGCCCTTTGAAGCCCAGTGGCAAGAGTTTAAACACGTTTTTTCCCTCTAGTCATCAGCTGGGACTCAGGAGGCAGCAATAGATTGGGGATGGGGCCAAATAAAAGGTAAGAATAACATGGGGGGGGTGGGAGGGCGGGGGGGGAGAACCGGTTCGGTGACATCATATCATAACTGCTATCGGCTCGGCTGAACCGGACCGAACCAGGAGGAACCCACCACTGGCTCCCTCTCTCTGGAACATCATTCCCCCAGAGATTAGAATGGCCCCCACTCTAATACTCTTCCGGAAGGCGCTGAAGACCTCGTTCTGCCAGCGGGCCTGGGGAACGCAGAGCGGGATGGAGCCCATTAAATGGCTTGTGTGATCTGTTGTCGCCGGGGTGGGGGGTGGGTGCTGATTTGGTTATATTGTACTATATTAATTTATTTGATTCTTTTTGTTAGTTTTTATTGTTTTAAATGTGGTTTTATATTTTCTGTAAGGCACCTTGAGTTGCCATGGGCGAATAGGTGGCAATATAAATTCAATCAATCAATCAATCAATCAATCAATAATGACTGTAGCAAAAAAAGCTGTAAAATTGACTGTGGCCACGTTATGCCTTGCCCAAGGACTACATCGCTTAATGGCACATTTTTTTTTTATTTATTATTTATTTTGTCGCATTTCTATGCCGCCCAAATCTCAAGGGACTCTGGGCAGCTTACAACAGAGAATAAAACAATGCAACAATATCCCATACAAAAGTTAAAAGAAGACATTAAAACATTAAAACGTTAAAACACATACACTCCAATTTGTGCCCGGGTCTCGCAAGATCACTATAACGAGATCAACGGCCCCAGGCCTGCCAGAAGAGCCAGGTCTTCACCGCTTTCCGGAAGGCCAATAGGGTGGGGGCGGTCCAGACTTCAGGAGGTAATTGGTTCCAGAGAGCCGGGGCAACCACAGAGAAGGCCCTCCCCCACGGGCCCACCAGCCGGCATTGTTTAGCTGACGGGACCCGGAGGAGACCGACTCTGTGGGATCTTACCGGTCGCTGGGAGCTATGTGATAGAAGGCGATTGGTCATCAGTCAAGGATTACTTTATCAACAGGACTTTAAGCCTAAAACAGCAACAAATCAATAACATCTTACTAAATCATAGTGGCACAGATAGGCACTAAAGTGTTAATTTAGTCTCCATGTCTGCTTATGTACTTGTTAAGGTACATAATACAGTTCATGCATCTGATTTCCTGGTATATGTTGCTTTCTGACAGCAATGATTTTCCTCCACAACCAGTGTTGGGTTCCTCCTGGTTCTGCCCGGTTCTGCCGAGCTGGTAGCGGTGACGATATGACATCACCGAACTGGTTCTGCCCCCACGCCCCGCACGTTATTCTTACCTTTTATTTGGCCCCACCCCTAATCTATTGCTGCCTCCTGAGTCCCAGCTGATAAGGAAAGAAACTGTTTAAATTCTTGCCATGGGGCTTCAAAGGGCCGCCCTACAGCTGATCAATAGTAAAAGGCAGTTTGATGGTAGACCAGTGCCTCCAGAAACAAATGAGTAGACTGGTGCCTGCAAAAATAAATGGGTAGACCAATGCCTGCAAAAATAAATGGGTAGACAGCTCTGCAAGCCTGGTAGACCAGTACCTCTGCTAAATCCTAAAGAATTGTCACATGACCATCAAGCCACGCCCACAAAATAAGCCACACCCACAGAACTGGTAGTAAAAAAATTTAGAACCCACCCCTGTCCACAACACTTTATTGTGGACAAATGAGTCACTTCCTATAGCAAGTAAAGAAATACAATTATGAGATTCAGGTTACAAAATTTAAAGAAAAAATTAGTGAGGGAAGATTTCAACTCCTTTATGGCTTCAGGAGAGTCACTCTTAAGCTAAGAAGGGACACAACCAATTTCATCCAGAAATAGCACAACTCAGGGGTCGTATTCACTTACCTTTGCTACCAGTTTGCAAATGTGAGCGTGTGTGCATGCGCAGAGCGTCAAAAATGGGATGTGATGACGTCCAGGTGGGTGGGCGGAGCCTCCCCCACCACCACTACCGGTTTTCCCGAACTGAAGAGAACCGGCTGAATACCACCACTGGCACAACTGGGATTTATTAGATGTAATGTTATTCACCTTAGAGCAGGAGCGTCAAACTCATGGCCTGTTGGCCAGATGTGTCACGCGCTGGCCACGTCCATGCCCGGTTTAGCGAAGAGGGAAAAAAGTCACGATACGTCACATGACAACACTGTGATGACACGAGTTTGACACCCCTGACTTAAGAGTGATACGAGCAAGACCATTTTTTGGTCCACAGGTGTAACTTGCCCAACAATGCAATAATACATTACACACAACTACTTTTGTGAATGGCCACCATTCAGAGTTAGTTGTCTCTGAACCTGCTGTATTTACGTATTTCCCTTCTGAATTTCCTTTTTAGGATTCCACCAATATGAACTGCAAAAGCTCATCTGTAACAAGACAGGGACAAACTATGAAAACCCACTTCTGAAAATGATCATGCAATGTTATATCATTAAGTTCAAGCTCAACTTTGGTGGTGGTGCTTCAATCAGTCAGTCACTGTCACTTCTTCATTATCTGTGGACATCTGTTCACCAGGGTTATCAGTATCTGCTTGAACTTTCTGTAAGCTCCTGCTCATGTCATCAGTGGTAGCATCAAGACACTTTCTCTTCTCCCAGCCAGACTTTTTTAATTGCCTTTACTTTTTCCAGTGCATCAGTGTTTCCTTTTGACTCTCGCCTGTGCATTATGTATCCAAAATAGTGCTAGCTTATTTATTAACACTTCCTTAACAAGCAGCCTGGTTTGACCTCCTCTAGCGCTAAATGACTTGTTCTTCTTCTCTTACCTCACGGTTTGGTTTGGTTTGGTTTTTTTTCAGCACCACAATTTAAAGGCATCTTTTAACCTTTATTCAGCCTTTCCAATGATTCAGCTTCCAGTCACATATTACAACTGGGGAAATCCATAATCTTGACATTAAATATCTTTGTAGTTATTAAGAGGTCTGTGCACCTTCATATTTTGTCTACATCTTCCATTGTCTGCGTCCGCAGGAGTAGACATCGCTTTATTTCATGGTTACAGTCACTGTCTTTGTGAGTTTTTTAAGCACTGGAAGACAATGTCTATTCCTCTTCCAACTTCTTTTCTCCTGTTCGCATTGAGCTACAGTTGATTATCTCTACTTGCAGTCCAAAGAATTCTCAACAATATTCCACCGCACATCTGCAGTCATTGAAAAGGGAGTGTACCAGGGGTAAAATCCAGCAGGTTCTGACAGGTTCTGGAGAACCGGTAGCAGAAATTTTGAGCAGTTCGGAGAACCGGTAGTGGAAATTTTGTGTGTGTGTGTGTGTCTATTTGTGCACTGGCTTGTTGAATAGAACCTATTCTTCTGAATGGTATGCATAGGATCACATCCTTGGTAAAATGAGATTTTTACTTTTGTTGAGCAAAGCAAATTGATGGGTGTGAGTAGCTTAAAGGGAAATAGTGTGTAAGGTATACATGGTATTGCATTAGGAAGGGTTGGTCTGATATGCCAAGGTGCTCAAACTGGTAGGGCTTGCTATATATTGTTACGTGCAAGACTGCATAAAAGTTTGGGATGCGTGGGTGTGAGTAGTGTTTGTTTAGGAATCAAAACTTTTGCTGATTCTGTCTTCTCAAATCTATAAAAATAATGCTACTTGCTAACTGCACTATCTCAACATCCTTGGTCAAAAATGGGATCTGGATCTTGCGGATCTCAAAAGGGAACATTATTCTGGATTTATCCAGCAACAGCAAACATATAAACAAAACCCAAACATTTCTTTGGGGAAAAAAATGGGGAAAATGTTTTAGAGCAGGTATACTGGGAGCTAAATATTGTAGAGCAGGCAAATTGCCTCCAGATTCCAGGAAATCTGGCAAACAACCTTGTGGATCTTTTAGCAAGGCAGTTTTAAAAACCATTTGTGATATAGGGCATAGAAACTTAATAAAGAACCAAGCTTTCCATTATGGATTATTTTCATTTACATGCATATTCCCCCTTCCTTGCATATTGCCTTGCCTTCTCCAATTTTGCCATCAGAACAGCCTGTGAAATACCACTGTAGGGAGTCTGGTCCAAAGTATCCATAGCAAAGTCAGCCTGAAAATATCCATAGCAAAGATTGGACTTAAATCTGTTCTCTTTGCTTTGGCACCCCAGAACCATTGTAGTGAACTAACACATTCACAAGACAATACAACTATTTAAAAGTCTCCTCCACTTACTTTCTGATCTTTTAGAAGTTACTTTGCTTACTCAGAGGTAATTATAGTAGTGCTGTAGGCAGAAATCTATGGAACAAAGTTGTATAACTGAATATAATAACAGTGTTTTCTCTGCTTCTCCCTCCCACATCCCCAGTTTTGATCTTCATTCAAGTACTTACAAAGTGTAGCTTCTTTTCTACTTTCACTGCCTTGATAGAAATATCCAAGCATTCTTGTCTAGGAAAGTTCCCAAAGACATACTACTCTGCACAACAATAGTTCCTTCCACGCACAAGAGGTTAGCTTTAACCACTTGGAAATGCTGTAATACACTTTCAGGAAATAGGAATGTACGTACAGCAGGGAAGCTGACTATATTGGACCCAAATCTGCCTTTTCTTCCATTGTTTAAATAGTCCAGATGGACACAAAGACAGGACTCTGATATTTTAAACTAAAGTGGTCAATCTTTTAATGTGGTATCTTTAAAATAAAACTGTATTGCTTCATCTCCTAAAGCAAGCATTACATTATATTACCATGTCCAACAATTTGCTTGCCGAAAAGATAATACTTGGTGGCTCTTGAAATTTTTTTCAACTACAGTTTCCAATATCCCATTGTCCTAAATATAAACACTTTCCTTGGTCTTCAGAAGCAGCTCTTTACTGCAATGAGGCAGCTACATTTCAAAGGAATTAAGTTCCAGTTCACCATATCCAGTTAATTATTTACCTATGGATTGCTTTCATGTTCCCAGAGCTCCCTAAGATTCGTAAAAGTTGATTCAATAAAACCATAATTTAAAAAAAAAAATGAGAAGAGGCATGGATGAAAAACGGAAGTTTAAAAGTACAGGCTGAAAGATCAAATTCTAAAATGATACCAGTGAAAGAATATTGTCTTTAAGAATATTATCTCTATACTTATGCTTGAACCAAATCATTCTCATATTAGTAGATAACATCTCCTCATTACATTTATCTTTTTAGAGATCAAATTTATTAACATTTGTAATGTCGTGGTTAGAAGACAAAACAGAGTAAGAAGTAAATAGTGGTCAGAGGAAAAGATTTATGGTCTTCAAAGGCTAAGGCCTCTTCCTTATATCCATGGGACTATCCTTTTTTTTTAAATTGCAGGTCAAGTTAAGAAAATCAGTAAATTTTCCTAGCTTGGTTACTGGACCACCTGCCAGCAGGAGAGTAACTACCTGTCATTCTTCCTAAGGGGAGTGGGGTGAGTTGAGACAGACTTGGAGAAAGTCCAAGACACCCATCACATTATCTGACTAACAGGTGGCAAGCAATAAAGATGTGTGAATGTACCCTGTTTCTCCCAAAATAAGACATCCCCTAATAATAAGCCCAATCGGGCTTTTGAGTGCATGGCAATAAGGCCAAACACTTATTTCAGGGTTCAAAAAAATATAAGACAGGGACTCATTTTCGGGAAAAACGTTAATAGCAATGTCCTCCTTCCGATATCCCTCACGATTTATCTTCCATACCTATGGTTTATAAATTGGACTCTTTCTGAACAAAACACCCTTTCCAAAAAGTGTTGACTCTACACTGACAGGTAAAGAGCCAGTTAAGGCACCAGGCTAGAAAGTAGGAGACTGTGAGTTCAAGTCTTATCTTAGCCATGAAAGGCAGCTGGGAGACTTTAGGCCAGTCACTCTCTCTCAGACCAACTCACCTCACAAGGAAAAAAGGAGGAAGAAGTGTTGGATATATTTGCCGCCTGGAGTTATTTGTAAAAATAATAAAGCCAGCATACATACAAACAAACAAACAAACAAACAAAAGCCAGGGATAATGTGTCAACTCTGAAGTTAAACAAGATTAGGAAATATATACCACACAAATTCTTGGACCTCCTCTTTATTGTTATAGGCCAGGACCTTTCTATCTCCTCTACTGAAGAGAATCAAGATGAAGATATCTTGATATTTTTTCCTCATGCCTCTTCTGTTTATCCAGACAAAGCTGATGTTTACACAATGGTTGTCGATTTTTTTTCTTCAATATCATCTCCATATTCTTCTACAGGGAGGTATGAGTAAAACAGGATGGAGCAATCTACAACAAACATACTCCAGTTTGGACTGGTGCTTCAAAGGAATAGAAGGCATCATGGAGAGAGACCAAGGAATCCCTTTCTGATCTTGTGTGTAGCAGTTCCTGGAAGCAACTGAGAAATGGCCATGCAGAATACGTATGGTAGAATAGACCACTGAAATTCATGCCCTTGTCATCCGTCTGTATGCAATAAGAATTAACGCAATAGCACCAAAGCCAGAATGGAGTGTGCAAAATAGCTCCCACTCCACATCCCAGATTTACATAATCAGGGAGCCTTGAATAAATTACTGTGGAGAAAGTGCATGGTTACTTATTGTCAACCACTGAAGGTAAACCAGACTAGAAAGCAAAAGTCACACAGGGTTGTATAATAAGGTTACGGTGATAGAATCTTGTTAGACTGAATATGCTTTCCCCCTCCCTCCCCTTTAACTTCATGAGAACCAGGAGGGTCTTATCTGAGACAATTACTCAGGTTCTGCCTCAGACTCAGGTTTCTTTTATCTGGCCATTGTCTTGGTAGTGGCTCTTCCTTCTGTTCTGCATTAACAGAGGAATAGCATCAAGATCATGAGCAGTGGTAGGATGATGCCGGTTTAACAACCAGTTTGGTGAGCGTGCGCTTGGTGAGCGTGCATACTTAAAGTGCTTGCGCGCAGCACTGAAAATGGAGCCTTTAGAAGCTCAGTTGCTTACCTTCCAAGTCAGCAATGGTAAGTAGAACAGTGGGGGGGGATCCAACTGTGCTGAGCAATTGAGATAAGCTACAAAGCAGGAAATAAAGGACAGGATAGAGAGGGGGCGGGTGGGCGGGGCCAACTGATCATCAGCGCTACCGGTTCGCCTGAACCGGTCCGAACCGGCTGAATACCACCTCTAATCACGAGAAATGATAACGCTGCTCTATACTACAGTTGAGGCCACGCTTGGAATACTGTATCCAATTATTGTGACCATAATTCAAAAAAGATGCTGAGACCCTAAAAGAGGGGTGTCAAATGCCTGCGGGCTGGATACATCATGCACTGACCACACCCATGCCCAGTTTAGCAAAGGGAAAAATTCATGATACGTCATGTGATGACGCGAGTTTGACACCCCTGCTCTAGAAAGAGTGCAATTGGGGTGATAGCTATCTTCCAATAGTTGAGGGGCAGTCACAGAGACAAGAGGATTGACTTATTCTCCAAAGCACCTGAGGGCAGGACAAGAAACAATGCATGGAAGCTCGTTAAAAAGAGATCCAATCTAGAACTAAGGAGAAATTTCCTGATAGTCAAAACAATAAATGAAATTGTCTCCCAGAGTTGTGGGTGCTTCACCGCTGGAGGTTTTCAAGAAAAGACTGGAAATCCACTTACTTGGGATGGTATAAGGACTCCTGCCTTAGGAGTTGACCTGCAATGTCCCAGCCCTATGATTCAAGGTTATTCTTTTCTGCCCATTACACTTAAGTACTCCTTCCAGAGGTTGGGAGCATTGCCTCTCTAGAGTGACAGTTGTAGTCCTTTTGCATAACCTGTCATAAATAGTAAAACAAATAAAAACAACAAAAAGTATAGCCATATGAAACTCCTTGTTGGCCAAAGCAATGAAAAATCTAGAATACATAGCAACACACTGCTGGCTGATCTCACTTTCTTGTTTTAAATTGGCTTGTGCAGCACTCTTTCATAATGGTGTCCAGCTCAAATTAAAACAAGCTAAAAAAAAGTCAAATCACTCTTGATGATGTCAGGAGAAGAGGACAAACGTTATTGTCCAACTGGAACAGCTAGGGACAACCTTAAGCTACCTCAGGTACGGGTTGTCATGAGGACACTGTTGAACAAGATGTTGCTGGGGCATATTTGTGCTGTGTCTGAGAGCAAGTGAGGGAAAACTCTTTACAAGACGTTTTCAGTCTGTGAGTCACAAAAAAAAGCTAGGAAATGAATTCACCTTGGCATTCTGGAGAAATCTAGATTGCGCGAATTAACAAAGCAGATTCAGGATACTTTTGATAACCAGATTGAACTTCCTATTTTGCTGAAAACCAAGCCACCAGTTTTTAACTACAACAGCAGGTTACTGTACAAGAGCACACACCTGACTGTGTTAAAGAAAAGGCCTTCAGGAAGATGCAAAGAAAACACAGGAAGAGCTGGCACCAGAAAGCATACATGGTGTTGTTTTTCTGCAGATAAACCTTGCCTCTAGATATTTTTCACCTCTGTCTGGCTTCATCCCCTTGTTTACTTTCATTTCTGTATGCATGTGGTTATTGCTGAGTGGAGCCCATAAGTTGTGTTTTCCAGGTAGCATACCTAGGTATCTTCATAACAGTGTTCTTTGGTATTACAGAAGAAAACAGTAAAATTAGTGGCATTGGTGGCATTAAAATTAACAGAGGGAGAAAACAAAATAGCAATAGCATTTAGACTTATATACAACTTCACAATGCTTTACAGCCCTCTCTAAGTGGTTGACAGAGTCAGCACGTTGCCCCCAACAATCTGGGTCCTCATTGTACCAACCTCAGAAGGATGGAAGGCTGAGTCAACCTTGAATGAACAGGTGCAGCCTCAGTCTCTCCAAAGTATACACACCCATATATTTATATCAAAGATTCTCCTCCCATCTTTAATAAGTTATATTACAGCCAAATTTGTTTCACCAGTATCTTTGGGACTATCTGATTTCTCTTCCACAAAATTCTGATTTCTGAATGCAGCATTGGCTACCTTAGCAAAATTATCCTGTACCTCTCCGATTCTGCCAGCATTATATCTAATGAATAATATAATGAGATTTGGGGCCTGGTTTAATGTAATCTCTTACCACAATTTCACTTTCCATATTACGGAACACTTTTCATATGATGGCTATCATAATGAACCAGGAAGTTGCTTCATCAGACAATGGGTTGGAGGCACCAAAAAGTGAGGATAGAATCACTTCTTTTTTTTTAATAAATAATTTTTATTAAACAGTTTTTTTAAAAAAAACAAACAAAAAACAAACAAAAACGTATTTACATCTTCTTTTCAACTTCTTCGCATCAGTAATCCATATTTATACATTTTTTCTATCTTAATATATCTTTTATACATATATTTCTAGTATATCATATATATACCATTATAATATATTCACATAAACAGGTACCTAATTTCCTTTCCACAATTTATATCTTCCCATTTGTTTCCATATTCCTCCACTTAATTTAATCATTGTTTAGTTTTCTTTTGTCCCCCCCTTTTTTCCCCCTTTCTCCTCCAACCATTTATACCATTTCTCCCAGACTAAGTAATTATGAATTTATAACTTCTTATAAAGCAAATGAACAGACGTGTGGTTTTGAGTCTACCACATATCTCCCTGGCTTTAGGAAGGATTAACTTTTTCAAAACTGAACTGGAAATCTGGTGATGATGGTTTATTAAGTAGAGGCAGTATGATATAGTCGTTAGGATATAGGATTAGCACTGATCCCACCTCAGCCATGGAAACTCACTGTCTCTCAGAATCACTACATCCTTCGTTATAAAGGGCAGTTCTTTACTTCAGAAAGTGAGTTTAATTATTCATTTTATTGTTTTGTTCTTGAATTTTGCTTTATAAAGCAAAGTGGCAAACAATTTTTTTTATCCTCATGAACCTCTGTCAGATTTGCTCCATTTTGAAGTTTGTCTGTTATTTTTTCCCAAGAAAATAAGATCATTATACAGAATCACGCAAGTACAGTTCATAGTATTGCAATTTGTGGCCCTATAGATGTTGTGGATTGCAACTCCTGTTGTGTCTCACACTTTGCAAAGCTTGATAGAAATCGAAGAAAATAGAGTTCATCTACTATATGTTCCACTTGTAAATAACTCCTCTTCTGTTTCTGCTTGTGCCATGAATTACTAGAGACAATTGGCCCTTCCAAAGGATTAATAAAGTAATACTGGTAGTCCTTGACTTACGACTGATTGCTTAGAAACTGCTCTCAGTTATGATTGACTACCTTGGGTTACATACACACTGGATTTGAAGTTCTAGTGCTCACCCACACACACAAAGTCATGTGAGCAAACTTTGGGTGCGGGCTGGGCAACATGGCCACAGTTACAACTGTCTGCAGCAGCCCACATTCATGTGACCACACTTTACAATAGTTTTGCTGAAAACCGTCACTCATGGTTTTCAGTAAATCTGTGCCCATATCAAACCATTGGTTCTCTTAATGATTGTGGCGTTTGCTTAATAACTTCAAATTCCCTTAACAATTGCAGATTTGCTTAACGATTGCTATGAAAAGGTAGTCAAATCAGGCCTATCGCATGACCAACTCATTTTACAACCGTCACGACCTACAACCATGATGAGCAGGTAGATCAAGGACAACTTTCAGAGGTGGGTTGCAGCAGGTTCTGACTAGTTCTGTAGAACCGGTAGCGGAATATTTGAGTAGTTCGGAGACTACTGACTGGCCCCGCCCCCCATCTGTTCTCTGCCTCTCGAGTCCCAGCTGATCGGGAGGAAATGGGGATTTTGCAGTAACCTTACCCTGGAGTGGGGTGGGAATGGAGATTTTACTGTATCCTTCCACTGCCATGCCCACAAAGTCACGCCACGCCCCCGAAGCCACACTGACAGAACTGGTAGTAAAAAGTTTTGAAACCCACCGCTGTCTACTTTGTAGTGTTGTTGCAAAGCATTTGAAATGGGCATTTTCCAAAGTACACTGATGCAAGTGAAGTACTGATCCTTGAAGCATTAGCTCACTGTCATCATATATGTATGCATGCACAAACAATGCTTCCCCCGGGATGACCAGTGAATCAAAGAAGCTTCATATTTCAAACCTGTTTATGTCTTAAGATCCTTTGTTTGGGAATAGTCTTTTGCGGAGGTTCCTAATCCTAAATAAGGCAATAACTCTGTTGTACTGGCAATTCCTGCAGCGTTGTCTATTTGTGCACATATGCAGATAAGAAACCAGGGACAAAGCTTGCAAAGGATACACTTGCTTTACTGCCATGTTGAGAAACGCTTGGTTCATATGAATGGGCTTTCCAAATTACTTCTTTCAAATGCCTTGCACAGCTCTAGGTCTGTAGAGATTCTCAGTCATCCAGGTCATGGTTGTCCCAAAGGTGCTTTTTCAGGAGGTAACTGGACTTTTTTGTTTTTTCTTTTGAAGACATTTCACTTCTCATCCAAGAAGCTTCTTCAGCTCTGACAGGATAGCGGGGATAGTTTTTCAAAAGAAAAAACAAGAAAGTCCAGTTGCCTCCTGAAAAAGCACCTTTGGGACAACCATGACCTGGATGACTGAGAATCTCTACAGACTTTTAGCTATACAATTTGAGATGAACACCCTTTGAATGGTGTTGCAGTAGGAATGGATTTCCAGATAAAAATTGTAGACTACAAGAACCAGGAGCACTACTCAGGTGACCCCGAGGTCAAGTGCTTCAAAGACCGTCAGGGCTGAAAAGGGCTGTCAAATTCCCGGCCTGCGGGCCAGATGCGTCAGGTGCTAATACGCCCACACCCACTTTAATGAAGGGGGGGGAAAGTCCCCATACGTCACCTGACGCCTCTGAGCTACCGCGAGTTTGACACCCCTGCTCTAAAAGGATGCAAATGACCATTTGTCTGCAAGGAATATAAATCCTTCCATTCCCCACTATCCTGTCAGAGCTGAAGAAGCTTCTTGGGTGAGAAGCGAAACGTCTTCAAAAGAAAAAAAAAACAAGAAAGTCCCATTGCCTCCTAAAAAAGCAACTTTGGGTTGCACAGCTGTAATTCACATAGCATGTGGTGTCAAACTCGCAGTATCTCGGAGGCATCACATGACGTATGGGGACTCCCCCCCCTTCATTAAAGTGGGCGTGGGCATATTAGCACCTGACGCATCTGACCTGCAGGCCGGGAATTTGACAGCCCTTTTCAGCCCTGACGGTCTTTGAAGCACTTGACCTCAGGGTCACCTGAGTAGTGCTCCTGGTTCTTGTAGTCCGTAATTTTTATCTGGAAATCCATTCTTACTCCAACACCATTCAACTAAAGCACCACTAGCAAAGATGCATCTTTTTTCTACCAATATATTACAAAATATTTCCATACCCCATGGGTTTTTTTGGGGGGGGAGGGTTGCTTTTAGGGTTCCAGTACAAAGAAAATATTTTTCCAATTCATCTGGTTGTGCCAACATTTGGAATATTAGTTGCCTAAGTTAAGTCACCAGAGAGCCTTGTTTCTGTAGCTGGTGGCAGGTGGGGGACTCTATATATCTGCTGATCTATAACACTCTCACCGTGTCAACTTGCTGTGAGATGAACAACTCACTGTTTATAAACTGAAGTACAGTCCATAATGTTTCAAAGATCAAAAGAGGAAAGGTTATTATAACTGGATTGGCTTTCATTTTTGAAATGAAGTCTCTGGTTCAAATAAAAGTAAGTCCTTTCTTTTGAAGGATCTTGGTTACAGCATAGTTTTAAAAAACTTGGCAAACCAGTTGACATGCACTTGGCAATACAACAGTCATTTAAAAATAGATGTGACAATAGATATGGTACAATAAGTCTCCTTTAATATGGTACATAGGCCTGTTTGTTAGAGTTCATTCATTTGTTGAATGCACAAATTGGATTGGCTCAGGATTTTACCTTCCAATATCTATATGAGCCTCAGGGGTAGTTCATTGCAATCATTGTAGTTGAGTTACAACAGGGGTGTCAAACTCATGGCCCGCGGGCCAAATGCATCATGTGCTGGCCCCGCCCCACCTGGTTTAGCGAAGGGGGGAAAAAGTCCCTATACGTCAAGCGACACCAACATGACGACATGAGTTTGACACCCCTGAGTTACGATAAAAGATGTTTCTAGTATGGTAGTTAAGGCACCAGGCTAGAGAGTGGGATATCATGAGTTCTTATCCTGCCTTAGTCATGAAAGCCAGCTGGGTGATCATGGGCCAGTCATACTCTCTTAGCCCAATTCACCTCACAGGATTTTGGGAAAAATAGGAAGAGGCGGGTGTGTTGGATAAGTTTACTGCCTTGATTTAGTTGCAAAAATAATAAAAGGCGGGATACAAATAAATGAAATAATAAAAAGATCTGTAGCTCAGGGTTGAGATTCTTGGTGGTCCCTGAGTTTAGCATTTGCTTGATCTTACCTAGATAGGTAATGAAATACCTGCAAGCAAACAAGGTGAGAGAGCACCAAGAACGCCGCAGTTGGGTTACAGCTCAAAGCAGGTGCAGTAAACCCTAGCAATATATAATGACCAGTTCAGTAATTCCTACTCTGAAAAAGATTTCAAAAGAGGTAAGGATGATCAGGACCCATCCATTCAATGATGTCAGCACAACTTGTATGATGATGATGTTCAAGATGTCTCGATTGGTTTGAAGTTGTCCCCTATTTTTGGGTAAGAGTATTCTATTGGAAGACTATCAATAATGGGCAGAACTGAAGCAACCAGCAAGTGTGCTAGAACCATTCTCTTCTTAATACCCCTTTCCTCTCTTGTTTGGACACCCTCTTTTCTCCTCCCCCCACCCTTCTCCTTCCCCTGCCACCCTACCTTAGAGAGCAGACCTGATTGACTTCCCAATTACTGGAAATGTAGAACTAGATGCATATGCCTCCTATTCACTGTCAGAATTTGGTGAATTTGAGGGGGTTGAATTGCTAGATGCCCCACCCAACCCCAGGCTTGGAGGGAATGATCTGAAGATGCAACTCTGATTGTTAATGGAGGACGGCTCTTATGTAAAAGAGGCTTTCTATAAGTAGGCAATTCAAAAATCATGTTGGACTGTAATTCTGGGTGTTTTTTAAATCCGAGTTAAAGATTTCTGCTACCTCCACAATAATCTGAAAAAATAATAATAAAGAAAACTGGCATCCTCAATATGTTGATAAACCTTCAATTCAGGTCTTTAAATTAGTTCTGCAGATGGGTGTTAAAAAGCAGGTGACTTCAAGGAGTTTCCTTAAAGCTCCTTTAGGTGAAGTATCTGCAATATGTTCTTGTTTTCAGGAGTCCTTGGTGCTCTCTGAACTTGGTTGTTTCCTTGCAAATGTTGCATTGCCCAAACTAAGTAATATCATTATTGCTGATGAGGTTACCTAACTTGGATACTGCAATGTCTGCAAGAAAGAAAGAAAGGAAGCTCAGAGAGCACCCAGGACCCCTCATTATCGGTTCCTGTTTTACTTACATGGTCACCTCTTTTCGGCTCTTCACCTTTTGTAGACCGCAGGGATTGATTTATTTTACCATTGCACAAACACACATCTACCTTTTGAGCAAAGGCTTTTTCCCCATTCTCTTTATCTCCATGATTATTCTTTGTTTAGTAATGCTTATTAGCTTAGAAAACTGTTTCCTCATTTTTTTATGTTTCCTCTAAATCTCTGAAAGGAAGTACAGTACAGTACCACATTCCTTTAACAATGGGAGTTTAATCTTTCTTTAGGGTGGGGTGGGGGGAAACACTTGATCCAAGGGAAAAGTCCCATCAAAGTCCATTCTGCAGGACTAGAGCACTGGTAGATAAAGCTTTTCTGCGTTTCTTTTTTTCTTGCAATGTTTAGAAAATTGAGAGGCAGAACCCTTAACATACAGACACGGAGTTCAAATAATTATACATGAATTAATCTAGGATGCAGAATGATTTCCAGTGGCAAAGGTCAATTTTCTTCATGTAGAGTTTTTTTTTCTACTTTTTAATTTATGAGTTATGTGTCTTGAAGAAGCTCTCAGCAACTAAGTTCCTTTCTGTTGCATGTGCACCCAGCTGTTAAGAGAAGTTTCAGTTATACTTTCAAGGTGAATCATTGGCTTCTAAAGTATAAGTTACGCAATTCCCTGGATTTTTATTTTCACCAGTGCAAATGCAGACATTTCCTTTATCTTCAGCAATAATACTTGGCATCAAATCGTGGCGATAAAAAGTCAGAAATCATCCCAACAAGTTGCAAATTTGCAGAAGTCTGTATTGACTTGTTTCCTGGTTCTGTTTCTTAGAACGCCAGAAACTCCCAAGACAGATCTTGTAAGATAAACTTCCTTGAAATGCAAAATGTTTGAGAACACAGGAAGCTGCTTCCCATTTCGGAAAAAAATGGTCCATTAATTTACATATAAGTTACACGTAGCAGCTGCTTCAGGTTTTTAAACCTTTTTTTAGGTGTTTCTCAGCCCTACCTGAAGATGCGATCCTCAATCTGGGATTTTTAGTGCATGGAAACCTGCTAAACTATAGCAAATTGTATTGTTCTGTATTTATTTGTTTTTTAATGCCACTCTTCCTCCAAGCAGAGCCTGGAGCAGTGTAGATAAAACAATAAGCTCTTCCATAAAAAACACTTTGGTTAAAGTAGTCAATCACAAAAAAGTGAAGATAATCAAACATGCAAGCCAGTACAGAATGTAAAGAATTTCATATAAAAGGCAGAGCTAGACAGAGGTTACACTACAGATGCCTCATTCCTTACAAATGAAATCAAGTTGAACTTTGAAGCAAGACGTTTGTGAGGTTTACCATTCTGTATCAAGAAATTGTCCCAGTATGGGGCACTGCCATGGAAAAGACCTTGTTTGTGTGTGAAATGGTGGAACCACGAGTGGGGCCCTCCTCAGCTAAGCTTAACACAGTGTGTGACAAACTGAGAGGAAGGATAACTGGCAGATCTCTTTTTTCCAAGGTTTTCAAAGTAATTTCTAAGTTGTAGTGCCATCAAACAAGCTCAAGCTTTGCCTTTCTAGTTTTCTTAGGTGTTCAACCAAGACTTTTCCTTCAGCTCAGTTCTAGGAAAATAGAAAGGAGGAAGGTAATTTGCATCTTCCTGCTGAAAGCTAGGAATGTAACAAAACTTGTGCAAATGGCATGGGGGGTGGGGCGGAATAGCTGTGCAATCATGCAGTCTTGCATATTGGGAAGGCTTTAATGGGAAAATCTCTTCTTAAACCAACCGAACCCAAATCCTAGATGTAAAAAGGAATGGAGTGTGGAGATGGGAATGAAAGAAGAAGAAGAGAAGACAACAATCACACATGGAGAATTACGAATATAATAAAGACAGTCAACCTAACTAAATCAGTTACTAATTATTGTTTGCTTAACAGGTCAGTTTCAGCACATATTCAAAATTCACCAGAGAGGGAATATAATCTGAGTCTCCGGTTGGATGTTAACAGGCAGGCCCTTATTACTGCAAATGTTTGTTTGCTTTTTTCTCTCCCATTATTCACTGTTTTTACAGAATGTGGAGCGTAAGTGAAAATACTGAAGTTCCACACATCTTAAAAGTTGTTGAGATTGTGAAACACTGGTTTAGAATCAGGCAAGGGCTCCATATGATTGAGGGTCAGATATTACCTCTTATCAAATTTCAGTTTTTAAGCCACCTGTTTGAAATGGTATAGGGCAGGGGTGGGCAAATATGGCCCCTTTATGATCTGTGGACTTCAACTCCCAGAATTCCTGAGCCAGCTTGGCTGTCTCAGGAATTCTGGGAGTTGAAGTTCACGGATTGTAAAGGGGCCACAGTTGCCCACCCCTGGTATAGGGCATGGGCGTCAAACTCGATTATGTCACATGACGTATCGTGATGTGTTTTGCCTTTGTGTGGAGCCAGGGTGGGCATGGCCTGCACATGACCCATCTGGCCCACGGGCCACCAGTTTGACAGGCCTTGTATAGGGTCTCCTGCTTGAGCAGGGGGTTGGACTAGAAGACCTCCAAGGTCCTTTCCAGCTCTACTCTGATTCACTGGTGGGTTTCAAAATTTTTACTACCGGTTCTGTGGGTGTGGCTTGGTGGGCGTGGCATGGCTTGGTGGGCGTGGCTTGGTGGATGTGACAGGGGAAGGATACTGTAAAATCTCCATTCCCACCCCACTCCAGGGGAAGGATACTGTAAAATCTCCATTCCGTCCCCAATCCAGGGGAAGGTTATTGCAAAATCCCCATTCCCTCCCGATCAGCTGGGACTTGGGAGGCAGAGAATAGATGGGGGCGGGGCTAGTCAGAACTTTTACTACCGGTTCTCCGAACTACTCAAAATTTCTGCTACCGGTTCTCCAGAACTGGTCAGAACCTGCTCTCTCTGCTCTGATTATTATTAAGTGTTGAATTTGGCATTTGGAAGCTGAGGACATGTAGTTGGGATCGAGAATTAAGTCAAGCAATATCAGAAGGACCACAGGTCCTCTCCCTACACAAATGATAGGGGAAGATTTAAGCAAACTATTCAGACTGCTTTATTTATTTTTTCTCCATGTTGCCTGTCCACCAGCTTGCAGCTCATGATGGGGGGAAAAGTCAAGAAAAGGAGTTCCTTTTTCTCATATCTTTTCTATTCTAGCCCACTGTCTGCATCATATCATTCCAAACCCACAGTGCCCCAACAGATGGGCAAGCTGCTTGAAGATCTAACCAAGATAATCTGAAGGTAGATTGTTTCAACAGATAGAGCCCTAAAGAGCTACTTAACAATCACAACTCTTAGCGGATGGACGTTTCAATCCAATTAGGTTGTAAATCGAAGACCATCAGAAAGTTAAATTGCTGGATTAGAACTGGAAACCCAGATTCAAAATTTCACTCATTCAATAAATATCCTTATGAATTGAAAGAGCCACTTTGGTTTAGTGGTTAAGACACCAGACTAGAAACCAGGTGACTTTGAATTCCAGTTATGCATGAAAGTCAGCTGGGTGACTTTGGGCCACTCTCAGGCACAAGATTCTTATTATAGAGGAAATAATGGATGCTGCCTGGAGTAAACCATCAATAAAGGCAGAATAAACATCGATCAATAATTAAACCATTGATTGTCCACCCATGGACACATTGACCAACTGCAGGTATTCTAATGTCGCCTATGGAAATGCCCTCATAGAGGAAGTGAGGAAGGCAGTGCTCCGAGATGCTATATAAGCCTAATCTTGCACACTCTGTAAACACGGGTTTTGCTTCAAAACAGTAGAAATGAGAGAAATGTTAAAAAATATGATTTATTCATTCTAGAGGGGTGAAAGGTGGTGAATGATATCATCATCAGCGGGTCTGGATGGGGAGGAACAGGCTCAGACTCAACCCGTCCAAGACAGAGTGGGTGTGGCTGCCGGCATCCCGATATAGTCAGCAGGTGCCATCGCTGACTATTGGGGGTGAATCTTTGCCCCCCACAGAGAGGGCTCGCAATCTGGGTGTCCTCCTGGATGCACGGCTGTCTTTAGAAGAGCACATGACGGCCGTGGTCAGGGGGGCCTTTTATCAGTTTCGCCTGATCCGCCAGTTGCAGCCCTTTCTGGACCGGGACGCCTTGCGCACGGTCACTCATGCCCTTGTCACCTCCCGGCTGGACTATTGTAATGCTCTCTACATGGGGCTCCCCTTGAAGAGCACTCGGAGGCTCCAACTGGTCCAGAATGCGGCCGCGCGGGTGGTTATGGGCGCAACCCGTTGTGCCCGCGTGACACCCCTCCTGCGCGAGCTGCACTGGTTCCCAGTGGTCTTCCGGGTGCGATTCAAGGTGTTGGTTACCACCTTTAAAGCGCTCCATGGCATAGGACCCGGGTACCTTCGAGACCGTCTTCTGCCACCAATAGCCTCCCACCGACCAGTCCGCTCTCACAGAGAGGGTCTCCTCAGGGTGCCATCAGCCAAGTTATGTCGGCTGGCGACACCCAGGGGGAGTGCCTTCTCTGTGGGAGCCCCAGCCCTGTGGAATGAACTGCCCCCGGAAATACGTAAGATCTCCGACCTCCGGGTGTTTCGTTGCGCATTGAAGACCCTGTTGTTCCGCCAGGCCGGGCTATCAACATAATAATTTTAATTGGGGTATTTTAAATTTTTGGGGTTTTAATCTGGCCAAATTTATTTAATTATTTTAATTTTTAATCATCTTGTGTTTTTAAATTGGCTGTACACCGCCCTGAGTCCTTCGGGAGAAGGGCGGTATAGAAATAAAATTATTTATTTATTTATTTATTTATTTATTTATCTACTTTATCAGGGGTGTCAAATTTGCAGGCCGGAATGCGTCACGCACTAGCCATGCCCACCCATTTTAGCAAAGGGGGAAAAGTCGTGATATGTCATACATGACGACACGAGTTTGACACCCCTGTACTTTATGACACAATCAAACTGATGCAATATGTAATTTGCATCAATTCCACAATGATGTCATAGTATGCATGATGTCTTTTTCCCTTGTGTGTGTGTGTGTGTGTGTGTGTGTGTGTGTGTGTGTGTGTGTGTGTGTGTTGGACAGGGGGAAAGGAGAAGTCTTCATTTTTTAAAAAAAATAATCTTATCTCTATTTTACAGTGTGCATTCTGCCATAAAACTTTCAAGCAATTTGTTTTGGAGCAGAAACTGAATGAATGAATGAATTCGTATTGAACTCTAATCATGTTCTTATTGTAAGAGTTTAAAATGTTTAGAATTGGTATTATCACCATATAGATTCACATGTGTTTATTGCAGAACTGGGGCAAGCCAAAACACATCTCCAGTCTAGAAAGGAATTCTTAAGAACGAGGGTGGTGGAGGTAATATTACTGCATAATCTTTATTTTCTATAAAAGCATAAAATCCAGGTATACAGGGACAAATCATAGGGTATGTCCTACTAAGTATAAGATTCAGACTGTATTATGTTTCTGGAATGTTTTATGCATTATATTTCTCAGAATGTTTCTGAGACTGCTCCATGGATTTCTCCATATATAGCCAAGAATAGAAATTTGCCTATACAGACCTGATTCTTAGTTTCTCTGAGCCAAAGCCTTTATATTTATATTTTTCCCCCTGCAACATTCAGAATGATGTGCATATGGAAACAGGTTTCTGTGGTCCTTGGAACCACCTGAAACTTATTTACACCTTCTGCTATCTGAAGTAATTAGCTGATTGTCATCTAATCTAATTACCATTCCTGTAATTGCTCTATCCCCCTTCCCAATACAGACATTTTACATTCAGGAAACAAGAAGTGACTCTTAGCTCTGGTGAAAAGTAAATTGCTTTTTTGAATGCATTACACGTATTAAAAATTGGAATGCAGACAGAAAAAAAGTACCCCAAGCCACCCACAGAGCCCCTGATTTCTTCCTTTCCTCCTTTCATTTAGTTCATCTAATTATTTAACTTGCACTTTAAGAAGACAACTAGGAAACCTGTATGTTTATACACTGCTCTGCAGCCATTTAGTTAATCATAATAAAATGTATTTTCCTGTCACATGATGGCTTATAGATCTGGAAGTACAAAACTCTGCTGAGGCAGAATTTGTACATCAAAAGCATGTGAGTGCTTCTTCATTACGACACTCTCAAGGTTATTCTTCACAACTCTATAATGAGCTCGTGTATAAACCAAACTACATCAATAAACAACGTTGAAACTAATTATGGACATATGAACCAAGATTGAGGGGAATACTTTTGAATAGTGCTTCAAAAATCCACCAGTGTAAGGTAATAAAGATGATATTATTCTTCCATCAGATAATGTTATTCTACCGTGAGTAGATGATAATTTGGCACACAGAAGTTAAAAGTGTCAGACTAGAAACTGGGAGACTGAGTTCTAGTCCACCCTTATGCCTGGAAGCTGGCTTAGTGACTTTGGGCCAATCTGTATCTCTCCCAACCTCACAGGGTTGTTGTGTGGAAAAAAAAGGGAAAGAACATTATGTATGTTGCCTTTTGTACAAAATGAAAGCAGGTTGTAAATTAAATATGGCAGCCAGATTGCTCTTTAAAAATACCTTTTGAAACTCTTTATAAACTCCTAAATGGTCAGGAATCAACTGTCAAAGATGCTCACAGTCCACTCTCCACAAAAAAATCTTCTTGCAGATGGTTCTGTATGCAAGATCATCCAAACCCATATTGATACACTCACCAAAGAGATTCTGTGGATGGAAAAACAAATAATGAAATTTTCTGTGATGGCACAGTTCATGTGAACCTTACCTTATCCTTGTGCCACCTAGGTGAGCAATAAAGCATTATTATTCTTAGTGGTTGCTTTATAACCCTTAAGAGTTTTCATTATACATGTAGTACATTATACATCTCAGGAAACAACAACTGAATGAAAAACTGCTGGTGACCGTCTACTGCTGCACCATAGAGAATATTTTAACTTACTGTGCCTGTGTTTGCCAATTGCACAGTAGCAGATAGGATAGCACTCCAGAGGGTTAAGGTCTTTGCCCAGAGGATCCCTGGTTGCCCTCTCCCCTCTTTGGAAGAGCTTTATAGCTCCCGCTGCCTTAAGAAAGTTCTAACATTTTTAAAGATCAATCTCATCCTGTGCACGCTTTTTTTGAACTATTACCATCTGGCACACAGTACAGGGCAATAAAAAGAAGGACAAATAGGCTGAAAAACAGCTTCTACCGCAGAGCAGTAACTATATTGAATTCTACTGTATGGTGCAATATTAATGCAATATCAGGGGTTTTCAATCCAATTGTATAGAATGTGAAGGATGTGTGTTTGTGTTTTATTTTTATAGTTATAATGTACACTGAAGATGGCATTTAATTTTGTTGTATGAGGTGCAATGACAACAAAGTAAACTAAACTAGTCCTTGATTTACAACCACAATTGAGCCCCAAATTTCTGTTGCTAAGTGAGACAGTTGTTAAGTGAAGTTAAGGCAGTTGTGAAGTGAGACAGTTGTTAAGTGTGTTGCCCCATTTTACAATGTTTCTTGCCACAGTTAATTGAATCACTGCAATTGTTAAATTAGTAACACAGTTATTAAGTGAATCTGGCTTCCCCATTGATTTTGCTTATCAGACGGTCGCAAAAGGTGATCGCATAACTGCAACCGTTGTAACTGTGAGCCAGTTGCCAAGTGTCTAAATTTTTATCATGTGACCATGAGAATGTTATTAGTGTGAAAAAATAGTCACTTTTTTTCAGTGATATTGTAACTTCGGTCACTAAATAAATGGTTCTAAGTCGAGGACTAGCTGTCATTTTTTATTTTAAGGCTTCGATTGGAACTGGAACTGTTCACAATATTTTATTGCATTCTGAAATCTGCTTTCAAGGCTCTTACGAAAGCAGGGCAGAAATGTGTTAGGTAAATAACAGAAGCATACACATAAAAGACTGCCAAATCAGGCAGTGTTGTTCCTGTTTTCACTGTAAATCAGCTGTTTTATGGTGGCGATATCTGAATTTAGCTTCTCTTTTCCAAATAATCAGAACTGGCAGAACTACAACTATTTACTTAGGAAGAGTATATTAAGCGTCTCTCACTGTGTCAATATTTCTAGACTGAAACCTCCCAAATACGCATTTATTTTTTAAAAAAAGTTACAGAAGGAAAATGAGTAAGGAAGAGAAGTAAGATTACGCAGCTGGAGCATAGTTCTAACGTCCAACTTTTGATTTGCACCATGAATTAAACTCCTAGCTCCAATCTTCACGAATGACCATGTTATGGCACAGTCGGACAGTAGTAAATATTTGTGGGAAATGTGCTAGACTTCAACTCCAAAAGTACCGGAAGACTGCAACAGGAAGTATTTTTAGATGCTCATTGTTTATACAATTAGTAGATAAAACATAGCCACATTGATTGATGGTTCAAAAACTGAAAATATTCAGGATTTTTCTCTTTGTTTGACTAAGCCTTGGACATATACGATTCCTGTTGCCTATAAGTTGTAATAAAACTGCTCCCTATTTCTCTTGATTAATAAAAGGTATATTTTAATTTGGCCTGCTCCAGGTAGAAGTCCTTGATCTCTCTTTCCTATCCAATCTTTCTTTGCCTTTTTGCTCTCTAGATACCTTCCATCACCTCATTATGGAGTTCAGGGACAAATTGGACAATTAATTAAATTTTTAAATGGGGCAACTGGTAAGAGTATAGGTATCCCATCTCGGTTGGTTATCAGGATCAGAGGTCTTCTGAGCTTTTGGACTCGGGCTGGAGCCCATCTTCAGGGAACTTCAAAGCTAGAGAGAAGTTCCCTGAAGATGGGCTCCAGCACGAGTCCGAAAGCTTAGAAGACTAAACCTCTGGTCCCAGTGGCCAACCCAGATTGGATCCTGCAATATTATCCTGGGACACATATATTCCCCTTCATTCGTGAGAATACAGGTAGTCGTAGACTTGTTCAGTAACTGTGGCACTGAAAATAGTGACTTATGACTATTTTTCAACAAGGATAGAGAAAGCTTGAACAGCATTCTTCAAAATGAAAATTGTCTTCTGCAGTCACGACATAAGCCTAAGATTGAAAATCAGGCTTGTCAGATGTTGCATCTTTTCTATCCTGCTCTACAGAGTGGAGAGTTGGTCTCTGACGGAAAGCCACTTGAAGAGACTAGAAGCATCTGAAATGTGGATTTACAGGCGGCTGTTACGTATAAGTTGGGTTGACAAAATCAGAAATGAGGAGGTGATAAGCTGCCTGGGAAAGCCAAGGGAAATCATCAAAACCATAAAAAAGTGTTTGGACGTGTGATGCGACACCCAGAAAAATATGGCATGCTTCACTTAATCCTCCAAGGAAAGATTAAAGGCAAACGAGGTTCAGGCAGAAGAAGAACATCATGGCTTCAAAATCTTAAGGGAGTTTTCCGTGCAGCTGTTGATAAAAATAGGATATGATTGCCAACGTCCGATGGTGGATATGGCACAAGAAGACTTGTTTTTCACACTTACAGCAATCTCATGGTCACGTGATCAAAATTCAAATGTCAACTCATATTTATGACAGTTGCAGTGTCCCACAGTCACGTGATCACATTTTCCGACCTTCCGACAAGGAAAGTTAATTGGGAAGCCAGATTCACTTAAAAACCGTGTTACTAACTTAACAGCTGCAGTGATTTACTTAACAATGGTGGCAAGAAAGGAGCAACATGGGGCAAAACTCACTTAGAAACTACCTCGCTGAGCAACTGGAATTTTGGGCTCGACTGAGGTCATAAACTGAGGACTATCTATACATTGCTTCCTTATTTTCCTGTGTGAGGCTCAAGATGGGATGCATGGGTTAACCCTCTTCTTTTTTCTAAAACCCTATGAAATAAGTTGGGCTAAGAGAAAGTAATTGGCCAAAATTAGAGAAAGGGGATTTGATCCAGGATTACCCACTCTTGCACTCAAACTGTTACCCCATAGTAATTACTACTACCCCATAGTTCAGGTTCCTTCACAGATGATTCCAGCAGAAGAAATAAACAGTAATAGATTCCAGTCTACCATTCTCCTTAGTCATTGGAAAATTGGCAGCAGAGATGCCTTGATAATATCACTTTCAATCTTTGTGTGTGCATTTCCTTCTGTATTAAAGGGCCAGTAAGCAATCTAACAAAAGGGAAGAGGAAATCAATGGATGAGGAGTTACTTCAGTATACATTTCATCTCCTTGCATTCAATTACAGTAAGTCAAAATTTCCCCGGGTTAAAACAAAAGCAGAATTCAACTTGGCTACATAAATCACTTTTTTTTTTCCAAAGCTTGGCAGATAACAGCTGTGATCAATGCAGCAGCGGTTGCAATGTAGTACATTTCTTGCAAGATGTAACTTTTGCCCATTTCCTTTGTGCCTGTAAGAGCTCTTGAATAGTATTGCATGTGCATCCAGGTATACCTATGTACATATTTAATATATGCATTCTGTTTTGTTTGTTGTTTGTTTTTTTAATTTAAAAACTGTTTCATACTCACAACACATTTGGTAATAAAGCATGGCAATCCCATTTGCAAGAAATGCTTAATATTTACTTTCAACGTATCTGGTGTGGATGATAGGTGACCCCCACTATACCTTTTCTGTAGCCCCCCCCCCCCTTTTGCATTAATGGAGGCTATGTGGATGCCTTTAACCTTGCAGATATTGAAAGCACCTTTTCCACCTCTTAAAACTCCTGAACCACCCTCATTAAATGGAACCTGGCCCCATTCATTTTGGAGCATAGTCTTCAACACACCACTACACAAGATCTAATGTGGCCTTCAGGCTGACAGAGGATGTACTCCTTAATTGGAGAACAACAGTATACAGTAAGCATGGCATAGGGATTCCCAAACCCTGGGCCATGGCCCACTACCATACTGTCGTCTATTCGAAATTCAGCCGCATGCCTGGCGGACCTTGACTTGCACAAGAGGTAGGCTGGCACGCATGCACATGTGCGTGCGACTCAACTTACGCAAGTTACATTGTGCGTGCATGCAGCCCAGTTCCCCTCTCCCCCGTTCCCCAAGCTGGCCCACCAAGCCGCAAAGGTTGGGAACTGTTGCCATAACAGATGGATGGATGGATAGATGATAAATCCTCTCCCCATCCAACACTAGCAGGACAAATTGCTGAATATAAACAGAGTCGAACCCCGCTCTCTTTCAATCCTGATGATGTTCCCTAGTTGAGTTATGAAACATTTGCTAAAATGTATATCAGCAAGGATTGCAGGAACTGGAATGACATAATAGCAGTCTTCCAATATTTGGTGGGCTGTCAGAAAGGAGGGGGTCAGCCTATTCTCCAAAGCACCTGAGGGCAGGACAAGAGGTAATGGATGGAAACTTATCAAGAAGTTGTGGGTTTTCCATCACTGGAAAGCTTTTAAGAAGTGTTAACCAGTGGAGTTAATTCCAGAAAGGTGCTTTGGATTGTGTAGGGTGTGAATATATCAACTACCTGCAGATCTTTAAAGCAGTTGCAAGGATTATATGGCAGCTGTAAAGGGCAGCTCTTCAATCCCAAGAAAAGAGGGGTGTTTTAAATATTTGCAGATAGGAGTTACATATTCAGACCCATTACTCCTACGCTCCAATTATTTCTGTAGCACAGCACAGCTCTCCTAAACACAGCTGATCCTGCTTAGCTTTTTTTTCCCCATGATCAGCCCGGGTTGCTGAGCTGCTGCTAGCTATTGTGACCAAGATTTGGTAATATAGAACTCTCTGAAACCACTAGGTCGATCATCAAGGTCATATCGAGAGGATCAGAATTTGCAGAATTCGAGATATTAAGGAAAGGGAGACAGATGGAAGAAAAATAAACCAAGAGCATTAAGAATGCTCAGGGACTGCCACTGAGAACTAGAAAATACAAGGCCAGACCCAGTGGGAATAGAAGAAAGCAGGGTTTCTCAACTTTGGCAACTTTTAAGATGTACGGCCTGTAAGGCACCAGGCTAGAAGCCAATTGATTGGGCGTTCTAGTCCCTCCTTTGGCATGGAAATCGGCTGGGTGACTTTGGCCTATTATTAGTCCAAACCATCTCACAGGGTTGTTGTGGGGAAAATAGGAGAAGAAAAGAGTATTGCATGCATTCGCCATCTTGAGTTATTTATAAAAATAACAAAGATGAGAAATAAATGAATGAATTAATGAATGAATGAATGAATAACTAACTAACTAAACTAACTAACTAACTGAATACTCCCAGAATTCTCCGGTCAGCAAGGGAATTGAAGCCCTCTCTTTTTAAAGTCACCAGGGTTCAGAAGCACTGGAACAGAGCAGCATTTCTTAAAGTGGGTGGCCCAGAGGTTTCACATAATTTTATCACCGGTTCGCCGCGCACCAAAAATGTGAGCGTGCGCAGCCTTCCACGCATGTGCTTTGCTCACACGTATGGCTTGCACACATGGCTTAGAAAATGTGGCTACATAGGATGGCACAGCACCGGGGCGGGAGGGCGACATAGTGCCGGGGCGGCTGGGTGACATAGCGCTGGGATGGGTGGGTGACATAGCACCAGGGTGGATGGGCAACATAGCAGCGGGGCGGGTGGGCAGACCCACCAGCAGGTCACCACTACCGGTTTGCCTGAACTGGTCTGAACTAGCTGAATACCACCACTGGGGTGGCCCTAAAATCCCTGTGGGTCCCCAAAGAGCCCTTCAGTTTCTTAAAATCCAAATTATTTGCTGGCCTATGTTGAAATTAAACCCATATTAAAATCACATCAAACAATTTGGCAGTGAATGTGTCCATTTTAATTTTTGATATGGTAATTATTGATGAATACAAACAAAAGCTCTTTGGGGGTGCTCCATAATTTGTAAAAATGGGGAGGGTCCTAAAAGCAAAATCTTCAAGGAACCCTGGAACAGAATATCCTGGGCTGACTAAAACTCTAAACATAAAAATTTCTTACTGTAATCATTAATTGCAAGTTCCCACGAGAACGAATCATTTTGAGTGCCTTCTGTTTTGACTAAAGATCTTCTGCATTTATTGCACAATTTTTAAAGTAAATAAGTCATTCTTTGGGGGGGATTAATTACATTCAAATATTTTGTATTATTGTATTAAATGGGGTTTATTTGCATTTCAAATAAAAATATTTTTTGAAGGGGGTATTAGTTGCTCAAAATTTGAAATACCAGCTTTTAATGCTTGCAATTCGCTGAAATTCTCTATTAACTGTTTATTTGCTATTATATAATCACTATCTTTTTCATATTACATATCATATCTTCTTTACTTTAAATTCTAGCTCCAGCATTAGGCACTCTTCCATAATAAATAAAATAAGTTTTTGCATGAAGCCATCAGTTATCAAAATTTTCTTTTGTTGTCTCTTTTTCTAATGCAAAATGTTCTTCCATGACTATTTCTAGGTAAACATGAAGCTATTTCCTGCTTCATTAGAACACAATAGAGGAATAAAAAAAGGAGAATAAATCATTGTTACCACACATTTTATTCTGTAAAATGCAACATGTGGAAGTTTTTAATCACTCCAAGGATTTGATGGTTCACACATAAATTTCACAATTATGGACTGAATCTAGACTTAGTCACACTTCAAGTAAATGATTTTAAATTAGTATGGCTAGAGTTTGTGACTCATGTAAATCCCTATAATTTGAGTGGGTTTACTCTAAGGACTAATCTTGAATTCAAGTCACTAGAGTAACTCAGATCCATTTTTTAAAAGACTTTCACTTGCCTCTATCAACCATTTGTAACTGTATTATTGTCCCATCCAGAAGCTTTGCTTCAGTACTGATGTAGATCCAGACCAGGTTTAAACATTTCTTAAACAATGGTTCCTTTAGTTGATTTATTAAATAAAAGACAACTGATTGGATTTTCTCAATACATCAAACCATAAAACATAGTTTACAGATCACAAAGTTTGGATTCATGCATTGCGTGGATTCAACAAGCAAGAAGTTCCCTGTTTGGCTTACTGTAATCTATAAATGTAATCAGTTATGTCAGCCTATCCTATCACTGCCAGTACAAGGATACTGTATAATCTCAGGCCTGGCCTCTTAAGCATATTGTAGATAAATTGGAAGGGTGACTGTTCACCTTGGTTGGCTATCATGAAATAACAATCCTTTCTGTAGAAAATACTGCATTTTCTAACAAAACCATCTTCCCCAGTAACAATTTTAAAAGATTCAACCTTTTAACTTTTCATGGACTTCCCCATAAATTAACTGGAGAAGACTGGTTTAAATCAGTGTTTGTCAACCTTAGCAACTTTTAAGATGTATGCACTTTAACCAGTGGTGGGTTTCAAATTTTTTTTACTACGGGTTCTGTAGGTGTAGCTTGGTGGGCGTGGCATGGCTTGGTGGGTGTGGCAGGGGAAGGATACTGCAAAATCCCCGTTTCCTCCTGATCAGCTGGGACTTGGGAGGCAGAGAATAGATGGGGCGGGGCCAGTCAGAGGTGGTATTTACCGGTTCTCCGAACTACTCAAAATTTCCACTACTGGTTCTCCAGAACTGGTCAGAACCTGCTGAAACCCATCTCTGATTTTAACTCCCAGAATTCCCCAACCACCACTGTATAGTGCTTAATTATGGGAAAATGAGTGTTTTAAATGCATTTGGAAGAATAATTTACAGGTAACCACTATGAGGCGTATACTTCTATTGTTTTTTTTTTTATTTTCCTAGATCAGACAGTGACAA
The DNA here is from genome assembly GCF_029215685.1 of Pituophis catenifer annectens. Classification (NCBI taxonomy): domain Eukaryota; kingdom Metazoa; phylum Chordata; class Lepidosauria; order Squamata; family Colubridae; genus Pituophis; species Pituophis catenifer. The sequence continues at coordinate 197,438,304 of NW_027256883.1, read as the reverse complement.
AATACATATCACAGTATTTCTTTTTTTTGAATCTACTAAGCAAGCGTATTGTCATTTCAGCAAAATAAATACTTGGAACAACGTTTTCAATAAATTCATAGTCTACACAGGCAATCGTTTTGACAATTTGTAAAAAATTTACTTCTTAAAGAGCTTAATTCTTGAAATGAAATTGCCTGATGCTATTGTCTTTTTAAATAACATTGCAAATGAGAAATATAGGAAAATACTTTTGCTGAGGCTGGCATAGTCATCAAAGTTTTGAGGTTTAGGGGCATTGAAAGGGTAGGATATTTTCAAAAGCCTTCCTTTCTCAGCCACTGCCCTGGCAGGAAAATGTCTTTATCGCCACCTTTGCATTTAGCCTTTTGTGATAAGTAAACAGCACTTTAGTCAGCTACAAAAAGGAATCACATCACGTGACAATCATTCAGCTTGGAGTAAAGCATTAGGCTGCAGGCATACACAAACCATTTGCCCACATTAAAACACTCTACACATTTTGTAAAAAAATCATAAACAATGAGCAGAAAAGTTAACTAGTCCTCTTGCTACTGCCACGGAAAGTGAGGAAGAAATTAAATGTGTTTGTTCATTTTGCAGTTGTTAGATTCTCTGGGAGTTGAAGGTAGCATAAATACTCCAAATGTTTTCCCAACAACCCTGTTGGGTAGGTACAGCCTAAATAGCCTGGGTGATCATAAAATCCAACTAAGATTTACCTAAAGCAGAGATACTTAGTTTGGAATACACCAGAAGGATTGTATCTCTATTCACCCCAGCCAGCGTGACCAGTGATGTGGGATTATGGGAGTTTTAGTCCAAATATTTGGAAGTTACCAAGCTGTTGACTCATGATTTTGCAGTGGCCAAATACTCCCAACAATCTGCATCTGAAATGCTAAAGAAGACAGTCCTTTACTTCCTAGTGTCTTCTCATTTAAAAGGCTGTACAAGGTAAGTAGGCAAACAGACAGGATATAATTACATGAGAATGGAGAATAAGAGCTTTAACAAGGCTGGCATTTTATAATATAGTGGGTTTTTTTTTTTTAAAAAAAAAAATCAATTACAGCTACTACTTCCAAATCTGTACCTAAATATTTAAATTAACAAATGCAATTTTATTAGAGCCAGTTTCATCTAATGGTTGTGGGGAAAATAGAAGAAGAAAGGAGTATTAGGTATGTTTGCGGTCTTGAGTTATTTATAAAAATTATTTATTTGTATTCCATCTTTTATTATTACAAGCATCCCTTTTTATCAGTGCATTTTCCTTTGTTTGCTGCCTGCAATTTCCTTCACAACAGTAAAACCCAGGATCTGTGAAACTCTCTTAATAATAATGAATTCAAAGCTGTTTTTTTTTTTAAATAACATATGTTTATCCTGCCTTTTACAAAATATTTGTTCAAATCAAAGTGGCAAACATACCTAAAACTGCTAGCTCCTAGTTTTTCTCAAAGTTGGAGAGTGGATAGAGAATTTTTTTAAAAAATAGTCAATTTTATAGAGAAGGAAAGTTTATATACAGTTATCTAAATGTACTAGTTACTGAACTGAGAAAGTAAGAGTAGCAAGAACATGCAATTATATAATTTGGTGGTTAAAGGAGACGGTTAAACGAGGACCCTAGAATTCACAACTTTCGCACTTGCAATTTTACAAATATAATCATGTGAACCTATTACTCAAATCAACTACTCCATCCAGAATAGCAAACTGTCTGCCTAGCAAGCACTTCCTGTAAACACAGTACTGAGTAAATTCTGCTGGCTAAAGTCAGACAAACACACACACACACACACACACGAACAAACAGGACTTGTTAAATTTCCTAATGTTATTTGTGGCCAAACTTACATAGAAGCTGTCTTAAATAAAATAGCTCGCTTTTTTTCGTCAAAGTAGCAAAGGAAGGGCCTTTTTGGTTGGAAGTAATTAAAACATAAGGCAAGGCTCTATCTGAAGGAAGATCACCAGTTGTTCATGTCATCTGCTCTTACCGATAGGCATGCAAGATTAATTGAATTCAAGGCATTGCAGATTCTGCTTCGGGAACTTGCATAATTTTCTTCGTTTAAAAAATGGGTTCTTCCAGTGAATATGCTTGATAGAGCTTGCAGAGGAAGAGATGGATTTTCTTAATCGTGAACTAAATGTAGAGTTGATAATAGGCAGTTTATACACCCTGCCTCTGAGAACCGTAGTTAGTTTAGTAGAAAAGTACACCGCACTCCTAAAACTGGGGGAGGGGGACAGTCTAGTAAGGACTCGCAATTTGCAACTGCACAAATTGCCTGCAGTTCTCCTGGGTCTTCCCCACCCCCTCCATCCAACGTTTTGCTACCGGGCAGTAATTCTTCCTGCAAGAGCTGGGAGTCGGGGGGGGGGGTGAGGGAGAACTAGTCTACAGACATGGGAATAATAACGTTAACTGTATGAATTTAATTTTAAAGTTGATTAAATGCAATTTAACTTTTGTCCCGGTACACCACTCAAAGGTGAAAACAAAACAAGTGTGTTGCTTTGGGCTTTCTCCCCATTTTATATACCAGGATGCCACTATATAAAGTTTACCCCATTCTGCTATACAGTATGGCAGTATGTTAGGAAGGCACTGATAGCATTAATTTAGCTTAATAACGCAGAAGTGGAGTAAGTATGATGCATTATAGTGATGGATCTTCAAATCAAATCCATAGGACAATTGGCATATTCACCACTAGCCTTCCATTCCCCTCTGCTTTCTAAAATAGAACTGGAAAATTCAGATATATGCTCAGATTTATATTGCCAATTTATTCATTTTTCACATAAATATATAAAAAATAAGTCTTGAAGCCTGTATTTTGCAGGACGTACTTTCAAGGACTTATGTATATGGATTCCATGTAACATTTGTTACTATCAAATGAAATCCTGTGATTTTCAATAGGACATGTTATATACTGCTCAAAAAAATAAAGGGAACACAAGCAGAAGACATCCGAGATCTGAATGAATGAAATAGCCTTATTAAATACTTTGTTCTTTACATACAGTAGTTTATACACTGCTCAAACAACTAAAGGGAACACAAAATTACTGTATGTAACGAACAAAGTATTTAATACGGGAACACCAAACTACTATATGTAACGAACAAAGTATTTAATACGGCTATTTCATTCATTCAGATCTCGGATGTCTTCTGTTTGTGTTCCCTTTATTTTTCTTGGAAGCAAGTCTCATTGCACTCAGAGGAACTCTTACTTCATTTAATTATATATAAATTTATTTTATTTTGGCATTCTCTGGTCATTCTCCAAGAGTAAACAACTAAAATATAGAGTTGGATTATATGTAAACAGATATTTATAAATACATATACCGGTGCCAGTATCCAAATGAACTTTTGGGATATAAATTAATACACTTAACGTGGGTACATCATAAAATGCTTTTTAAATAGTTTAAAAACTATAAACAACTTTTTTTCTTTTTCCCTAGAAACAATAAATTGTAAGTCAGCTTTACACAGAGAGAGAGAGAGAAAGGGAGAAAGAGAGGGAGAGCGAGCTGGTATTTTAAATTGATATTTTAATTATGCATTGCTGGATAGAGAAGATTATAGGTAGTCTGACTTAACAACCATTTAACAACTGTTTGAAGATACATTGACATTAAAAAAAGTATCTTGAGACTGGTCTTTGCAGCCTTTGTAACCATCACAAGAGCCCCATGGTCACATGATCAAACTTTAGGCATTTTGCAACCATCATGTATTTGTGACAATTGCAGCATCCTGGGGTCACATGATTGCCATTTGTGACCTTCCCAGCTGGCTTTGTCATTGGGGAAAGCTGAATTCATTGAACAATTGCAGTGATTCATTTAAAAGCGGTCGCAAAAAAGGTAAAATTAGACATGATTCTCTTAATAACCACTTTGCATAGCAACAGAAACTATGATCCCAAATGTGTTCATAAATCGAGGTCTACCTGTATCTTAGTCCATCAGATGGAAGTATCTTTATAGAATATAGAATAACAGAGTTGGAAGGGATCTTGAAGGTCTTCTAATCCAACCCCCTGCTCAAGCAGGTAACTCTACACCCGTGATGGTGCTCTGTGGGCATGAGAGCCGTTGCCCCAGTTCAGCTCTGCCATGCATGCGCACACGCACCTTCCGCCAGCCAGCTGGTTGTTGGGTCTCTGCTGCGCATGTGTGTTGGGGGGCCTGTGCAGGGGGCTGCGTGCGCATGTGGGGGTGGGGCGCGAGCGGGGGGCTGCTCGCACATTGCATTTTGGGGGTTTGCGTGCATGTCCATTTGGGCACTCGCTCCGGAAAAGGTTAGCCATCACTGCCCTACATGGTTCTGGACAAATGGCTGTCCAATCTCTTCTTTAAAACCTTCATTGATGGAGTATCACAATTTCTGGAGGCAAGCCATTCCACTGATTAATTGTTCTCACTGTCAGGAAATTTCTGCTTAGTTCTTTGTTAAGCTTCCAGCTATTATTTCTTGTCATGTCCTCCCCTCAGGTGCTTTGAAGAATAGGTTGACACCGCCTCTTCTCTGTGATAGCACCTCAAATATTGGAAGACTGCTATTTTGTCACCTCTAGTCCTTCTCTCTGTTAGAGTAGACATACCCAGTTCCTGCAATTGTTCATCATATGTTTTAGCCTCCAGCCCCCTAATTATCTTTGTTTTTCTTCTCTGTACCATTTCTAGAGTCTCAACATCTTTTTTGTATCATGGTGACCAAAACTGGACACAGAATTCCAAGTGTGATTTTACCAAGGTAGTATAAAGCTTGATGTTGATGCAGCCTAGGACTACATAAGAAAAAAAAATCCTAAATTTGTTACCACTTTTGAAAGAGTGGGTTAAATTGGGAATAGAGTCTAATCTGACAAGTGTAGGGTTTAATTTTGTTTCTGTATTAAGCTGCTTTCTACATGGTACCTTGTGAAAGGTAAACAGAATTATTTGGCCAAAGCAAAGGAAAGGGATTCTAACAGAACAAATACTGTAGACATAGAAACCTCCAATTTCTATCCTTGGTTAATGCTGGTCACTCTGGTCAACTTTTCAATTAGTGCTACACATTGTAGGAAATTAGTACCCACCCCTTTTCTAGAAGAATGAAATATTTTGGGAAATATTAAGAAGGCAGAATATTATGTTTCCCTGGATGAGAAATGGAGAAGCATGTTTTAAAGACGAAGCAGCTCCCACCTTCTTGCCCCCCCCTTTGTCAATGGGCCAGAGGCAGAAACTCAATTCCCTCCCATCTTTGTCAATGAACCATCATCTGCAACACAATAGGACCCATCTAGCAACAGAAACTCACCACATGGCACCTGGGAAGATTACATCAGCCAGCAAGGGTAGCTAAGACCCCCACCCCCTGGGAGTCTGACAACCAATCAGGATACTCTTTCTGGGGCCCAGGAAGTTCAAAGCCAGAGAGGGCATAAAACCCGAGGACTCGCAGCATTTCCACCCTTTTCTGTTCAGAAACTCAAACCATGTGATCCTGTCCATCATTAAACCAACTTTCCAAGCAGGCTCCATGTTTCCAGTGTCTTTTTCCCCACTTGGAGCTGAACCCAGAAGGATATTTCTTCCTACAACATCTAGAAACCTGTTGCTGCCATACAATAGTTGTCCAGATTCTTGCAGCTCACTTAGATTGCCCTAATTAGGTTAGGTCACTGCAGGGGTGGGTTCTATTTACTTTTACTACTGGTTTGCAACAGGGCCATACGTGCGCTCTCACTTTGCTCATACGGGCGCGCACTCTTCTACACATGTGCAGAAGCATTTTGATGACGTCGGGGTCGGTGGGCGGAGCCTCCCGCCGGTTTTACTACCAGTTCTATAGAACCGGTGCGAACCGGGGACAACCCAGCATTAGTCACGGGTATCAAACTCACTGTGTCACATTTTTTCCCTTCGCGAAGCATGGGTGAGCGTGCCCTGTGCATGACGCACCTGGCCCATGGGCCGCCAGTTTGACACCCCTGGGTTAGATGGACTAATACTGGGCTAGAGTGACTCAATATAAGGCCATTTCCAGTATTCTAAATAACAGAAAAATATGTTGGCTTATCAGATCTATAAGGCTTTGTAAAGGCTCCATGCCAAGTCCTGCTAATAAAAAGTCTTATTATAATGAATGACAGAATAATGTAGCACAAATTGCCGCCATCCTATTTCATCCTTAAGTTCTTTTTTCAATCCTATTTAAGTCAAAGTAGGATAATTGAATTCCAGCACAAGAAATTGCTTTATGCCATTTGAAACCAATTTTTTTCATCAAAATATAGTTTACTTTGACCTCAAATCCTTTTATCTGGAGTCACTCCTGATACAATTGGGATCTGTACACGAAAGCCAACCTTTTTGGATGTTTTGCTATAACTTTTGGGAGTAATGATTTTCAAATTATTTTCTAAGTACTGTAAAGCATTTATTAAGTTAGTTTATATTTTGTACCCAAATAATACCACATCAAACCACAAAGCAATATGTTTTCTGCTCAGAACTTGAAAAACAAAACAAAACCACGCAGGGGAAAAAAAAAGATTTTATTCAGACTTAAATTATATATTTCAACCAGGCATCCAGTTTGACACTATCATTTATTTTTTGTTTACTTTTTCTTTTCAAGCTCTGCTTGTGAAGGATCCCATGAACCCTTAAGAGAGGAAAAAGTTTCAAATGGAGACTATGAATAAAAAATATGTAACAGAACCTTATCAGTAATATCCACAAGAACACTAAATGCTAACTTAAATATTCTTTATGGATGAAAGCCTTTTGCAGAATATCTAATAGGTTTTTACTGTCTACAGTGTATTTTTTATTACTGGTGTATGGTGTTATTTTAATCACTACTGTTATTATTGTGTTATTTAATCACTATTGTTAAATAATTTTAAGATATTTTGGATGAATTGTTTTGAATTAAAAAGTACATAACTAATTTATTTTTTTAATAAAACTGTGAGGGTTGTTTGAAAGCCGTATTTCCCACTGATCGTTTTGCAAGTGCAGTTTCAGAGCTAAATATGGTTTTCCAAGAACTGGTAGGTCAGGTTTAACCTGCAGCGAACAAAATACTGCACAGTACTGGTAAAAGCAACATTCATTTACACTAGGCTGCTCAAGTGAGCAAAATTATGCACATCTCTAAGTTTGAAATCTATATAGAAATAACAAGTATAAACAAGGTTTCCATGGTGCAATTTGTAGAGAACCTAAGCCATAATACTAACAAAGAATCACCTTTTAACTTCTAAAGTTTGTCTTAACTCATGTTTGTTGTCAAACTTGAATCGCTAAAAGGAAAGCAAGAAAGGCTGTGTGGTATTTAGCTGTAAGTAGCTATATATTGCTGATGCTTTAAATAAAGCAGGAAGAGGATAAGGATCCTATAAAAGTACTGCAGAGAGATCAAAACAAGTGTTCCTGTGCTGATCTCAAAACTTGGCATATAAAATTTGCCATCTTTGTATCAAGCCACAGATGCTACTTGTTTCTGCCTTTGTGGTACAATATTCACAAGCATACCAGCCAGTGGTGAAATCTAAAATTTGTTACTATTGGTTCTGTGGGCGTGGCTTGGTGGGGGGGGGGTAATGTGACTGGGTGGGCGTGACCAATTTTAAAAAAAAACTTTTAAAACCATTTTTTCTACAACCTCTTCGGCAAAGAGGTTGTAAAAAAATGCTTTCAAAAGGCTCTGACGATCCCAGCTGAGTTGCCTGATCATCAAGAGGCTTTTTTTCTTTTAAATGCAACTCAGCTTGTATCGTCAGGCATCGTCTTGGATTGTCAGCTTGGATCGTTAAACTCAGCTTGAAGAGCAGGCAACTCAGCTTGGATCGTCAGAGGCATTTAAAAGAAAAAAAGCCTCTGATGATCATGCGGCTCAACTGGGCATGGGGAGGGGCAGGGATTTTTGCTACAGGTTCTCTGAACCACTCGCCTCCATCGCTACCGGATTGGGCGACTCTTCCAAACTCCATTTTCGCTGGCAGAGGCACCGCGGGCCAGTCATTCACCGTTTCCATGGCTGCCCCACAGGCCAGATCTAAGCACCCTGCGGGCCAGATGTGGCCCGCGGGCCTTGCATTTGACAGCCCTGCACTAAAGTAATCAAAATGGAACCTTCCTCTCTGAACTTTCTTTCTGCAATGACAAAACCCTGCAGTTTGTGGACAGTCTGGCTCTCTATTGGAGGAACTATTGTCTTATTGCTTTTCCTTGTAGTTGACCTTCTAGGTCTTTTAAGAAAAATGCTGACTTGACTTAGGGTAAATGTCTTCACAGGTCTATTTCTCTCTTTTCTTTGGAATAGCAGGAGTAAACATGTAAAGTATAAAGATGTGGTAGTGGTTGTTTTATCCTTTGTGTAGAGCAGGAGAATTTTAATGACGCCAGTGAAACAGAAACTGTGGTGATGTGGAAGTGATGCTAAATTTTTTTTGCTTAGGATAATTTCCCCTTTCTTCTACTTCAGAGGGAGCAGAGGCTAACAGTATAAGCACTATACAGTTTGAGCTTATAAACCAGGGTTGGATAGGTTGAAAAAAAAGCACTTAGTTGCGAAATCGAGGCTCTGTCATGCTGTCCTCACAGCTTGACATATAGATTGCATGAAGAATGATGGGACAGTAACCAGGCAATTCCACTAATGATTAATGGTCAGGATTTGAGTGTGCAAATCACCAGACACGTTCTTAAAACACATGGCAATAGAATTTTTGTTCATACTTTTTTTTTTGCAATAGAGAAGGGGATGTGTTGCTTTCTTGTTCTTGGACCAGCAATACCTTGGATTGGGTCCTGTTTGATTATTTTATATTGGTCAACAGAAAAGGGAGCAGAGCATGCTTCATAATCTGAGCATCCCAAAACTGACAGAAAAGAAGACACACGGTAGTCCTCGACTTAGTTTGTTTAGTGACCATTTGAAGTTACGGCATTAAAGTAATTTATGATTTATTAAAGTTTTTCACACTTATGACTGTTGCAGCATCCCGAAGGTCACATGATTTACATTCGGATGCTTGACAATATTTTTGATGCTTGTAGTGTTCCAGGGTGCTATGATCTTTTGTGATCTTCTGACAAGCAGTCAATGGGAAGCCAGATTCACTTAACAACTGTGTTATTAATTTAACAAGCGATTCATTTAGCAAACATGGTGAGAAAAGACGTAAAATGGGCCAAAACTCACTTAACAAATTTCTCACTTAGCAACACAAATTGTGTTCAATTGTGGTCCTAAATCCTAAGTCAAGGTCCTAAGTCGAGGACTATCTCTAGTTATACTTCTAACCAGTTTGAATGAACTGCAGAATGGAAATTATGTTCAGATTACAGTGTTTCCCCCAAAATAAGACCCTGTTTTATATTTTCTTGAACTCCAAAATAAGCGCTTGGACTTATTTTTGGGGAGGTCTTATTATTTTGGGGCACGTGGAGCAAGGCGAGGTTCCTCTTGTCGTCTTACCTGATTTCCAGCTCTGCGTTTAAGTATTTTTGGGGAGGGTTTATTTTCAGGGGGAGGCTTATTTTAGCGCATGCGCTCAAAAGCCCAATTGGGCTTATTATCAGATGTCGTTTTATTTTCAGGAAAACTGGGTAATTCTTCATCCCAAAGCCCATATATTCTCTCTTTCTTTCATTTAAGAGTTTTTTTTTCATCCCCAACAACTTTAAGATGTGTGGACTTCAAAACCCAAAATTCCCTATACAGCATTGCCAGGGGTTTCTGTCAGTTGAAGTCCACACATCTTAGTCGCCAAAATTCAGAAATCCCAATTTAGATCACAGTTTAAGGAAGCAGCTATTCAACCTTAGTTTCTTATTGTAACTTCTCACTTTTATATGCACAATAGTAAGATGCTTTTGACATAAAACTTGATTTATAAGTGTATGTAGAAACTTCCTCTTCGCAGCAATTGTACTGTTTTTTACATAGTTTGCAAAGAAAAAAAAAGTTCAGCTTTTTAAAAATTCTCCATTCCATTCCATTTTTATTTTCCTGCTGGAGAACTTGAGACTCCAGGCATGAGTATCACTCTGTCTTCTGGCTCTATGGACTGGGTTCAAACTGAAGAGACGCCCCCTCTGCAGACGCTCCCAGTTTCAACTCAGTCCTGAGCTCACTAGGACAGAGATTTAGGTTGCTCCTCTTTTAGAAGTTTGGATTTCTCTTTCATTGTGGAACATTGCGGCCGTTCGGAGTTTTCTTTAACGATCAGGCTCCGGCGGCTTCGCTCATCAGCTGGGCAGCAGCGCTTTAGGTGGCCGCCATTCGGCGACTGCACACCAGCTGCGGGAAATATCTTTGGCTGCATCGCTCAGCCGTTTTGACTGGAAACTGCAGCCATTTAGAAGCTTTTCGGCTGGCAGGAGTGCGGACAGCTCGTTAAAAGTAGCGGCATGGCACTTTGAGGCCTGCCACCATTGGAAGTGCCTGTGAGTCAGGCATTCTTCTTTAACTTGGGCTTGCAGCCATTCGGAGTCGTTTCAGCTGTGGCACGGCTCTTGAAGGGCTGCCGCCATTGCAGACGCGCCAGCATATTGGAGCCTTCGTCTGCTGCCCAGCTATAAAAAAGATCACCCCTCACACAGATGGACTGTAAGTAGAAGCAGGAGAGGGTGGAATTAATCAGCACGGCAGAGCTAAGGCGCTCAGGAAATTTTGGCACCATTTTCAGAGCCGTTGGGAGGCTGCCGGGCATGGCAGCCATTTTAGAGGCTGTTTGATTGCCGCGTGGTGAGACCTGTCATAGGGCTTGGTTTTCAGCCCACTAGTACAGCGAAGTGCTCGAATGGCAGCGTGAAGGGCCCTGGGCCCAAGCCACTTTGGGCCTCTGAGGTGAAGAGGATTGCAATATAGACAATGCTGCCCAGTTATTACAAACTGTAGGCTGATTAGCCCTACTACAACCATTTTGGGCTGCTGAGGCTTATAAAAATACATTATTCTCCACGCAAGCCGGTTTCAGCCTGCAGAGCAGGAAGGTGGCTGGGAGCCAAATAGACAGGTCCCGCTCTGAGCTCGGAATGAGTCAATCCTAGCGAATGTCCGGCGGGGAGACTTCTTGACCTCCATCGACCTCATGGAGGCGTATCTGCACGTCCCACTCTATCGGGATCACAGACGGTACTTGAGGTTTTCCTACAATGGCAGACACCTCCAGTACCGAGCTCTCCTGTTTGGCCTAGCATCTACTCCCAGGGTATTTACGAAAATCCTGGCAGTGTTGGAGGCCTCACTCAGAGCCAGACCAATTTGTCTTCAGGCTTACCTGACAACATTCTGGCTTAGTCAACATCTTACAGGCAGTGGAGGATTTAAGGACAATGATAAACTGTCTGCAGGCACATGGCTTCTCCATAAATGTGGGGAAGAGCCATCTAAGTCCAACAAATTGCCTATTACACCTGGGGGCAATTGCAGACATGCTCAAATGTCAGGTATTCCTGTCACCAGAGAGGCTACAAAGCATCAAGGGACTGATAGTGCAGATTCACTCGACCAGGACAGTCTCATTAGCAAAGGCAAGATGATCTCTTGCATAGATGTTATCCCTTGGGCGAGACTTCATGCCAGGTCTCTACAATGGCTCTTGTTACCGTTCCAGAGGTTGGGTCAGGCCACATCTCACGCCAGTCAAAGTTCTGGGGTTGGTCCTAGCATCTTTTCACTGGTGGATGTCCAGGCATATGATGCAAGGATGTTGCTTCATGGACCAGGAATGTATAACAGTAACAACTGATGCCAGTTTAGCAGGAAGGGGGGCCCATTGCCAGAATCAGGAGGCTTGGTCGAAGTCAGAGTCACAACAAAGTATCAGTTGGCTGGAACTGAGAGCAGCCCGTTTGGTGCTCCAGAAATTCAAGCATTGTCTAGTGAACCGCCATGTACTTCTCATGACCAATAATATAGCGGTCAAGGCCCATGTAAACAGGCAGGGGGAACACGATTCAAGACACTCAAGGAGGAGGCAAGGCTCCTCTGTTGCTGGGCAGAGTGCAATTTGAGATCCATCAAGGCAGATGGACCATAGACCACTCCAAGTGGCGCCTGCATCCAGCATTGTTTGAAGAGATCGTGAGTCGGTTCAGTCAACTGATCATCAACCTCTTCGCGTCATCAACAAACAGCCAGCCACCCTGCTTTTTCATCCGGTTCCCAACTCAGGGGGCGGAGGGAGTCAACATTCTTCGTTGTCCTTGGCTCAGGGGCCTGCTGTACGCATTTCCTCCTATGACACTTCCACCACGTGTCATCAGTCGGATTCTACAGACCAGGGCAGAAGTCATCCTTATTGCTCCGCATTGGCCCAGACACCCGTGGTTCGCGGATCTGGTGAGCCTGTCGATTGCTCAGCTGTGGAGGATTCTGCCCGGCAGGGTCTCCCTCAGCCAGGGGCCAATTTGTCATCCAGAACCCCAGTGGCTACACTTGACTGCGTGGCGGTTGAGCGGAGACTGCTGGAAGGGCAGAGTTTCTCTTCGGATGTGATACGAACGTTGCAAGCTGCCAGACACCCATCCACGATGCGCATTTGATTCTACCTGGCGAATGTTTAGTGTATGGTACATTGTTTCACTGATCACAACCATTTTTCTGGGCACACTGTTCTAGTTTTACTGGACACAATTGGAGCTGCTCTGCCAATGTACTACTAAAAAGGATAAATTCTTCATTTGCCTATGTAAATTTGATGTTTTTTCTACCTTATCTAGGAGGTTTTTAATATGAACCGAAAAGGACATATACCTAGAAACCTTGCTGAGAAACAAAATGCAGAACAAAAATAGGAAAATGAAAAGAATCCTCTGGGCCGTATTAAATGAGTAAAACCTTCCCTTCCCTAAAGTGAACTTTTTCTTTGGTCCCGCAGAAATTAATGGCTGGAATTATTTTTTTATGGGGAAATCATTATGCTAAAGTTGAGCACAACTCTTGACTACTCAAGCAAAGGAACTGAAGAATGCATGAACCAAGAACAGTGAGGACACCCAATGACAATAACATATCTTTGAGTGGAAGACACCTGTCATCTTAAATCTTTGTGGATTTTTTTTTAATTTCTTGCAAGATCAGTATCATTACCCTCATTTTTCAGAACAAAACATGTGCAATATTAAAATAGGTTTCCTACAGCTACCGAAAAGGTGAAAACTAAAAGGGAATCTAATTCACAGATAATTCCTTTAGCCTGTCCTTGGTGAATCAGTTTTTCCACAGAAGTTTGATGAAAATGTAACCCCCCCATTTTGTCTCTCTGAAAATTCCTAGAAACCATATCAATAAATGTTTCATTTGCATTGCATTTTGAGAAATTCAAATATATTGCTTTTGGAGATCTACTTTAGATACATTAATCTGCAGAGTTTACCAAATTGAGCTCCAAAAGTTGCTGAACTATTGTTTACTCCATTCCCCTTCCTCTCAATACTGTAGTACCTTTGTATTCAGGACAGGATTTTGTGTTCATTCTGTTATAACCCATATCTCTTGTTGGGTTATAACAGAATGAACACAAAATCACAAAACAGAGTGAACACCACCCAGTCTTCATTTTTGGTCAGCTATTCTTTCCTTTATAACCAAACTCTGCTATGTATGTAAAAGAAGAGTACCCTTTATTAACCCTTTATTATTAGGAGGAGAGAATGAATGGCTGAGTTTTATGTAATACATTTAATATCAAAGTAGAAATCAAATTTTAGTCTAAGGTATGATGCAGGCCATTTATAGTTCAATGTCTGATGCACAGTTGACTCGATCAAATTGTGTAAACACATTCTATGTGCAGAGGTGGTATTGCTCATTCTCAAAATCTAACACTCCCCATTTTAGTATTAATACTAAAGGTATTAATACTATTAAGGTAGGCCTCAATTTACAACTATTCCCTTAACCATTCAGCAGTGCCGAAGAAAGTTACTTACAACCGGTCTTCACATTTATAACCCTGCAGTAACATGATAAAAATTCAGGTACCTGGCAACTGGAATGTATAGGTAATCCTTGATTTACAAGGATCACAATTGAGCCCAAAATTTCAGTTAAGTGAGTTTTGCTCCATTTTACGACCTTTCTTGCCAGTTAAGTGAACCACTGCAGTTGATAAAGTTAGTAACACAGTTGTTAAGTAAATCTGGTTTCCCCATTGATTCTGCTTACTCAGGTTATAAAAGGTGATCACATGACCTTGGGACACAGGAACCGTCATAAGTATGAACCAGTTGCCAAGCATCTGAATTTTGATCGCCTGGCCATGTGGATGCTACAAAGGTTGTAAGTGTGAAAAATGGTCCTAAGTCACATTTTTCAGTGCCTTTGTAACTTTGAATGGTCACTAAATGAACTGTTGTAACTCAAGGACTACCTGTATTTAAAATGGTTGCAGTGTCCTGGGGTAGAGTACAATCACACGACTGCCTTTTCCCAACCATCCCTGGGATTTTCTGACAATATCAATGGGGAAAGACAGATTTATACAATTCACTTAACTAGTGGCTTGCTTAAAACCTTAGCAAAAAAAAAAAAAAAAAGGGTCATAAAACCGAATGCAGCTCACTTAAAACCTGCATTGCTTAGCATTGAAAATTCTGGTCCCAGGTGTGGTTGTAAGTCAAGGACTAACTGTAAGCATGATGAATTAGAACTGAAAACCCTGGTTTAAAATGCCACTGCTTCAATAAACACCATATATATTTGTGATGGGCCAGTCCTAGTTTCTCTCAGCTCAATCCATTTCACAGGGTTATTGTTGAAGGGAAACCAGAACAAAGTTGTGTTGGATATGTTCACTGCCTTGAGTTATTTGTAAAACACTAAAGGTGGTATATAAATAAATAAGTAAATTGAAAAGGCCAGTTTAATCTAGTGGTTACGGCACCAGGAAAGTGAGTTCCAGTCCCACTTTAGGAATAAAAACCAGATAGATGACTTTGGCCCAGTCATTCTCTCAGCTCAACCTACCTCACAGGGCTGTTGTTGGGAAAGCAGGAGAAAGAATATTAAGGATGTTCACTTTCTTATTGATAAAAAATAATAATAAAGGCAGGAAAAAAAATCTAAAATTGCTAATAGGACTCCAGTTACTCTGGGTTGAAGACCTGATGCTATTTGCATTTATAAACAAAAAGTATGATCATTAAACAATCCTATACTTACAGTCAAAAGCAGGGCCTACTGATTTTATCCTTGGTAAATGTGTACAAGATTAATACCTCAGATACCTGTAAAAGTCATGGGGTTTCTTTTTGTATAAGCCATCTCAGTGTTCAGTATATGAAATAGATTAGAGAACAGCCATTTATGTAACTCTGAGACAAGAAAAGTCTAATCAATTACAGATTAATCTTGTTCCACTCTTCAGGTCTACTGTTAAACCTACAGAAAGTTTTGCATTATTTTATTTTTTTTCAAGTTTTTAATTTTTTTACAAGCATATCAATGGTGAAGTGTGGCACCTGGGTATCGTGCATTCTAATACAAATAAAACTAGTAATCATTATTCTAATTGTTCACAGTTCAGTATCTCCATACAGAATTAGAGGTCCTAAGAGCCAGTTTTCGGCACTTGTGGATTTAAATTCTACCTCAGTCTTTTCAGATACTCTTAAGGCGTTACCCGTAGAACTGTATTCATTAATTCTTCAGTTTCACAGGATTGTTGCAAGGCCGATCTGCATAATGCAACTTATCTGAACTAGTTTTGCATTGTCTTCTTTATACGTGAGAATGCCCCAAAGCCGTCTCTAGCAAATTTTGTTAAGGATGCCCTTAGATAAATCTGCCATTATCTCTCCTAGCCTCTTCAAAAGATAATCCCACGGACACCACGGGGAGCAATGCTGGCCACAACCCAGAGGTGTACGTGGGGAAAAGCCCCATCCGTATGCATGACTAGACACCTTCCCCCCACCCCCTAATATCTCCCCAGCCGGACTCTTTCTTCAATCTGAAAGCCCGGGCTTTTCTTTACTTTTGCTGAAACGCTCCCTTTTCTGTCCCCGATTATCCCTTTCCTCCTCTTTCCCTTCTCCACGTGGTGCAGCAAACAAGAGGGCGAAGCAACCCTGGCAAGCGCCTTGACCCAGGAACGGTTCCCCCTTCTAAAACTTCCTCCTCCCATGCAAGATGCATCTCTTTTGAGTGCAATCCCATTGCAAACTTCGGCACTCTTGGCGCCAGCTCTCTCTCCCCCGCCCAAAAAAACAACTCCACGGGCCCTTCGAGGTGCGCGGAGATGGACGGAGCCACCACGCGCGCCCAAGAAGGACGGGCCAATATCTTTCAGCGCCGCGGGGCTCGTTCGGTTTCCCGCCTTCTGACCATGGCTGGGGCGCAGGGAGGTGGCCGGGGAGGAGCCCGACTGGGCAGGGAGGGCGTGAGGGTAAAGGAGGACAGACTGGGCAGCTTCTCTTTGGTGGGGGAGTCCGCGCCCAGGAGATTCTCTGAAAGTCTCCCCTTCGTCCTAACGACAGGTTAACCCTCTCCAATGGCGCAGGGTTTCCTGGGTGTCTGAAGCCCTAAAGCAAGTGTCGGGGAGGGGGGGGAATAAAAAGACCCTTCCCCAGCCTGAAGACGGCTATGCGGTGAGATAATGGAGGGGGGACACCCTTTTCCCCCCTCCCCCGTTGCAGGGTAACTCTGGAGGTTCAGCCTCTTTCCCCTTATAAAACAAAGGACGGGGACGCAGCAGCCTGAGCAATTCGAGGGGGGGGGGCGAGCTTCCTTCCAGGACGGGGCGGGCGGCGAGTGATAATCCCCCTGCGCAAGAGTGGGTGAAGCTGCCGAAGAGAAACGGCTCCACGAAGGATGCAACCCCGGGTGGAGAATTAAGTCCTTGTGCATTGCAGCGGGACTTCCTCCTGAAGAGCCCCTGAGGAGGGGGAATTGGATTTTTTTTTTCTTAATCTGCCCGCGCTCTTTCCAAGGCGATTTAAAAGGCCGTGAATGCCATGCCAAGATAAACATGGCATGTATGTAATTCCTATATAAATTGTTATAATTAAGTAATATAACTATAAATAGTATATGTATTTGTGTGTGTAAAAAAAAAAAATAGGTCCCCGCCCCAAGGCGTTTACAGAGTATGCGTTTTATGTTCCTGTGTATTCAGATTACTTTTATAAACCACCTTGAGCAACTGCTTCGCAGACCGTTTATACCTACAGGATCCGTCCATTTATGTAAAACAAATGCAAAAAAACAACAACCCAGTCTCCACCCCCACCCCCCCTAAATAAGGGGGGGGGCAGGGTTATGTATAAACATAGACAAATTTTGCTTTCTGATTTTGCCAAGGATGCTGCCCAGCTGGATTATAATCATGGTATGGTAGAGCAGCTCAGATTCTCTGCATTGTCTTCCTTTTTACTTTCCTGCTTAGCCCCTCTTCCTCGCCCTCCCCGTGGCATCTGGAGAATGAAACCAAAAGGATCAGGTGTGTATCCCGTTTGTGTGTGTGTGTTTGTGTGTGTCTTTGCGTTTCTCACGAACCAGCCTCAAAAACTCCCAATAGTCGCCTCCCTCTTTCCCTCCCTCCTTCCGAATCCCTCCTTCCTCTCTTCTTTCTCATTCAAACACAGCAACTCCTGTTGTGTCAGTTTTATCTTCCACTACTACCAGCCACTACCACAGCCACTTGGCAGCGGAGAATCATAAAGGTAAAAGCACTTAATATTCTAAAATAATTACCCTTTTTAAAAAAACTCTCCTTTTGACCCTGCATTTCTTCTTTTTTTTCTTTCCACCTTCCTGCAAAGCGAGGGAGGGAGTGAGGGAGGTAGAAAGATAGATGGGGAAGACAAACATTTAGCTCCTCTGCTTCCTCTAAACTTCTTAGTATTTGGGGATTTTAAAAAATACGATTTTGCCTCGCTTACTTCTGCCTCTCAATTCTCTCTCCCCCCCCTTCTCTGCCCTCTCCCAGTCGATGTTGGTGAAACTTCCATTACATTTCTATATAGGTATTTTGTTTTCAATATTCAATATTGTTTAATCTCGAGTGGGGGAGGGGAGGGAAGAATGGAAAGGGAGGACCTCTTTGTGACTCAGGGATGTTCCTGGAAGCAAGATTTGTAATGTGTTTGGCACAGATGGGGGGGCCGGGTGTGGGGGGGGCAGATTTGCTAATGAGAAGTTTATTGATCCATTTTGTCAGTTTCGTTTTCAGGGCTTCCTGGGCGGAATTGAATCTGCTCTCGAGGTGTGTTTTAATTATTGACGATTATAGAGATCATTGGGAAAAAAAAAAAACTTCCGGGCTAACACTTTTAAAAATAAAATGAAACTAGTTGGCTCCTATAACAATAGCTCCGCTGGGAGAGGAGGAAAATAACAATTCACAAAGCCTGACGGAGTGATTTCATTTCCATATGTTGATACCTTTCCCTACAGGGAGGGTTGCATTAATTTTTTAACTGATTGCGTCTTCACTTAGGGTGCCCTTGCTTTTTGTTTATTTGACTTGCAGAAATTGGTCGCCAAAAGCAGCCTTTCGATATGCAATCCCATAAACCCCTGCTCCCTAACACCCCCCCCTCCCCTGTGAATCCCCTTGTGAATATAGTATCTGTATTGAAGTTTAAGAGTTTTTGAAGTAAGAGCTATAGGAAAATTGCTGGTCTAGCTTGTTTGCATCTAAATTTGCAATTAATTTGGGTTTTTCTTCTGTAGAAGCTCTTGCCAAAAGGAGTGTGTGGGGGGGAGGAAATTAGTTTTCTATCCCTTTTTAAAATGCCCTTTCTGAGTTGACCTTGGAACCTTTTAAAATTTACAGTATTTCCAATAGGAAAGGTGTTATTTGAGCAGGAGGAATACAGTACAGAGTGAAAAGCAGAAAATTAGGAACTTAAGCCTGTAGACAAAGTGATTCTTTTTACAGAAGAATGTGAAAAGGGAAGTTTCTATAATGTGAAGGAGCAGAAGGAAATAACACACTTTCGAAAATGTGAAGGGGTGGGTAGGAGGACTCATATCATTCTTCACAGTATTAGGCCTTGAAAAGCTGACTTGATACAATCAGGGAGGCTACGAAATAAAAGGCCTTCCAGCCAACTACATATCAAGCATTAACTTGCTGACCACTGTTTACATTCTGTTGGCAGGTGAGAGCTTGATTTTTGTATCTGCAAAGGTACTGTGAGCATCCTGCTTACAACAAGAGCTTGAAAATATTTTTGCCTAAATTCTGTTACAGACACTTCGAGGGTCGCTTGGATGTTTCAAAACCCATTTCAAATAAGATGTTCTCTTGGGCAAGAAGAAATGGCTCAGATAAGTAGGTTAAACTGCTTTCTTTGAAGGTGGGGGAGGGAAAGTGGGTGGAGTTTGATTTCCCTCTTCTATTTTTATGTGAATTGATGAGTCAGTATTTAAGATCTGCAGTTGGAATGCCAGCTTGTAATGGGTCATCAGTAACTTCTTAAATCTGAACTTCATTCAACTCGATAATTCAGTATGACTCCTATTAATTACTAATAATACTTATCTGCTTGTGAATGGGAAGTGAGAATTATCCTGGTTTTCTTGAAATTGGATTGGGCTCCTGAAGCTTTATTTCAAGTTATGTTAATGCATTACCAAAACTGCTGTTAAGGATCTATTCCTATAGCCTTTTTATTAAGCTGACTATTTAGTGTCTTTGCCAAATCCGAGAGTTGTTTTCAGTTTCATTGTCTGTACATGCATGTATTTATACAAGGGTTTTTGTGTGTGTGTTTTGGTGGGAGATGGAAAAAGGAAAATACTGTTGTTGGCTTGTATAGAATAATTAATGTCTCCATATTGCTATTTAAGAACAGTTTTTTTTTTGTATGAGGTTGATTCAATTATGTCTTCATCTCTTTGGAACTGGTTGAATGACTTGACATGAGATTAGGTGCAACAAAAGAGAAGGCCGAGGGAACAACAGCTGCCTTCCAGTTCTGAGGCACTATTGCGCTTAGCAGGAAGGCATTTTATCTTTTAGTGTTGTGTTGTCAGGTTTAAATGTTAAATATTTATATTCCTCTGAAAGGTTGTTAGAGTCCACTTATGTTTTTAAAAAAGGCAAAACAAAACACTTGTATTTAGAGCCTTTTAAAAATTTGGTGGCATGCATTGCATCCTTTTATAAAAAAAACAACCTCATGTTCAAATATCAAATCTTGCTAACTCTTAAGTTTACTGCTATTTTATCTGAAAAGAGCCACCACTAGTTTGTACTTGCTTGGCTGCTGTATGGTAGGAACTTTTTAAGGTGTGGCTTTAATGGCAGCTGACAGATTCTTGCTTAGAAACAAATCTTATTTTGGGTATATGTTTCTTTGAAAATTCTCTTGGAGCTAAATAGCGATATAAAGTAGTCACTTTGAAAAAAGATTCTTGATTTGAGTTCCTTTTTTTAAAAAAAAACCACATGTCATTTTAAAGGAATTAAAGACATTGAATGTCCCATCCCCACCCCCAAATTCAGTCTCTAGTATAATACTATAGTGTAAGAATACTTTAATATAAGAATTCCTTCCTTCAAAGGCTTTGTGTAAACAGTTTTGTAATAGCCCATAAATGCTGGGGATTGTAATTTTTTTGTGGATATATGCATGTCTTTTAAACAGTTAATTCTTTATGCTAATCCATGTTATAGTGGATGAAGTATTATCTGGGGGGGTCTATTTTAATTAAATATTATTTACAAAGTTGTGATCTAAAAGGTGAAATTTCAAAGAGAGGCTAGTATTCATGGGGATTTTAAGGGGATGGCTACTAGCTTCTTTAATGGAAATTGCATTAGATTCCAGATGGAGAGCTATGGATGGGTTGAAATATCTCCTTTGTTTTGGTGACGAATGGAAAGGCATGGGGGTGGGGATATATGGGCTTGAAAAAGGAGGTATATTTCATTACTTCTCTTACACTGGTTTGTTTCATCTTGGGTTCTTTATCAAACTTTTCCAAACCATTTTATGCATTACTTCAAGATTGTTGTTAGATCCTGCATCCATCTGTAGAATGGCATTGTTTCAGGATTAATCTCTTTCTGACAAGTATAAAATCAAAGTGAGTGGCATACTTTATTTCTTTATCTTAAGAATGTTACTTTGAAAGTAAGTGCTTTGGTTTTTGGTGTGGCATACTCTCAAATAGTATGTTCAGGAACAGTGAAAATCCAAGTTATTAATTTCCCGCCCAAGGGGAGGGGAGGAATAATAGAAAAGAGGATTATTGCAGAGCTTATTTGGCTTTCAATATTATGCTAACTATGTAAAACAGAGTCAACGTCAGTAAACTCTATTGGTTGAGGAAGTAGTAACGTGACTTAATTTTTAAAAAATCTGGAAGAAGAAAAGAACCTGCTTTTGTAAACTTATAGAAAAAAAATTGCATGCTACAAAATCAAAACCCATATTGCTAATTCTTGTAGGAGGGAATGGCTTCTCCCTCCTTTCCTCCCTTTTCAATCTATAGTTGAAAATGACTAGTTTTACTATCTTTAGGCAAGTTTGAAAAAGAAGCTTGACCTTTGCATTTAGTTGCTTCCACAGAGATTCAGGAAGATTAAATAACTAAAGCTGCTGGATGACCAGTTATTTATCTCATGTCATCCTTTGCAGTTGAGCTTTTATTTAAATGGAGAAAATAGCACAATTTTTCCCACAGAAGGGCTGTCATTATGGGCTTCAGACCTTCCTTTATTCTCTTTTTGCCTGTTTAGAACATCAGGAGTCCAATACAGTTGGTCCTTCCTGTCTTCTGCTTCACATAATTACATTTGCTACGCCTTTGGCACCAAAGATAATTATTCATAATGAATACTTTTTAGCATTTTTAATGACACTTGAATCTTGTGCAAGCCTCCAGCAATTGAGAATCAGGAATAAAATAATATTTGGTGGGGGGGAGGGTGAATGATGTTTCAGAGATTTGTGAATGCTGATTTGAATTGGGAAAGTAAAGCATGTGGTTGCTTTATTTTTGTTACTATGTGCTTATAGACGTTTTGGATTTTAAAAATGGGATGTGCAGTCTGTACAACTGTGTGTAAAAGTGGCTTAATTATTGTAAATTGAGGTTTTCTTGTTCAAAGTTAGTGAGCTAGCAACACTTCTATTTTTATCTTCTTTCTAATATAAGGCCACATGTGGTTGTCCTCCAAGTTAGTATTACAGTTGATAAGCAGTTGGCAGAATTCTTGCTTTATGCTTTGTTTTCAGTAAAGTTAAAGGATCTCATTTTGTCCAAAAATTAAGAGTTCCAAGAACATAAACTTTTAGTTGTTCAGCTGGTGAAGAGTTCACATCAACCATATTAATAGCTTTAAGTTAGCATCAACAGATGAAGCCAGAAAAATACTCTTAATTGTAAATGGAATTATTTTCCACTATGGACTTAAATACACATGCTCATAGTGTTGTTCCACTCCTTAAGAAGCAATTACAGAGTATTAGATAAATCATCTCCTGCTTCACTTTAACCCAGATAATTTTATAGCCTATTGGACTATAAATTGTCAACATTCAATGTAAGAAGCCAAATTTAAAAATAATATAATTTATAATCAAGGCCTATTAATGCAACACTCTTCTATAGCAATTAACACTATTGAATATGTTGTGAGTTTGGAGTAATTGTCTTTTATTTATTTATAAATATGAGATGAATAACACATTTTTTGTTCAGGAGCACAAAATGGTGTACAAAATATTCCTCACAACAATGCTGTGAAATGGACTCAGCTGAAAAAGAGTGACTAGCCCAAAATCAGTCAATGATTTTATATGGTTGAGGTTGGAATATAACTTGGGTCTCCTATGCCACATCAAAACATTTAACTAAAGCACTATATAGTGCTATTAAAGAATGCATTTTCTAGTTTGATTTTAAATACATTGTTCTAATAGTTAGTGAATAATGAGGAGTAGGCATAAAGAGCAGCACTAAAAAATTCAGCATGGGATTGGCATCATTTAAAAAAATGGAATTTTGTTCCAGAGATTATCATTTATATACCTAATCTGGGAGAGGAGTTGGATAACAGCCAACAACAACCCTAGATATGTAGGACTCATGAATTGTTATGTTATGCTGAACTATCAACTTTCAGATGCAAATGAGTCCTTTTATGACTTTGCTTTTTTGTTGAATATGTTATGTAGGTGTCATGAAGGAAGCTAGAAAAGGTTTGGAACAGAACCAAAGTGGTTGCAATATATTTACACGTGATCCTCAAATGCAGCCTTAATCTCACTTAAGGATTATGGGAGAGGAAGTCCATACCTCTAGAGAACACTATTTGGAAAGAACTGTTTAAATATATTTGGACGTACAGCAGCTATAAAAGTGAAGGAAAACAGGGGAAATTGCCTTTTAACCTTGTTTTCAAGGATAATTGAAAATATTGTGTTCTTGATTGTTTAATGAAGTATACTTTATATACTACTTAAACCCAGATGACTGTAATTACACGGTTTAAAAGAAAATATTTGGTATTCAAATGGGGCATATAAGTATTCTGCAAGGTAGAGAAAGAAGAAACTTAATTAAAATAGATTATTTGATCAAAAATATGTACTATTGCTCTGTTGTATGCTTGGATGAACTGGAGTCACTTGAAATTTCATTTAATCTACATGAAATTTTCGCTATAGCTTTAGTATTTATTTAGATAATGGATGAAAATTTCCTGGAAACTCTTAACTCAAACTGTATCTGCAGATACCAACACAAGCTATATTTTCATTCAGAGGAAAATTCTGGTGGGAAGAATTTTTTATTTGTGAACCTACAATGTTAGGGTTTCTTCACTTTAAAAGTTGGACTACATAGCTATATTACTATGCATGGATTTTGAATTCACTTATTGGAGAAATTCCTACCAGCTTTTCATATAATGTAAGAATTTTTTCACTTTTGAGCAGAGGATCCTGGATGAGCTTTGCTCCATATGATTAGCTGTGGTTTTTGGCTTGACCAGTTTTAAAGTAAATCTCTGAGGAGATTAAAAAAAAAAGATTTACTAATATATTCAGGCAACTTTGAAAACATATAAAACAGGTAATGCATTTCCTGAATTTGATATCCTAATTCCAGCAACAAATTCTCTTTTTGGCTTTTAGTAAAACTATTCTGTTGTCTGCCATCCCTAGTTTAAATCAGAGAGAGAGCTGCATGCTATATTTGAATGAATTAATTGATAATTGAATTTGGGGGATTATAATGCAAAGAAATACACTTAGGGAAGCTTAGGGAAATTCTAATCTAGGAAAAATCCAAAACCTTTTACCTGATAAACTTGTTTTTCACAGGCTTTGGTTTGGTCTAACATTCACACTTAGGATATGCTATTTCAAGTTTCATCTTGAAAATCATTCAGGACTTTAATCCATCTGAATATGTATACTGGCTATTACATTCAATACTGTAGTATTGCTTATCCTCTATAGTTTTGCCCAGCTGCATTTATTTTTAATTTATATACCCAACTTCATGCCCATGTCTGTCTGTCTGTCTGTCTGTCTGTGTCTGTCTGTCTGTCTGTCTGTCTGTCTGTCTATCTATCTATCTATCTATCTATCTATCTATCTATCTATCATCTACCTCTCCTCTTTTATTTAAGATAAGATCCTAGCACATAACTCATTATTGGCTAAATAGTTGCAGAATTAATATAGGATACTCTGTTGCAGTATTAGGCACACTTTGCAAAGAGATTGAAATTGCCAGCTTCTGGATATCCTAAAATCTTGAGGATACTAAGATCTGCATACTATAATTTACAAAAAGAAAATTGACTTGAGTATTTTAATACAAATTCTTTTTAAGTATTTAAACTTCTTTTTATTTGCAATCCAAATGGATGATCAAATTAGATGATACATTAAATTGCTTTACCATTGAAGTTTCAGAAGAACTTGAATTCAAAATTACCAAGTTTTTTTTTTAAAGCCAGAATACAGTTGGGCATATGACTCAGCATTCAAAAATGGAATCTGTCTTCATCCTATTGCCTCTTTTCCTCCTTCCATTTTGTAAATCAGTATTGCCAAGTGATAAACTTGAAACAAATTTAAATGGGTATTCTAATCAGGCTACTAAAATCTCTTATCTTTGAGTTGAAATAGATTAACAGTGTGTTCTTTCATGTCTTCACAGACAGCACATTTTATGTTATCCTGTTCTGTGGCAAACATTGGAAAGCTAATCTATATATCCCCAAAAAGGCAAATATTAAAAAATGCAAAAAGGAAGTTGCTTCTGCCTCAAGACAGGATCACTGGGTGTATTCTGGAACTTTCATTGCTACTTAAAGTGCATTTTAGTATTTTGATCAGAGATACTAAACCTTCCACCATGAAGAACTTCCAACACTTATTTTCTCCTAACTTTGGGATACATTTTATTGTAATTTTAGATTTCTTTTGAATGTTTGTTGGGGACATAAATATATTCCAACTATTCAGTGGCAGGTATTTGCAAGTGACTGATGTATATGAAAGATGTAGAAGGGAAAAGCAATAATATCCAGGAATATCAGTAGCTTAGATTTAGTGGGATTGGGGCATTTTCTTCCCAGTTGCAGGTCCCTAAACACTTATTTCAGGCTAGTTTTGCAACAGTCATCCATTACAAAAATACTTCACCATGCAGTGAGAAGGCTGTTCTATAAGAAATATTTTTTTTCCTCTCTCCCCAAACTCTGAATATGGCAAATGCTTACTTTACTTCCAATCATAATAAAGTATTTAAAAAAAAATCAGGAAAGGCAATCCATAGTACCTGTTTGGGTTGAATTAATTCAAATGGAGGTAATATTTGCGGTGGAAGAAATAAATGTATTTGTCGTCCTGGCATTTAGGCAAATAGTGCTTATGCTACATTTGATATTGGTGGAAGAAATTATGCATGTGATTGTATTTATATGTATGAGTCAAATATTCAGTATGTGACTCATTTGTGGCACCTCTACAAAATTAGTGTATTTGTGTTGTAAACTTTCATGAAGTTGAGCACACATGCTGATGCATCGGTTGGCAGAGACAATTATATCTTTTGAGGGTAGGAAAGGATATTGTAAACCATGGGACCAAAAATGTATATATATCATAGATTCCAAGAACAACAATACAGTTACAACACTTGAATATAACTAATTTGAGAATAAAAGGTGACCAATCCATAGTTAAGTCTGAATGAAAATATTCTGAATATTCAAAGAAAGCTCCTGTTTAAAAATAGTTTTTGCAAAAATTTATCATCAACTGTAATTTGAACCTGATTGAAACCAAGAGGACTGGTTCCTTATTAGAAGAATCAAATTAGTAAAAGTACAAGGACAGAGTTAATCAAGAATGGCAGTTGTTTCACATCCGTTTGAGAACCTGGTATACATATTATAGACTTCTATACGCATTTTTGACTTTGGCGCCTAGGCATGGCTTCTAGAATAAGGTGAAACAAAGTAAAAGTTTGGTTGCGTCCAGCTGAATTCTTGAGCATTTAGATATTTCCTTCTCTTGATATTTAAAAATTGGCAATAGAGGAGTAAATCGAGTGAATATTGATTACTGTGATTGAAATTTAGGCTAATATAAATCTGTTTAATAGTAGGACTACTATTCTGAAACTTATGAGTGGAAATGTCCATGCAATCTCGGAGTGCATAAAATAATTATGTGTAAAAGAAAAAACTGATCAGGTTCCCTAGGTTTAGGTCTAGATTTTTCTATTTTATAGTGCATGGCTTTTATCTTTTTCTTAGAGACAGCTGGGATATGTAGGTACAGACTAAATATAAAGTTTTCTCAGTAGTATGTGGCTCACATTGATTTTAAATATTGTGCTTATAGTTATAAATTTATATTGTAGCTTAGTGGTAAGACTAGTTTTTCTGCAAATTGTTCTGAAGCTAGAATGAGCTATGCAACTTTTGAGAAAGTAACAGTTAATAAGACTTAAAAATTACCACATTGGAATTTACTTGTCCAATATTTTTGACTGATTAAATACTAACCTTTTAAAAGATATATGGCATATTGACAGTACCATTATGAATTTATGGGAATTGAGTAATTTCAAAATAAGCACTACAGAAAGAATAGATTACAGCTAAAAAGCAAACAGCAATTCACCCAACTAGAGCCACTTTGGTATAGAAATCAGCTGGTTTTTTGGGTGGTTTTGGACCTATTACTCTCTCAGTCCAAATCACCTCTCAAGGTTGTTGTGAGGAAAATACGAGGAGGGTGGATGTTATGTACACTGCCTTCAGTTACTTATAAAGTACTAAAGATGGAACAAAAATCAAAGTGGGAGAAAATATATAGTCTATTACAATTATTTTAACTATTTTGTATTAATATATACTTAATATTTTTATTATATAGACATGGACATACATGCTATCTGGCATTAGTTTATGAAAATATACTATATATTTATCTTATAAAAGGAAATAATTGTTTCTTTAATAATAGCTACATAGAACAATTTGTTCTAAATATGTTACTAAAAATAATTATTTGAAAAAATAAAAATGCAACTAAAACTGACAGCTTGAAAGTTAACACATCAGTGGTGTTCTTTAAAGATTTTTTTTGCAAAGATTTTTAGGTATTGTTACATACAGAAATGTAATGGGACTAAAATTCCAAGTATACCTTTGTAGGAGGTGCCTAATTTGATAGAATCTCAACTTTGAATAGAATGCTATGGACAGAAAATCTGGTATGGTTTCTAAATGGCATGGTACCAGTTTTTGTAGTGATCTGAAGAAAAAGATTGGCCTGTTTTATATGTAAATGATAAACTGAGTGTTTTAAACATGGTTTGCTAAACAGGTCATAGTGGCTTAGTCACATATCATACACCATAATGGGTGGGTTTGCAAACCACACTAGGACATAAACAAGGAACCACATTATAATAATACATTTAGGTTAGATTTTTATAAATAATACATAGTTGCTGTTAGAACTATGTTTTAGTAACTAAACTCTGCAGTACAGCACACTAATCTATATACAGTAGAAATTAAATATATTGACATCAATATCAATGTTGTATTTACTTCTGTTTTTTTTTTTTTTTAATGGAAGTTTAAAAGATTCACATCCCTGTGATATCACTGGCTGTTTTTCTGGGGGAAGAGAGAATTCAATGTAAAATACCCTGTTTCCCCCAAAATAAGACATCTCCTAATAATAAGCCCATTCAGGCTTTTGAGCACATGGCAATAAGGCCAAGTGCTTATTTCAGGGTTCAAAAAAATATAAGACAGGGTCTTATTTTCGGGAAAACACAGTAGATGTTTTTATAAGATGAACAAATGATGCTAAGGAGAATTGGCACATTTGCAAATGTTCCATAGTACATTCTGAAATCAAAATATAAGTGTAAAGATACTTCGTCAATTGTGGGCTGAAGATTAGCCATTAATGAGGTGTAGATGCTGTTCACACTTTTGGTTCTTCAAAAGGCCATGTGAGTGCAGAAGTGGTGTGGGGCTCCTGTGTCAACCCCCGCTCTAAGCCTCCTTTTCTTTCTAGAAGAAACAAATGTTATTTTTGAGGAATTATTCTCTATAACATGAGTAGTGTTGTTAATTGTTGGTATGATGAAAAGCAGGGGAAAGCTGCTAATAAATGCTAGGGCAAAAGGAAGAAAGAAAAGAAATTTCTTGTTTGTCTTTGAACAAAGAATTTAGTTTCTATGAGAAAGTCAGTGTCTCTTCATCTTTACAGGAAGGTTGGATATCTAGCAGGGTGGATAAAAATCAATGATTTTTTTTAAAAAAAAATCAGATTTTTTAAAATTTAAATCGGATTTTTTTGATTTTTATCAAATTATTTTAATAAAAAACTTTTGGGGTAAAAATCTATCGTAAGATAGTTTTCTATTTAAGATACATAAATAATTTAGTTTATTCAGCATGAAATGGAGCTTAGTTATGTAGCAGGAGGCTGTATATTCTGCAACACTGGGACTATCCGTGAGTCAACAGTGGGTCAAAGGAGTAGCAGAGATGACAGTTGCTCTTTAAAAATTATGATTTAAATCGAGTTGATTTAAATCAAGCCTTTTTACTAGTGATTTAAATCATGATTTAAATTGTGATTTAAATCAACTCGATTTAAATCAAACCCACCCTGATATCTAGTCAAAGCCCTTTAGAATGACTCTGAATTAGCATCCAGAATGAGTTCTGGAGATTCTTCAGCATTGCTTAAAAAAAGATATAAAGAGCAAAGCAGGCCTTACATTATATCAGTTGCCTGTCGCCCCATAGATATTGCTGAATATGCACATCAGTCCCAACTAGCATGGTCATGGCTGAGGAATGCTGGGAATTGTAGTACAGCAATAACTAGAGTGCCACAGGTTCGCCACCTCCCATTTCATATTGTTTGCAGCCTAAAGCAAATATTTCTGTGTCTCAAGTTTCAGTTGGGAAGTTTGAGATATTGCAGTGCCAGGTCAAACCTTAGAAAGGGATGTAAGGTCAAAATTAAGCAATGGAAATGCAGTTTGTTCTGTACAGAAGACTGTAACGTTCAGAAATGAGTTCTGTTCGTTTTAAAATACTGTGTATCCAGCAACTCTGAAATGAGATTATGTTAAATGAAATTGTAGACTAGGTAGCTTTCCAATGTTTTTGTAGTTGAAATTGCCAGGCTCTTCATATTTTCAAAATGTGTTAAAGTAGCTTTTTGTATCAAAACAGTTCTCATTTATAGAACTGTGAAGAATAAATCTAATTATTTTCAATCTTCAATATACAACGGGATTCAGTTTGACAAAACTGAATTTTATAAGGCATTGTTTCCACATACACGCCCATTTCCTCTTTCCAAAATTTTACTAAATAGATAGCAGATGAAAATATGTCATAGAAATACAAGAAAAACAGTTTTAAGGGCCTGTTGTGAACAGTTTCTAGGATGAAACTATATTGTAGCATAAAATATCATTCTAGGTAGGGAAATGAGAGTAATAAATCTCTACTTCAAAAGATCCAATGTTTTATTTGCTAATATCAGTAATTGAGATTAACTTGAAAGGAACTTGATTTTAGGCTAGATTAGGAAACTGAAAAGAAATAGCAAAATCTTGCTGTACTTTGGGTTGCCAATTACCTGAATACTGAAATGCAAAAAAACAGAAATTACTATTGCCTTTCTTGTTAGACTGATATTTTTCAGTAGTAACTTATAAAATGCTTTTATCATAGTTGGTGATTGTTTTACTTGAAGTTATACAGGGTAAACATAAAAGTCCAAAGACAAACCAAATTGGTAATATATGAAGCATATATTAACAGGGAACAGTTATTTAAGGAAAACTGTATAAAGGAGAATCTTTAGCATACATAAGTTTGTAAAGAATGTAAAAATAGAATGATTTCTGACAAATTTATTTTGGGTTGTTCACTAATAAATTAAAACAAAAAGAATTAAACTTAGGTTCTCATCCCAGTTCCATATTTATGTGATGTCCCACCCCTCTGTTGAAATGCAGCCCCACAATTTAAAAGGATCAGTGTAATTTTGGGTTTCAGAAACACTGGGTTTCTCAGCCTGGCTTCTTATTATTTGGAAGAATTGCTTCGTGATCTCCAATGCTTAGTAAGCATTTTACTTAAAAATAGAATGTATATCTAAAATCTAAACTGATAGGTTTGTATAGGATATAACTTTAAAAAAAAAAAATTAAGCATTTAGGGTTGTGATTCCCAGCTTCCCAAAACTCAGCAGCAGTGAATCAACTTTAAAATATTAAGAAGAGAAGGAGGTAGATGGCTGTACACAAATTTAACCTTGGGTAGTTTATCCCTAATTCTAGATATAAATATAATACTGCATTTAATGTAATTCAGGATGAAGTCCTAACCCTTACCCTCTAAATGGGAGCAGGGGGGAGAAACTATAATTGTGTGATTTGGGAGAGGCAAATCACACAATTGGTTTGTATCAAGTTTTAACAGTTCTTCATTGACAAATGGTCAATAAGATGAGGAAGGAAAATAACTATTAATCAGGATTAAGCAATCCATTCCCTTGCATATTTTTTTTCAATATCACTTCCACAATTGCCTATCATTATCTCTGTTGGTGGAGGCTGATAGGGGTTGAAGTCCAAAACTTCTGCAGAGAATCAGATTGCTTATCTCTGCGATTAAGGCTGATACTTACCAAAATACATGAACACAGCTGGAACTGAATACAGAGGAATTACTGACATAAACGCTACTTTGAAAAACCAAAAGAAACTCTTTAAGTCTGAATAGCTATTTGAAATGTTATTTAACATAGAATGAATGTATTTACTTTGTTATCAGAACAGTTACACATTTTTTTTAAAAAAATAGCACATAATATACTGTATTTTTCTCACTATAAGATGCACTTCCTCCCCCCCCCAAAAAAAAGAGGGTGGAAATGTCTGTGCGTCTTATAAAACGAATATTGTGGCGGGGGAGGGGGATTACTGCAGCGGTGGCGTTTGCTGCCGCCACCTGTCACCACTACCGCTGTTCATTACCACTGCCGCTGGAGCCTTCGCTGCTGAGCAGCTGATCAACAGTTGGATCAGCCTCCTGGAATACCGCTGATCAGCTATTCTAGGTGGCGGGGATTGCTGCTGATAGGTGGCAATCTCCACAGCCTAGAACAGCTGATCAGCAGTATTCCGGGAGGCCGATCCAATTGCCAGTCAGCTGCTTGGCAGTGAAGGCTCCAGCATTCCCCGGCGGCGGCAGTAGCTCAGCTTAGTTGACTGGTGGTGGGAGCAATGGAGTGGAGCCCTGATGAGCCACATGCTGGGGCTGCGATAACGTGCTGAAGCTGACTAGGCCAATTGGCTGCAGAGTGGGTCAGGAATGGGTTTGATACAGTAGATCTGTCTGGAGACTGAGTCATAATTTTGTTGGCCACGCTTCCATATGCCTCCATCGACTCCTGTTTTTCAACTCAGTCGATCTGAGGAGACTTATTGACAGTTTCTCTGTATTATCACCATTCCTGACTCATCTGGATTCTGCATTTCAGGTTTTTTTCTTTCCTTTGTATTGTTTCCTTATACTGCGAGCTGACCAGTTCAGTTTAAAACTGAAAATGCCGCCGCATGTGTGCATGCCCCCCTCCTCCTTCAGCACTCATCAGCTGTGAAGCAGTCTTTGAACCCCTGCCGGCCGCTGCTCTCTCACTAAGCGAGCCACCGATTGCCTCAGCCCTTTGCGGACGCCGCTGTGAAGCTCAGCGAACTGCGTGGCCGCCATTACGGTAATTTTAAAGTCATGCCATTAAAAAAATCATAGCTGCACAATTTCACATAGTCTAAAAGTCTAGCTCAGGAAAAAAAGTGGGTTTTCCCCATTCTTTTCCCTGCTACCTTCCACCCTGTTGCCACTGTCCATTACAAGTTTGGAAATTAAATTGCCCCAGCAAGTTTGTCACTTTAGTGTGATACACATGGATATCTGCCATACTTCTGAAAAGCATTGGACATATAATTCAGCTTCTTGAAAACCTCAGCTTTTCTTTTTAAAAAGAAAGCCTGCCAAAATTATTATGGCGGTGTATTTTTAAAAAGACGTGTAATTTGCTTGCTCTTTTGGAAGAGATTGGTGGCTGCTACAGCTGAGAGAGACTGTGGTGTCTTTATTTCTCTGAGTACTAAAGTATATTAAGCATATTTTAAAAATCTGCTGAATTCATGCAGATCATAGAATATAAATGTTCTAAATACAAAGTTGACTCCTGAAAGTGCAAAAATATGTTGAATTACAGCATAGTCTCATTTGTCAATATAGTCTGTGATAAAGCTTGGCTTCAGAAATTGTGTGTGCTTCATCACTGGAGGTTTTTAAGAAGAGTTTGTCTGAAACGGTATAGGACAATGATGGTTAACCTTTTCGGCATCGAGTGCCGAAACTAGAGCATGTGCTGGAACCCGGAAGAGAGCAACTGGCTGATGCGCATGTGCGCAGTGGCCAGCTGCACTTCCGGGTTCTGTCACACACATGCATGCCAGCCAGCTATCCTGCGCGCATTCACGTGATGGAAACCAGAAGAGCAGCTGGCGACGGCGCACATGCCCACAGAGAGGGTTCTGTGTGCACCTCTGGCACGCGTGCCATAAATTCGCCATCACGGGTATAGGATCTCCTGCTTGAGCAAACCACACTAAAATGTTTCAGTCTTAAAATTGAGATATTATTTTGAAAGCAGTGATTCGATTTTTAAGGGGCTTAACTTTAAATTGATTTGGAAAAAAAAAAAAAAATCCCACATAACACAAACTTCCTAAACTTCCTGAAGTTTACTTGTACTGCATTTGGAAAATCTGGGCAATTTATTTGTAAATGGCTGTAGTGAAATTGTACATTAGAATGAAATGCACATTGAGTATTTTGGATGCTAATTCAATAGTAATTAGAAGTTTTGGATTTCAATCCATTCAGAATTTGTGGAGTGCTTATACATTTGGTAGGATTATCTTGGATTGCAGAGGAGTAACTTTAAACTGTCACAATACCCATTGATCTGTCTGTCACAAAAAATTCTAAGTGTGTGTGTGTGTGTGTGTGTGAGAGAGAGAGAGAGAGAAAGAGAGAGAGAGAGAGAGAGAGAGAGAGAGAGAGAGAGGACTCAGAAAATTGTAGACCTCAAAAGATAATAGATTTCTAATATTTAACAGACAATGTTGTTGATAATGTAGATTGTTTGTTCAAGAATTAGCCTAGTCTAGTGATCAAAGGATCAGGTCTGTTTATGTACTGTATTTCCATAATTGCTTTTACCATGATGTTATTGAATAAACCATAGTTGGTTAATAGATTGTACTGCAGTACACAATAAACTGGTTTACAAATGATAACAGACTGGGTTCATACACTGCTCTAATTAAATATAAATCAATCAAATCTTATGGCTTACTGCACTACTGTATATCTCTAAGAATCAGGTATAGAGAAACCAAACTATCTTAAATCAGCTTTAAGGTTTACTAAGCAATTTCATATCAGTTCGTTAGTATAAACTTTCTCAATGTACTACTTTAAAGGTAAAATGGCATACAGTGGGAATATTAAATAAATCTATTCTACTTTGAGGACCTTGGAAGAAAGGTATCAGAATCACGTGGTTTGAAAGTAATAAAGGGTAAAATAATGTTGGCTATCTCTGATGAGAAGGGTTTATGGAGATTCTTAGTCATCCAGGTCATGGTTGTCCCAAAGATGCTTTGTCAAGGGCAACTGGACTTTCTGGTTTTTCTTTTGAAGACGTTTCTCTTCTCATCCAAGAAGCTTCTTCAGCTCTGACTGGATGATGGGAAATGGAAAAGGAGAACAAACCCATTAGGACAAGATTCAACAGTCCATCTGCATTTATAAAAGATAAAGGCCACTCTTTTGAAGACAACAAAGTCCACATTTTGGACAGAGAGGACCTCTGGTTTGAAAGAGGGGTCAAAGAGGCCATCTATGTCAAAATTGAACAGCCCCCTCTCAACAGAGGGGGAGGGATATGGCATCATCTATCTACAGTCTACAACACATCCTTTCAACAGTTACATCCATTTGCATTACTCAGGTGACCCTGATAACACAGATAAGCCTCAAGGACTCTCTAAAAGAATGCAAATGACCAGCTGTCTACAAGGAGTATAAATCCTTCCATTTTCCACCATCCAGCCAGAGCTGAAGAAGATTCCTGGATGAGAAGTGAAACGTCTTCAAAGAAAATCCAGAAAATCCAGTTGTCTCTTGAAAAAGCACCTTTGGTGTGAAGGGAACAATATAGAAGATATTTGTGCTATAGAAAAGGAGGAGAATAAATGTATTTGGGAATTTTCCAGATTTTGGATTACAGCTCCCAGAACTTCCAGCCAGTATCGGGGTTACTGAGACTTGGAGTTGAAGTTCACCTATTGGGAAGATGCCAAGAGCTGAGAAGGCTATAGTAGACCAGCCTGGGTCAAGATATTGATAGCAGATATTTTTTGTTCTTCTGCCACATTAACTGGTACTGGTAATTTACTTCAGTAAATCAACTTATCTTCCTCAAGTTGGACTTTGGGAATTAAATAGTAGTTCCTATTTGGAAAATTGCCCAAATATTGCAACTGACTTGTTAAACTATCTTCTTTTATAATAATACATTGTAATTTGCAATGTTGCAAAAAAGGATTATGATCAGAAGCAAGTAGTACATAATCAGTGTAATCTTTATTTTTTTTTCAGGGATATAAGATGACACATCTGTATTCTGGCCCCCAATTTTTCTACAAAAGGCCACTTTAAATTGTTTAGGACAGTGTTTCTTAAAGTGTGGTTCTAGGACCCCTGGGAATACCCCAAGATCCTTTCAGGGATCATTAAAATCAAAATTATTTGCCAGACATTGAAGATATTTTGAAAAAATTAAGAGTGTGTCACTCTTTTCTTTTAAAAAAAATCTGACAAAATAAAGGTTTTTTTCATGAAAATAATGAATTTAATATTGTTATTTTTACAGGATTCAATATATTCTATGAATGCATCCATTTTAATTTTAATACGGTAAAAAACAAAGCCCATACAAGCAAAAGTTCTCTATTATTTTTAAATGTGGGAAGGGGTCCTCCATAACTTGTAAAAGTAGGAAGGTATCTCGAGGCCACAGATTTAAGAAACATGTATTGAATGGGTGTCTATAGGTCAATATCTATACATCTCTGTATGTATTGATTGTGCCAAATAAATAGTAACATCAAATCAAAGTAGAGCATTTAATATGGTTCAGATTCAATAATACTTTTCACTTGGTTGCTGTTGTGAAATGTGTGTGCGCTAATGGATATTTTTATGTGAAAATCTGCATCTGTCTTTGTATTCCTATTTTGACTATGCCAAATGACATGTAGAGTAAAATCAAAGGAAAGATGCATATAATCCTTGTAATTTGATCAGATTTATTAGTCTTTAGGAAAACATTTTTTTTTCCAAAATAAATCTCTTTACTTAAGATGTCTGGACAGTAGGCACTAAAAAAGAAGAAAAAGTAACTTTTGAAAATTTGAAGTCATATGTTGGTGATTTTTACATAAATGTGTGTTTCAGTAGTTGATCTATTTATTGAGAGGCAAATATCAAATATTTTCGCTGTGCTGTCCCAAATAAGTTTCATATTCAAATTACTATTTTTAATAGACATCCATATTCATATTTAGTTGTTATATAAAACCAATTGTTTTAAACCTAAGGATTAGTTTTGAAGTATTCAGAGGGGCATAAACAAGCTTTCCAAATGGCTGGCATTTGAAGTGGCCCCATAATATCAAAATGGCTGCCCATTAGGTGTTAACTGACAGCAAATCCTGTCATGAAGAAATACTTTTTTCTTTTCTTTTTAAGATAATGCTATTAGATTTCTTTTAAACATGTTAAAAACTAACATTTTATTTTATAAAGAAATATTTAAGGACTTACAAATGCTTTAGGACATAAGGGCTTGCATAAAACAACTTCTTAAATGGTTTTGTAATAGGAGAATATTATTCCTAAAAAATAGGATTTCCTAGATTTTTTTAGGATAATAATGTGGACTTCTAGGATTCTGCAAGCGTAATGGCTGAATTATTATCTTGTTTCTTTCACTGAGGCAGTTTCTTCTTTATGACTTGAGCGTTGAAGATAATGTTCTACAGTAACTCCCTAAGGCAGTTTCCTTGCAGAGATTAGTAACTTCCTTTGATAATTGCATCATTTTAAAGATAAATATTTAGTAAAATCTGAATGTGTAGCTGGATTGCACATCTTTAAACTTAGATTACATTGGAACATTTGTTAAAAGTGTGTTGGGAAACTGTTAATCATACATTGTATAATAGTGTCAAAAGAACACAGGAATTGCCTTCTGACTAAATTGCATGGTATAAAGCAGCGTGTGGAAGAAAGAATACTCGTATAAAAGTATATTAGTCCTTTTGTTTCAAACTATTTTATTGATTCATTTTGATTCCTAAGTTAACATTAATTTGTTTTCAAATTCTCTTCACATAGGTGGTGACATTCTTGGTGATTCTGAGCTACAGCAATTTTCTTCAAGCTTAAGAAGAAGAAGTTCTTAAGTATTAAACTTGGAGATGTGAACAGACCGGTTTTGCTGAAAGCAAGTTACATAAACTGCAGAACAACATAAGCAATTCCACCTCTTTCATACAAGAGTTAGCAACAATTTTTATGAAATTATTTCTTTCTGGCAGAGGTTAGCTCCATCTACAGATGAGCAGAATACCCAACAACCCTCTCTTGAAGGAGTCATCAAGGCTCAAACATCTGCTACCAAATAATCGGAAAATTTCTGAAGTGGCCCTGTTTCTTGCATAAAAACTTGACACTTCTTGTTAAAACTGCCAAAGGAAACATGCCAACTCAACCTCTTTTGGTGTACATGGATGGTCCAGAAAGTATAGCCAGTACTGTTGGTTCACGAATGGACAATAATGATGCCACTATGCCAGTAAAAGGAGCCAACACAATCTCCTATAAGAACTTGCAAGACAAGTTCTTAATGCAAGGTGAAGGATGTGTGTCTTTAGACTGCATGTTTTGCGAACAGACCTTCAAGCATCCAGAAGATCTCGGTAAGCATGTCTTAACCCAGCATAGGCCGACACTTTGTGAACCGGCAGTTTTGCGTGTGGAAGCGGAGTATGTTAGCCATCTTGATAAAGGACAAGGGAGAATTGATTTGCCATCCCTGGACGTAAATGAAAAGGATAGCCAAGACTTCAGCTGTGTGGTTTGCGGGCAAACATTTGATGAGGCTTTTGATGTTGAGGCCCACATGAGGAAGCACAAGGATTCTTTCACTTATTGGTGTAGTGTATGTGGAAGGAGATTTAAGGAGCCCTGGTTCCTCAAAAATCACATGAGGACTCACACTGGCAAACCTGGCTCTCGCAGCAAGGTGCTGCAAGGATCTGAGAGTCCCATAACGATAAATGAGGTTGTTCAGGACCAAGCGGCAGAAAGCATAACATCCCCTTATAAAATCTGCATGGTGTGTGGCTTTCTATTTCAGAATAAGGACAGTTTAATCGAGCACAGCAAAGTACATACCAAAGATTCTCTAGCCAACCGCAATGGCTCTCCATCGGAAGGGGATGGTAAAGAAAGTACGACACCCAGGGAAGAATTTCTGCAATTTTTAAACCTAAAGCCACTTTCAACTTC
This sequence comes from Pituophis catenifer annectens, assembly GCF_029215685.1. Classification (NCBI taxonomy): domain Eukaryota; kingdom Metazoa; phylum Chordata; class Lepidosauria; order Squamata; family Colubridae; genus Pituophis; species Pituophis catenifer. Next base: position 197,400,064 of record NW_027256883.1, on the reverse strand, counting down.
TAATAATAGCAAACAGAAAAAGCCTGTGAAATGGATTGCTGAATTGGATCCGTTCAGTACCTATCAGGCATGGCAGCTGGCTACTAAAGGTAAAGTTGCTATTGGCCACGGACAAACAAAAGATGCAGGTCAAGAGGGAAGCACGGACAACGATGACTCGTCTTCGGACAAAGAAGAACTTGGGGAGATTTGGAACGCGAGCAAAGCAAACCAGACTGAAAGCGCAGGAAAGACCAAGGGAAGCAGAGGTGGAAGTTACACAGGGATTGGTAACATGCCACAGGACAAATTTAAATATCGTTGCCGCGAAGTGCCTTCCTTGCATATGGATTCTAAGCTGTCCCAGAACAAAGACAAGCCTACCCATTGTTCAGAGTGTGGCAAAGCCTTTCGAACTTACCACCAACTCGTCCTCCACTCGAGAGTCCATAATAAGAAAGAGCGGAAGAATGATCTAGAAAACGGTTGTGGGGAAGGGAAGCAGCCGAGAACATGCCTTCCTGATCCTGGGAACCTGGATGAGAACGGAGCCGAACGATTGGAGGGAGGATCTGAAGACGGCTCTGAGGATGGGATAATAGAGACTCCAGGTAAGACAAGTTAAGAACAATTCACAATAAAAAAATGTATTTTGTTCATTTAGGCATAAGAGGGTGTCCGTATTAAAGGTAATGTGGAGGGTGAGACGTTTTGCTAACTGCTTCCCAAGGAATATTATCACAATATTATCACTATCTTACAGTAGTTTTAACTTATGGTGTAATTTGCATGTATACCAAGTGGAAAGATGCTTGCATAAACTTAAAACGCATAGCATATTTCATATACAGATGACATTGGTGTGTAGAATTGTATTAGGATTAGACATGGATATTTTCATTTCTTTAATGCTAGACATTTTAGGTTTTGTTTCCCACCACAGGTGAGAGTGTACTCACCTAAAGATACCAGTAAATCATTTTGTTATGCAATACAGGTAATCCTCAATTTATGACCACAATTGAGCCCAAATTTTCTGTTGCTAATTGAAACATTTTTAAAATAAATGTTTGTTCCCTTTTACGACCTTTCTTGCCACATGTATTAAGTTGGTAACACAGTTGTTAAGTGAATCTGGCTTCAGAAGTTGCAAAAAGCGATAACATGACCCCAGGACACTACAACTGTTTTAAATCCATGCCAGTTGTCCAGATTTTGATAACATGGCCACGGAATGCTGCAGAGTGTGAAAAATGGTCATAAATTCCCTTTTTCAATGCTGTTGTAACTTCAAACGGCCACTAAATGAATGGTCGTAAGTCGAGAACTATCTGTACTCTGTACTTTGGAGAGATTGACAGAAATTTGGAGATAGCCACATAGGTCCTTTCTATAAAACAACCAGTATATTTCTTGCCTCACGTTTGAACTCGCCTCTACTCTATAGTCACTCCTGTTAATCAAACTTCAATGCAGTTACAGTTGGAAATGAACTCAAATGAGCATAATACGGTGCCTGCTGCCCTCTAGTGATAAACCTTAAGAACTGCATGCTAATTAGATTCACCTTTCATAAATTTAGTGATTTGGTGATTCTGTATTGAGATTTGGGCAGCTCGCAGTATAAAAAACAAAGCACAAATACTGTAAGATAAGTAAAAGTGCAGTAAGGGTAACTGAAGAAATGAATACTTGTTTCCAGTGTTCAGTTTTGGCAATCATGCATCTGACAGGATTCTAATTTGCAAGGATTCTTCCCTAAAATTAAGTAGAATTAATTCTCTTTTAAATAATGCAGGATTTACATAAGGCAGTGAGATGTGAGGTTGCCAATTATAAAAATTAAACAAGATATTTTGCCATGATGTTTTCTAATGAATGAAAACATGTGACTGCGGAACGGTTTTAAAAATGACTTTATCATTATGCTTGCTTCAGCTTGAACAATGGCTCTTGGAAGCTTCATTTTCCCACTTGTAATTGCAACTAAGCTACACAAGCCCATTCTACCCATGTATCCCATCCTGCTTAAAATCCTTCCTAGTACATAATGTTATCTGTTGTTATCCTGATATCTGCTTTTCAGATTAAATCCTGCAGAGTGTAAACTTGCAAATTGTGTTCCCTGGGAGAGGGGCCGTTATGCAACCTGAAAAAGTAATCCAATCACTAGTGGCATTGAAGGGCTGTACTTTTGTGAGTTGTTTCTGAAGTCTGCCTGCCAAATGCCACTGCATATGTTCTAAGGTGTTGCGTACGTGTGCGCCCAAAGAATTTGCAAAAAAAATATTTCTATCTCTTGTGCCCAGATGTCAATTGTTTTTATGCCCCAACTGTTTTAGATGCAATGGTACTGTGTAGGGTGAAAAAATCTCAGCCCGTCAGTGTCTTTTTTGCTGCCTAGAGGGCATTTATAATCTAAAATGATAGTTGTACTATCTGAATATCCAGGTCTTTAAAAATATTTCTGTTGGAAATAATTTTTTAAAAAGAAAAAATATCATTCCATAGTAAAATTAAATTTTGCTTTGCAATCTTAGCTTTCTGGTTTTATCATAGAAAAAGCAATTGGTGTATTGTGGAAAATTAATAAATGTTTAATAAGAATCAAAGAAAAAGAACTAATTCTTTCTGCTTGCGGTTGCAGTCTGTAAACTCAAAACTACTTCACAAGACCCAGAGTTGGATGTAATAGGTAGTCCTCAACTTACGACAGCAAATGAGTCCAAAATTTCTGTTGCTAAGCAAAGCATTTGTTAAGTGAATTTTGACTCATTTTACCACCTTTCTTGCCATGGTTGTTAAGTGAATCAATGCAGTTGTTAAATTACTGACACGGTTGTTAAGTGAATCTGTCTCCTCCATTGACTTGGCTTGTCAGAAGGGGATCACATGACCTTGGCTTGTCACAAAAGGGGATCACATGACCTTGGGACATTGCAACTGTCATAAATATGAGTCAGTTGCCAAGCATCTGAATTTTGATCGCATGTCCATGGGACGCAGCAATGGTCATAAATGCGAAAAATGGTCATAGATCACTTTTTTCAGTGCCATTGTAACATTGAACAGTCACCAAACTAACTGTTGTAAGTCGAGGATTACCTATACTGTGGACTTTTGTATGATGATCTTTAAGATGCAATGTATGCAAAAGAGACCCAGTAATATTTTTAAACCTTGCAAGGAAGAGCCAGGAAAACATCCAAAAAGTGGGATAGAAAGATTTCTTAGTTGGCCAGAAAAAAAATTTGAAAGCTGCTCTTTCTAGCAGAAGATTGCTAGTACTGACTGGGAGTCTCCAAACTTTTGGACTTGGCTTGTTCATAATTCTTTTAAAAAAAATAAAAATCTGTAAACATTGTGTGTAATTGGCATATGTGTTTCAAGAAAGATTTTATGTTTAATAATTTGCCTTGTAGAGGCTGTGCCATCTTACGGTCTTTCTTCAATCCTTTGAAACTGTTTGACTGTAGGTAACTAAAGTTTTGCACACTTCTGTATCCTATTGTCATAGTTTAAATCTGCTCCATGATGGAATATTTTTGGATGATAGAATTGAATTGAGTAGTTCTAAAGCAGATGTCTTCAAATTTGGCAGCTTTAAGACTTGTGGACTTCAGTTCCCAGAATTCTCCAGCCAGCTATGCTATGCTGGCTGGAGAATTCTGGGAGTTGAAGTCCACAAGTCTTAAAGCTGCCAAGTTTGGGGACCCCTGTTCTAAAGGGTTGCAGGAAGATGGTGGATTAGATATACAAGATATACTGAGCAAGTATGAGTGATGTGAATAAGATGTTAATAAAAGCATGTATGTTGAAAGAGAAAGACCCTTCCTTCCTTCCTTCCTTCCTTCCTTCCTTCCTTCCTTCCTCCCTCCCTCCCAGAAATATCAATTCCAAATTCAGTAGGCCCCAAAAAGATTAGAGTAAAATTTCTCCAGAAGGTCAGGAACACTATATATTCTTAGCAGATATCTTTGCAAAACAAACCAAATCCTGTTACCATGTCTTATTTTTTTTTTCCCATTTATTTTGGTTTTTTATTTAACAATTTTGCAGCATACGGATATACAGATATAAATAGATAGAGATACATGTTCATTTCCCCCTTTTAGGAAGTACATTAACAGTAATCTGTTCACTTACTATTTTTGTCTTATTATAATCCTTTTAAAACAAAAGTTTATTTTCAAAAAAGATACCTACGAATGAACAAATAATTACAGAGGTTGCCCAATTATTGCACAAGATGTCTTTTTTTCTTTTTTCTTTTTTTTTACAATATCCAGAGTTGTGTTTCTTACTTTTCTTTATTCCCCCCCCCTCCCCAATCTAAAGATAAAAATGAAGACGGGTTGGAAAGATCAAAAGTAAAAAATCTTGGAGCTACTAGAGAATGCAGCTACTGTGGAAAGTTTTTTCGTTCAAACTATTACCTCAATATTCATCTCAGAACTCATACAGGTAAAGAAAACTTTATTTTTCAATAAATAAAAAACAAATGTGATTCAGTCTTGACACTCAATGGAAAAACAGTTTGTTGCATGCTGAGAAAAAAAGGTAAGTTTCCCTTGACAGTAGAGACCACCAAACCAACGGACTGGGTAAAGAAGCTAAATAAAACTTTCCTAGAGTTATTGAGGAGTTCAGACTACTCTCCATGTAGATTTCTGGATAATGTGACAAAAATGGTTAGCCATTGTCTCCTTCCTATCCTGCTATAAACCCCAAAATTGTGAGTCGGCTCTTTAAAAATCTAGAAAGGCTCTTGTTATCAAGGGATTATTATTATTATTTTTTTTTGGGGGGGGGAATACGAGAGTTAGCTTTTTAACAGAGATTTTAAAACAGCAATATTAAGGTTCCTGCTATTTGCTAATCTCACTTTATAGCCCACAGTTGATCTGCAGTTGTTAGGATTTTAATCCGTATTGGGAGGAAAGGCTTCCATTACTTCTGATACCAAGAATGTTGGCATTTTTCTCAACTCCCCACCCCCATCCACACACAGACACACACACACACACACACACACACACACACACCAGTCAATCTTTGTGTTTGTTTCAACCAGACCTGTTTTACTGGTTGGATGATATTTTGGGGTGGGGGTGGGCGAGTGGAGGAAAGAGTTAGTACTGTTCACGCCATCTTTAGCTTCTGGAGTAAAATAAGGGCTATGAATTCGACAAATAAATGAATTACTCTGCAAATTGCTGTGATTAGCAATTGGGAGGCCTGAAGGTCTTGAAACATGCCTTGTATCTCCAGGAGACCGAGCAAGGTAAATATTAAGGATTTGCAGTTCAGTGTTGGAAAAAGCCTCAGGCAGGCTAACAAATGAGTATAAAGACAGAAGAAGAATTAAAGGCTTTAGGCACCACATGCAATATTACTTCGTCCTTACTTTTCCTCTGTCTGCACTAAGCACACCATCCCTTTTAATTTCTAAAAATGGAATCAAAGCCAAATACTAATTAGCGCAATGAAACCATTATTCTGGCAAAAAAAAAAGTCGTTCTAAGATGTTTAGTAGCAGTAAAGAAAATGCACAGAATTCATTTCTGTTTTCTGGTGGATCAAAACAAGGAAGTTTTCTGACTTTTGGCTCATTATTTTTGCAGGCGAAAAACCATACAAATGTGAATTTTGTGATTATGCAGCAGCGCAGAAAACCTCTTTGCGCTACCATTTAGAGAGACATCACAAGGACAAACATACAGAAGCTTCAGCAGATCTGAAAAATGACAGTAAAGGGTTATTGCCTTCCCAGGAGACAGGGTTCTTGTCAGTAAGCGGTGGTCATGCTCCAGAAACCAAAAACCTGAAAAGGCTCCTTGAAGACGCCAAAGATGCCAAAGGAGTAATCCCACCTGCAAAACAGCAGAAAGAAGAATTTTACCCTTTTCACGGTGCGCTCAAAAATATAACTCAGGACACGAGCAAAGACTCAAACTGTGATGGCTTGAAAGAGGGCGCATCTGTTTCAGGTTTTTTAAAACGTGCAAAGAACACAGTGGAACATCAGGCAAACCGTCTTGTTAACAGAACTGAAAAAAAGAACTCTGAGTTAACAAAAAATGTGTTTGATGCTGGCAGAACGAAGGCGGATTTAAGTGACATTACCGAAAACTCAAAATGCATATTAACAGTTCAGGAAAAGCCCTTAAATTTATCTACCGCCTCTTCTCAGGATGCTCCAGTAATTCTTCATTCTCGGTGTTCCTTAGCAACCAGCACCTGTCCCTTTTGTACTTTCCGGACATTATATCCAGAAGTTCTCATCATGCATCAACGGTTGATGCATAAGTCTTCTAATAACCTCAATGCAATGACTAAAAATAGCATTAGAAATAGGGCCGCTCATAAAGCCAGACGTACAGGCTGCCCACCTTGCCTTTTGGGCAAGGATGTGCTACCACTGCCTCTTAATTCTGGGAAAAACAAATCTTCCTTGCTCGCTCAGTCAAAATCTCAGCCTGTGGAGAAGGCGAAGCAGTGTCCCACCCCACAGGGCAAAGGGCCCATTCTCTCAGGACAAAACTCCAGCAGCTGGGCCCCAAGCAACTTGAAATCATGCAAACCTCAAATGATCGGCATTCCAATTAATAACTGTAGACAGGAAATGCACCAGAGCCCTGGTCGCTCTTCGGTGCAGGATAAAGGGAAATCAAGACTTTTGGCTTCTCAGTTAGGAACAGGCAATAACAACATCAACAACTCTTCAGAGAACCCTTTGAACAAAGCTAGTCGAGAAGTAGAGTTTTTCAATAACAGATCTGCCGGGAATAGATATGTGGGATTTGATGGACTGCCTTCTAAAAGATTTAGGCCTAATCTCTTTGCTCTGGAACAGATCGACTCTGCTCGACATGGGACAGAGAGTGAAACTGCTAGATTACCTCTTTCAGGCAAATATTCAGGTCTGCTCCCTCAGGAATGTTCACACACCAAGCATGCCTCTCTCCTGCTTTTCAAACAAGGCCTCATGAGCTCTGACAGAGATGCTGTAAATCCAATAACTGTTCTAAAACCATATGAAACATACAACCCGGGACCGTTTGCCAGTTCCTGTGGATCAAGCGGCAGCCATGTCCCCAGCTCTTCAAAAGAAGGTATGTACTTTCTTAGCTTTTCAGCAATGAATGATGGAAAAATTAAGACATTTTTTAAAACAAAGAGTACTTGCCAAATGGAATTTGTAATCTTTTACAGCCATTGCAGTAGTCATGGGATATAGATATGCACTAAACAGCCCTGTCTTAATTTTATTCCTTTGTTCATGTGTTGTAATGTTTGTTACTAGGAAAAAGACCAGTGTCGTATCAACACCTATCTAACACCTTACTGCAAAAGCGAAGTTATGAGAGCTTCATTGGCAATACCCATAGCCGCCTGAATGATAAGAAAACATGATTTGGCTGCTACAGATGGTAAGGCACATTTCATACACAAATGTACATATTTTACATTTTCAGCGCTATCTGAAGGACCTGTGGGTCATCACTATGTTTTGCTGAATTGCAACACCCATCATTTTTTTACCATGGCCATGCTGACTGGGTTCTCTGGGAGTTATAGTTCAGTAGCACCTGGAGAGTGTCAGACTTCCCCTCTTTACTGTAAAGGAATTTTCTTTAACTCCGTGCTCTGTGGATGTGTCAAGACATCCAATTCTCTGATCTATCATGTCCTTAAACATCTGGAAAATTTAAAAGTTTAAAAATTGCCTAGTTTAAAGTGTGTGTGTGTGTGTGTGTAATTTTGGGGAGATCATGAAGTTACCCTAGATTCCAAGTTGTGTTCTAGAATTGTATTCCAAAGTACAGGTGAGCCAAGACAAAATTAAATTTGAACTTACTTAAAAGTTAATGAAATAATCAATTAAATGCAGTTAATAAGATCTTACATTTAACACATTTCCTATACTGACATTTTAAAAATTAGATTTTGGCAGTAACCTTTGAAATATCTCAAGTAGCCATTTTCAAGATGGGAGGACACAATTTCTGTGACTCCAGTTTGGAAAACGTTAGAGGAATAACCGAAATATGTGTTAAGCTGGGCTCAAATTATTAAGATAGCATTAAATGCAAATAAAAATAACCTGTCCAGAAAATTATTGTACTTTCACTTTCTATTAGGTAAGAAAATAATGATGAGCTACAATTCCAAGTATCCATCACTGTCTAATGCTTGCTATAGCTCCTAAGAGGGTTGTTCCTCAGTATATCTAAGACCTGAAAATTGGGTGGTTATTATTTTTTTTTGCTTCCCAGTTAAGTTTTACCATGTAGTTAAGTTTCCAGAGTATGTATTGTTTGTGTCTTTTGTTTCACCATAAAGTAATGATATTTCTTCCTAAAATGGCTTTGAGGTCAAGGTTTGTATCTAGAACTTATTATTTGATTTCAGGGCCCCAGCAGATACTGTTGGAAAATAGTGTTACTTTACAACCGACACATCATACTTGTCACAGGCCAGTTTCCATTGCAACCTTAAATTACGTAAAATGAATTCTGACCCCAAAGAATCATGTTTTTACCTAAACTTCAATACCATATTTCCTGCATTTTGTAGTAAATCTTTAGGAAGATCAATCCCTTTACAATACATAGAAACAATGCTAAAAAAAAACTGTTTTTGTATCTGTTGTGAGTCATTTGAAAAGGAGTTTTTTTTTCTCTCCCTGTATTCCAGGTATGGAGACACAGACTTTGAATCCCCTTACAGTTCATCTCTTCAGAATGATAGAATGATGGAAGCTATCAAACTAAGCTGTGATTTTTACTGTGCACAGAGGAAAAACACTACAGTTGTGTAATGGAAGATTTGATCCTGTTTGGATGAAGCAATGTAAACGTTGTTGTCCAAGACAGTGTTGTCTAAGTGTGTGTATCTTTTCCCAATCTTGAATAATATTTTTTTCTTAGAATTACTGTAGACCAAATATTCGACTTAAATATATATATATATATATATATATATATATATATATATATATATATATATATATATATATATATATATATATATATATATATATATATTGCATATGTGAGTGCTGCTGATATTGTGTGCAGTCCTTGCATCTCAGGTAAAGCTGTACATTCTGTTTTCCTCATTGAAATACAGAGAGGATATTTTTGCCTAAATATTTTCAGGTTTTGCTTTTTTCTTTAAAAAATAATTGTCAAAATGAAACCTCTCCATGTACTGCTTGTGTTCATTTTAAGCACAATTATCACTCGTCAGATTATATCAGGAACATTTAGCACCAAACAAGACCATACGTTCTTTGGAGACATCATATTTTTCTCAAAATGAATCTTCTTTTATTTTTCTTTTAACATCACTTCCATAAAGGAATGGAATTAATTGATTGCACTCTTGGATAGTGTAGGGTAGGGATCTCCAACTTGGCAACTTTAAGACTTGCGGACTTCAACTCCCAGAAATCTTCAGAGTTGAAATCCGCAAGTTACCAAGGTTGGAGACCCCTGGTATACGCATTAAAGTTACTCAAACCTTTGACATAAAGACATAATTCCTCTCTTACAACGAACACAGAATGTTTCTAACTTCTAACTATGCCTTCTGTGTATATCAGTTCATCCCTTTTTCTTTTCTTAAATGCCATTTTCACCTCTACACGTTCATCATTTTGCAAAAATGTATAGATGTAAATAGATTGTGTACATATGCCTAAGAGGGAAGGTAAGATTCCTCTCAAATACCAATGTCAATTATACCAACTCTCTCATATATATATATATATATTTATGGATATAGCAACTCTTGCATATTTACTTGACAAACTGAAGGTTCAATCTGCCTCCCTCACGTGGCTTCATAAATGGAAGATTCCCACAGATTGCCGTGCTTTCATTCTCTCTTGTCCCCATCTCAAAGATTGTTTGCTTTGGGTCAGGATAAATTTTTAGATACATTGATACACAGGAGTTGCCTTGAATTGGAGGCTTGTGGACCCTTAAAGAAATTCGGCAGCCACACTTCTCCATATAAGCTACATGTACGATTTGTGTCCCATTTGAAAAATTGGGGCATATCCCCAGCATTGTTCGCCAAAATCAAAACTGTGTGTATAAGGGGTCTTGTGAGGTAATTTTTGTCTATCCACACTTTGTAAGTAGTTCAGCCCAAAGTTGAGTGATGAATTTAATGGGGAAAGGTGGTTTGTTGTTTTTGTTTTGTTTTTTTTAAATCCTAGAGGGGTTTTGTTTTTGTTTTTTTGTTTCCAACTGCACAGGACTGAAAATTGAATAGTTTGCTGGCTAAAAAAAATGAATTGTACAATGTTGGAGCTGGATGTTCCAAGCATTTTGTAAAAGCCTTTATAACAACAGCTTAAATGTTATTTTCTGTTTGACATACCCGTGTTTCCAGAACAAAAATGGTTTCAAAAATACTTTTTTGCACTGTTGAATGTGTTTCCTATCAGATGTAAATATGCAGAAGCTAGGTAGACATTCTTGGAAATTTTCTTCACACCCAGCAAGCAACTTGGGAAGCGTTTTAATTTTCTGACTTCCTGTGTGTGAAAAAAATGCATCTCTATAAAACTGGCAATGGAATGAAGTGCTGCGTATCAGGAAATTGTACAAAATTTACCCTTTTCCTGTTCATAAGCTGAGCCATATGTACATAAAATTTAGATTTGTTTTCCTAGTTTTGCACTTTTATAGCCTATTTTTGAAGTTGAATACATTTGGAAGATGGCTGATCTATTTTTGCCTGAACCTTCAATGAGTCTTGTCTCTTTTTCCCCCCTGTTTTTAAATAATGGAGCTTAATGAAATAATAATTTAAAAAAGACCAGGACTGTATTTAATTACAGGTTTTAAAAGCATCTCTTGCTTTTTGTTGGTGCAGCCTTTGGGAAGCTTAAAGGCACCCTTCAAAACTGGAGACAAAATTAAGAACAGAGGCCTTAGTTCCTAGTCAGGGTTCCCAGTTCCATTTTCCTTTTAAGCACGGGAATTACTGCAGCACAAGCTTTTTCCTGTCCTACTCTATGAAAGGCCCTGGCTGGCTCTTGTTCTAGTCCAGGGGTCTCCAACCTTGGCAACTTTAAGACTTGTGGACTTCAACTTGAGTTGAAGTCCAAAAGTCTTAAAGCTGCCAAGGTTGGAGACCCTTGTTCTAGTCTATATCAGAGTTAGATCAGGTTGCAGGAGGGAGTAATAGTACTTCTCTTCACACTTCCTATGTTATATTTGCAGCAACTTCTGCATATTTTGTGGACTTCAACTCTTCACATACTCAGCAGGTTCTCACAGTGGTCTGGTCATTCTTTGAGATGATCTATACATCTGGAGGATGTCCAGATAGAGGAAAGCTGCTGATGGGATATTGCAAAAGAGTCCTTAAGCATAGTCCACTAAACCTTTCTGGACAGAGATGTGGTACCAATCAGGTCAAAAGGAAAAGATGCTGCTTATTTGTAGTTATTTTGTAAATTACAACATTGGTCTCCAAAATAGGTTTGCCCATCAGTATTAACTATGGGATACTACTGTGTGTTTCTTTTCTTCCTTTTGGTAATAGTGATGAGAATGCTGGTACAATTGTTATATTTATTTCTTTCTACCATGATTTATAATTGTTAAATTCTTACATTGTTGAACTGTAGACACCATAAAAATCATTTAATTTATGCTGCGTTTTCAATTTAGTGCAATTTGTTATATGTGATGTAAATACAAATGTGAGGGTTTGGGTTTTTGTTTTTGTTTTGAAAATACTTTTTTGTGGTCCTTTATTTTATTTTATTTTATTTTTTGTCTTCTGAATATATTTGAAAAGAACCAAATAGGGATAATGTTGATTCATAGTTATGAGTTGAGAGATATGGTGTCTTAAGATGTATTTATTATTTCACATGGTTACAAACATTTTTTGTGTTTGTACATTTACTTCGTGTTTGTGTGTGTGCTTGTGTGTATGTATTGGGAGTGAAAAAAAAAAATCAACAGTGGCCCATGGGATGGAGGGCAAGGGGAGTCACATTGATGAAGGCAGCTTTAGAGCATTGCAAGATGCCAGTTATGTCCAGAAGAGGCAGATTTTACACCAAGGATGAGCAATTAATTTTTCCAATGTACCACATGAGAAATTGTGGAGAGCTGAAGCAATACACTGAACCTAATATCCACATGTTGAGGGAAGAGGGAGCACACAGCCTCACTTCAGCCCAACCACTACTTTTCTATCACAGATGCCAAAAAATTATCTTTTTTAAAAAAAAATTGATTTATATGCCGCCCTTCTCTGGAGACTCAGGGCAGCTTACAATGCGTTAAGCAATAGCCTTCATACTTTTGTATATTTATACAAAGTCAGCTTATTGCCCCCACAAACTGGGTCCTCATTTAACCTACCTTAGAAAGGATGGAAGACTGAGTCAACCTTGAGCCTGGTGAGATTCGAACTTACAGTAATTGCAGACAGCTGATGTTAATCACAATGCTTTTAGTCTGCTGAGCTACCAGGCCCTCTGGTCTTCTTGCTAGCTGACTAAATAGCAATGGCACTCTCTAAATGGCTTATAGCAGTGATGGCTAACCTTTTCCGGACCCAAAGTGCCCAAAGCTCGCATGCCCAGTGCCTGAACCCCCAAAATGCAAGGCGTGCATGGCACCCTGCATATGCGTGCATGGTCCCTGTGCATGCGCTGTGCATACGTGCACCACCTCCACATGTGCGTGTCACCTCCCCGCATACCCCTGTGCATGCACAGCAGAGACCCGAAGACCAGCTGGCCGGCAGGAGGCGTGCACACGTGCAGCAGAGCTGAACTGGGGTGATGGATTGCGGGCCATCAGAGAGGGGGCTGTGTCACCCAGTTCTCCATCACAGGCTTATAGAGTCAGCCTATTGCTCCCAACAATCTGGGTCTTCTTTTTCCCGACCTCAGAAGGATGGAAAGCTGAGTCAATCTTGAGCCATTGAGAATCGAACTGCTGGCAATCAGCAGAATTAACCTGCAATACCGCATTCTAACCACTATGCCACCACAGCTCTAAAGATATGTGATCTTCTCCCATCCCTGTGGTGCGCTTATTTACATTTTTATTTTCTAACTTCCAATTGACCTCACACGAGCCAGACAGGGCTAGATGTGGCCCCCAGGTCTGGTTTATGCTGTGATGCTGCATTCATTTAACAAAAGCAACAAGATTCTATGGACACCACCAGAAATGGAAGTTTTTCCTCTGGTCTACTAGGAACAATGTGTGCTTGTAGATTTTGCCTTCGTTCAGCCAGATCAGTAAAACAACGCATGCTGCGTTTTGGCTTGCGTGTTAGTTCTCCCATGTGGTATGTTTCAGCTATTCTTTGGTTTAATATAATGTTTTTCAAACTTGTCCACTTTTAAGTTGAGTGGACTTTAACTCCCCAAATTCCCTAGCCGTGCTACCCGAGTTGGAAGACTACTACCCTAGTTTGAAAAACATGGATCATTAAATAACTTATGTGCAAATCATATGTGCTTTTGTAAATTAAATTTGATGCCGGCTTGGAAGGAGTAGAGTCTATACCACAGGAGCAGAACATTGGAGTGATTACAGGAGAACTTTCTGTACTTCTAGCTAAAAGATCTTGCTTTCAATGATGTCCAAGATTTTTGAAACATAACCTTCCATTGCATTTTGCAGTGATCCAGTTTTGCTAGATTCAGATTTAAATGAAAGCAGTGGATGGCTACCTTGAAATAATGTTTCATACAGTAGAGCCAGTTTGGTGTAGCTGGCCTAGAAATCAGGAAATTGTGAATTCTAGCCTTGCCTTAGGCATGAAAGCCAGCTGGGTGACTTTGGGACAGTCACTCACTCTCAGCCCAACTCATCTCGCAGGATGGTTGTGGGGAACATAGGACGAAGGAGTATTTAATATGTTCACCACCTAGAGATTTTTATAAAAATAATAAAGCGGGAATAAAGATAAATAAAAATAAGTAATTGAAGGGGTTTATTCCTTTAGGTGTTTTCATGGCAGAAAGTTTCAATCTTCTGAATAGTTAAGTTATAAGGTCTCCGTTATTTCAAAACAAAACAAAACAAAACAGTTGTTGGATACAAGAAGGGCAGCAAATAAATTTTCTAAATATATTTTTTAAAAAACTGCTAGTAACACACTTTCTAAATTGTATAGGAGCATCTTCATAAAAATTACTTTCAAATCCATTTAATATAGTAATCTTATTAGCCAGATAGCCTAAACCTGAGAGAGGGATTTTGCACAATAGGTAGTGATTCCACCAAGGCCTGGGGTTTTGTAAAATCAGTTTCCCATGCAGCAGTGCTTAGTAGGAAGATTGCTTTGGAAAAAGTTTTTTTTCTTTTTGAGTAAAGATTTTGTTCCTTGGACACTTTCAGAATCATTTCATCTTAGACATTTCTGCCTGTCTCATACAACCCACAAGGGGGCACCCCAGGCTAGTTGACATTTAATTTCCAAATAGCTTTAAATCCTTTTTGTACAAATGCTTGCTAATGAACACTGAAAATAAGCAATTTAATTTTATTCTTACAAATGCCAGCTCAAGTATGTTTGCAACTGAATTCCATTTTAAACCATTTTTCCCTTTAGATACGTATAAATGGTTGGAATTTGGAGTCCCAACAATATCTGGACATTTAAAAGTTGTTCATCCCGTGTCCCATTCACACACCCTAGTTCGCAATCTTTATTTTCTATCACAGTGATGGCGAACCTTTTCAGCACCAAGTGCCCAAACCGCATGCATGCGCGCGCGCTGGAGTGCCAGAAACCCAAAAACCAGCTGGCCAGTGCACGCATGCCTGTTTAGGAGCTGTTTTCCGGCGCTCCGGCACCTGCAAAGAAACAGCTGGCCAGAAACCAGAAGAGCAGCTGGTGATTTTAAGATGGGACCCACACAGACATTCTAAAGTAGAATTTTTACACTCCTGTTCCAAAGCTTTTGGGCTTCCTCTATGGCATTTGAATGCTGTGCATACTCCTTCAGTTCTAACAGTTAAAGACGAATCGAAAAGGATATTTCTATTCTTAATGAGTCTTATAAAATTGCTGTTTTACCAATTGCAATTTAAGCCCTCCTAATTTTAAGAGATACATATAAAACAGTTTTCCAGAGTTTTTGTTTTTTGCTTATCTTATTGGAATCCGGGGGAACAAAAATATAGAATGGCTGGTAATTTTTTTGTGTAGTGACCCAGAAAGCACTCTTGCAGTTACAAATTTCTAACGTTTAATATCCGTGTGTGACATAAGGTGTATTCACATGAGTTCCCATAAACATTCATCTTTAATATGCTGAGTACCATGTGTCCAGTGCTGGGTTTCAAATTTTTTTACTACCAGTTCTGTGGGTGTGGCTTGGGCGTGGCATGGCTTGGTAGGCATAGTTTGGTGGACGTGGCAGGGGAAGGATATTGTAAAATCTCTAATCCCAACCCACTCCAGGGGAAGGTTACTGCAAAATCCCCATTTCCTCCCGATCAGCTGGGACTCAGGAGGCAGAAAATAGATGGGGGCGGGGCCAGTCAGAATTTTTACTACCGGTTCTCTGAACTACTCAAAATTTCCACTACCAGTTCTCCAGAACTGATCAGAACCTGCTGAAACCCACCTCTGTATGTGTCCCATTACAATTTGTGCAGAACTCCTCTTTAGAACAATGGATGCAAGCTAGATTCTTCCAAATGTGTTGGTCTAAATTTAACACCATGGAAACGGTTGCCCATCACTTTTGAGGAAAGCACTTGGGCACAGATAGTCTTAGGGCAAGGATCGGAGCAGGGTTTGGCAAAATTTGTGGCCTGCCAGATGTTGCTGGACCAACACCGAGGAACATAAGCGCTGGTCGCAGCTGGGATATTGTGGTTTCTTTGCTAGAAGAAACCTGGTTCGAGAATTCCTAGATGGCAAGTTCCCACATTCACAAGCCCTAATTTTAAATATTGTGAACTTGCTTAACTCACTTAAAACAGGAATACGGGGAGCCTCCCACTTTATTGCAGCTGTCCAAAAACGGCAACGTTTAAAAAATGTACACTTGGTTTCATATGTGATATATTCGTTCACCTTCCTTGCAGAATGAAGAACAACGGGGGTGCAGGTGGGGGGCGGGGAGAGAAAGCTGGTAAAAGCAGGGGGGAAAATAGGTTTGTATTAAAATCCCCTCTGCACTTAGGGCAGTAAATTACCAATGGATTCAAAATGGCCCATAAATTGAATATTTTAGTGTAAGTGAAGTGAGTTCCAGTGCTCTAAAGTGACTTTATAGCGTATTTCCTCTTTTGTTCCTCTTAATCATCCAGGTCTTCCGAAAAGCATTTCATCTGCCCGATAACATAATGGTGCTAGGAGGTAAAAGTTGCTCATTTGTGTTTTTAAAAAAGGAGAATGAGAGTGATCTCGGCAGTAATGGTGTCTTCTGATGATGAGATGCTTATGCGCAACTGCTTTCAAATGGGTTTTAATTATAGAATGGCAAACTCAAAAGGCACTATGTCTATGGGAGATTCTCAATCATCCAGGTCACGGTTGTCCCAAAGGTGCTTTGCTCCAAGAGGCAAAAGAGAAAACAAAGGAAGTCCAGTTGCCTCTTGGAAAACAGTACCTTTGGGTCAAAAGGCTCTAAGAATCTGGTTTGTGAAACTTTGATTTTTGTTTTTTCCCTCTCCTGTGAAAAACACCGGGAACTAGCCTATTTTAAACACAGCAGCAACCCTTCCCTAAGGATCAGTGGTGGGTTCCTACTGGTTTGGCCCGGTTCGGGCGAGCTGGTAGTGATGATGGTGAGCTGAGAGTGAACCGGTTCTTTCTGATGGTTAGATTGGCCCTCCCACCCGCCCCTGCATTATAAATACCTTATATTTGGTTGTTTTTAGCCAAGCTGAAAGGCGAAGCAGAGCGGATTGCCACGTCTCAGCTGTTCTGTAATACGCTGCGCTTGTGCAGAGTGCAAGTTTGGCGTGCGTGAAGCGCATGCATGATGTGAACCAGTGGTAACACCGGTTGAAACCCACCACTGCTAAGGATGGAAAGAGTTTGTTCATAGGGAGAAATACGTTACAATAATACTTGACCTGCAACTGCAATGAACCCCAAATTTTCATCATAAAGCATGATTGTCACAATTTAAGGCACCCACATGACCAACCCAGGGGGATTGGGCAGTCAAGATATATGAAATATAAATATAAATAAATAAACCCAATTTTACGATATTTGCTGCAATCATTAAATGAACACAATGGTCGCAAAGTGAACTCTGCAATACTTAAGCCAGGCGGGCCCAACTCATGGCTTAATGGGCCACCTGTGAACCTGGACATCTTATAATGCAGCCCCACAAGATTGTAATCTAAAAAAATATTAAAAAGTAAAAGAAGTTTGCTATTTAACAGAATAATAGAGTTGGAAGGGACCTTGGCGATCTTCTAGTCCAACCCCTTACTCAAGCAGGAAACCCACTTTCATTCCAGATGAATGGTTTCCAGTCTCTTCTTACAAATTTCCAGTGTTGGAGCATTCACAATTTCTGGAGGCAAGTTGTTCCACAGATTAATTGCTCTAACTCTCAGGAAATTCCTTCCTAGTTCTAGGTTGCTTCTCTCCTTGATTAGTTTCCATCCATTGCTTCTTGTCCTGCCCTTGGGTGCTTTGGAGAATAGATCGACCCTCCAATTCTTTGTGGCAGCTCCTGAGATATTCATTATTATATCATTTGTATACATTAATTATGTTATAAGTGGCTCAAGACAATTCTTCATTACTCCATGCTGCCCACATAAGCAAAAAGGATGGGCACACCTGCATGAAGCGATCCCATTGTTAGCAATGGGTGCAGGTGGTTGTTTTTTTTTTTTTGCTGGGAATGGTAAGTAAAGACTGGTTTCCAGCAAAAAAAATGTCATAAATCCTGGTCACATGATTGCAAGATGTTGGAAATAGGTGTAAGTGCGGGCCAGTTGCCAACAGTGGTGAAATCCATTTTTTTTTTACTACCGGTTCTGTGGGCGTGTCTTGGTGGGCGTGGTGTGGCTCAGTGGGCGTGGTTTGGTGGGCAGGGGAAGGATACTGCAAAATCTCCATTCCCTCCCCACCCTGGGGCCAGCCAGAGGTGGTATTTGTCAGTTCTCTGAACTACTCAAAATTTCCGCTACTGGTTCTCCAGAACCTGCTGGATTTCACCCCTGGTTGCCAAGCATCTAAAGTGTGAATCCTGTGACCATGGGAGTGGGTGGCAGTGGAACTTTGAATTCAGGTTGCCAAGTACTTTTTTGCAGGTCTGTTGTAACCTTGACTAGTCTATTTTATTAAAAAAAAAAGTTATAAACAGCTGGACTGTAGGGCTGTCTTACAAAATAAGAATGAATGAAATTGGAAAGGCGAGGAGAGAGAAAAAATGGCAGTTCACCTTTTACGAAGCATTTGATCATCGTCTTAGTTTTGCAACTTGCCAAATTTCCAGACTTTTTTTACTTTTTCCCAAGAAAGAGGTACAGTACATTTGATACACTGAATTAAATTGTGAGAACATTCAGGCAGAAGAGGGCTGGGGTGCCACATCCAGGAAGGTTAACAGTAACAGAGTTGGAAGGGACCTTTGAGGTCATTTATTTTAGGTCATAGATTTTAATTGGGTTTTAAAAATGGGATTTTAAATTTGGGGTTTTAAATTGAGCCTATTATTTAATAATTTTAATAATTTTTAAATTTTGTCTGTCTTTGTGCTTTTAATCAGGCTGTACACCGCCCTGAGTCCTTCGGGAGAAGGGCGGTATAGAAATAAAATAAATAAATAAATAAATAAATTTAGTCCAACCCCCTGCTCACGCAGGAGACTTGTACTAGGGATTCGAACCGCCGAACTGCTAACCTTTCTGATCGGCAAGCTCAGTGTCTTAGCCATTGAGCCATGCACAGCCCTGGAAAGGAATCGCTCCTGACAATGGCTGGGTTTAGGCACCTGGATGGCCACCCCACCACATCCACCGGAGCACCGTCTGGCTTCCCGTTGTGCAATGTGGAGAAAGAGGCATTTGGAGCTGGGGGAGGAAAAGAGGGATCCCCCAGAACCAGAGTCCTTCCTCTTCCTCTGATTAATCACCTGGGATCTTGACCCAAAGACTTCGTGATTCAACCAGGGCAGTGGGACAAGTGTATCAGCACAGTGGTGGGTTTCAATTTTTTTTTTTACTACTGGTTCTGTGGGCATGGCTTGGTGGGGGTGGCAGAGGAAGGAAACTGTAAAATTTCCATTCCCACCCCACTCCAGGGGAAGGATACTGTAAAATCTCCATTACCTCCCCAATCCAGGAGAAGGTTATTGCAAAATCCCCATTTCCTCCCAATCAGCTGGGACTCGGGAGGCAGAGAATAGATGGGGGCAGGGGCAGTCAAAATTTTTACTACCGGTTCTCCGAACTACTCTAAACTTCCGCTATTGGTTCTCCAGAACTGGTCAGAACCTGTTGAAACCCACCTCTGTATCAGCACCTTCTCAGCTGGACCAGAAGAGGCCTTGTGCAGCTCCAGAGTCCTTCTGGAATCCAGGGCCTGAAGCCAGCAGGCAAGGAGGCCAACAGCACAAAGGTTGCCTGGTCACTAAGTGATTGGTTATAAACTGAGGACTGCCTGTAATTATAATATCCCAGTAATTGCAGGTAACATGTTTGCGCCTGCTTTAGCTGAACTGATAAACACGATCCCATTCAAAACGGCAAGAAATGGATTTGGACTCGCCAAAAAAAAAAAAAAAAATGAATTCCGTACTGTTCAGATCGTTTGACAAATGTTTCATAAATCAGTGCTGCAGAACTGAAACAATAAATACCCAAATTTAACATCATACCTATTCTATTGGGAAATGGTTCCTGCAGAATACAAAAAACATATTGTGAATCAACAAAGTTGTATATTATAGCAAGTATACAAAACACGGGACTGAATCCAAGTTCCGTAGAACAAAATTGTAACATGGTTTCATAACATATAGAATAGAATAGAATAGAATAGAATAGAATAGAATAGAATAGAATAGAATAGAATAGAATAGAATAACAGAGTTGGAAGGGACCTTGGAGGTCTTCTAGTCCAACCCCCTGCCCAGGCAGGAAACCCTACACCATTTCAGACAAATGGTTATCCAACATCATTAAAATTTTCAGTGTTGGATACTAATATAATCCCAGCCTATTGGCTGGAAACAGTGTTTGCTCTCTTTCCCCCCCCCCATCTTTTTTTTATTCCACTCTGAATGGTCTGCAGCATGTAATTTTCATCCAGCTTCTTGGAGAGGCATAGACATTTGGAAAAGGAATGTTAAAAAAAAACCAAAAACAATTAAAAACAGCAACTGGCCACATGAAGTTAGGTGGTTCTTTTTTTGTTTGTTTGTTTGCACTTTAGTAATTTAAGGATCTTCCAGAGAGAAGTGCAGAGCCAGTTCTCTGTTGATCATAACCAGGGTCTTGCAACTGTGAGCAATTTCTGTATATCCCTGTCTGTGCCAGAGGCTTTTTATTCACAGGCAGCGTGAAAGAAGCAATATATTTCTGGCTTCTGCTTCAAAAAGTATTAGGTATACTCTGGAAAGATATATTTGGCTCCCTCTAGCTCCCATCTTCCAACTTGCATGGTTAGATACAGGAGCCAAAATGCAGAACTGCTAAGCCAGGAGCTTTAGAATTGTTAAAGTACTTGTGATTTTAATACACAGAAACATATTCATTTGTTTTTATGAAGATGGAATGGAGGGGGGAAATGCTCCATCAATGGAGGTTTTTAAGAAGAGGTTAGACATAAGGTCTTCTGCTGTAGCAGGGGGCTGGACTAGAAGACCTCCAAGGTCTCTTCCAATTTTGTTATTCTGTTTTGGTGCTTAGGAACAAATTTCTCTATTTCTGGCTGGCAAGTGAGTCCCAGTTACTGACAGTTCTCTTTGTTTAGCTTATTGGCCAGGAAAAAAAAATATTATTTCAATGTGGCATTCCCTGCAAACTCAGAACAGGTGAACATGCCCTTATCCGGAGGGTCATGATGTCCAAATCAATTTGAATTTATTCCAAAACAGCCCAGAGTAGTCTCTGGTGTATTATAACTGAATTCAGAATGATGAAGAGACGTCCAGAAGAAGTCTCTAAATGCAACCCTGCTTTTTCTTCAGTGCTGAAATGCCCTATTTGTGAATAATGCATGAAGAGAAATTAAATGTGCCCAAACTTTTCAATCTCTCCAGGTTTCCACCTGTTGGTTTTCAATGTTGGTTTTTGCATTGATTCGTATGGTTTTCCAGCATTGATTATTTCCTCTGAACAATCGAACAGATTCTGATTCCTAGAGTTAAATTCAAGTGAACTTAGCAATGCTTCGGGATACATTTTTTTAAGGACCTATCCTGCTCCAGAGTTGAACTGTGTGATCAATGTCTCTTCTCTCAAGCTTTCCATGATTCATTGGCTGTTTTTAGCTATCTCTCCGTATCCAAATGTTTTATTTTGCCCAGGAGGGACCTGGTGAAATACACGTTGTCAAAGTCCTCTAAAAATGATCACTTCAAAACTCAAGTGTCATATAAATACAAGGACCTTTCAACTGACAGGATACTAATTTACCAATGCCTAATAGAATATTGTATAGGGGACGTGGTAGCTCAGTGGATACCGCGTTCACTTTGGACATTTTGGCAACTGGTGTGTATTTCTGACAGTTGTGATATCCTGGCAGAGGTGGTATTCAGCTGGTTTGGACTGGTTCACCTGAACTGGTAGCGGAAATTGCGAGTGGGCCCGCCCCCCTGCCCCTCCGGCCATCCGCCCAGGCTCCAAGTTGTGCTATTTAGGTACGTTTTTGAGGCCAGGCGCATGCACGGAAGGCGTGTGCAACAGCAAAGTGCATGTGCGCACACTCACATTTGTGAACCGGTAGTGAAAGTAAGTGACTTCCACCCCTGGGGGTCATGTGACTGCCATTTGCAACCTTCCCAGCCAGCTTGCAACAAAGTCAATGGGAGAAGTCTGATGTATTAGCCTTTAAGTTATTTAAAGACTGTGGCAATTCACTTAATGACCACGATGATTCATTTAATGACCATGGGAAAAAAGATGGTAAAGTCAGATGAATATTATGTAATAACCTCCTCACTTGGTGACAGAAGCTTCAATCCCAATGGTGGTTAGCGATCGCGCGGAAAGCGCATGCGCGAAGAGAACCGGTGGTAACACCGGTTGGAACCCACCACTGGTGGTTAGTCGCGGACTATCCATATATCCATGTAACCCCACTACCTCTGGAGCTAGGATTTTTGCTAGTTGGTTTCCAAATGACTTCAGGCAATTTCAGGCCGTTGATTACCAGCTTTAAACCAGATTAGGGCTCAGCATCTGAATATCTGTGAGACTGCCTTCTTGAGGTATGCTCAGTGGAGATCCATGTAGAAGGCTTGATCCCAGAGAATTTCACCATCAAGGACTTTGAGTGTGAACTTTCTCTATAGCAGGGATCTCCAGCCTTGACAACTTTAAGACTTCTGGACTTCAATTCCCAGAGTTCCTCAGCCAGCAAAATTCTGGGAGTTGAAGTCCACAAGTCTTAAAGTTGCCAAGGCCCTGCTCTATAGTAGATTGTTTTGCTGGAAGAGCATACAGTATAACCCTGTAGATAAAGTTGGCTGATTCCATGTTACAGTTTGGAAATCAATTAAGACCAGCTTTTCTAAAAGGCTTTTGTAGATGGGTAAGCTGTGAATAGATTTGAGTAGAAATAGCACCATCTGACTGGATTATCAAGAGTGTCATTATTTTGTTAGTTTTGATAATGTGGATTATGTGAGGAATGTAAGCTTCTCTGAGTCATTGTTGATTGCAATAGCAGAGCAGTCTTAGTAAAACACACACACATGCAGAGAGAGAGGGAGGGAGGGAGGGAGAAGCAGGATATGTAGTAGAAAAGAGAAAAGGTGGTTTTTTTAAAGAACATACCTTGGAGATGCATTGATCAGCTAGTAAAGTCCTCTAATGAAATATATGCTGAGAATTGGGGTAAAAGAATTTTATTCTTTTTTCTTGGCTGCCTTCAAGCATGTATATAGCTTCCTTCCTCCAATAGAATTAATAAAGACTCCACTCTCTTCCAAAACCAAGGATTTGTAGGGGAGGAAAAATAGACCACTTTCCCAGATGTGGAGGTTCAAGGGCTGAAATATGCTGGCCTGAGCTGCAAGCCTTGAGGGAAACATTGAGGCTTAATTAGTGTAGATCAAGGGTGTCAAACTCAATTTCATTGAGGACTGCATCAGGGCTATGGTTGACCGGGAGGGGGGGGGATTGGGTGGGCCTGGCCAGCTTGAGGCCACTTACTGGGTGTGGCTGGCTGGGTGGGCATGGTCAGCTGGCTGGGTGGGTGTGATCAGCTTGATGCCACTCCCCAAACTCCTTTTTGCATTAAGTAGACCGGGCCGAAGCCACTCTGGCCCGATGTTTCCTCTTCACATTGGGTAGACCAGGCTGAAGTGACGTAGGTAGACCAGATCAAAGTGACATGGGTAGACCAGGATGAAGCAATGTAGGCCAGCCCCTTACATTTTCCAGGATGGCCCCGCGGGCCGGATCCGACCACATTGCGGGCTAAATTTGGCCCACGGGCCTTGAGTTTGACACCCCTGGTGTAGATCATGCTTCAGAATATTTAAAACAAGCCCTCCTCCAGTCAAAGTGAGAAATGAGGAGCCTGGAACCAGACTCGACCACCTTATAAACCCAGGCCTGATACAACTGACTGGCCAGCATGAGAACTGGACTGCAAGTGGTCTGTAGAAATGGGCAGAAGAAGAGACCAGGATGTAAACTTGTGTCATTGTGCATTCAAGCAGATGCTTAGCCTTGGTAGAAGCTGCCCTTCGCCATAACAAAGGTTGCTTGTATGCGCAATAAAGCATCCTATCTACTCAAGCCAAGCCCTTTGATTTCCCATGAGAGCACTGAATTCCAGAGGAAGAATTATTGCAGGGGTCCGGGGGCCACCTCTGACAATGCAGGAATCAATACATGAGTGGTTGAAGTGCACACCAACATCTCCCACCTCAATCATCCATGTTTACAGCTGAAACGTCTCCAGCAGGGAAGCCTGTATACATGACAATGGCTTGGGTGTTGGAGATGGATGAGGCAGATGGAGCAAGCCCATATTCACCATGACAGATAATCACCGCATCCCTTCTCCGTGTTAATTCAGTGCATGATCAATTCGTCTGAAGAAGGCTAGAGTTGTGTCCTACATGGTAAGATCCACTCTCTTAAAGAGCTGCAAAACTCAGACTCGCTTGCTGGTGATATTGTCTATGTGCAAGGGTGAGAATTGAATGGCTTTGACAGCAAAGGACAGGCCAAGAGCCCATCACAATATGAAAAAGTTAGATGATTGGAGGGCTGCAGTAGTGCAGGGGTGTCAAACTCCGGTCCGCGGGGCTGTCCTGGAAAATGAAAGGTGCCAGCCTGCGTCGCTTTGGCCCGGTCTACCCAGTGCAAAGAGGAAACATCGGGCCAGCGTGGCTTTGGTCTGGTCTACCGAGTGTGAAGAGGAAACATGCCAGCAGTATGGGGAATGGCGTCAAGCTGGCCACACCCTCCCAATCTGCCACACCCACCCAGTCAACCACATACACCCAGGTCCCCCCCTCCCGATGTCAACCAAAGCCCTGATGCTGCCCTCAATGAAATTGAGTTTGACAATGAGTAGTGAGTTTGAGTTTGAGTAGTGGAATTCATAGCTGCTGATATATAACCTTTGGCAGAGCAGAGGTCAAAAGCAAATTTCGATCTACTGGTAAGGCTTTCAGTACCTACTTCAAATACAACCACACAGGTATTGTGCCTTCCCATCTGGAAAAGTGCTCTGAATAGAAGAATGCTTATCCAACTTTGGCTTGTATAGCTTTTGTGAAGAAGAATTTTCACAGTTGCAACAAATTCAGAATTCTTAGCATTCTTTAACCTCACACTTTGCTTTTTGCCCCTGGCTTCATTTGCTGGATCTCAACTTTCCTAGTAAGAAACAAAATGGACTTTTCAGGCCTCCCATTAACATCCTGGCCAACCCCAGAAAGGTAGGAGCAAATGAATTAAGCCTCTGGTCTCTCATCTGCATAGAAAAAACTGGGTTTAGATCCCAGGGCCTGGAAGTGATGCATGAAAACCATTTGTCACTTGTGTGTAATTAATATAATACATGCCATACTCCAGTGTCTAGCTGTAATTACAAATCAGGCAGACAGAACAGTATGGAGATTAAACAAAGTGAAGACAAGATGCTGAAGAAACATATCAATTGTCTAGGGCAAAGGATTGACAGAAAGAATAGATAGAATAGAATAGAATAACAGAGTTAGAAGGGACCTTGGAGGTCTTCTAGTCCAACCCCCTGCTTAGGAAACCTGATGACTAGCTGGCTGGCCCGTGCATGCCTGTTTCTTGGACTGTTTTTGGCTGTTCTTTGGGCTGTTTTCAGGCCGTTTTTCGGGCCATCTTCAGGCCGTTTTTGGGCCGATTTTGGCCTGAAAGACAGCCTGAAAACAGCCTGAAAATGGTCTGGAAGATGGCCCAGAAAACAGCCCCCCAAAAGCCTGTTTTTTGGCCATTTTTGGGCCATTTTCAGGCGCTCCAGCACCTGCGAAAAACAGCTGGCTGGCGTGCATGTGCATGCCAGAAACCAAAAGAGCAGCTGGCGATGGCGCACATGCCCACAGAGAGGGTTCTGTGTGCCATCTCTGGCACCCGTGCCATAGGTTTGCCATCATGGCCCTATACTATTTCAGACAAATGATTATCCAATCTCTTCTTAAAAACTTCCAGTGTTGGAGCATTCACAACTTCTGGAGGCAAGTTGTTCCACTGATTAGTTGTTCTAACTCCCAGGAAATTTCTCCTTAGTTCTAAGTTGCTTCTCTCCTTGATTAGTTTCCATCCATTGCTTCTTGTCCTGCCCTCAGGTGCTTTGGAGAATAGCTTGACTCCCTCTTCTTTGTGGCAACCTCTGAGATTTTGGAACACTGTTATCATGTCACCTCTAGTCCTTCTGTTCATCAAACTAGACATACCCAATTCTATATGCACAGCCATAAAGAATGGATGCTAGAATGGCCTCCCCATGACTCCCCATTCTTTATTTCTGGGTTTATTCTCAGATTTTATCACCAGCCAACTGATCTTGGTCTGTGAGTAGAACCATTCCCCTCTCAATTTAACAGACTTGGAAAGATACCCTAATGGGCACAGGGTGATAAGCATGCCTGCACATTCTCATCCTGAGGGAGATGATGTGGGTGAGTAGAGCCCCATAAAGCACCGCTTGCTTCATAAATTCAGAATACCCCACTTCTCACTAATATTCCAGAAGGTCATGGGAATGTTTCCTTTTATCCCTTGTTACAATGGTATGAACGTCAGGTGTTTACGGGGGAACTCAATGACTGTATTGGTGTTACTGTAGACTGGATTACTTGATTTTGATTTTATAACTGATTTTGTAATCTAATGTAGTGCTAGTTTCTTAGACCCCAAACAGTGAGGTATATACTTGTAATAAAACAATAAACAGGACTGATACATATTATTATTGAGAGCAAATGTCAAATGTCCTGAATATTCAGCCACAGGTATCACTGCCACGGTAGCATGTCATCACCTGGTTGTAGTGTGTAAGTTAAACCATGTTTTGATGAGGAAGGCAGCTTCTCAGACTTTGCATTTTGCTGTACTTTATTCACTACGGTCATTCTACAAATAGGTCCCAAGGAAGATTGTCAGATGTGAAAAAGCAACTCTTCAAGATATATTTTGCACTTGTTTGTCCATTGCAGTTAGCCTTGATGTAAAGGATTCATTTACTCTGGGAGTATTAGTGATGGGTTTTTTTTTACAAAACCAGCTCAGCTGATTAGCAATCTAAGGAAGAAAGAAGAAAAGATTGAAAGGAAGATAATCACTAGAACTATTTGATCCCTAATGGTGCAGCACAGGCTGATTATTTTTGTCATAGTTCCTTATATATTACCAGCCTTTTCTGGTGCCCTCCTAGTAGATCAGGCTCTGGGATCTATGTTGGAGATGGTGGGAGATGAAATATGATGTATCTAGTGCAGGGCTGTCAAACTCGTGGCCCCGTGGGCCGGATGCGTCACGCGCTGGGCACACCCATGCCTGGTTTAGCAAAGAGGGAAAAAGTCACAAAATGTCACGTGATACCGCCGTGACAACACGAGTTTGACACCCCTGATCTAGTGGAATCAGATTGAATAACAAAATAATAGCGTTGGAAGGGATCTTCTAATCCAACCCCCAAGCAGGAAACCCTATTCCATTTCAGACAAATGGTTGTCCAATCTCTTCTTTAAAAACCTCAGTGATGGAGGGTTTGAAGGCATGTCCCTCAACAGATTGATTGTTCTCACTGTTAGAAAATTTCTTCTTAATAGAATAACAGAGTTGGAAGGGACCTTGTAAGGCATCTAGTCCAACCCCCTGCCCAAGCAGAAAACCCTACACCATTTCTGACAGATGGCAGTCCAGTCTCTTCTTGAAAGCTTCCAGTGATGAAGCTCCCACAACTTCTGAAGGCAACTTCTGTTCCATAGGTTGATTGTTCTCACTGTCAGAAAATTTCTCCGTATTTCTAGGTTGAACCTCTCCTTGATTAGTTTCCACCCATTATTCCTTGTCTGGCCTTTGGGTGCTTTGGAAAATAGGTTGACCCCCTCCTCTCTGTGGCAGCCCCTCAAATATTGGAACACTGCTATCATGTCTTTTTGGTTGGAGAAAGCTTTGATGTATTTCATTGTGTACTGAAGACTGGGATAGTTGGGTTACCTATCAGGATATCTTTTAGAAATGTCAAGCAGTAAGATGATGTAATAGTTTTGTTTGTGTAAATTAGCTAGCTATGTAGATAGATGATAAATAGATAGATGGGTAGGTAGGTAGGCAGATAGATAGATAGATAGATAGATAGATAGATAGATAGATAGATAGATAGATAGATAGATAGATAGATGGATAGATATAATAAAAATTGCTATAAAATTGGATCTAACTTGACTAATGACCACAGTGACTTACAATGGAAATTTCAATACCGATTATGGTTATAAGTTGAGGGCCACCTGTCAACAGAGGCATTTATCCTAAAAGAAAAGACAAGGATGGATCTTAAGAAAACTGTATCTTTTCCATTTCTCCCATTTATCTGCAGTGAACAAAAAGGGAAGGAAAGAAAGAACAAAGCCCTGCTTTATCCCGTTCTGACTATTGGTTTTTGCTTCTGAATTCTGTAATGTGAAGCATTGCCTAATTCACTGAGAACATTAAGAGGAACAAGGAAATGATTAGGGAAACGAAGTATTAAACAGAGCCATTCATCTGAAATAGAGTAAGAGAGGGGAGAAGGCTTGGTATCTCAATCACACCTGGTTTATGGCCAGCAAGCCTTGAATTTGTGTGACAGCAATCCAGGGCCTGACACAGATTGCATCATAAATAACCCGAGTTCACAATGGTCAGAGAGAATTTAAATGAAAGAGAGGAAAGAAATGAGGAAACAAAGAAGTAAGGCCAGGACTGATGCTTTGACATTTAAATACCACAAAATAAAATAGGAAAAGGCTAGTGAAGCAAATTCTTTATTACATATCAACAACCCAGACTGGATAAAACTTCTTAAAACATACAAAGGAATTACTTAAACACAGCTCAGTTTTGGAAATTATTACTCATAATGTCTTAACAGGGTCTAATTATATGTAATGTGTCATTTATGTTGTTGAGAATTGTTGCCCATTGGGTAATACAACAAATAATAAAAAGCATTTTTCTGGGTTTTGCCCAGGGGTGGGCTGCTGAGGATTTGCAGGGGTTCAGGAGAACCTCTAGCTAAGATTCAGTGCAGTTTGGAAAACCCCCAAATATCACTCCTGGCTGGCCCCGCCCACCCCACCCTGCCCCTCCCCTCCCAGGAGTCCCCAAGTGGCCTGTTTTGGATGTAGGTAAGTGCAGGGCATGTGCGGAGGCTTGGGGAAGGCAAAAAACAGGTGTACCGGAAGTTTGGGAAGGCCGGAAATGGGCCCGTTTCCAGCCTCTAGAGGGCCTCCGGAGCCTGGGGAGGCCGTTTTCGCCCTCCTGGAAGCTCGAGGAAAGCCTCCAGAGCCTGGGGAGGGCAAAAACGCCCCCACTCTTCTGGGGTGCAGGAGGCCGACTAGGCCACGACCACCATGGCCACACCCACCTAGCAACCGGACAGAGAACCCCTTGCTAAAATTTTTGAAGCCCACCCCTGGTTTTGCCCCAAATAAATCACAACTTCTATTTTAAGACTGAGGGCTTGCTTGAATAGAAGGGGGTAAACTAGGATGATACCCAGCACTCAAACTGGCTTATTTATCACAAAGCTGTCAGGTCCTATTTTTATTAGGGCATAACTGTCTACATAACCATGAATACTTTCTGAACTGCTATGAAATATGTGAAAGAGTTTGTGAAATCAGGGATGAGTTGCTTTCTCCAACAGCTATGTCCCGAATGAGTAATGTAATCTAGGATTCCCAAACAATGGTTTATAGCTAGAGGCCTGTGTGCCATGTGGGTATCCTAAGCCTTGGATTTGCTCCATCAAATACTCTTCCAGTTGTTACCTCATCATTCTTAATGTGGTAGAAGAGAGAAACAATGATTTTCACAAAAAGTAATTGTATAACACTTTGTTTAAATTAATTCAGTAAGTTTTTGGTCCTAATCAATTTCTTCATCTGTTCCTGCCTTTTTCTTGTCTTGGCCATTTGGTCATCATAAGACTAATCAATCAATCAATCATGATCTAAAATCTTGCCTTGGTCCCTTATCCTTCTTGGAGTATAACCCCATCATGGTACTCAAGGATAGAATAGATAACAGACCTCAGTGACACCAAATTTGGACGAGCAACTTCCTCTGAAGATCTTTTCAACATTGGTTTGGCTGAGTATCTTGCTAAAAGTGTTGTCAACATTGCAAGAATTCTCTTTCCTCAAGGCTCTGTTGGGAGATTCCAAGCGCATCCAACATATCCTTCATGGGCTAGAAATCACTTCTATATGAAAACCTGTGGTGCTGTGGGCATTTAGGCGACATTACTTGCATAAGAACCACACACCGTTTACCATCACATTCTGCAGTTGTGCATGCTCCACAGTCACTATTGCAAATTGTTCTTTCTTTTATGGTAATCTTTCTTCATACAAAGCCTCCAAGGATAATTTTTAAACCAGTGAACAAGGGCTATTATGTAAGGAAATATGAGTCATAGAAGCACATCATATAGGCAAGAGAGTGGAACCATCAAGGTCATGTACTAATTGGAGTAGCTTCAGTCCAAGAAACATGGAATTAGAAGAATGGGAATGTTCTATTTCCATCTGTGAAATGTTGTAGTGTACTATACCTAAAGGGAGCATTTAGGACAGTGCAGCCATGTTGTTTTCCCCAAGGAATCTTTCAATCCAAGTTAGAAATTTCATTCCCAACCTTGATACATCAATGCCAACCTTCATCAACCTGCACATCCTCCAAATACTTGGACTTCAACTCCTGGAATTCTCAGCACTGGCTGTATTGATTTAAACCAAGATCAATGAATTGAAATTCATACATCAGAAAGGCTGGCATAAAAGTTGATGTCATGCATTTTGGCAAAGAGCCACACCCTGTGTCCATGTTGTTTCGAAGAGGCCCTTCTATTATAACAGTTCTTCTAATGCAGGTGTTTTTCAAACTTGCAAATTTAAGATGTGTGGACCTCAACTCTCAGAAGCATGGCTGTCTGGGGACTTCTGGGAGTTGAAGTCCATAAACCTTAGAATTGCCAAGGTTGTGAAACACTAGTCTAATGCATCTTCTCCAACTTGACTTCATCTGAATATGTTAGATTAAGCTTCATACAACAGTCAAGCTGGTCAAGTTTTCATCGAGGCCAGGGAGCTGGGACAATTCTAGTTTCCAATCTAGGAGGGCACTAGGTTGGGGACAGGATCTCTAGCTGATGGGCAATCACTGTGTATTCATCCACAGTCATCTGTCCATAAGATGGGACATTAAATCGGGATGCTTATTACAAAGGCACTTAAACTGCCATCTTTAGACCAAGAAAAACGGCACCTGGGTGTTTCTGACAGGGTGCAGGTCAGTCTCTGTGCGTGACCTGTCTGATGCTTGATGTCACTTCATGCATTTAGGAAATGGAAGGGAAAAAAATAAAACAAGCCAGAGAATAATTTTAGGCCTCTTGGAGAAGCAGTTATAAACTCCAGACTTTCTTTCTCAGGTCAGATGATTTTCTTTTTTCTTTTTTCTTCCCCAGTCTCTAATGGAAACAAATGTGGGTGCAGAAACACACAGGCACACATGCGCACACACAGAGAGAGCTAGGCACAGGAAGAAATCAATCCATCAAATGTCATTACAGATTTATTAAGCCTGATGTAGAAAGACTTTTAACATTTTCAGAAAGCATAAAAAGAGCACTTCTGTTCAGTCTTGTGCTTTGAAAATCTAAATATATTTTTTTATCATATAAATAATTCTTTTCATGTTTTTAAGTGCATCTGTTTTTTTTTTAATTATTATTCCTTCTTCAAATTTCCATTATACAATTGGCCCAAACTGAAGTCTGTCTCGACTGAAATGAAGCTATTTGCAAAGCTAATGATGTTGTGCAGCATGTCTACGGCAAGCCCGTATCAGTGAGATTTCAGAAAGGTAGTTCAATGAGGAATGCATTAAAATGAGGGACAGCCTCCAGCGAAATGATAATTGAACACACACCCAAGCCCTTAATGTCTGCAGTTGGGTTGCCTGATGCAAATTATGATAACATTTTAGATGGGAACAGTTGCTTTCCAATAACTGCCATGAAAAACAGACAGGTCTATCTTTTTTTCCCTCCCACCCTCTCTGCTATGGAGTGATGAATGGGCATGTTTCTATTTAAAAACAAATATATAATATATGTGTGTACATATTATTTTTTTTACTGTTGGAAAAGAACATTCAGGACTAAATGAGAATTATCTCTGCCTTTAGGACGCTACAATTAAAGACATCTGATTTGTTCAGCGATTCCATTTTTAATTACATCTATGACACTCGGGGCAATTTTATTTTCATGTGCGTATGGGAGGTGGAACAAGGTTTGAAGCATCAGTGGCAGCTGGATCCGTGGAAGGCAAAAAAAGTAAATATGGCGCTCAATACCTCAAGAAGCTCCACCTAATTTTACATGTGTTGTATAAAGGGGGCGGGGCTTCACCCCTGTTCCAGACACCATCTTGATATTTTTGACACACAGGTCCTTGCAAATTTATACAAGACAGCTAAATATCTTTCCCTCCAGCTTTACTAAAATTGTAAAGCTTTTACATAGGATGACGTTGTTTAACAGGAGCCATTGTTTTCTTTTTATCAGGAAAAAGTTATTCTCCAGAATAGGGAACTGGAATAATTCCCTTTATTAACAATTGGTTTTATGGAGAGACAAAGCAATTGAATAAAATGATACCCCCACTTTTTTTTGGGGGGGGGGAGAAAAAGGAATGTATTCAATAACTGCTGAATGAAAATATCTAACATTGTTTCTTTTCTTTTAAAAAAATCCCATTTATTTATGCTATTTACTACTACTTAGGCCCATTTATGTCAACACGGCAGGATGATGGTTCCTGAAATTTTATGTACTGAGATTTCAGAATCAATTTAAGATTTATTCTGGAGGAAAGTGTAGAGAAGTGTTCCAATTACAATGGCTCTTTTGTACTACAAATCCCATCACTGTCATCCATGTTACCCATTCATGATAGGAACTGTAATCCAACAAATCTAGAGTTTGCCAGCTTCCATTAGGCTAGTTTATAGTTTGCATCGTTTTAGATTCCTTTTGTACCGAAAAGAAGAAATATTTTTTTCTCTGAAAAAACTAGAAATGTGTGATGATTTTTTTTCTTTTTTTAAAAAAAATCAGTAGGTGGTGCTATATTCCTAAATATTACATCCTCATGGTTTAATTTTCTTCCCTTTTATTTTAACTATAAGGACCATTCATAATCATCAAACCAAGTGAAACATGGTTTTGATTAAAACAGCCTGTTGGCTCAATAATCTTAGTAATTTTAAAAACATCCTTAATGTGAAAGAACAGTACTACAATGTCAGCTGTGGCCTCAGGGCCCATTAGAATAGCAACAAAATAAATAAGAGGGAGAAATGTGAGGTCATGAAAACAAAATTAAGCTAATGTTTCAAATTTTGACAATTACAAATGGTTCTTCAGAGGAGACTTTCTCTCTCCCCTGCTCTCAGTTTTCTTTAAAGAGAAAAATAAAATAAAATAAAACCCAGGCACTATTCGATAAAACACAGAGAGGGTAATTGTACATGTTCCAATTGCTCAGGAGGGCTAAGTATGCCTTCAAACCAAAATTTAGGGCTTTTTTTTTTTCTTTTTTCCCTTCCTCCATTTTCATCATCACCAGAACTGGGCAGTTTCCTGCAAAGCTATCTTTTCCTCTTAAAATCCATTTTAATTTCTCATTGTGGAATTAACAGCTGATGAGGCAAGGAAAGACACCCGTGTGACTCAGCAGGCATAGTGGGCTAGAGGCGCTGGGGAAGGGCCTCTCTTGTTATCAAGGGTTTTCTTTGCGTAGGAAACAGAGACCAGCCAGCAGAACAAAAGATCCGTGTTCATTAACATGGCAATGGAGTTCATCATTTACAAATATGTACAGTACAAAAATGCACCAAAGGCTTCCATCTCCAGCCAGTTCAAGCTGCTGAGCGCACAGAAACGGCTTGCTTTTCCTTATTCCTACACCCCTCCCCTTTCCCAGATCCCCTTCCAACCCTTTGCCCCCACCCCCCCCACCCCAAATATACAGGCAATATAATCTATATACAGCATGCTACTCATAACAAAAATAGTGCAGACACACCAAAGCATTCTTACAGATGGATTGGCAATGATTTTGAGTTGTGGGGTGTGTGTGTGTGTGAGAGAGAGAAATGACTCTTGGAGGTTTCATTTGTATCGCTATTTTATTTTTATGAGGGAGATCTGATCTGAATGGACATTTGACATGTGTGTCTGTGTGGGTGCGTGTAGGTATCTGTGGGTGTGCGAGAGAGAGAGGGAGCGAGAGGGAGAGAGAATGAAAGCATGTCCAGGGCTCCTAAACCTGATCAAAGAGGGAGTGGAAGGACCTTTGAGAGATCTTGCTCATTGAAGTCTAGCTTTAAGCACCACTGAGATGTCATCGAAAATGTACTAAAGATCCAGTGAAGAACATTCTTTTTTTAAAAAAAATCCTAGAATATACCTTGCTGAGATGAAAAGAGCTTAGTTGATTTTTACTAGCCTTGCCAGCAAAACTTTGTTTGTTTTAAATAAGGAGTATGCTTTACAAATTGTTCCAGACAAATAGAAAAGGGGTGAAATAAAAAGAGAATTTCATGAATGATACTATTGTCCTGCCTACATGTCCCAGAAATTAAGAACTCTGCATAGATTGACATATAAAATTTAGCATATAGAATAAAATCCTACACTCTGAAACAGGGATGCATAACTGTTTTTTCCACACTCCCAAAGAAAATTGGATGAGGACCCAACAAAGTTTAAATCAGCGTTCATTTCATCTATCCATATTTAATTACATTTAAATGTTAGGATTATGCAACCCAACTCGGAGCCAATTTTATTAGGAAAATCAGTCCCATTTGGATGTCTGAACTGCATCAATTTGAGCGCCTTTAATTCAAATGCTAATATCTGCAAAACAAGTCCAGAATGGTCCAGGTAGAATAACATTGATCTGGAGGGATTACATTTGATTCAATAGTTCATTTGTTGCTTTGATTTGCAAACCCAATTTGAATGGGAAATCGAATTGAGTCTCTCTGAACTGACTCTTCGAATGAGCCCTATTAATATGATTCCTCTCCTCTCCACTCCACTGTAGTAATTTCATTTTTCTATCACAATTAAAATTATAGTTTGGAAACAATCCTTAAGAACTCTGGGATCCACACCCAAGACTTTTGGAGTCAGTCATAAATAGTCTTGGAGTTTGCATCTCTTCTCTAAAGAGATTTTTAGACCTCAGTGTTTTAGCAACTGTGACAGCTTTTCCCATTTTAGTGTCTTGCAGATTTGTTGCTTGTGAATTCCTAGAAGTTCCAATTTGAAGTGAGCACTTGCTTGAGATAGGCTGTATCTTGTGTACTGTAGTAGATGCAAGAACATAGAAATATACAAAAAAAATTTCAGGGTTTGTCTCTTGTTTCTTTTTTAGAAGAAAAAAGGAGAGTAATCCATTCTTATAAGGAAGTTTTTGTTCCAAAGGAAAAATCCCAAAATTTGCAGGGATCCTGCTATAACATTGAAAAGACCTTCAAAATTTGGATTTGGTTCAAGTTAAGACTTTGGACATATACTTTGTATAAATGCATTTATAACAATATGGGGAATCCATCTATTTGTAACTCACTCCCGGCTTGTAATGTGGATCACCTAGCAAGGGAAATATTTGAATATATCTTTGTCCTAGCAAGACAATTACCAATATGTGAAGACTGAGTAACTGAGGGGGAAGGGTTTTTGTGGGTTTAACAGAACAGAACAGAACAGAACAGAACAGAAGAGTTGGAAGGGACCTTGAAGGTCTTCTAGTCCAATCCTCTCCTCAATCAGGAGACCCTATACCATTTTAGACAAATGGCTGTCCACTCTCTTTTTAAAAGCCTCCAGTGATGGAACTCCTCTTAGATGTTAACATTTGTCTTTTATTTAGGCAAAGTCTGCTATTGCAATGTTCTAAAAATCTTTGTTTTGGTCTGTCATCTCTCTTTTGTACAATTAAGAATTCAAGTTGGAACAAACCTAAGACTAGCATGCATCTTATTTCACCAACTGGAAATGTGGGTTGTCTCTCTCAAGGTGAGCCTTTGTGGCAGAGTTTTTAAATCTTAGTAACCTTAAGGTGTGTGGCCTTCAACTTCCCGAGGCTGGCTGGGGAATTTTGGGAGGTGAAGTCCTCACATTCTAAAAGCTCCTGAGACTAAAAACACTGGCCTCTGCCTTAGATTTCTTATTTTTAATTCTCCTGCAAGATCTGTTCATAATTATTTTATTAAATGAGAATGACTCCCATTTTTATTTTATTTTTTGGAGATACACGCCACACTTTTCTCACAAGTCAAAACTTTCCAGAATATGAATGGTCAATAGGCGTCAGAAAAGGCATCCGGCCAATAAATGCTCAGCTCCATTCAGTTGCCCCAATTCCAGCAATTAAAAGGCAAGAAATGCATGAAAGAAAGGAATTTACTAAATAAATTGTGGTTTCTACAGTTATAGATTATAACCCAATAACATGACTGGGATGAAGTACCATTGTATTCTGTCATTCCTGTTTCATTTAGGGATCACGTCATTTACCAATCACATTTTTTTTTTTTTTGAGGGAATCAAAAAACAGGATAGAGCTTAATGGAGAAAGAAAAAGAAACATAACATGGCAAAATAACCTATAGATTTTCTTGAGTATAAAGAGAGATGGAGATGGCTTTTAAATCAAGCCACCAAGTACATATAATTTTCAGATGTCCATCCCATTTTTCTCTCCAATTTAAGAAATTAATATTTAACTGTAATTCCAAAGTAGTGGCTTGGTGTTTCTGCAAGACTGTGAGTAGAAATATAGATTCTGGGTCTTCTTCTATATTACAGAAAACAGGAACCTATTCATCTCTTCAGAGTTTCCTTTACATCCAATATATCACCACAGCTATGATATAACAAGAGGGATGTGGTGGCTCAGTAGCTAAGATGCTGAGCTTCTCGATTGAAAGGTCGGCAGTTCAGTGGTTCGAATCCCTAGTGCTGCGTAACAAGGTGAGCTCCCGTTACTTGTCCCAGCTTCTGCCAACCTAGCAGTTTGAAAGCACGTAAAAAATGCAAGTAGAAAAATAGGGACCACCTTTGGTGGGAAGGTAACAGTGTTCCGTGTGCCTTTGGTGTTTAGTCACGCCAGCTACATACCACGGAAACGTCTTTGGAGAGCACTGGCTCTTCGGCTTTGAAATGGAGATGAGCACCGCCCCCTAGAGTCGGGAATGACTAGCACATATGTGCGAGGGGAACCTTTACCTTTACCTATGATATAACAACTAGAACAAACATTAAGAATCAGGAGATCCTGTATTTCAATCTTACTATTGTTGCCTGGTCTGAACTAAAATATTTTATATCAACACCCAAAGGTGCTTTCTCCTATGAAAATTGAACCTGGAGATCAAGGAGTTGATAATCTGCAATGGACAAGGCCAAAACAGCAATAAAAATACAAGCTCAAAAGGTTTCAGGTGGATTCTGTGAGATCTCATGCAAGATAGCCAAATCATTTGTGATATCTTGGGAGACGCTTACAAAATTTCTTAAGATTTTAATGGGATGTTGCATGATGTCAGACTTCTTATATGACCTCTCAATAGGGTTTTGTCATGTTTACCAGCCATCGGATGAGGTTTCTCTTGAGTAATCCAACAGAAGTTGCCAACTTCTGATTTAGAGCCAAAATCTGCAATTCCACACTGAGATTTTCAAATATGCAGACTTTTATCATAGCCTTGGAAGACTTCTTTAAATCTAAAAAAAAAAACCAACCTAGAATTGAAAAACATTTAAACATTTCTCCATGTTTTTCATTACAGTTAGTTCTGACGTCGTTCTTCTCCTGTCTGCTATTTACTTACTTACTATTTCAGATATTAAAGGTTTTCAGTATCTGAAATAGTAAGAGGTCAAAGAAAAAAAAAATGGCAGGAGAGGTTGGAATTTGAAAAATGTTTACTGTATTTATATGCTGAAATGCAAATGTTCTATAGCTTGTATCAGAATATTACAATATCCTTATGGCAATGAATCACATGTATTTTTATACTTCTGTTCTAAAGAGATAAGTGTTAAATATGTATTTATATTTATTATGGTTCATCACACAGTCAGTCAGATGTTTTGACTGGATTTGGCATTTTTATGCTTCTGAAGACCTAGGATAGGCAGACACTGTTTGATAGTGTTAAAGATATTGTCGCAGGATGTAAGCTGTTCCAAGTAAAGCTGCCTTTTGCAATTGACTGGTGGTGATTTTATAAATGTCAGTGATGTTCAAGTGGTTCTCCAGATGTTTTGGGATTGCACCCAATATGTAAAGTAACTACTATTATTACCATTATTACTTATGTGTACATTTTTCTTGTTGATGGAATTTGTTTACCCATTTGTGTAGGAAGGTGAAATTTACATTTGCTGTAAAAATCTAATTCTGCTAAGTGTATTTATATCCTAGTACATATGGTGCTTTATTTATTGCTACATAATAATAAAAAAAAGATAATCTTTCATTTATATTGCTGCAAACATCTTTGACTAACAGTGTTCTATAACCAGTGTAAATGGTTATAGGGAGAGATTAATATGTAACATTGATTTTCAGAATGACTTTTAATCTCTTTACATTTCATAGAAAAGAAAATGAGTTAATGTTGAACATACTTTTCAAATAACGAAGGTACTGTCATATTATTCAGAATTTTGTATATTTTGTAATAACAATGTGTATGTTTAACACTATACAATATAGGAAATTAAACATTCTGAGGTTATATACCCAGGCAACTGCAGAGTTAAACTGTTTTTCAGATGATCATTTAAAATTTAGCTTCATTTTAATTCTTCAGTCTACATTGTTTTAGGAGAGGTGATTTGATTACCGATGGTGGTAATTAATTGTTTGTGAATTGCTCTGGACTGTTTGTAGCTTTAGAAACAGGAAAGGAAAAATAAGAATGAAAAGCCTGGATAGTGGGCATGGCATTATCTGGAGACAGCAAAAAAAAAAAAAAAAAAGAGAGAGAGAGAAAGATTTGGAGAAGATCACAAAATACAAATTCCTGCAAATAGGAATAAAACATCTGTGTCAAAGCAAAGCAAAGATAGTACCAATAGAGTTTTGTGCCTTGGTCCAATTCCAAAATATTTGGAGTATCACTTGAACACCATCAGCATTGACAAAATCACTTATCAGTCAATTGCAAAAGGCAGCTTTACTTGGAACAGCTTACATCCTGCGGCATCCATACCTCTAATATCATCAAACCACAGTTGCCTGTCCCCAGGTCATTGCAAAGGATTCAATCGCTGGATAA
This sequence comes from Pituophis catenifer annectens, assembly GCF_029215685.1. Lineage (NCBI taxonomy): Eukaryota > Metazoa > Chordata > Lepidosauria > Squamata > Colubridae > Pituophis > Pituophis catenifer. The sequence continues at coordinate 197,360,792 of NW_027256883.1, read as the reverse complement.
AAATGCCACACCCAGTCCAAATATCTGACTGACTGTGCAACCAACCATAACAATGACCAAAGAGACAATACCCTGAGCTCTATCCATGGGTTTGATGAACTTTACTTCAGCCCATTAAAAATGTTCTCCAGGAGTTCAGCAAGAATGAAGTCATATCAATTCACTTGCTTTACTAAATGATCTCTATTTTAGCAGGCTCTGTATCTGAAGTTTTATAAAAAGTGCCCTCTGTATGATCACTGATAGCATACATATTCAGGGCTTCCGTTTATTTAAAATTCACTCCTCCAAAAATTCCCAAACAGGCAGCCTCCAGGAGGGGTAATGGATTTGTTTTCATGTAAGTAGTCCTTGTCAAAAAAAAAAAAAAAAAAAGCACCATCCAGAATCAGCATTTCTTGCATATTTGAAGCCCCAGCATTTCTTCTTTCTTTCTTTTTATTTATTTATTTGCTTTTCGGAACAAAACGGCAGTGAGAATATTTACAAATTGACTAGACTGCTTTAAAGAGGTTACATCTGTCTAGGCTCCAATTTATTTAACACTTCCCCCCGCCCCCCAAGTGATGGAAATGAAGCTATAAAGTCATGTAGATGAGCCAATGCTGGCTATGTAGACCAGCTGGTCATGGTATTACGCACTACAAGTAATTAGGAAATACTCTGAGATGCAAGTTATTTGCAGCACATTTTTTCCCCCACCAATGTGGGCATGCAAAAAATGTGTGATGAAAGGAAAAGGCGTAATCTAAATCTTCACTTTCCCACCTTTTTTATTTTACACGCTGATCAGGATAATGATAAAAAAAAAATCTCATGTTTCTGAGTAAATCTTCCCAAACTGTAGATGCTGGTGACAAGGCTTTCTATTTTATTGCTGCATGAAAGAGTAAACAGCTTGGATATATAGTGTATCAATATGCCACTTGCTAATAAGTAGGGATGCAAATCATAAATATTCAGCTGTTTGATCACTGTTTTTTTTAATTAATGTTTTGAGGTTCTCTGATAAGAATAAAAGTGAGGATGATAATATTGAGCAGAGGCGGCTGAGAACGATGCAGTGATTTTCCCCTCGTATTACCTGATTTATATGACAGATAAACTATCGGTTCAACCAGGTTTGTAACAAGAAAGAATAGAAATCTGTGAGAGGGAGTAAATATTTGAGTTTAAGCATATTGTATAATCCAAAAATGAGAACAATGTAAGGAAAAAGATCTAAGTTGAAAATTCTATATAGTCTTGCATAAAGATTTGTGATCTGTGGGCAGCCTTTAAAAAAAAATTCATTTTGAGAGCTGGAGCCCGGGCCGGGGGATTGGGAGGGCCAGGGGGTTTCTTTGGTCATCTTCCTGAAGATGAATACCCATATCATTAGATAAACCTATCGAGAATTAGCCTTGTGATTGGCCTGGTGTCCTTTTGAGATGAAAAGTCTGCTGCATTATTTTGGTGTATCTGTTCTGTTCTACCCAAAATACCCAACATCTATGGCCCGTTTTCAGACTGAGTGAAAAGGTGTAGTTTTATAGTTAATTGTATCTGGACCTGTTTGCTCCTCAAAAAAGGTTCACTCCAGTGGTGGAATTCAATTTTTTTTACTACCGGTTCTGTGGGCATGGCTTGGTGGGCGTGGTGTGGCTTGGTGGGTGTGGCTTGGTGGGCGTGGCAGGGGAAGGATACTGCAAAATCCCCATTCCCTCCCCACTCTGGGGCCAGCCAGAGGTGGTATTTGCTGGTTCTCCGAACTACTCAAAATTTTTGCTACCGGTTCTCCAGAACCTGTCAGAACCTGCTGGATTCACTCCAAATATAATCCACTCCATTACTACTACTCATTATTTCCAAAGGGTAGAAAAGAGGTTTTGCAGTCAATGGTACATTACCTTTATCCCATTCAGAGAAATAAGATGGGTTTTAATTATGCCTAAACCATTAATAGGCATTGCTCTAATACCTTCTGCAACCAGCAGATCTAGAAGCTGAATGTTTATTTAGAATAAAAACTGATGTTCTCAGCTCTGCCAATGCTGGACTGCACTAGACAGGGGCTATGTCTAATTAAAATCTTAGTGTACAATACCAAGGATGAATGCAGTATATGGAAGGAACACGGTCATAGCTCACCAGCCCTAGTTGAATGGGGATCCTGAATCTCACATTTAGGCTCTAAAGCAGGGGTGTCAAACTCACGTTGTCACAGCAGCATCACATGACATATCGGGACTTCCCCCCCTTTACTAAACTGTGTGTGTGTGTGTGGCCAGTGTGTGACGCATCTGGCCTGTGGGCCGGGAATTTGACAGCTCTGCTCTAAAGCGTCTTCTGAGACTTTCCTGTCTCCTGAAAGATTTTGCAATATATACCTACCATATCTCACCAAGTCTGCAGAAGTTTTAAAGAACTACACTGGTTTCGGATAATTTTGCATTGGATTGCATTGATTTATTTCCACCTTTTAGCCCCAGACAGATGCAGACCCAATGACAGCAACCAAGGAGGCCTCTTGAAGGTCAGTAGCATTCTCCATTAGTCAGACAGAAAAAGAGATGCACTCATTGGTTTCTTCCTGAAGCCAATCTGTTTAAGAGGAAGTCTCCTACCTGTGTAAATGTTCTCAAGTCAAATTATAAAATGCATCCGTAATTCTGCTGATCGTTGATGTTTCTTTCTGCAATCTTTACCTCAATTTTTTATTCTTTAAGATCTAGCTTCCTCATGATTATTTCGGCATAAAGTTGAGTAAGGAAGGGGAGAGGCTGCAACCTTATCCCACTCCTTTCTCTATCTTAGGAAATAACTGCAGAAAGTTATCTTGGCATGCAAGTCATTGACATGAGGCTCAACTGGGGCAGCAATTGGCCAGCCTTGTCTTGCTCTGAAGCCTAGCTGAGTAAGCATGTCTGAACTAGGAAGGGAGACCACTAGTCAATCTCATGTGTGGATCGGGCAGGATCTGCAAAACTGCATGTTAATAATAAGCCATACTTAATAGTGAGATGGTACAGGTAATCCTCGACTTACAACAGTTCATTTAGTAACCGTTTGAATTTACAATGGCACTGAAAAAAAGTCACTTCTGGCCATTTTTCATGCTTACGACCTTTGTAGCATCCCTGTGGTCATGCAATTAAAATTCAAATGCTTGGTAACTAACTCATATTTGCAGCATCCCAGGGTCATGTGATCACCTTTTGCGACCTTCTGACAAGCCAAGTCAATCGGGAAGCCAGATTCGCTTAACAACCGTGTAACTAACTTTACAACTGCAATGATTCACTTAACAACGGTGGCAAGAAAGGATGTAAAACGGGGCAAAATTCACTTGGCAACTGTCTCACTTAGCAACAGAAATGTTGGGCTCAGTTGAGGTCGTAAGTCGAAGATTACCTGTATATCAAGGTTCTGAAAATCTTAATGTTCATTATTTGGCTGTAACTCAAAAACCAAAGTGCAAGGTGAATGGTAATGATTGCTATTATTCCTCCCATTTTTTACCTGTGGAGACTGAAGCCCCACCCAAAAAAAGCAGATTTACCTGGAAACACCTTGCAATCTTAAGGCAGAGGCAATATTTTACTCAGAAGATCCTCCCATCTATGCACAAAACCACCTTGTTCTATGTCAATGTCATTTTCAACTCCTATCAATTACAACGTTATCCACACAGAAGTGCTTCCCATTAAACAGAGCCTTCATTTTGCATTGCATCAAGCTACGGCAATTGTTAGAAAGGCAATGAGTAGATCTTTTTTTGGGGGGGGGGTATGGACATTTTATCTCCCCTAAACCCCAAAATAACTTCGATAGCTTCCCACCTCATCCTAATACACACAGCAAAGCCCCCACATGTTTCTTCAGGACATCATTGAATTATCCCCAACTTGGCTCTGTGCAACTGAATGGCTTCAGAGGAAATCCACACTAAATGCATCAGTTTGTCTGTAACAGCATCTCGCCATCCACAGACAGTGGCCTGGCGCAGCACGTGAATTGCTTCCATCTTAACCCATCCGAAGGCTCCGTTTGTTTCCAGTTGAGCTCCGTTCATTTCCAGTTGAGTAGGTTAAGCAAAGACAGACCTCACTGTTCTCAATTCACTTTATGATCCTCCTATCATAAAAAAATAATATCAGCACCTTGCTTTCATGTCAGGACTACATTCGAGCCGCTATTCCCTATGCTCATGAGTAAATCCCATAAAAGCTACTCGGTTGTATTGTCGCTATTTTTTCCTTGTGGATGATTGATTGATGGATGAGTGCTGACACTTCAATGAAGCTATTTCGACTGCCATCTCAATCCGATGATGTGAGGGGTATATTTTCTGTCCATGCCTCATTACTTCAGAATGACATTCCTGGAACTTCATTTACCTTTTTCCCTCCTTCCCTCAAGCGCCATATTTTTTTCCCCCATCTCGGTTATGCATGCCATAAAAAAAAAGCAATTTGCTATTATATGCGGCATAAGGGCAGAATCTTTCCCTAGGAGGTAAATAAGGAGGGGATTTTCCCCTCTTCACCCCTCCCCCGATTGTTGAATTTAGGGATCTTGTCAGAATTTCTCAGTTCTGATGGAGAAGCTTTCTTTTTAAAAAAAACCTGTTCTTGAAAACTGACGGCGACACAAAATGTGATGTGAACTATTTTGTTTACGTATGACTAGCTTTACCTTTCATTTCAGATGTTGTCTTTTACAGTATTTATTCTTCTAATGATTCTGTCTTCCTTCCCATGTATTTTTACGTGTAGGCTTTGGTTACAGACACAATTCACCTGTCTTTTGAAGAGCAAAAATTGCCTATTCGGTCTTATTTCTGCTTTGTCCTTATGCACAAGCATGTTTTCTCATAGGGGGTGGCATTATTATACTGGAAATGACAATGTGGGAAATAGAAGGTTATGCCTCTACTTAACCCCTACCCAAAAATGTGTTGTAGAATTTGCTCCATGAAAATGTCTTGGAAGGTTTTCTGAGTTGACTTAGAACCTGATTTTAATCTGTGTAATACAGTATTCCTGTTAATAATAACACATAATTAAGACATCCGTTAAAAATCCATAACGTTAATTTAATGGAGAAAATCTAATATGGTTCTATTGGAATTTTTACGTTAAATTAACTTTAACGGGCTTTTAATGGATGTCTTAATTAGATCTCATTATTAACGTGAATATTCCACAAATTAAAATCAGGACCTCCAAAGTTTTAATGGAAAAGAAAAGTTGAGAGGGACCATTTTAAAAACAAAACATTTCTCCCCTTTTCCTAGGCAATAAGAGAGTCTTTTGAACTTAAGCAGGAATTTTGAAAAGATACCAAAAGGCAATGTTTCTGATCATAGCTATCTAAAGAAGCAACAATAATGCCATGCACATCATAATGTTGGTTGCACAAAGATATCAGGAAGTGCATTGTTATTCATCCCCATCTCCTTCCACCCCCGGGTAAATGGAGTTTTTGTGATATTACAGAAAATCGGGGGGGGGGAATCTCCAATCTGCCCCCCTTTTTGATATATTGTATCTGGAATTTCTATTCCAAACCCATCGGAAAGTCACCAGGCCAGGGAAAGTAGTCTACAAAAATATTCTCAATAATATAGGCAAGAGATGACTGTACCACAGTTCACTGTTTTTAGCACTGAACACACACAATCTTTGCTGGCTTATTAAAAAAAATCCACTCCATTGCATACATCTTGAGAAAACAGAACAGTGGAGATTTTAAATAATAATCATTAACAAGAGAGAGAAGAAAGACAACATGAATTATAGATGCAAAAAAACAAAAACAAAACCAGAAATCCGTGTTTTTTTTTTTCTTTCAACAAATCTTTGGCAGCAACATGGTTAACCATATAACTATCTTGAACAACTTGCTGGGAAGATTAACGCTGTTCCGAGGGTTTTTTTTTTTTTTTTTGGCTCAGAATCTGTTTTAACTTCATAATTCTTCTACTTACGGTGATGTATTGATCCCTGGTGCAATGACTGGATTGGGCAGCCCAGGTGTGGGTAATAGCTGCACTGAGTTGAAACATTTCCTTTAAACAAACTATCCCAAAGGAGTTATAAATAGGAAATGGACATTACCATGAAAAGCAAAGCTTCTAGTGTGACTGCATCTTGTGGAACATGCCTCGACATTAAACTATGAAGAATTGTACTCCTTTTTTTTTTCTTCCCCCCGTTGAGTGTTACAAATTGACAAAATAAGTACATCAATGTTTTCAGTCATTATCCTACTTCAGCGGTACTTTGTTTTACTGACAGCAAAAAGGGACAGTGGAGCTCAAAGAGCCTTGGCGCAGTTTATCAATGAAAATCTAATATCGTCCATAAGCAGGGGAGTGGAAATCAATACTTCATTACCAAATTGTTAGTGAGGATGAAGAAGAATAGCTGGAGATTTTTATTTTTATTATTATTATTATTCTTTTGGCAGTCTTCTCTGTCCAGGTGGTTGGAAGTTCAATGTCAGAAGTGGTGCATCATGCAGAGGTGAGTTCAGAGCGGGCTTGGGAATTAAGGCATCGGTCCTGAAATTAGAAATGATAAAAACAACAATGCAAATAACAATGCATTCTTTCCCCCACCACCACCTTTAAGCCATATTTTGAGTTATGCACCATGAGAAAGGTGTCCATTTTGAGGGGGGGATGCAAGTGGGTAACAAAATCAATAGATCATCTCTTGAACACTAAGTTGCTTAGCAATAGCAACAGCACTTAGACTTATATACCGCTTCACAGTGCTTTTTCAGCCCCCTCTAAGCGGTTTACAGAGTCAGCATATTTCCCTCAACAATCTGGGTCCTCATTTTACCAACCTTGGAAGGATGGATGGCTGAGTCAACCTTGAGCTGGTCGGCATCGAACTCCTGGCGGTAGGCAGAGTCAGCCTGCAATACTGCATTCTAACCACTGCACCATCATGGTTCATCAAATATGTCCTCAAGGATGCATCCTACCATGTTTAATTTGCCCATGCTGGTGAGGTCCTTCTTTGGGATCAGAAGCCTGTTTTGTGATGATGCCCATTGATACATTTTTTTCTTTTTGGATAGTCAAGTTGGGGGAGGGAATGGGTTTGGTGGTTGACCAGCCCATGAAGTTCATACTTGTGAGGTCACTGGGACTTGAATTTGACTTGAAGGACAGTACTTTGAACCTCTTGGAGCCTGTTCTGCTGGTGCTGAGAGGGCAGAAGTTACTGGTGGATGAGCCCCAAGGATGAGAGGGTGCTGTTTTCTTTTCACTGCTCCCCTTTAATTCTTTTTCTCATTTTATTTCTTTTGGAGTTTCTTTGGGTACCTACTTTTTCCTCTTTACTTGTGACCACCCCAAAGGGGTGGGGGTGGGGATGGGTTCCTCAAAAGGCAACTGGACTTTCACGGTTTTTTCTTTGAAAATGTTTCGCTTCTCATCCAAGAAGGTTCTTCAGTTCTTCATCCAAGAACTGAAGAAGCTTCTTGGATGAGAAGCCAAACATTTTCAAAGAAAACACCAAGAAAGTGCAGTTTAAATTGCTTATGATATCCTTTCATAATGGGAAGCCAGATTCTCAATAAATTAATCTAAGAGCTGCATGTGACCTGAGGGGGTGCAAGTTGTCACCCTGACTTTTCAGTGTTGGGAGGAAATATTACTAAATATAGGGTTTAAAATCCAGTGTGTGAATGTTGATGCTTAATAGCATAATACATAAACAGACTTTGGACTTTGTGACCACAAGATATAGTGTTGGGCTACCAGCTTGGCTGGCTTCAAAAAAGGGTCGATCCATTTAAGAGAAATTCGTGAGATCACTGACAATTAGGCTTGATGGCAGTGGGACAACGGTGGAGGTCTTTGAGTAGGAGATTAGTAGGCTTCCTTGTTCAATCAGTTGGACACACTCTGAAAACAGACTGCTGCATTACCGGTAGATAAACTAGGGGTCCAATCCATCAATGTGGTGCTTACCGTATTTTTCAGAGTATAAGACGCTCTGGACTATAAGATGCACCTACCTCTTTTGGGGAGGAAAACAAGAAAAAAAAAATCTGCCTCTGCCTCCCAGCAATTTGCCTTCTTGCAGCAAACAACGGAGGCCTGCCCCGCAATAGTCAATGGCAATACCTGCAGCCTGAAACAGCTGAAGGTCGGGAGGCCGATTAGCTGCTTGTGCTAATCAGGCTGTGCTGAAGCTGAAATGGGCTGTTTGCTGCAAGGCGGTAAATTACTGGGAGGCAGAGGCCAAAGGGTGGGGACCAGTGTGTGGGAGGGGCTACATTCGGTGTATAAGACGCACCCAAATTTTCACTCTCTTTTGGGGGGGGGAAAGTGCATCTTATACTCTGAAAAATACGGTATGTGTCTCTCTTCTTCCCAAATCTGGAAGCAAGGAAGGTGCCATTCTTTTAATGTAACAGAAGAGCAAAATTAAAAGATACATAGGCTGTAATAACTGTATTGAACTAATTGTTGGGTAACAGAATTGTAATTAAATGTATTAATCATAACTACATTTAAATCATTTAATTAAAGCATATCCTGTTTTTGTCTTAGATCCAGTTAGTTTATTCTTTGGACTTTTGTTCATGGGGAAGTGGGCCCCTTTGCCTGATTGTCCACTTCTGGATAATGCATTCATTTGTGGGGAGAGATCAGAAAAGTAATAAAAAAAGAGATTAAAAAAAGACAAATAGTAAATATAAATTATGTGTGAATCCTTTGCATTGTAAGGGTAACGGTAAAAAATTTCCCTGTCCTGTCATATTGACTCTAGAGGGCACTGCTCATCTCTGTTTCCTAGCTGAGGGAGCCAGCATTGTCTGAAGACATTTCCTTCATCATGCGGTCAGCAAGACTATTTGCTAAGGCAGACGGAACACTGTTACCTTCTCCCCCGAAGTGGTACTTATTTATCTACTCACATTTGCATCCTTTTGAACTGCTAGGCGGGCAAGAGCTGAGGCAAGTAATGAGAGCTCACTCCATTGCACAGCACTTGGGTGTCGAACCCGGACTGTCAGCTTTCCAGCTGACAAGCTCAACGTCTTTAACTGCTGAACCATTGCACCCTTTTTTCCATTGTAAACCTGTCTCGTTCTGTTGCCCACAGGCCTACAATGGATTCTTCTGGAAGCGACCAGAGAAAGAAACTGGCTTGTTTTCATTGATTTTTCAGCCTGTTCTGGCAAGAAGCCATCACACATTTCGCACACCACAATAAGCCACTCTTATAGTGTGTCAGTGTGATAACCAGAAGGTATAAGCCAAGGTTTCCTAGCTAAGCTACAAGCTTGGTTTGCCACGTCTCTAAACACATCACCTCTAATTAGCTTTTGCTTGCATGATTCCCTTCCTGCCAAGCATTTGTTCCTCCATTTTCCTCCCAATGGTGCACAATCTTTTGCTGAGAATCTTTTTCATAGCTGCCTCTTCTCGTTTGTTTTCCCTTTCCTTAACTCCACCTTTCTTTATCTCAAGTCCACATTTCTTTAACTTCTTTAAACATCACCGCAATATAAAAAGGATGTTGAGATCCTGAAAAGAGTAGAGAAGAGCAACAAAGATGATTAGGGGGCTGGAAGTGAAAACATACAAAGAACAGTTGCTGGAATTGGATGTGTCTAGTCTAGTGAAAAGAAGGAATAGGGGAGACATGATAGCAATGTTCCAATATTTGAGGGGCTGCCACAAAGATGAGGGTGTCAACCTATTCTCCAAAGCTCCAGAGGGCAAGACAAGAATCAACTAATCAAAAACAGAAGCAACCTAGAACTAAGGACAAATTTCCTAACAATGAGAACAATCAACCGGTAGAATGGTTTGCCTTCAGAAATTGGGTGCTCCAACACTGGAGCTTTCAAGAAGAGACGGGACAGCCACTTGTCTGAAATGGTATAGGACCGTGATGGCAAACCTATGGCACGCGTGCCACAGGTGGCACGTGGAGCCATATCTGTGGGCACGTGAGCGTTGCCCCAGCTCAGCTCCAGCTGGCCAGCTGATTTTCGGGCCCACAGGAAGTTGGGAAATGGGCCATTTCCGATGTCCAGAGGGCCTCCGGGGCAGTGAGGAAGGCCGTTTTCGCCCTTCCCAAGCTCCAAGAAAGCTTCTGGAGCCTGGGGAGGGCAAAAACGGGCCTACCGGGCCCACCGTGCCGTCGCTTGCTAAAAGTGGGGGGAGTAGGGGGGTCACGCATGCAAGCGTGGGGGGCATTGAGTGGGGGCACACGTGCAGGCAACCCCCGCATGCTCCCACCACTTTTGGCACGCGACAGCAAAAAGGTTAGCCATCACTGGTATAGGGTCTCCTGCTTAAATAGGGGGTTGGACAAGAAGACCTCCAAGGTCTCTTTTGTTATTCCGTTATTTTTATTCCCATCTTGCTGTTGCTGCATCTCTGGATACCCTACAACTTTGCTTCCTTTCCTCCTTGGGCTTAAGATTCACCAGACTTCCATCTCTTGACCAGATTCCTCAGTAAAAGGTTAATCCAAAACGTTTTGCCTTTTGTTTCCCTTGCAAATCTGGTTTGTCTGTCTTTTAGCCCTCTTGCTTCCTTAGGGGAAAAAAAAAAGAACATTTGAAGACACCCAAACCCACTTAGGAAATAGTGCCAAAGCCTTCACTGTCACCCTCACTGTTGATGTCCAGAAGTACTTTATACTAAAGGAGAGGCACATAATATTGAAATATATTAATTTATGTAAGCTTAGATTTCTCCGTCAAAAACCTTTCCTTCCCCAGTAAAATGAGAAGTCAGAAATGGGTCAAGAGAGTATCAAACGAATGAGCTTTTAAAAAATTATTTCCTTTCACTTTTCCCTCATACTGCCATGAATGTTTCTTCGTTCATCACTGATACATTTCCTAAATGAAACATTATGTCAACCTTTCTTTGAGAAGGAACAGCAACAATTGTGTTGGAAATCTCAGCATCTCTACCTACCGATGGAAATGAAGCAGAAGAAAAGGCTACACTTCTGTTGATTTCATGCTCTCCAGAGCTTTTTCTTCTTTTTAACAAGGCAGCAACTATACAATGACTCCTTCAGACTTGCCAGGTTCTGCATGAAGCAGGATTATGCTACAGCTGCACTTGGCTAGTTCCTATGATTTGCAATACTGTAATGGGACCAAGAAAGGCTGAGCGCCAAAGAATTGAGGCCTTTGAACTACGGTGCTGGAGAAGATTTCTGCGAGTCCCTTGGACTGCAAGGTGATCAAACCGGTCAGTCCTAGAGGAGATCAAGCCTGACTGCTCTTTAGAAGGCCAGATCCTGAAGATGAAACTCAAATACTTTGGCCACCTAATGAGAAAGAAGGACTCACTGGAGAAGAGCCTAATGCTGGGAAAGATTGAGGGCAAAAGAAGAGGGGGACGACAGAGAATGCAGTGGCTGGATGGAGTCACTGAAGCAGTAGGCATGAGCTTAAATGGACTCCAGAGGATGGTAGAGGACAGGAAGGCCTGGAGGAACGTTGTCCATGGGGTCGTGATGGGTTGGACACAACTTTGCAACTAACAACAACAACAACAACAACAATAAATGGGACCAAGCTGATTCTTTCAAATCCTATAAACCAGTCAAGGTGCAGGAACTCTAGATCAGAGTTTTAGATGTTTCCCCAAGCTAGCTGGGGAAAGCTGAGAATTGAAGTCTACACTTCCACACACGTCCACACACACACGAAGTGAGGGAAGGCCAAAGAACACAAGGCAAACCCAGAAGAAGATGGAGAGACAACATCCAAGATACACTGCAACAGCATCAAATAAAAATGGTTGAGGCTACAAGAAGGGCAAGAACTGAACTTTATATCTCCCTCAATACCCAAAGTGGTAAAGAGGACAAGAAGGAGGAGGAGGAGGAAGAGGAGGAGGAGGAGGAGGAGCAGGAGCAGGAGCAGGAGGAGGAGAAGAAGAAGAAGAAGAAGGAGGAGGAGGAGGAGGAGGAGGAGGAGGAGGAGGAGGAGGAGGAGGAGGAGGAGGAGGAGGAGGAGGAGGAGAAAGAAGTCTACATATCTTAACATTACCAAGGTTGAGAAACACTGCTCTGTGCTTAGTTTTCGCAATGCCGGTCCAAATTAAGAAAAGCATAGAAAGAGGCATCCTATCTCCTTCAGGATGCATTTTTGATTTTTTCTGAGCTTAATATTGAGAGATAACACAAGAGATTGCCCCCTCCTCCAGTGACCTTTGTCTCACGCACTCTGTCTTGTCTTCCATGATTTCAAAAGGTCCTCTGGAAAGAGGTCATTTGTGATGTTTCTCCTTGGAGTTTAACTGCAACCTGGGAAGCCACAATGAAAGATCAGAAGCCCACACATATCCATTTATTACCTCCTAACTGAATGAAACGCAAGAACTTTGTACCAATTTTGGAGAACTTACCTAAGATGTCTTCTGCTTTTAGAGCTGCTAATTTCTTTTGTATGAAATTGAAGAAGAAGGAAATACTGCATGCATTCTTTGAGGGTAAAAAAAATGGCAGTTTCTGGTATATTTTCTCTAAAATGGGGGTTGCATTTAGCTCTCAAACAACTACTTTTTTAAATAATTCTGTATTGTTTGAATTGGAATTGAGGCTAAACCATAGCTGATAAGTTTAGCGTGTTTTGCATGCAGAAGATAAGAACCAAGTGAGTAAGTCTAATTGTCCTTATCTGGATTTTTTTTTTTTTTAAATAGTAAGGTAAGCCTACTGATAATTATGGAGAAAGGATGCAAGCTAGAGTATACCAATCTGGATGAGAGAGATGAATAACCTGGTCTGACACAAAGTAACTTATGAGTTCTTCTACACCAGGGGTCTCCAAACTTGGCAACTTTAAGTCTTGTGGACTTCAACTCCCAGAATTCCTCAGCAAAGCTGGCTGAGGAATTAAAGTCTTAAAGTTGCCAAGTTTGGAGACCTCTGTTCTACACTTTCGTACAAGTTTTTAAATCATAGACTAAAGCCACCTGATGCAGAAAAAAGATACATCTGAATGCTGTCTGTCCTTGGATGGAAACAACCTGGGACTCTCATGTACATGTACTGTTGAGTTCTATGATGGAAGAACAGTGGCATATAAAATGCACGAAATAAAAACAAATATCAAAGTCACTTAATTTGAAACCCGTAATTCCTTGGCTCATGTGCCGCATTGTTCATGTGAGCTGCATGATTATTTCGGTAACGATTTCCAATATATTGTCAAAGCTGAATATTTTCTTCAGCCAACAGACTGCAAGGCTACTCTGGAGTAATGCGGGGAGCGGGGGGGGGGGGGGGGAGGGGAGATTACAGTCAAAGTTTGTTTTCCATTGCAAAGCAAGATTCTTGGTAAAAACCTCCAGTGGAATTAGGCTTTGAAAAGGGATTCTGCATCTTTGAGTAATGAGACTGGGAAACTGGGAAAGCATTTCCCATTCACTCATTTCTCACTGTACGGCATTCCGATTTCATGACACTTCATAATAAATCATTGCTTATCACTCACATGGGAACATAACATGGCTCAAGTTAAGATTCGTTAGCGATTGCAGAGAAGAAACATGAATTGCTCTATATCAGAGCCTTCTGATCATCTTCCGGCCTCCTGCAGGCGTTGGTTTTTTTAAAAATATTATTATTGTGATATTTACTGTTGTTAAAGGCATAAATAAAAGAGGAGGAAAACAGAGAAAATATGAATAATGTAAATGAATTTATTAGGTTTATTTATGCTTTGATGTAAGTATTTGGCAATTACATACCACAGAAGTTTGTGAGAGACATAAGAAAGAAAAATTGGGTGGATTGAGTGAGAGACAGGAGAGAATGAGAGAGAGAGGGAGGGAGGGAGGGAGGGAGAGAGAGATGCTGTAGCATATAAATGGGATGTTGTTCAGTCATTAAGTTGTGTGCAACTCTTCACAACTGCATGGACCATAGCACGCTTGCCCCTCCTGTCCTCCACTGTCTCTCCAAGTCTGCCTAAACATATGCCCACTCTGTCGATGACACTATACAATTCAGGGTCCCCAACCCCTGGTCCACAGCCTTGTACTGGTCAGTGGCCCATTAGGAACTGGGCCATGCAAGCACATAAAGCTCCATTTGCACAAGCAGCAGACACACACACAAATCCATCCCCTTTGCTCCCCTACCACTTCTGCTGCCAATCTACAGAGCCAGATAGCTTGGGAAGCACTAATCTAATCAAACAATGGGATACTGGAAATCTATTAAGAGCATTCAGCAATGATACATGTACCTTGTTGGAGGAAAACTGGAAGGTGGGCCTTCTCAGAAAAAGCTCAGTTGGCAGTGGCTGTGAATAGGCTACCTTGATCAGAAGCTTCCATTTTAACTGGAATAAAGCATTTTCCCCTGATGTCTATAGTAATTTCCCAAACAAAATCTCATCTGATTACAGCTCACATTGCTATTAACCGTCTTATTGCAAAGCACTAATCCATTGTCACCAGCCTAGAAAGGATTGGCTTGGTATAGTAGGAATGCACCTCTATTGGGCAATGAATATGGTTGCTATGCGTAGAGTGACTTTTTCCTGGATTAGAGACCACAGCCTTCTTCACTGACCTACAGACGATGTAGGAAATGTCATAACATCATGAAGTAACAAACAGGATTTTTTTCCCTAACCAATTTGTTCTTTCTGGGGAGTTAAATGTTGGGATGGGAAAGGAAGTCTATCAAAAGACATATTTGCCCCAAATGACTCATTGGTTGGCAGATAATAACTCTATAACTCAGCCTGTTGGTCAAAGTGGTGCAGTGGTTAAAATGCAATATTGCACTCATTGCAGGCTAACTCTGCCCACAGCCAGGAGTTCGATTCTGACCAGCTCAAGGTTGATTCAGCCTTCCATCCTTCCGAAGTCTGTAAAATGAAGACTCAGATTGTTGGGAGCAATATGCAGACTGTGTAAATCACTTAGAGAGGACTGTAAAGCACTATGAAGTGGCATATACTGGAAGTCTAAGTGCTAATCCTGAGTCGCTCAGAATCGAACTCTTGGAGTAAGCAGTTGAGTTAGCCTGCAGTACTGCATTCTAACCACTGCACCATCACCACCATTAAAACATAATATTTCCAGCATCCCAAGACATTCTGTTTTAACTCCACACATACACTGATTTGGTCCTAAACTGATACTGCCTGATCTATTCACAAAGCACCATTTTCCTACTTTTTCAGCTTTTTCAGTCTGCTACTCTCCAGGTTTGGACCATAACCAGGGCCGGATTTAGATGAAAAGAGGCCGTAGGCTATTCCACTTATGAGGCCCTTTCACCTATAGTGAAAGTGTAATTTTAATTTAGCTAACAATTTGAATGTAGGCCCCTCTTGATCTTGAGGCCCTAGGCTGAAGCCTAGTTAGCCTATAGGAAAATCCGGCCCTGACCACAACTCTCAGTCAGCCTTTGTAATTCACAGCATCTATGTGGGATAAAGGAGGTTTAATGGGAATCAGAAGACAATGTTATGGAAATTAAGTGTTTTTTGGTGGGATGGGTCTACCAGGGCAACTTGATCTACCCAAATATGGGACAGAGCCTACTGCTTCCATTTTCGCCTTTCAGCCCCAATCTAGGAGCCTTCGCAGGGCTTCCACAACAAACTATTTTTGCAAAATGTAAAATTAACGTTATGGAGATGAGATTTTTTCTTTAAAAAAAAATCTCCAGAACTTCTTTACATGTAGGACAGTAGACTTAGAGAACAGAAACTGTGTATGTCTAGTTTAATGAAAAGAAGGACTAGGGGAGACATGTTAGCAGTGTTCCAATATCTCAGGGGCTACCACAGAGAGGAGGGAGTCAAGCTATTCTCCAAAGCACCTGAGGGCAGGACAAGAAGCAATGGGTGGAAACTAATGAAGGAGAGAAGCAACTTAGAACTAAGGAGAAATTTCCTGACAGTTAGAACAATTAGTCACTGGAGCAACTTGTCTCCAGAGGTTGTAAATGCTCTAACACTGGAAGTTTTTAAGAAGAGGTTGGATAACCATTTGTCTGAAGTGGTGTAGGATTCCCTGCCTAAGCAGGGGGTTGGACTAGAAGACCTCCAAGGTCCCTCCAACTCTATTATTCTACATTCTATTCTATAACACTGAGCATCTTCATAGGTTGATATTAATTGTTTTGTCTCTGCTTTTCTGCCACTGGCAGAAATAAAGGAACATGGAAAGTTCTACAGATTTTTAGATCTGTAGTGATAATAATCTAGGGATAGAAATGAAATTTCTCATTGAAAGGGACAGGTGCGGTCAAGGAAGTTCATATGTACAATGCATCTTGCCACACCCCCTCCCTGGTTATTTGCTGTGGATGGAAGGAAGGCAACAGAGAATTGGAAAGAATATATAATTATCCAAGAGGGGTTTCCTCCCCGCCTTCTCTTTAATTTGTTTCAGGCCTTTGATTAACCCCTTGATCATGCAATCAAGCCTGAGATTGAAGCATGTTAAGTGGTTCTCCTCAGTTATGTGTTTCTATTTGCCTGCAAAATCACCAGGGAAAGAAAGAGAAGTTTTTCTAGGAGAAATTAACTGCTGGAGGGGGAAAAAAAAAAAAGGTAAATGGGAACCACTGCAGACATTTTCTGTTTTAAAAAAATCATGGTAGCTTCACAGTAGAAATACCTTTTATGAATACTTCTATCATAGTTTGAATTAAATGCCGAAATGGTATTCAATAGCCTGAAAGTTTTCTTCCCCTGCAAAAGACAATTCTATTTTTACAAACTCATTTTCAGAAGGTTGGAAATGTTCTTTTGTACTGTTTTTAGGCTTATGTTTATTATTGTGAGCTAATGAAAGAAGATGCTTGCTTTTGTTTTTGCCCATCTCTTCATCAACCTGCAACCTGCCTTCCATTACAGTAGAATGCTGTAGAGAATTGCTAGAAAAAAAGATGCAAGAAACTTTTCAGAACTGTGCTAATACAGAAATGTTTTGTTTTCTATGCCTACAGAAGGTTTATATGCCTACAGATAGATCTATACTGGCATTTCCCAACCTCAGCAACTTTTAAGATGTGTGGACTTCAACTCCCAGAACTCCCAAGCTGACTGGGGAATTCTGGGAATTGAAGTTCACGCATCTTAAAGTTGCTGAGTTTGAAAAACACTGGAACCTCTCGTGCTTTGAACTGAAGATCACAGAAGAGTCTCTTTCCTGTCCTGCATTTTGTCACTGAGCAGTGCTTCCTGTCCCCTGCCTGTTTTTATTTTTCCTTTTGATCTTCACTGTAAGAAGAGCTGGTTTTCTCCCCTGTCTTTTACAGAGTGGAAAGTGGCTTTTCAAGAGTTGTGTATTTATTCAGTGTGGGAAAACAAAGCACAATCCACCTTCAAGTTGGAACGGCAACATTTTCTTGGGAGGGGGGGAGAACAGCAGAAGACTCACAGAGTGCTACTTAGCACACTGTCCACCTACAATATTCTGAGAAAGAGACACCTGCTTCTAAGGAATGGTGCTGTGGCCTGAGTTTGATATCTAATGATATTGTTTGTTTAGGTTCATTATTAAAAGGTAATTTTATGTATTTGTTTAGAGTGAGGCAAAATTAAAAAAATACCCAAAGAATAAATATCTAAACCTATACATATATAATATATAATAACAGAGTTGGAAGGGACCTTGGAGGTCTTCTAGTCCAACCCCCTGCTTAGGCAGGAAACCCTACACCACTTCAGACAAATGGTTATCCAACATCTTCTTAAAAACTTGCAGTGTTGGAGCATTCACAACTTCTGGAGGCAAGTTGTTCTAACTGTCAGGGAATTTCTCCTTAGTTTTAAGTTGCTTCTCTCCTTGATTAGTTTCCACACATTGCTTCTTATCCTGCCCTCAGGTGCTTTGGAGAATAGCTTGACTCCCTCTTCTTTGTGGCAGCCCCTGAGATACTGGAACACTGCTATCATGTCTCCCCTAGTCCTTCTTTTCATTAAACTAGACATACCCACTTCCTGCAACCGTTCTTCATATGTTTTAGCCTCCAGTCCCCTAATCATCTTTGTTGCTCTTCTCTGCACTCTTTCTAGAGTCTCAACATCTTTTTTACATCGTGGTGACCAAAACTGAATGCAGTAATACAGTATAATGGGGTGGACAACTTTGGCCCTTTTATGACATGTAGACTTCAAATCCCAGAATTCTTGAGCCAGCATGTATGATAAAAGTGGCATATTTGCCCTGTGTTTCCTTTGGTTCTGAACTGAAGGACTTGTATTTTGTGTTTGTATCAAGAAAACCTGAATAGTTACAGAACTGCTTTATCTGCCTATCCCAGGTCCTTGGGAAAGACTCATTGGGTGGCTAAAAATGCCAAATCCATTCTAAACATCTGTCTGACTGTGCAACCAATCATAACAATAATAATACATGTTTATTTGCACATTCAATGTAAGGCAAGAATAGTCAGCGGACATAATCTACAGCTATTCTTGGGCAAATATTGTGATGACGCAATAGCAGGTACACAGGTAGGGACAAGGGGAGGGATAAAAAAATCAGGAATCTGGTTGCAACCATGTAATCCCAAATCCCATCTTTTGTTAATGGGTATCATATAGTAAAGAGCAGGGGTGAAATCCAATTTTTTCCCCTACTGGTTCTGTGGGCGTGGCTTGGTGGGCATGTCAAGGGAAGGATATTGCAAAATGTCCATTCCCACCCCACTCCAGCGGAACGAAATTGCAAAATCTCCATTCCCTCCCCACTCTGGGGCCAGCCAGAGGTGGTATTTGCCAGTTCTCCGAACTACTCAAAATTTCCACTACCAGTTCTTCAGAACCTGTTAGAACCTGCTGGATTTCACCCCTGGTAAAGAAGGTTCTGCAGTTGGTTTCCCCTCATATCAGGCCTGCATACCCTTCAGGCATTGGGACAGGACTTGACAGGCTTCCTTGACAAAACACCTGGAAATATTGGCAGGTTTGGGTGTCTGGGGTGCTTTAAGGTGCTCACAGTGCAGGTCCTGCTCCTTACTGGATCCGCAATCCTTTCCTTGGGAAATTACTCTGCTAAATTCAAATTTAATTTCCACCCATCATTCCCAGTCAATCCCTACATCTAGGTCATAGCAAGCACACCCGCCATTCAGCTCAACTAGTAAAAAAAATATACCTTGATGTTTATTTATTAAACATCAGGAAAGATCAAAAGCAGTTAATTGGCAAAATGGGACAAAGACAGGCAAAAGCATGGAGAAAGAGAAATATCAATCACCGGCTGATATTTTATATTCATATTATTCATATGATGTATATCTCTTGAGCTGTAGATCAAAAGAGCCAATCTGGTGTAGTGGTGAAGGCATCAGGTAGAAACTGGGAGTCTGTGAGTTCTAGTCCTGCTTTAGGCACAAGGCTATCGGAGTGACCATGGGCCAGTCACTTTCTCTCAGCCTTAGGAAGGAGACAATGGCAAACCGCTTCTGAGAAACCTTGCCTAGAAAACTGCAGGGACTTCTTCAGCCAGTCTCTGAGAATTGAACACAATTGGATGGGAATAAAAGAGATACATCAAAAGGCACAGAACTTCCCAGAGCCCCTGGAAACAATGTTGTGGGTAGTTAGCACGGACAGTCCGAAAAGGAATAACCTTTGGCTATTCCAGCTTAAACCCATGTATATGCAAAAGAACAATAGAATAGATATGGAAAGCAGACCACCAGGTGATCCCTCCTCTATGCTATCCCTTAAAAGAGCTAATGGGGGGGATGATCTATACCATAGTCCCCTTCCCATCATCTCTATGCACTGGATTGTGTACTCTACCAAAGTATCATCAACACACCAAAGTACATGCGTCTTCCATTTTTAACCCTTGCACAACTTACAAACATGGATGAGCATTTCCCTGTTTTTCAATACTTGATTTAATTTATCTGATCGTGCTTTGGCCCATATATGGATTTTTGCATATATTGCACACCAGTGTTTCTTTCTCTGGCTGCTCAAAATCTGGTGCTTGGCATATACAATTCTCCTCTTTCAGATCACCTTTCAGAGCCACTATCAAGTCAGGTAAACGGGGCTTGAGCCCAGGCCAAGAAAATAATTTGAGAAAACATTTCAGACAAGCTCCTTCCTAGTGCACAGGAAGATAAATTGAGGGAGGGTGGAATGCATTCTATCTTCAAGATTCTGTTATTTTTCCTTCCAATAAAAGTATTTTTTGACCTTTATGGCATTGGTCTGGTCTACCTTGCTGAGGTGACCTCAGGAGATAGGTGCGAATATACCATGAGTGATGCTCTATGAGTGTTACAATGTAGTTTTTGCATCCTTTGTTTTGATTGCCATGACACCAAAAAAATCTGAAAAAAAAATAAGTTCCAAAAGCTGGTTGGCTTATTTGGATTCATTTCCAACAAAACTATTCCTTATTCTGTTTTGCTTTTATGTAACAATCACATTTTCATTCATTACAAGGACAAACATTCAGTCTAGGTCAGTGTTGGTGAACCTTTTCAGCATCGAGTGCCAAAATGGGAGAGAGCGTGCACTGGAAACTGGAAGATCCATCGCCCATTGCTCTTCCGGGTTCCACCCCACCAGCCAGCTGGTTTTCACAAGCGCATGAGCGCTGGAAACCGGAAGAGCAGCCGCCCAATGCACATGGATGCACTCTTCTGGTTTCCAGCGTGTGCATGCGCACCAGCCAGCTGATCTTTCAGTTTCTGGCATGCATGCATGCATGAAGACCAGCTGGCCGGTGCACACGCATGTGCCAGAAAATGGAAGAACAGTTGCCTGGCAGCTGCTCTTCCAGATTCCGGTGCTCACGTGCACGTGAAGACCAGTTGGCCGGCGGGTAGAACCTGGAAGAGCAACGGGCGATGGCTCGCATGCCTGGAGTCACTTCCGGCACGCGTGCCATAGGTTTGCCATCACGGGTCTAGGTCCTTATCCTTTATTTCAGGTCCAGTCCCAAGGGTGACATAGTGAAAGCTATTCGTGTTCAATCCTTTATTTGCTTCCACCTAATGGATAGAATCTTGCCAAATGAAAGCCATAACATCTAAACGGTTGCCCTCCGGGTGAGATTCAAGGTGCTGGTGAAACCTATAAAGCCTTATATGGCTTAGGCCCGGGATATTTGGCGGACCATCTGCAGCCAGCAACAGCTTCCCATCGCCCGGTGCACTCTCACAGGGAGGGCCTACTCAGGGTGCTGTTGGCCAGATAATGTCGGCTGGCAACCCCCAGGGAGAGAGCTTTCTCTGTAGGCACACCCACCCTTTGGAATCAACTCCCTCTGGAGCTCCGGGTGGCCCCCGACCTTCACTCCTTCCGCCGTGGGCTGAAAACGTGGCTATTTCATCTAGCCACCCTAGACTGATGGGGTTTTTAATAGAACTTAATGGGGTTTTATTGGATTTTTTGTCAATTTTATCATGGACTTTGTTTTTAACAGTCTGTTTGTTTTGTTTATTGTTGTGAGCTGCCCTGAGTCCTGTGGAGATAGGGCGGCATATAAGTCCAATTAAATAAACAAATAAACAAACAAACAAACAAACAAACAAACAAACAAACAAACAACTAGATATATCTTGAGAGATTCTAAGGTGTGATTACCCTGGAACTTCTTCCCCCCACCCCTCATATAGTTTGGGACTTTGCAGTCTTTTAATCTGGGTCTCTCTCTGGGAAAACTGTGGGTTGCTAAAACTCCTATCCACTGATTCTCCAGGTGCACATTCCATCACAATAACGGACTCATCTCTGTAACCAAATCTTCCGTGCCACATTGCAGGATTATTATTATGTCCGCATCCTGTTACTCTGTTTTAGGTTGTATAAATTCCACCAAATTAAGCTTCATTGTGCTTTTCCATCAACATCACTTCATGGTCCTTTGTAACAGGGGAAAGTCCATTTTTAACAACAATTTTACGGCTACGTTGCATAAAATAACACAGATTTACGTAATTTGTCTTGAGTTCACATGCATAACACGATCCTTGCTATATTACATTTCTGCTTTCATTATCTTAATGAAAATCATTATAATCATTATGATTTAATGCTGCCTTTTCCTCATGCATCTACTGACATTCCATTTCTTAACTTAATTCTTCCTGGGTAAAGTTCAGGAAGGTTTATTAACACATCTTTGTTGCAGATGTAGAGACCTGATCCACCAGCAAAATGTTTTTCTTTTCAAATTCAGAATCATGTCCAATTTCAAGGAAGCATTTATTTGCAATCTTAAAATATTTGCAATGGGCAATAAGAATATCTTGAGGGACAGGAGGAAGAGCCGCATCTGGGACAACAGTCAGATAAGAGAAATCTGAGCCCAAAGAAGGAATTTAATTTTTTTTAAAAAAATTGATTTATATGCTGCCCTTCTCTGGAGACTCAGGGCGGCTTACAATGCGCTAAGCAATAGCCTTCATTCTTTTGTATATTTATACAAAGTCAGTTTATTGCCCTCACAATCTGGGTTCTCAATTTACCTACCTTAGAAAGGATGGAAGGCTGAGTCAACCTTGAGCCTTGGCGAGATTTGAACCTGCAGTAATTGCAGGCAGCTGGTCTTAATAACCAGCTTAATAACAGGGTGCCTTAGACCACTGTACTACCAAGGCTCTTTTTGAGAAATTTGAGATATTTGAGAAAATATCTCAGACTTGGCCCTCCCTATTTTCTTGAAGATAAAAGTAAGTAAGGGGGAGGTACATTCAGACTTGCAAGGTTCTGATGCTGTTATTCTAGATACTGTAGGGGTGTCAAATTGGCGGCCCGGGGGCCAGATGAGTCACATTCAGGCCACGCCCACCCCAGCTCTGTGAATGGGAAAAATGTCACGTGATGGCAATGTGACGCGGCCAGTTTGACACTCATGCTGTAATATTATAATAAAACTGGTATTATCATTCATAACTTTAGTTTCTCAATCTGGTCTACCTGAAAGGGCTGACGATGATGCTTGCTTTGTTTTTGTCCACACAACATTGCTTTGTTTCATTTTGTTTTGCAATTCCAGTCCAAGCCTTATTTTTTTCTTTTAGGACGTGAGATCTTGTTACCACTATTTTATATGGGTTTTAGACTTGAATGTATGTCTTTCCCTTTAACATGCCCTTTCCTATTACAATAACGAGACAATACACTTCTCTATCTATATAGTATCCAAACTGAGAAGAGACTTAACACTGGCTCAGTTTAGTGGCCTATCTTCAGGTGGTTTGGAAGGCAAGTAGAACAAAAAATTCCATACGTTGCTTCAATATGTCCACAAGATAAGGGCTCCATAGAATCTATTGTCCACATTTTATTGCATTGCTATTTATACAGATATTAGAATCTATTTTATCTCCCCTGGTCCGGTAAAAATATCCAGGTCTTTCTGATACTTTCCACATATTACAAACTGTTTTCTGATCAAAGGAAATCTATTTTTCTGGAAACTGCAAATGCTTTATGTTAAGATTCAAGCTGACTGATCAGAATAACAGAGATGGAAGGGACCTTGGAGGCCTTCGTGTCCAACCCCCTGCTCAGGCAGGAAACCCTGTACCATTTCAGACAAATGGTTGTCCAATCTTGTCTTAAAAACCTCCAATGATGGAGCACCCACAAGTTCTGGAGGCAAGTCATTCCACTGATTAATTGTTCTACCTGTCAGGAAATTTCTCCTTAGTTCTAGGTTGCTTCTGTCCTTGATTAGTTTCCATCCATTGCTTCTTGTCCTGCCTTCAGGTGCTTTTCATCCATCAATATAGAATAATATTTAAACAACACTGGATAAGGAAAGAGATGTTATAGATACTGATAGATAGATAGATAGATAGATAGATAGATAGATAGATAGATAGATAGATAGATGATGGATGGATAGATAGATAGATATAGATATTTTAATCTCTTACAATTGTAGCTCTATAGCTTTGATATAATTAATAATACTCAGATTCTTAGTTCTAAAGACAGTTTACAATGGTCTTCTTTCCTAAAGCAGAATTTTGAATTTACTTACTGTTTGTGGAATTTGGCCTCAGAATTATTTAAAACATTAACTAATCTACCTTTTTTTTTTCATCCAAACTATCCTAACTTGAGCCTTTTCTGGATGTGGTATCTCCAAAGCTTCCGAGAGGCTTTTCAAGGACAATCTACAACTTCATGTTCCAGATGCTATGTTCTTTATCATTTTCTAGCATGAGCTTTCCTGGTCCCAGTGTTCCTGTCCTTTTCAAAAACTTTATGTTAGCTCTGTAGGAACAGTATGGGGAAAAGTTCCTTAATTAGGATGTTATAAGAGTATCCATGAAGCGTGTGGACTGTGAGCCCTACGAATTCAGCTGCATGCTTGACCAAGCATCTGAAATAAATTGGTATGTTTGGTTGACTGGAGTGCTTTGGGGAGTTCACAATGTAGGTCTGGTTCCTTGCTGGACCCAGAATCCTTTCGTTGAGAAATTACTCTGTTAATTTCCAATTTAATTTGCCCCCCCCCCATTCCCAGTCAATCCCTACATCTAGGTCATAGCAAACACACCCGCCACTCAGTTCAGCTAGCAAAAAAAATATACCTTGATGTTTATTTATTAAACATCAGGAAAGATCAAAAGCAGTTAATTGGCAAAATGGTACAAAGACAGGCAAAAGCAGGAAGAGAGAGAAATATCAACCACAGGCTGATATTTTATATTCATATTATGTATATTTTTTTGAGCTTATAGATCAAAAGACGCAGAACTTTCCAGAGTTCTTGGAAACAATACTGCAAATAGTTAGCGTGGATGATCCCAACGGGGTTGACCTTTGGCCATTCTTCTTTGAACCAATTTATGTACAGAAGAGCTGCAGAATAAGGATGGAAAGCAGGACACCAGGTGATCTTGTCCTCTATTTTCCATCATAAAGGGAACTATTTGGAGGATAATTAATGCAAATAGTTTCAGGCTCCAATCTGGGTCAGTCACCCGGACCAGAGATTTAGTCTTCCAAGTTTTTGGACTCATGCTGGAGCTGATCCTTGGGGAACTTCTCTCTTACCAGGATGTGTGCTTTGGGCTATTCTATGTGTAATATTTATGCAATGCCTGGTTGTGTGGGGCTTTTTAGTTGTTGATTGGGGTAATGACTGGATCCTGCAACATTATCCTGGGACAAGTATATTTGCTTTCATTCATGACAAATAGTTTCATCCTCTGCAGCGGTGAAATCCACTTACCTTCGCTACCGGTTCAGGAACGGGAACGGGTGGGAGCGTGTGCATGGTACATGCGTGCACACCTCTTCTACTCATGTGCAGAAGGTAAAAAAAGGGACGTAATGATGTCCTGGCGGGTGGACGGAGCCTCCCGCCACCGGTGCTACCGGTTCGGCAAGCTGGATAGAACCGGGTAGATTTCACTGCTGATCTTCTGCCCTGTGTTTGGGTGTGTATGTGTGTGTGTGTTGGTGTGTGTGTGAAAAAGAAAATGAAGGCAATTGTTTTTCAAGGGCTGTACCAGATATTGAACTCTAAATCATATCATTGACCACCCTTAAAATTAGGGGTGTCTATTATGGGAAGTGGCTCAAAAATATTAGGATGGTGGTTGCAAATGTATGATAGAAGGCCATTCCTTTTAATATGTGTCGTGTGTGTGACACATTAAAAAAGGGCAAGACTTTAATTAGACCTCTTCATTTGTTTGTCCCCTTCCCATTACACTTTCCCCAAACAATTCTGGAGGTGAAAGTTAACTCCATTTTAATTATATCCCTTAGTGGATTTATCTGTTCACATAGGATCCTAATTGCGATCACTGACAGAATGAAACATGTTGCTGTCCTTCTCACTTCAGAATTGCAGAAAACGTGCACTGGTGATTTTTTGTGCAAAAAGTGGAACTTTGAGAGGCATGTATGAAGTATGAAGGCTATTGCTTAATGCATTGTAAGCCACCCTGAGTCTCCGGAGAAGGGCAGCATATAAATCGAACCAGTAAATAAACAATAAATAAATGTACCATCCTGTGGTTGCAGGGCTGTTTAGTTCACTCTATTTCCCTAGTACGTATCTCTCTCCCTAAAAAAGACTGGGGAACCAAATGAACGATTATCATATTAGGCAAGATTAAAATATTTGATTTTCAGATTGGCATTGAGTTCCTGTCTGCCTACAGTCCTCAGCCTGAGCCAATTTATTTCCAAAGATGCCAAAAAAGCATTAAGAGTTGTTAACCTAATTTTGCGAAGCTTCTTCTCTGGTAACACTGTACTGCTAACTAGGGTATACAAAACTTTTGTCAGACCAATCCTCAAATACAGTTCGTCTGCCTGGAATCCACACTGTATATCGGACATTAATACAATTGAACAGGTCCAGAGATATTTCACAAGAAGAGTCCTCCACTCCTCTGTTCACAATAAAATACCTTATGCCACCAGGCTTTAAATTTTGGGTTTGGACAACCTTGAACTATGCCGTCTACGGTCTGACCTAAGCATAGTACACAAAATTGTCTGCTACAACGTCCTACTTGTCAACGACTTCTTCAGCTTCAACCGCAATAATACACGGGCAAACAATAGATACAAGCTCAAGGTAAATCGCTTCAAACTCAATTGCAGAAAAATACAACTTCAGCAATAGAGTGGTCAATGCCTGGAATGCTCTACCTGACTCCATTGTTACTTCCTCAAACCCCCATAGCCTCAACCTTAAACTGTCTATCATGGACCTCACCCCATTGCTAAGAGGTCAGTAAGGGGCGTGCATAAGTGCACCAGCGTGCCTACCGCCCCTGTCCTATTGTCCCCATTTATTTGTACTCATTTCATGTGCTCATGTCCATATTTATACTTATACCTGTTATCTCGTACATGTTTGGCAAACTAAATACAATTTAAAAAAATGTTTTTGATAACAAGAAAGGGTCTAATCTGTTTGCGTGTAAAGAGAGCATCAGACACTCAATCTAGGACTATTGCTAATTTTATTTAAAACATCTTAGGGAAGCAATTGAAAGAGGGCCTAAGAATTTGTGACAACGGCTGCGAAGGCAACTTTGCTAACGATTTTTGAACCACCTCCAACTGAGGTCTAAATGTCTTCCATATCCATAAACAATTCTATACTGTCCAATTAGGAAGACAAAGACATAGAAGACTGTCAGGAAGATTTGCACGGCTAAGTGTCTGATATCACAGAGATGATAAGGGAT
Organism: Pituophis catenifer annectens; assembly: GCF_029215685.1. NCBI lineage: Eukaryota > Metazoa > Chordata > Lepidosauria > Squamata > Colubridae > Pituophis > Pituophis catenifer. The sequence goes on along the minus strand of NW_027256883.1, from coordinate 197,333,625 downwards.
TGTGCGAAAGGGAATTCCAGGGAGGGAGAGAGAGAGAGAGAGAGAGGGAGACAAGGCTGCATGGAACGGATGGCTATCATTATAATATTATACAGCCTTCCACCTTTGCAATTACTGGCAGGTTTCATTAATTACAGCAACATTACCCTAATAGACTCCCCCTCCTCTTTCGCTTATCTCAACCTTCCCTCTGTCTACCTGAAATGCTCACTTCAGCAGCTGATCACCAGTGAATAACGGGGCCTGCCGTTGGCCTGTTCTGGCTTAAATGAGCAAAAGAAAGAACCCAGAAACTGAGACAGCTGAAATAAAGAGGGAAGGAAATTGGCATAGCGATGCTACTAATGCAGAAATATGGAAGCTTTTGAACTGATACTGAGAACGTGTTTGGAACATTTTTAAATTGATCTCTTTGGAAGAACATAGCACCAGCAGCCACTGGGGAGATATGGAACTTGACATTCTTAAAAGCAAAAGGGGGAGAGGAAAAAAAATAAAAAGAAATGAAAAGAAAAAGGCTTTTTCTCCTCCCTCCTTCAGGTGAGAGCATTAAAGTAGAGGCAGATTGTAAAGTGACAGTTACTTAAGGGCTGTTAGTTTTGCTAGTCCGGAAGGGTGAATTGTGTGAGGAAAAGTCGGTGCAGATACCAGAGTTCTCGGTTCCATTAAGGATAATATTGGGAGCATTTCCCTGCTGTCAACATGTTACTATCAACAGCATTATCTGTTTCAACTGCTTTTACAATTATGCTTAACGACTCCGCTGCCTCCAAGCTCAGTTTTCATTTTAAAGGCACCGAGTAGAGCCTCCATGCTAACCCATCAACTGATTTGCTTCTCGCGAACCAAAAACACAACCTCACAAAAGACCATGCCAATAATTCCAGAGCATCACCAAAAGTCTTCTCTCCCCCCCCCCATCCGATCCATGGGCGGCCAACTGTTCCCAGTGCTTTCTATTACATTTTCTACCTATTATTTCATGTAATGGCATTCCTTAAATTTTAAATTAGCTCCGAAGAATAAAAATAATTGAATTCCTGCTGTTTTGTGTACATAGAGGGTGACAGGAGCTAATGTGATAATTTAAACTGTAAATGAGTCTTCACTTTGTGTTCATTAATTACAGCTAATTGCTGAATTACAAACCTTCTTGGTTAGGCACTGTTATGTATTCATGTAGCATGTTAGACCTCCAGCTGGTAGAAAACTGTTTTAGAGACTTACAAGCTGACATGCAAAGCTAGGGACAGGTCTTTTTAGAGGTGAGGGGGGCAGGGGTAAGAATGGACATGTTCTAAACTCAGAGTACTCTAGGTGTTACCCATGTGTCAAACTCAAGTCTGAACTAAAAAAAAATCTAAATAATTAACTTATTTCTTTTTCACCCACCGTCTACCTGTTGACACAATTTAAATAGCAGGACTTTATGCCATGTTTCCTTCAGCAGTCAATTTTTTATTTTAAAAAGAAGTCTCCACTGCCTTCACTTCCTTTACATAAAGTTTAATGAATATGCTTTACAAGTTAAAGAATTTACAAGGGCTTTTAATTATAATATCTAAGTGTTGCCATGAGGTTCAGAAGGAATATATAATGACTATCCCGATTGGGAAAAGATTATTGTAACAGCATTTGCAGGTTCTGTCCTGCTTATGGACTTCCCAGTGGATTAGACCATCTGTTTGGTGCATCTGTGAGGAACTTTGAACTAAAAATTCAAATCAGAATCAGGTTAATCAAATCCTGATTATTTTTTTATTGAAACTTTGAACCAAATTTCTGAATGAATCTGCCAGTTCAGTAGAATCTAATGCATACATGCTCACACTTTTAGACCTACGTTGACGATTTAATTCAACAATTTGATTCTTGGAATTAAAGCGTTCCCAAACCATCCAAATTGAATGGATGATTTGAAGCAGATTTTGCCTGAATCACACACACCCCTCCTGTTCAGTTGCTGTTCTAAACTAAATACTAACATGGAGACACACTTGGTCTGATCCAACATGGCTCTTTTCATGCTCTTATTTATACTGTGGGCTGAAGTCTTTCCTGTAATTTCTCAAACAGTTTTTCCTTTGCAAAAGAGGATTTTATTTTATTTTTTTAATATCTCATTCTCAAGGAGTTTTAGAACTGTTGCAGAATTCCTTTTGGTGATGTTTGGAGCTTCTTTTATTCTAGCCAGATAGTAGAGCATGCAGGGATTGGTATGCATGCTAGGGGGTGCTGTCTGCCAATACAAATAGTCCTCAGGCTACAACCGCTCCTTCAACAACTGTTCAAAGTTATGATGGTGCTGAACAAGAGGGATTTATGAGTGGTCCTCAGAGCTGTAGCTGTTGCAGTCTCCCTGCAGTCACATGATCACAACATGAATACGTATTCAACCAACTTCAACTAGCATCTGCAGGCCCAGTGAACAACATCAGAATGGCAGGTTCAATCAGGCAATTGAAGCTCCATCCCTTTTACATATGTGTGATGCATGTAATGCACAATTAAAAAGGTGAAGGGTTTGATTATTTGGGGACCATTTTGTTATTATGAACCTCTCCTGAAAAGACAGCTGCACTATAATAACCTCCATGTCCACAGGAACTTTCCCAATATTTTAATGCTTAAAATAGCTTCAAGAGCAATTTCTTTCTCATCAAATTGAATGGAAAGGGTTACAAAAGCATGCAAGGGTTTTTCAGGAGGCCTGTACAAAGTTGCTTAGAGTTCCTTGGATGAAGAGATTTGCTTCAGAGGCGATATGATTTTCTTCACTGAACCAAAGCAATTTTTGTCATCTTGGATCACTTCTAAAAAAACCTGTTCTTAGCCTTTTCCCCTGAGGTGGCTTAAAACATTTTCAGGATGGCTGGTGGTTCCAGGATGTACTATGGCATAGGTTGGCTCATGTGGTGAAGCTGATAAGCCTGGAAAAACTTTGGGCGCAGTAAGACTTCCAGTCTAGATTCTTCAAGGCTCAATGAAGAAAATCCTGCTTGATATGCCCCAACCACCCATTCTGGAAATAGTTTGGCCACGTTTGGGGGAGAAGGCCTCTCCCAGCTTTCCCTTGTAGTTCAGACACACAGATACAGCTAACTGGGGAATTCTGGGAGTTGAAGTCCACAAGTCTTAAAGTTGCCAGGTTGGGCACTCCTGCTGTAGAAAGAGCTTAAAAGGGATAGAAAAACAGCATGGCTGTATTGCTTCTTCTTCTTTTTTTTTTAAAAACTGAAGGGATCATGCTGGTGTGTGAATCAACTTCAAAGAGGAACTTTGCTTGAACTGTTGACAAAGTGACGCATCACTATGAAAATTTAAACAGCCCTAATTTTCCAAACAGCACAATATTATGCTAATGCTACCTTTTACTGAGTTTGATTTATAGAAAGAGCAGATCTAAATTGAGTCCTTTGTGATGTTTTAAGAATTGGTGAGACTTACGGGGCATTAGAATTATTATAGCTCCAGACTGATGACTTCCTTAGACTGAGGACAACAACTTTAGTCATAAGGTAAATGGCACAGGTGTCAAACTCATGGCATCACATTGCCGTCACGGGATGTTTCACAATGTTTTTTCCTTCGCGGAGCTGAGATGGGCGTGGCCTGTGTGTGACGCATCCGGCCCGCAGGCTGCCAGTTTGAAGCCCTGGATGGTGATTGTGGAGACTTCAAATGTTGTTCTATCCCTGAATTTTGCTTTGTATATCAGGTAGCAATCCTAGGTTTTTGGCTTGGCAATGTAAGAAAAAAAATAATAATCCAGTGCTCGTTGCTGGACCTAGGCATCTGAGGAAAAAACAAACTGTAAAGTGCTGACTTATCCATTATCTCCTGCTATATATTTATGCATGCTGTTCTTCCCAAGTGCAATTTTTAACTAGCTTTTGTTTTAAAAAGAAATTAAGTCAATGTTGTGGTTGGAAATAGTTGAAGGCACCTGCTGCAAACTGCGGTGAAGAAAAATTGACTAAACATTCGTTACAAGATTAATATGCAAACACTTGCACCCTGGTGTCAGGCACAAGTACCTCAGACATGGGGTCTGTACCATGACATCACAACACACATATTCCCTCACTTGAATATCAGCCTCCCCCTTCAGCTTTTTTTTTTTTTTTTTTTTTGCAGAGATCTGTGGTCTTATTAACTTGACATTACCTGTCACTGAAGTTTTCAATAGTTAAACTATAACTCAGACTAGAAAGCATTTAGTTGTTCAGACAGATTAAACCAATGCATTCATTTTCAAGTAAGTAACTCTCCTCAGGTAATACTAGCTTTAGTATTCCAACGATTTATCCTTCTAACAATCCCAAGAGATGGAGGAGGAAGAGGAAAATTAATGGGCAATTAATCTGAACTGCTGGCTTCTTTCCACTAAGGTTATTAGCCAAGCCTCAATTGATCCTCCAAGTCCCATCTTGTAACAATTAAAGGGGAAGGCAACATTTTTGCTTTTATTTCATTTATTGTCCTCCTTTTCTCTGAGAATTCAAGGCAGTCTTTCACAATTTTTTTTTTTCACAACAACACAACAGTTCCTGTGAAGCAGGCTGAGCTTTGAAAGTAAGTGGCTGGCCTGAAGTCATTCAGTTGGAACTTGAGATAAATTCTCACTGGTCCCAGTCTGATCCTTCACCATTATACCCACTGCTTCCTAAAGATAAAGCATTGTGTTGTGTTGTTTTTAATTAACAGGACATTTTTCAAATAGGTGTGTCTGAGAAGCTGATGGGCATCAGAAGAAGTGTCAGGAGCTACACATAGCAGAGAAAATGTCATTTTATTTATTTATATAATTTATAGGCTGGCCATCTCATCCAAGTGACTGGGTAGCAAGATTAAGTGTTTTACAGCATCCTAGTTCTAATGAAATTTGGGGTCTTACTTATCTTTTAATAAACGACAGAGCAACTGAGCCCATACCTCATAGTATTATCTTATTTGATTGCACAATCTCTTTTCAAAAAGAACATTACTAATATATTGCTTATATTTCTAAGAAAATTGGGTTCATGCTTAGTTTTGAATCTTACCCACTTGGAAATCACCTCTAAATTGAATAGGCTAAATTCATGGGTTTTTTGAACACAAGTGCTTTTACTTCTTGGTTTACTTTTTACCTCTTTGCCTGTTGCTACATGGTGTGGTAAAACATAGCTATGAGTATCCCAGGGGTGGGTTCTAAATTTTTTTACTACCGGTTCTGTGGGCGTGGCTTATTTTGTGGGTGTGGCTTGGAGGTCATGTGACTAGGTGGGCATGGCTAGCTGGTCAGAGTCATTTCTGGAAGGTCCTCACACTTACGACCAGTCCTCACACTTACGACCGGACTCATTTGTTTGCTTTTAACACTGATCAGCTGTAGGACGGCCCTTTGAAGCCCCGCGGCAAGAGTTTAAACAATTTTTTTCCCTCTAGTTATCAGCTGGGACTCAGGAGGCAGCAATAGATTGGGGGTGGGACCAAATAAAAGGTAAGAATAACGTGGGGGGGAGTGGGAGAACCGGTTTGGTGATGTCATATCGTCACCGCTACCGGCTCGGCCGAACCGGACCGAACTGGGAGGAACCCACCACTGGAGTATCCCAAAGGTGCTTTTTCAAGAAGCAACTGGACGTTCTGGTTTTTCTTTGAAGATGTTTCGCTTCTCATCCAAGAAACTTTTTCAGCTCTGATTGGATGGTGCGGAATCCAGTCACAGCTGAAGAAGCTTCTTGGATGATAAGCAAAACATCTTCAAAGAAAAACCAGAACATCCAGTTCCCTCTTGAAAAAGCACCTTTGGGACAACCATGACCCGGCTGACTGAAAATCTCCATAGACATAGATATGACTAAGCCTCTTCCAACTCCATCCACCATGGTCACAAGTCAGTTGACCGAGGATTTTATATTTCTTCCCAAATATAAAAATGTTTGGAAATGATAGTCTTCAACATAACATTGCTGCAATTAGCGGCTATCTCCATATGAATTCCACAGTCAATTATATGTTCTGTGAAGAAGTATTTTCTTTTTCTGTTTTAAATATCTTTCCCATCAGCCAATCGGATGACTCCTGTCCCAAGATTTTGAGAGAGTAAGAGAACTTCACCCTGTCCTTTTTCTCCATGTCATGCCTAATTTTATATATTTTGATTACATCATCTCATTTTTTTTTCACTCCAAAGCAGGGGTGAAATGTAAAATGTGTTACTACCGATTCTGTGGGCGTGGCTTGGTGTGTGTGTGGGGTAATGTAACTGGGTGGGCGTGGCCAACTTTTTAAAAAACTTTTCAAAGCATTTTTTCTAATGCTTTGAAAAGCCTCTGGCAATCAGCTGGGATCAACTCAGCTGGGATCATCAGAGAGGTTTTTTAAAAAATGCCTCTCTGCCATCAGGCAACTCAACTGGGATCGTCAGAGAGGCATTTTAAAAAATGCTTTGAAAAGCCTCTCTGACGATCAGGCAACTCAGCTGGGATCGTCAGACACTTTTCAAAGCATTTTTTTTACCACCTCTTCGGCCAAGAGGTTGCAGAAAAAAATGCTTTGAAAAGCCTCTGAGGATCCCAGCTGAGCTGCGCGATCATCAGAGGCTTTTTTTTAAACTTTCAAAAGCATTTTTTTGTCAGAAGAGGTTGTAGAAAAAATGCTTTTAAAAGTAAAAAAAAAAAGCCTCTGATGATTGTGCAACTCAGCTGAGCATGGTGGGGGTGGGGGCAGGGATTTTTATTACTGGTTCTCCGAATCACCCGCACCCATTGCTACCAGATCAGGAGATCCGGTCCGATCCGGGAGCATTTCACCCCTGCTCCAAAGTAAGAATTCTAAATATGCTATAGCCTTTCTAAAGTAGAAGTTATTTCAGTCTTCTGATCTTTTGATTGTCCTTTTTTGTATTATCGTAGCCAATGTGGTGACTAGACCTTTACAGAGTATTCCAGATATAGAAGATCCATTTATAGAAAATCTTCATGTAAATAGCCCCAGGTTCGGTCCTAATCATTATCAAATTTGACTGGAATGATTCATGCCAGAAACCTTGGCGAATTATGGACACTCAGCATTGGAAATGTATTGCTTGCTAGATGGAAATATTTCTGCAGATATTTGGAAATAAAAAAATTCTTCATACTAGAAGAATGACCAATATATTCAAGGATTACCAAGTTAGGCAATGGAGACATTTCATGTATAGGGTTTTTGCCTTTCATATGATCTACATCAATTAGCTATATGATTTATCATTGTAGATATAAGGGAATGAATTTAATATTTATGGCATTGTTAAGCCACTTTCAATTATAATTGTTGCAAAACATCAACAAACTCTATTATATTGTATGTAGAATGAATAGGACAGACCATATTTCAGTTAAAAAAAATAATCTGCTTTTTGTACACTTGGTCCCAGGTTTAATCTCTAGCATCCCTAGAAAGAGCTGCCTAAAATCCTGCCTAAAACCTTAGAGATTAGTTGTGACATTACTGATGGATAGGCAATGCCTTCACTCAGTGGCAAGTTTAAGATACTCAGCTTATGGTATGCTTTATGCCTACCACAATAAAATGAATTGCATGTTCTCATAAAATTTCAGTTCACTTCTTTTCTTAAGCTACCCTGAGAGCTGATTTCAGCTAGTGACATTCTAATTATATTCTGGAATAATTTTTTTCCCTCCTAAGAATTCCAACATTTTTAAAAGATTTGGTCATTTTCTTTCCTTTACCTAATCAGGAAGCAGTTGACAATAATATAATGGCGATAACATCATTTATAAAAAAAATGTCTACTGTATTATCTCTTGATCTTTCCTGGTTTTAAATTCTAGATGCTACAGATTTATGAAAATACATGAATGTTAACAACCATATATATGGAATTTTTAATGTAAAATCAGTACTTTAGATTCCTTTGGATGCTTATGGATTCCCCCGTCCCCCAAGAACACAAACATGCAAAATTCAGGCTCTACCTTTACATAAACAGTTACATATCTACAAGGCTTGTATGTTTAGCTCTGTGAAAAATGAGCTAACAAATAGGTGAATGTAAGAACAAGCATACTGCTAAGTAGTCACTTACATATTTCAAAACATAAATGCACCAACCACCACTATTAAGTTTTGCAATGAAGTATCTACTCAAATTCTGAAAGAATTGGTATCATTTAAACAAAAATACAACCCAATTCACACTAGGTGACAACACCTGTTAGCAGGGGTGTCAGTGACTATGCGCATTGTATAAAAACATGTAGAGCTTTGATTGCATCTTGACTAATATCTTGACTTTTCAAAAATATACTCTGTGGGAATCCCTGTCTGAACATATGGAAGTTCTATGGTCAGTTTCAACTAGATCTAGGCACAAATGGCCCTTCTTCATATTTTTTGTGAGGAAAGGAGAAATTTGCTAATAGTTTCATAAGGGCAGAATCCCTCATGTTTATTTAGCAGTAATTAACATTGCTACAGAGGAAGCCCCAAGAAAAAAGGTTAGAGAGAAGTATAAGAAGCCAAAGAAGTGGCAGACCACCAGAGAGATGCCTTACATTAGTGTTTCTCAACCTTGGTAGCTTGAAGATGGGTGGATTTCAACTCCCAGAATCCCCCAGCCAGCAGCGCTGGCTGGGGGATTCTGGGAATTGAAGTCCACCCATCTTCAAGCTTCCAAGGTTGAGAAGCACTGCCTTACATTAAAAGAAAAAATCTTGCATAATCTTAGTCTTTCTTGTCCTTAAACAAGGACAAATAAACTCTTAAATAAGTACAAGGAAACTAATAGCTGAATAGCAAAAATTCAAACATTTAATAAGTACACCACACCTATTAGAATAGGAAAGAATGTTTTGCTTTTACAAAAACAATTTTTTCTCATCCAATGTGAATTAAGAGGAGAATCTTTTCACCTAACATTAATTTCACACCTCCAATCATTTTGTTATGGCATTTCATTTTCAGAATTGATTTCAAAATCCAGCTGTTGAAACAGACCATACTTCTTAAACAGAGAATCATTCCCTGATAACCCTTGAAAGGGGACTTAGTCTGGTGTGCAAGGCCTGTGAGCCATTCAACTTTCTTACAAGGACTATTGAAATTACTCAAGGTTTTAAGGACAAGGACAAGGCTGAATCAGAGAGAACTCTTCGACTGTTGGCTAGGCAACTTAAATAGAGGCCAGCATTAATTGACAAGAAAAGTGAACTAATCCAAACAAGTCAACACATGAAAGCCAAAGTTAAATGAGTCCTTCCAACTGAAATTTACCAATGAATGCAGTTGTTGATGGCAAATGCAGGGGTGAAATCCAGCAGGTTCTGACAGGTTCTGGAGAACCAGTAGCAGAAATTTTGAGCAGTTTGAAGAACCGGTAGTGGAATTTTTGAGTAGTTCAGAGAACCGGGAAATACCACCTCTGATCGGGAGGAAATGGAGATTTTGCAGTATCTGTCCCCTGGAGTGGGCTGGGAATGGAGATTTTTCAGTATCCTTCCCTTGCCATGCCCACCAAGCCACACCACACCCACCAAGCCACGCCCACAGAACTGGTAGTAAAAAAATTTGGATTTCACCACTGGGCAAATGGCTATGCCCATGAGTATTGTGCATTTCTGGGCTAAAAGTACAAAGATGGTAAAGCAGGAAGAGCTGATTTCAATGATCAAGAATTAAGTAAAGGGCCTATAACAGCAACCAATAAGTTTCACAAGACAAAGGTTGAGGAACTGATTTAAGACAACTGAGAGATCTTTCAAAAGGGAAACAGCTGTCATGCTTGACATTCCACAGGAACGAGTGGGTCACACTACTGATGCTCTTCAGTATCAGAAGGTGTGTTGAAAATGGGTTCATCACATGTTGACAGCAGGAGTTGAAATTTGAAAGTGAGGAATTTCTTTACAGCATTTTGACAGCTGATGAAGAATATGCTTATCATTGTGACCCAGAAACAAAGCATCAATCTAGAAAGCTGAGCTCAGTGCCTGATGACATCCACATTTTTTTTTGACAGGAATTCAGAAGTACTTTGCCATTGCCTTCTGGGTGTTTTTGTTTTAGATTCCCAACCTACCTACAACCCTGAAAAATTCTTGGTCCATCCAAGTATTAACCAGTCCTACCTTACTTATCATTTTTTCAAGAACAACAGAACTTCTCCAGATGTTAATTCCTACTGCAAAACACATTTTAACTTCTGTCTGATTTTCAGTTTGTCCCAAAGATCCTTTATAAACCAATGGCATTTTATGAAGCGGCGCAATAAATGCATTTTGCTAAAAGGGCATTAAGCTATAGCAATAGCAATAGCACTTAGACTTATATACTGCTTTACAGTGCTTTACAGCCCTCTCTAAGCAGTTTACAGAGTCAGCATATTGCCCCCAACAATCTGTGACCTCATTTTACCCACCTTGGAAGGATGGAAGGCTGAATCAACCTTGAGTCAGGTGAGATTTGAACTACTAAATTGCAGGCAATCGGCAGTCAGCAGAAGTAGCTTGCAGTACTGCACTCTGACCACTGCGCCACCATGGCTCATAGCATATTATATATAGCCGTGATGGTGAACCTATGGCACATGTGCTGAAAGTGGCATGCAGAGCCATCTCTTCGGGCACGCAAGCCGTCACCCGTTTCTTCAGGTTCCGGTGCGCCAGCCAGCTGATCTTCACATGCATGAGAGTGCTGGAAACTGGAACAGCAGCTGCCTGGTGTGCATGCGCGCACTGGGAAGATGATCTTCCGGTTTCTGGTGTGTGCATGTGCACCAGCCAGCTGGTCTTCGCACGGGCATGCATGCCAGAAATCGGAAGACCATGTGACTGGTGTGCATGCATGTGCTGGACACCGGAAGCACTGGGCGGCTGCTCTTCTGGTTTCCGGCATGCACGCACATGTGCACACTCCCCCGTTTCAGCATTCGGTGCCACTGATATATAGCATATATTTCAATCCACCATCTGTTTTTTCCTTAAAAAGAGGGTTTTTTCCCCACTGCTTCCACATTTAATAAAGAGAATTCTTTGAATTTTTACATCTTAGTATAGCACCCTTGCCATTCCAACAATTAAATAAGTTTAAAAGCATCACTAGAAATTGTAGTTACTCTATTAGTCCACTGCCTCTATAATTAACAGTATACATATAAATTATTCCATCTGTCCACTATACAGTATATTATAATTAAAGCCGTATATATAAACGGATAGTATGTGTCTTTCTCAATCTTGGGACCTCTAACAGTGGCCTGGGAGTTTGAGGGTTCTGTGCAGGATCTTAGCTGTTCCTAGCACTGTACTCTTCTGGACAGAGAGCTGATGTAGTTTCTGGGATCTGTTGGTGCCACTCCCCTATCTTAGTACTTACAGCCCAAAGTGCTTCAATCACCAGTGGGACCATTTTGGCTTTTACTTTCCACATGCTCTCTAATTCCTCCTTCAGGCCCTGGTATTTGTCCAGGTTCTCATACTCTTTCTTCCTAATGTTGCTGCTACTTGGCACTGCTATATCTAGCACCACTGCTGTTTTCTGGTTCTTGTCTACTACCACGATGGCTGGTTAATTGACTATCCATCTGGATCTTGAAATCCCATAGGATCCTAGCCTTATTATTCTCCATGACATTCTGTGGAATATCTCATCTGGATTTGGGAGGGTCTGGTCCATAAAATGTGCAGATATTCCTGTACACAATACCACCTATTTGGTTGCATTCTCTCTCTCTCTCTCTCTTCCCACCCTCTTTCTAGTATTAGTCTGTGGAATATCTCATCTGGATTTGGGAGGTCTGGCCCAGGGGTCGGCAACCTTAAACATTCAAAGAGCCACAAAGGTCCTAACCAGAAGCCTGTTCAATTCTGGAGCCGACTGGAAGTCTGGTTCCCCCATCAGTCTCCTCCTAGCATGGTGTCCTTTTTCCTCTGCTGACCAGAAGTCTGGTTCCACCACCATAGAGCCTCCTCCTAGCATGGCATCCTTTTTCCTCTGCCGACTGGAAGTTGGTTCCCCCATCAAAGAGTCTCCTCCTAGCGCGGCATCCTATCCTAACTGAAAGCCCTATCAATTGTGGAGCCGACCATCAACAGGGAGCCTCAGCAGAGGGATGAAAGAGCCACATGCGGCTCCAGAGCCACAGGTTGCTGACCCCTGGTCTGACCCATAAACTGTGCAGATATTCCTGTACACAATACCAGCTATTTGGTTGCACTCTCTCTCTCTCTCTCTCTCCCCCTCTCCCTCCCTCCCTCTCCCTCTTCCCCTCCCTCTCTCTCTCTCATTATTTGAAAGAAAGAAAAAAAGGCACATTCTTCTATAGTCATAGACATAGGTAGAAATATAGTGAGCTGAAATATAGATAGAAATTGCTACGGCCAATTCTCATACATCAATACTACATTGATTCCAATCCTGTGAACTGAAGCAGTTCAGTCCTCTACATACAGTGGGGTTGAATGAGAAATGTACTGGCTTTCAAAATGCTAACATCCAGGGTTGTTTTATCAGCATTCCCCTCCCTTTGGATCTAATAGAAGCAACGAGGAGGAGGGTTGTGTGAGGGAATCACACCTTCTCTTTTATTCACAAAGGGTTTGAGTCTCTTTATGAGCAAGATCCGCCAATCCGTAATCAAGGGTTAATTTCACAGCTCGCTGCTTCATCTAGCATAATATCCATTCAGACTAATTAAATCTGTCTAATAATGTGAGCGTCTTTCTCTTTGTTCTTCCCATTCTTTGTTTTACACCCTTCACATCTCATCTCCAGAACTACACGCCATCACATCTTACAGTGACAAGCCGAATCCTATCCCTAAAATTAAAACATTCCTGACCTATCTCTGATGACAAGGCGAGCAAGCTTCACAGCGCTATGGCCCATGAAGGGAACTGACACATTTGTTTTTAATTTCAAAAGAGTAGAAAGTGAAGATCTGACCCTGTCAATCAGACCCCATGACAAGTTTAATCATTGCTGCCCCACAAAATCACGGCTAAATAGGAATGCAAATAATGTATCACGGAGCTCTTATAAATGCTAATCAAGGAGAAGTAATCAAGTGACAATTTCACTGATCTCTTTTCTGAAGGAGTCACTCAATGCAAGGAAAAAGAAAGACAAAAGGCAAAAGATACAGTTGGCTGAAAGAGGGAGGGAAGGAAAAACTTTTTTTTCCTCTTTCAAATTGGTATCAGGGTTCGTGGCACAGCCAGCCAGATGTTTAGACTGGAATTGGCATTTTTGTCCACCTATCGAGTCTTTCCCAAAGACCTGGATAGACAATTGTTGTTGTTGGATGGTGTAAAAGGTATGGTCACAGGATGTAGCCTGTTCCAGGTAAAGCTGCCTTTCGCAATTGACCGGTGGTGATTATGTCAACGCCGATGGTGTTCAAGCAGTGCTCCGGATGTTTTGGGATTGCACCCATATTTCTATTGGTGCTATCTTTGCTTTCTTTTGCCACAGTCATTCTACTTCTATCTGCAGGTCTTTGTATTTGTGATTTTCTCCAGTTCTTTCTCTTCTCTTCTGCTGTTTCCAGGTACTGCCATGTCCACCACGCAGACTTTTTTTGTGTGTGTCTTTTCTGTGAACAATTGTTAGATCTGGGGTGTTATGTGTGTTGTTGTTGTTATTTTTCCTACTGCTTCTGCTCCTCCCTCGAAGAGGGGAAGGCAAAGCTGGTTTTTAGGAATGTGACATTTTATGTCAAACGTAGCTTACTTAATCCTTCCTCTGCAAACGAAACAGACAGAAACTTCTGTTGAAAGAGAAACCATCATTTGTCTTTGCTGTTAATCTGTCTTCAAAATTGTCTTAAATCTGAAAAGCCCCCAGTGACCTCATATGTGGGATGATGAGACATTTTCCAACAACTTGAAAGCAAGAAATCACTTTAAAAAAATTAGCAGCCCACATATGTAGAAGCATCAAGCAAATGAAGGAGAAAATGCATACCACTAAAAAGGTCTAAATCCATAGCTATGGGCTTAAATATCTGAGGAAAATGTAGCTTTTGTGTCTGAAGTTTGCAGGAGAATTTGCTCTCCACCTGTGTATATTGCTATATCAATAGTAAGAAAAAGGTCTCTGGGTTGGGTCTATGACAGTTCGCCATGGCCAACTCACCACAGTCAACTTGCCACAGCCAATTCGCCACAGCCAACTAGCTGTGGCCAATTCACTGCAGGAAAAATTCACTACGGTACAAGAGTTACACTGATATCAAAGAAATGGTGGAATGGAATCATTAAAAAAAAGGATGCAAAAGAAGGGACAGAATGAAATGCGAATGACATAAATTAAAATATTTTAAAATGTATTTTAAATAATTAAATTGTCCCACAGCAAGTTGTCCTGCAACAAGTTGGCTATGGCAAGTTGTCCTACAGCAAGCTGGCTGTGGTAAGTTGGCCACAGTGAGTTGGCCACGGTGAGTTGTCCCACAGCAAGCTGGCTGTGATGAGTTGGCCATGGTGAGTTGGCCATGGTGAGTTGGTCATGGCAAGTTGTCCCACAGCAAGTTGGCCACAGCAACAAGTCGTCCCATTCCATCTGTGTCTAGTAGCTGTTAATAGTAGTGAACATGGGAATACAAAAGGCAGAGGTATTCAAATTGTCTTTGGCTAAAAGTATGAAATGAGAGGAATGCCTATATGTGGCTCTAGGACAAGTCGCTGTGGTCAGCTCACCGTGGTCACCTTGTCATGGCCAACTTGCCCGAGCCAATTCACCACAGCCTACTTGCCATGGCCAACTCACTGTGGGACAACTCATGGCAAGACAATTCAATGTGGGTTTAGTTCCTTTTATTGTTCATCAAAGCCTTAGAACAGCTGATAAAATCATAGGAATGATTTTCTTTGATACAAGAGATGAAATAATTTTGATGAAAATATGGTCAACAAAAAATAAAAGGAACTAAATGAATGCCATGGTGAGTTGTTCTGTGGCAAATTGGTTGTGGTGGGTTGGCCATGAGAAATTGGCTAGGGTCAGTTGGCTACAGCACGTTGGCTGCAGAAAGTTGGTCATGGCAAGTTATCCCATTCCACACATGTGGCTCTCAAGGACTTTTTTGATTACTGGATGTAATTCTAATTTATAACTGTTGAAAAAAGACATCGAGTTTTTCTGCCATTTTAAAGCTTGGAAACATGAAAGTCTAGTGCAGTGATGGCTAAACTTTTCCGGACCGAGTGCCCAAAGCGTGCATGCACGTGTGTGAATGCACGTGCGCACGCCCAAACCCCCCAAATGCAATGCGCATGTGGCCCCTGCACATGTCCCCTGCCCCGCCCATGCGCAGGTGCTCCCCTGCACGTGCCCCACCCCCCGCACATGCGCAGCAGATACCCAAAGACTAGCTGGCTAGCGGAGCTGAACTGGGGCGATGGCTCACGTGCCCACAGAGAGGGCGTTGTGTGCCACTTCTGGCATAGGTTCGCCATCACGGGTCTAGTGCAAATCCTGAAACAAGTTTAATATACCTACACAGGTACCCACTATACTATTTTCTTTCAAGACACAAAGCACAGAAGGAGAGTGAAAATTAATAAGTGAAAAAAATTTGAAGACATCAGATAAAAAAAGGAAAAGAAATTTAGTTAAATTTAGTTTATACCAACATTTTGTCATATTTTTCTATCCTTGGAAACCCTTCTTGTTTCTACCACATTCACACACCATTTCATGCATTTACTTTTTATTGCTTAAACTTCTCATCTGTTTTCTTTTGAGGATCTCATCAATTCTTTTTAACTTTCTGGTTCTTTTCTTCTCAATCAATGCAGTCTTTTGTCATACATTTATTTTATAATTGGAACTTCCTTCATTATTTTCCTATGGCCAAAGTACTACGATGCACTTATTTCAAGGTGCCCAACATTCACTGAGGACTCAATCATTTTTGCATGTTTCTTCTTGTTTCAGCACATGCATTGTACAGAGAAATGGATACAACTTATGTTTACATTTCTCGTCATACACCCAGTTCTTGTTTTAGGTTTTTCATGTCATGTACCACATAACAAAATGACCAGAAAGCCACACAGTCATTTTTACTTCTTTCAACAAACATACAATCTGAACAATATTGCCTATTATTTTTCTAGTACAAAAATAAAATTGCATCTCCATTCAATACAAGTGCCAATCAATGCAGTAAGTATTTTCATTTTTTTTCTTGTGTCGTAGGGTTTTTTTTTTTTTTTAAAGTTTAACTTTAGATTATGGACAATTGTTTGGACAAATTAGTTAATCCATTTCTGTTCACCTATTCTTTTGTTTCTAGCAAAAATCCAGCTCTAAGAGAATTATAGCACAGAACATCAATTTCTTCACTAGTGGCAATTTGTATATAGAAGGCTATTTTATCATCGTAAATCAGATCTGTTGTACAATAGGAAGGGATGAATCTCTTTAAAAAGTTCACCTAATCATCTGACACTCCCCCCAAAATCCAAACAAATCATTTGGATTGTTGAAATTTGATGGCATATTTGAATTGCCTAAGGCAATGGTGACAGCAAATATTCAAATGCCCCTTGACTAGTTTCTCTGACAGAAGCTTCCACTTTTACGGCTGCCAAGCAGCCAAAAAAGTCAACCCGAGTGATCCAGACAGAGGACACGTCTTATAGTTTTCACGTGGTGTCCCTAGAGGGACTGATAACATGTGTAGCTGCCCAAATGACCTTGCCTCAACATCTTCACCCTGCACCATGGGAACTAGCTTTGGCATCCTGGAGGATTCGCATCAGAACTGCCCTCACAAAAACTTTGGCCGAGTCTACTGTGATGTCAGAGGCCAAATACGTTGAATAGGAAACTACATAGAGACAGAGCAAACATCCTCATGGCTTCATTTCTGGCATACAAGAAAATGGTGTTTATGTTTGATGGGAAAATGAGTCACATGACATCAAGTGCTCCTGTACCACTGTGAAACACCTTGGCTCCAATAAAATAGATCTTGTTTAAAAGTAGTTTTAAAGGGCCCAGATTTTCTGATCTCAGACGTTGAAGTCCCTGGAAGGTCAGAAATGATCCTTATTACAGAATAACAGAGTCGAGAGAGGCCTTGGAGGTTATCTGGCCCAACCCCCTGCTCAAGCACGAAACTATTTCAGACAAAGGGCTGTCCAATTTCTTCTCCAGTGTTAGAGCATGCACAATTTTTGAAGGCAAGCCATTCCACTAGTTAATCGTTATTATCACTGTTAGGAATTTTTTTCCTTTGTTCTAGGTTCTTTCTCTCCTTGATTAGTTTCCATCAATTGTTTTTCTCTTGCCTTCTGGTGCTTTGGAGAATAGATTGACCCCCTATTCTTTGTGGCAGCCCCTTAGATACTGGAACACTGCTATCATGTCACCCCTAGTCCTTCTTTTCATTAAACTAGATAACAAACAATACTTCTATGGCTCCTGTTGTTGCCAAAATATTAACAGTTTTGTCTTAAAAGGAGTTGAAGGCACATTTGTTGTTTAGTAGTTTAGGTAGTAGGGATTTAGTGAATCCCACCACCGCTCAGTGTAGAAAACAAAATTAAAGTGCCTCAAGTGGACAGCTATCATCTTCTAAGTAGTTCTAGATAAATTTATTTTTAGTTGTTAATACTTATAATTTATAACCCAATGTTCATATTGAGATAGGCAACCATTCACTTCATAGATTCTAACTCTTTTAGGATTTGTATTCTTTAAAGTGCTAGTAGACGAGGTCTGTGAAATGAAGGATTGACTATCTGAGTATAAACATTGGTTTATAAATTTTAATTCTTCAAACTGAAAAGTTTTTAAATACATAGAATTATATGGGCCTATAATTATGGTCATGGGATGGGTGGCTCAGTGGCTAAGACGCTGAACTTGTCGATCGAAAGGTCGGCAGTTCAGCTGTTCGAATCCCTGGTGCCGCGTAATGGGGTGAGCTCCCGTTATTTGTCCCAGCTTCTGCCAACCAAGCAGTTCGAAAGCATGTAAAAAATGCAAGTAGAAAAATAGGGATCACTTTGGTGGGAAGGTAACAGCGTTCCGTGCGCCTTTGGCATTTAGTCATGCTGGCCACATGACCACAGAGACATCTTCAGACAGCGCTGGCTTTTCAGCTTTGAAACGGAGATGAGCACCGCCCCCTAGAGTCAGGAACGACTAGCACATATGTGCGAGGGGAACCTTTACCTTTATATAATGATGGTCAATCTTCTATATTAGCAATTGTCATTAATTTTACATAAAGGTTCATTTCCTTTGAAGTGTCGAGTTCTATATAACATTTTCAGTGAATGTTATAAAAAGGCAGAATTTAAGATTCTGCCTGAACACAGGTAATCCTCGACTTCACAACTGAATCCAAAATTTCTGTTGCTAATATATTTGTTATGGGAGTTTTGCTCCATTTCACAACTTTTCTTGCCACAGTTGTAAGTGAAACACTGCAGCGATTGCAGTGTTTTTAAATTAGGAACAGGGTTGTTAAGTAAATCTGGCTTCCACATTGATTTTGCTTGTCAGAAGATCACAAAAGATGATCAGGTGACCGTCATAAATATAAGCCAGCTGGCAAGCAGCCAAATTTTGATCATGTGACCATGGAGATGCTACAATGGCCATAAGTGTGAAAAATGGTCATAAGTCACTTTTTGAGTGGTGCTGTAACTTTCCATGGTTGTCAAATGGTTGTAAATCGAGGGCTATCTGCATTTGGCTTTAAGAGACCAACAGTAGTGGAGCTAATTATGAAAAGCTTATTGGAGAAAAGTTTGGTAGGTATAATAAAAA
This sequence comes from Pituophis catenifer annectens, assembly GCF_029215685.1. Lineage (NCBI taxonomy): Eukaryota > Metazoa > Chordata > Lepidosauria > Squamata > Colubridae > Pituophis > Pituophis catenifer. The sequence continues at coordinate 197,314,845 of NW_027256883.1, read as the reverse complement.
AGCTAACAAAGATCCATGTTAGCTAATCAGGCTATGTGGGCTTGTGGGGCTAATTGGTTAATGCAACTTCTTGTTAGGTCAAATGTTTGGATGGGAAGGTCCATCCATCGGCTAACTTTTAATGAAAAGAAGGACTAGGGGAGACATGATAGCAGTGTTCCAATATCTTAGGGGCTGCCACAAAGAAGAGGGAGTCAAGCTATTCTCCAAAGCACCTGAAGGCAGGGCAAAGAGCAATGGGTGGAAACTAATCAAGGAGAGAAGCAACTTAGAACTAAGGAGAAATTTCCTGACAGTTAGAACAATTAATCAGTGGAACAACTTGCCTGCAGAAGTTGTGAATGCTCCAACATTGGAAATTTTTAAGAAGATGTTGGATAACCATTTGTCTGAAGTGGTGTAGGGGTTAATGCCTGGGCAGGGGGTTGGACTAGAAGACCTCCAAGGTCCCTTCCAACTCTGTTATTCTATGCTATGCTATGCTATGCTATGCTATGCTATGCTATGCTATGCTATGCTACGCTACGCTACGCTACGCTACGCTACGCTACGCTACGCTACTCTACTTCTATTCTATTCTATTCTATTCTATTCTATTCTATTCTATTCTATTCTATTCTATTCTATTATTTCTCTATGTTTCACTTAGATTCACTTTAGTCTAACACAGCTTCAAATGAACCAAAAGATGGATTCAGTCAACATTCTCCTAAACACAATTTTACTGACACTCGTTTTCAATACATCCATGTCTCAGTCATCCAGGTCATGGTTGTCCCAAAGGTGCTTTTTCCAACTGGCAAAGAAAGTTGAGTTGCCTTTTGGAAAAAGCACCTCTGAGTTGTTTCCAGTATGTTTCTTCTTGCTAGAGCTTCAAATATTTAGTTCCAATTCCATGGCTTCTCATTTTGCACGTGTACTTTTAACCTCTCAATACTGTAGGATTTCATTTGTAGGTTTAATTTAGGGTTCGGTACAACAGGAGGTTTGCAAGTCTGATATTGCATTGGACTTCTTAATTTTCTCATACAGATTCTCTTGGTAGCTGAGAGATCCTTTAAAGTTACCATCAAATGCTGTTTTAATTTATTTGTAGATAGCTGAGATTTTTCCAAGGACTGAAAACATTAGTTTTGTCTGGTACAAGGCAGAATAGCAATAGCATAGCAATAGCATAGCTATATACTTGCAATATAGATAGATAGATAGATAGATGGCTTAGGGCCGGGGTATCTACGAGACCGCCTTCTGCCACCAATAGCCTCCCACCGGCCAGTACTCTCGCACAGAGAGGGCCTCCTCAGGGTGCTGTCCGCCAGATAATGTCGGCTGGCGACCCCCAGGGGGAGAGCCTTCTCTGTAGTGGCGCCCGCCCTCTGGAACAACCTCCCCCCAGAGATACATACAATACCAGACCTCCGGACTTTTCATTGGGCCCTGAAAATTTATTTATTTCACCTAGCCGGGTTGGCTTGATCCCACAGTTTCGGTTAAATTTAATTGATTTTAATTGGGTTGTTTTAAATTGTGGCCAAAAATATTTAATTATTTTTAAACTGTTTTTAAATTTTGTACGTTCTGTTTTATTCTGGCTGTTCACCGCCCTGAGTCCTGCTGGAGAAGGGCGGTATACAAATTAAAACAAATAAACAAACAAATAAATAAATAAATAAGATAGATAGATAAATAGATAGATACACACACACACACACACACAATGTAGTATGTATGTATGCATGTATGTATGTTTGTATGTATGTATGTAAGTATGTTTCAATGTTTAAAGAAAATACCAACAAAAACAAGGGATTCGTTTCATGCAAATTTGTTTTCAGCTCATGGCTTCTTAAATCTCTATTTCACTTGAAAGCTGAGTTGCTTGCCATTAAGAACAAAACATTTAAAAAGATAACAGCTACTCCCATTGTACATTTACTTGCTACACGTAATTGTTTATGTTGGATTACAAACACAGAGATAGAAGCCCACCTCTGAAATGGAAAACCGAGAGAAGAAAAGCCGGCAGTAGGAAATAATTGAACAGGGAACATGTTTCATTATTGCTCTCCCCCTTCTGATGGTTGCAAATGTATTGGCAAAGAAGTTAGTTGCTCTTTCACAATGCCTGCCTAATGTCATCCTATATATGTTTTATTCCAAGAGTTAGCCTCATTTCCCACAAGAGAATGTAGATGCAACATTGAGTCAAAATGACCTAGACTGCAGAGATATACACATTCAATAGAAAAATCTAGCTTCCAGCAATCATATGACAGGGTATGACTTTAGATCTCATTCCTATGCTAGGAAATAGAGCATGGAGTTTTATCCCGTATTTCTCCAGAGACTAGTTGCCTCTTATCATCAGATGAATAGTTGCTACAACACTTAAGCTTTAATTGTGCATGGGATAGGTGGCCAATTCAACTCCCTGGGCTGTAATCACGAATGATTGTGATTCATGATATATGCCTTTGTCAGAAAAGTCCATTGGAAGCCATTAAAAAAATTCTAGATTTTTGTCTCTTAGACTGATTAGAATCTTGGTTCCATAAATCGATCAAGTTCTGGAGAAACTGGTGTTCTTTTTCCCATGAACACGTGTGTGTGTGTGTGGGTGTGGGTGTGCCCACGCACGTACGCACACATGCAGAGCAATAAAGCCTCTGCCGATTAATTAAGGGCACAGTGCCAAAACAAGTGTCTTTGTTTAAAACACAGTGGACAAGACAGGCTTGAGAAAGTTGATGTCTTAAGTAGACACCATAACGTATTTCTAATTATATTCAGAAACAAGAATAAGAATAGGGATTGCCAACTGTTTGGAAAGATAATTCCACCCCACCCCCCCAAAGAAAGATTAGAATTAAACAAACAAACAAACAAGCCAAGCATTATTGATTTAACATAAATGCCATTTGTTGGGCCTTTTGTAATGTCTTTATTAATGTCATAATTCTGGAGTTCATATGCGCTGTTGTATTAGAGCATTTGGCACAGAGTCAACTCCTCACACTATGAAATGTTAAACCTACGAGCATCTTTCACAGAGTGTAGTTGTCCCAACAACTACAGCAGTTCCATCGCAAATGATTGCAGCCATTTCACAAACTTATTTAGAACAGAGGAAAAACAGCGACCATTTTTGTGAGGTAAGCCCTTTCCTTCCATATGCATTTACTCACGTTCTGGCTGAGGATTTTATAGCAAAGCTGTCGGTAGGAAACAAAGTCCAAAGTTCATGCAACATCAGTTCTCCACAGCTTCTTGTCAAGTACATTCTGACATTTGAGATAAAACAGATATAAACTGGAATCAACAGCAGAAAGTTTGTATGAAGATTCATTCTTATTCATTACTTGGCACTCTTTCGGTATTGCAGCTCAAAATCTATTGGTAAGAAAAACTCTCAAAAGCTGCCCTTTGAAGGACAACAGAAAGTTCTTGATTCTGTCTTGGCATCTCCTGACTTGGAAGAATCAAGGAATAGTGGGGTGGACAACCTGTGACATGTGTTTCCTTATAGTGCCGTGTGGTTTTGCTGAAAACTGACAGTCTATGGAGATTCTCAGTCATCCAGGTCATAGTTGTCCCAAAGGTGCTTTTTCAAGAGGCAACTGGACTTTCTTGTTTTTCGTTGAAGACGTTTCACTTCTCATCCAAGAAGCTTCATGGATGAGAAGTAAAACATCTTGAAAGAAAAACAAAAAAGTCCAATTGCCTCTTTAAAAAGCACCTTCGAAAAGTGACAGCATAGTTTGACATGGGAAATATGCTAAAACCGTATTATAAGCCCTAAAGTTTGTTCATCTCTGCAGTAGCTAATTCTGAGGAGAAAAATCTCTTCTGGGTAACTGGAAATGAGTTGAACAGTTTTTCCAGGGGTAAAATCCAGCAGGTTCTGACAAGTTCTGGAGAACCGGTAGCAGAAATTTTGAGCAGTTTGGAGAATCGGTAGCGGAAATTTTGAGTAGTTTGGAGAACTGGCAAATACCAGCTCTGGCTGGCCCCAGAGTGGGGTGGGAATGGAGATTTTGCAATATCCTTCCCCCAGGAGTGGGGAGGGAATGGGGATTTTGCAATACCCTTCCCCTGGAGTGGGGAGGAAATGAGGATTTTGCAATATCCTTCCCCTGGAGTGGGGAGGGAATGGGGATTTTGCAGTATCCTTCCCCTGGAGTGGGGAGGGAATGGATATTTTGCAATATCCTTTCCCTGGAGTGGGATGGGTATGGAGATTTTGCAGTATCCTTCCCTTGCCACGCCCACCAAGCCACACCCACACCCACAGTAGTAAAAAAATTTGGATTTTACCACTGAGTTTTTCCCAGATAATTTTTTGACTCCTCTTAGTCTTAGCCAACATGGCCATAGGAAATTATGGCAAAAGTTGGTGAGATGTTGCTAAATGGCCAAATCATTTACCTTTGTGCAAGGCAGTATCCTATGTTCTTCAATAAAGAAGTATCCTTGACATTTATGGAAGAATAGGTTACAACAGGGAAATTCTAAATTACTTCCTTCTCAGTTGGACTTCCAGTTTCAGTGATGGATTTCGTGTGTTTTAGCTTTCCCAGATTCGTGCCCTTCATACAGTTGCCAAATTTCAATTTTCTTAATCCAAGACTCTCATGTTATGCAGAGTTGCTTTGGGCTGACAGGAGCTCTTATTATTTGAATGAACTTCAGACCCAGCACCAGCAGCCAACAGAGTTGACCAAATGCCAAGGGACCACAGGCTTAAAAATTGGGGCGATTCCAGGATTAAATACATAAATGAATACACGAAGAAGCTTAGTCGTTATTTTCCATCCAAATATGAATTTATAAAAGGAAGTTTTTGTGAGTTCCCTAATGAATAACTTCACTAAATTACCCTCTTTTTAGTGAGAAACTGGACCAACTAAAAGGATGTTTCATCACCAACCCTGAAATCAAGGTCAAATGCAAGGGGGGGAAAAATAGGGCAGATTTGCAAAAGAGAAAACATTCTGTTTAAAGGCCATCAGAATCCTAAGAAGCAAGAGTAACATCTTCCTTGTTTATACATGGAAACTGGAACAATGAAGGCATTTTATCCTACAATACCATTACAAAATAGTCTGCAAAAATAATTATCTAAACAATGCAACATCAAAAACCAGGACAATAAGGTAATTCCAAAATTTAACTAGCTAGAAAAATACATGGATGTTCTGTAAATAGTTCATGAATCGAGAAGAGAAATTCCATATTAAAAAAAAAGGCTAATGTGGAAAGTTCTCAGATTTATAACAGGATGTTCAGTTCCAACCCAGTCTCCCACATGATTAATTGCATACTTTCAATCCACATGTTACTTTGTAAGCATTGGGGACGGTATGCTAAGCAATAACTTACGTAAGCTATTAAAGAGTCCTATCCTTCACTCTAATGCAAAATCTCTTTTCATCAGCAGAAAGATCATTCTGTAGAAAGGAGTATATCTGACCTATCTTTTGAGGCAATGAATCATAATTAAAAATGATTGTAGTTGTATATTGTAGATTGTACAGGCTAATCTCTGTAGAAAGAGACCAACACTTTTAGACTAGGAGAATATCTTTGTAAGCCCTTTAGATATTTTTCCTGAGCCTTAAAGACTATATACCCAATTTATCAATATTTAATAATTAGATGGCTGATGCCAGAGAAATGTAACAATAAAGCTGATGACTCTCCTGTCCTTCTCCAACATTTACTCCAGAATTTACAAACATGGAAGCTATTAGCCTTAGATCAGGGATCTCCAACTTTAGCAACTTTAAGACTTGTGGACTTCCCCAGTTAGCCATGTCTGTGTGTCTGAACTACAAGAGAAAGCTGGGAGTTGTGGACTTCAACTCCAGAATTCTTCGGCCAGCTGACTAAGGAATTCTGGGAGTTGAAGTCTACAAAGTTGCTAAGGTTGGAGACCCTGCCTTAGAGAATAGGACCTATGTAAATCTCAAGCTACAGCAGAAAGATTATGACCCTAATGACTTTTTTTTTTTTGCATATTCCTAGGTAATTGTTCAAGAAGTTGCTAAGCTAGTTCAATGATTAATTGCCAGGAAACATAAGATTTCTTTCTGTTTCATGGATGGATATGAATTTCACAATTCTATGGCACATGCAGGTTTATTAAAGAATTATTACACTTTAATAAAACCATAGGGATAACCAGACTACCAGATTCAATGAAGAAGTAAACCCTTCTCTTCATTCTTATGAGAATACCATTGCAACGGAAAAAGCAAGCAGGCAGGCAGGCTTTGTCAATTCTTTCAATGAGTGATGCTAAATGGCAAAAGCTTTTAGAAAATATAATTTAGCTGCGAAATTCTGGGGCTGATCACCTGACTATTTTTTGAGGGCCCACTTCGAAGCCATTAAAAGGAGACAGAATCATCACTTGTCTGATGGCATAAATTTGCACATCAGTTACAAAAATTCAATTGCAAAAATTTGAAAAGAATTACTAGAATTTTAATGGAACTGCAATGCATCTCCAACATAACATCAAAAGAGGTGAAATTGCAGATCGTTTTTTGCCAAGTTGTGACTGGTGGGTAAAAAAAATGTAGATTTTTGTTCAATCTTATTCTGTACATATTTCAACTATTTCTGCTATTATTTTACTAGTCTGCTAGGAAACTGACCATCCTTGATGTTTCTTGCAAATGTGTGTGTTAAATGTAGGTGAAAGAAAAGTGAATACAAACTAACTTCATTGCCTTTTTCTCTAGAACCAAACAACTTAACATTTATGAATTTCCTGAGTATTGGACAAAGCTTTTAATGTTTTACTAATGTTCTTAAGATAGACATTTTCCCAGATATGCTCTGGACAGCAAGGACTGTTCCCAGTAAAAAGAAACAGCTGTAAGAGATAAACGATCAGCTATTTACAACAGTAATAGTAAAATTTGTCAGAAGGAAGAAGAGAATTTCTTTAAAACTTTCCTTTAAAATTTGTTTGAAGGCAAAAAAGAACTGGATTCTATTCTGATCAGGGGTGCTATTCAGCAGGTTCTGACAGGTTCTGGAGAACCGGTAGCGGAAATTTTGAGTAGTTCGGAGAACTGGCAAATATCACCTCTGGCGGGCCCCAGAGTGGGAAGGGAATGTGGATTTTGCAGTATCCTTCCCCTGGAGTGGGGTGGGAACGGAGATTTTCAGTATCCTTCCCCTGCCACGCCCACCAAGCCACGCGCACCAAGCCACACCACACCCACCAAGCCAGCCCCACAGAACCGGTAGTAAAAAAAAATTGAATTCCACCACTGATCCTGATGCTTTCACCTACCTACAGCACAGTGATGGGTTTCAATTTTTTTTACTACCGGTTCTGTGGGCGTGGCTTGGTGGGCGTGGCTTGGTGGGCATGGCAGGGGAAGGATACTGTAAAATCTCCATTCCCTCCCCACTCCAGGGGAAGGATACTGCAAAATCCACATTTCCTCCCAATTAGCTTGTACTCAGGAGGCAGAGAATAGATGGGGGTGGGGCCAGTCAGAATTTTTACTACCAGTTCTCCGAACTACTCAAAATTTCTGCTACCGGTTCTCTAGAACTGGTTAGAACCTGCTGAAACCCACCTCTGCTACAGTAATTTGCTGGATTTCTTGTGACTCTTGTCTTTATTGAATGGAGGAGTCTGGAAAATGGCATGGTTAAGAATTATGTCATTTCATAATGTTTACCTGAATGATGAAAATGTTCACCGGGTATTTGTCACAACTACTTCACCCACATTCATGGATTAAAATTGCATCCCATATTTTAAATGTGACTTCTGCCAGTGTCATGCATATATGGGCAGATACAAGGAGAGGGAAAGAAAGCAGGATAGGAGAAAAAAAAAAAGGGGGGGACAGCTGTATCTCTACATACTGGAAAGATCAAGCAGTATCTTATTCAGTGACCCCTTAAAAGATTAGCTCTCTTTCCAAGCAAACAAGTTTAAATTACCTTGTGTGGATCTGCTGTTTGTAGTTGCAATGTTTCATTATGTATGAATCCTTATTCTTTCTAAGGGTTTGAAAATCTGCATCAGTCTTTATTGGTTATTTCCAGTGTTTCACTAAGGTTTTTGCAAATGGTTATGTCATCAGGTTAAAATGTGTGTTCTTTGCATATTCATGATGCACAATACAAATGCAAGCACTCAAAACTCCCTTTGTAGGAGCTGTGGGCCAAGTTCATATTCATTCTTCTCCTCTAAAAATGTTGTTTTATTGGATAGGCTGGCGTAGGAAAGTGATTGTTCTATGCAGTTTTAGCTGATATTTTCAAGCTATGAATGAGTCCTGGCATTTCTGGATACTCTGATGCAGTTTATATGTATATAAAAATAAGGATGTGTGTGTATGTGCGTGTATTGTACAAAAAGGGAGCATTCCCTTTTCCCCAAAAGTTAATCTAATGAAGAAAAAAAAAGGTGAAAACATGAGAAATACAGCTAAACTGAATTTGATCAATTTGCCACTTCTCAGTGATCAGCAAAGTGAATCTTTGATCTCTTCTTATGGTTCTTTATCTTTAAATCAGATTAAATGCAGAAATTTCAAAAAGAGCCTCTGGGACATCTCAAGACCCAGACAGGTTAATTTGGAAGAAAATAGGCTCTGAAACATTGTTATTCTGAGACTCATGAAAACTCAAAACAAGTTCAACTAGATCAGACTAAAAGCTTGTCTACTCTTGTCCCCACCAAGACCTCTCAGGACCTCTTAGGAACCAAAAGCTGACCATGAGCATAATTAGCAACCTCTCGCTCAAATTTCTGGCAACTAATATCCACAACTATGATATTATACTGAAGGCAGTATCAAATGGTTAGTAGCTGTCATGAGTTGGACACATTGATCACCTGACCTTCCCTGAGTTCTGCTACAATGTCTACCTGTCAACGACTTCTTCAGCTTCAACCTCAATAATACATGGTCAAACAATCGGTACAAACTCAAGGTAAACCGCTCCAAACTCGATTGAGAAAATACGACTTCAGCAACAGAGTGGTCAATGCCAGGAATGCTTTACCCGACTCCGTTGTTACATCCTCTAACCCTCACAGCTTCAACCTTAAACTATCTACCGTGGACCTCACCCTATTCCTAAGAGGTCCGTAAAGAGAATGTGCATAAGCGCACCAGCGTGCCTACCGTCCCTGTCCTACTGTCCCTATTTATTTGTATTCATTTCTTTCGTTCATATCCATGTTTATATTTATACCTGCTATCTTGTACATGTTTGACAAACTAATAAATATGAATACAAATTTCTATATCTCAACATTAGAAGAATGTATGAAAATGTATGAACAGTATTTTAAAACAACCTGAATGGATGGCTCTTGCTGTTTATTATGATTCAAAATTCTGGTTTAACTGGGTGCTTGATTAACCACATTACATTGTTCCGATGAACTTGTTTGTGGTAGACATCAATAGCCAGCCCTATTTACTTCCCCAATGAAAAAATAAACAACCTTTTCAATGCAATTACCTGTTTTGGAGGACATATAATTCAGGTAGACCATAGGTAGAAATACTTCAAGAACCTAGATGGCAAATTCTGATCCAAATAGATTCTACCACATCATCTCCCACTTCATTTCCAGTGGAATATCTTCACCTCTCATTGCTCCACCTGCATTTAATAAAGGGGTGTCCAACCATGGCAACTATGTTGACTTCAACTCCCATTAGGGCTGGGTAATTCTGAGAGTTGAGATCCACACGTCTTAAAATTGCCCAAGGACAGACAACCCTGATTTTAAAAAATTCTGTGGTGTATTGGACTACTGTTATTACGGATTAAGGATTATATTTGTTTGCATCTATATTTTGTAATTGTTGCCTGTCCCTGGAGTTGGTTCTTCTAGCTATTTCAATAAAGAAAACAGTAGACGAATGCACTCCCAATTCTTGTGTTCTTTTTTAATCAATAGAAATGATTTGAGACAATATGTTTAAAACATAATTTAAAATTTCACATTGTGGCAAAGACATCCTCAAATGCATATTTTCAGAGAAAATACATTTAAGGATGCATATTTAAGTACACTATTCCAAATGGATTTTTTTTTAAAAAAAATCACCAATCAACCTAGACATGAGTTGGGCACATAATTATTATCTGATTGATCTATCCATCCCTACCGAGGGATATATGTTTTCCTCCAGCAAAAGTAAAAGCATTTTAAATCCCCTTCTCACAAATGTCATAACCCAAACAAGTCGTCCTCCCAAATACAGCAGCTCAGTCTATTAATTAATTGATCATTTAATTAACATTTAGATTGAAGCATTTATATTCTGCCTTATCTTCCAAGAACTCAAGCCTGCTTATAATGAAGCAATTAGGAAGACCGATCCATGTACTAGCTCTACATGGGTCGAAAGCAATATCTACTGTCTTATTCAAGCCATTTCCACCTCATCACATATTCAAACTTTTTTTTACAATTCAGGAAAGACACAATCTTCTTGAGTTTCTAGGAATACAGGAAGCTGCTACACATTGAGAACTACAACTGGACCATCTTGCAGAGTATCAGTATTGTTGATTAGTAACGGGATAGCTATAGTTTTATGCAGTTGTCCCTCTTTATGGACAAAAGCAATATATTGGATGTGACATTTTGAGTCATGCCAGACTTAAGGTAAGGTAAAGGTAAAGGTTTCCCTCGCACATATATGCTAGTCATTTCCGACTCTAGGGGGCGGTGCTCATCTCCATTTCAAAGCTGAAGAGCCAGTGCTGTCCGAAGACATCTCCATGGTCATGTGGCCGGAAAGACTAAACGCCAAAGGCACACTGAATGCTGTTACCTTCCCACCAAAGGTGGTCCCTATTTTTCTACTTATCTTTTTTACGTGCTTTTGAACCTGCTAGGTTGGCAGAAGCTGGAACAAGTAACGGGAGCTCACCACATTACACAGCATTAGGGATTCGAACCGCTGAACTGCCGACCTTTTGATCGACAAGCTCGGCATCTTAGCCACTCAGCCGCCATGTCCCTATGCCAGACTTACTTTCTACCAATGAGCCTCAAACCTGTTTGTATAATTTCTCAGACTTCAGGATGTTACTTGCAAGTGGACAACAATCATAAATTGGGAACAAAGAAGTCCATAAGGCTGAAACAATAGAAACATTTGCTATGCATAATTATGTATCCACTGCATTCAAAGTGAAGGCTTGTGCTGTAGCTGGACAGGTGTAATTTTTTTTAAAAAAGGATAAGAAAAAAAAAATGGTAGGAATGTCAGTAAGATGTTTCTTCTACTTTGCCTTCCAATTTTCACATGTCTGGAGATGAGTGACTTTTCATTTTCACCTCTTGAAGAAGATTAAGCTGCCAAAAATGAAATTAAAAAAACAAATTCCTCTGCTGTACATTTTAAGGCATTTGTATATAAGGCTTCCTTTCAATCACTTCCTTTCTTTATTTTGCATGTAAGTTTCCTTTTGAAAAACAAATGCATACCATCTCTCATTCCCAATCGAGAAAGGACAAGTATTGATACAATTGTAAACTCTGCACTCTCACATAGTTAAAACACCTGGTGGAATAAATTGACACACACACACACACACACACACACACACACACACACACACACACACACAAATATTCTGTTGCCTTCTCTCAGAAGAGTCTTTCAGAAGAACAAAGCCACCACCAGAAAGATCCTGCTTGCATTGCAACCAATCTGCTTCTGTACAACATCCAACATTTTCATGCCGACTGCCCACAAGAAGTCGTACTGGTTGCCAAGAAAAAGAGAAGAAAAGCAAAAAAGGGTGACCATCCTGATGCAGAGAAGCTGATGAAGAAAAAGCTCCTTCCCCAAAGTCTTTGGAAGAAATAGCTAGGGAAGGACCACAACTGAGCAATCAAAGCAGAATTGTTGGCTTACTCTAGCTTCCCACCAAAGGAATATTAAAAACTTCTGAAAAGTGGAGAAGAATGATAATCAGATAGCACTGGAAAACAGTTGAGGCAACAGTGCCTCCAGGGAAAAAAAAATTGAGCAAGTTAAATTCATATAGTATCCACTCATGAGTACACCGAGATGGCTTCCCACGAGGCTGAACTCTCTGCTCTAATAAAAGTGCTTTCCTGATTGTATTGATGCTCTCAGTCTAGATCAGGGGTCTCCAACCTTGGCAAGACTTGTGGACTTCAACTCCCAGAATTCACAAGTCTTAAAGTTGCCAAGGTTGGAGACCCCTAGTCTAGATCAGGGATGTCAAACTTGATTTCATTGAGGGCCGTATCAGGGTTGTGTTTGACCTCGGGAGAGGGGAAGGTAGGGGTGTGTGGCCAGGTTGGGCATGGCCAGCTCAACGTCACTCATGTTGGGGCCTGTCGTGGCCCGAGTGGTCTGCTAGTGAAAATGGGCTCCTGAGCTCTGTTTTCACTGGCAGAGGGTTGCAGGAGGCCATCTCAGCCAAAAATGGAACTTGGAAGCCCGTTTTCGCTGGCAGAGCACCGCAAGCTGGTCCTTCACTGTTTCCAGGGTGGCCCCGTGGGCCAGTTCTAATCACCCGGTGGGCCAGATCTGGCCCGTGGGCCTTGAGTTTGACATTCCTGGTCTAGATTCTACATACAAATGTGACAGTTTCTTGGACAACAGTGGGCCAAAATTCTGAACTTGGCCAATATCCTCTGGTTGTATTCTTCCTGGAGATGTTGAAAAGGTAGCTCTGAGTGACAAATTAAGAGGATGCTCTACGAAGATGTATCTTGTTTCTCAACTTCTGTTCACCCATGGCCTCCTTCCAACCTTGTTTTCTTCTGTTCTGGTCCAACTACCAAATATAAACATGGGGCAGTAATTGGTGTATTTTGTGGCATTAACAAGAAAGTATTTGCAATATAATAGACTTTGCTTTCCTTTGGTGCTCTTGTCATGTGCCATGGCTCCTCTACTACATGGTTTCTCTCTGTGGTTTCCTTGAACTATCCCTATAGCCCCTGGTTGAGAACCTTTTCTTTGCCTATGGATTACGCAGTCTATCCAGAAGATGAGGATCAATTGAAACCAGCTATTTACCTTGGGTGTAATTGCAAAAGACCTCTGTCTCAAGCCATTAGTGGCTTTAAAGGAAATTAACCATTAAATATTTCACTGTCTGCTAATAGGCTCCGAGTCTGAGCCATAATTGGATATTGGGCCTTAGCCTTGATATTTGTGGGTGTGCTTATACCTGTATATTTTAGCTGATGATTAAGATCTCCTGAACCTCTGTCTTTTGGGCCCTACTTCTGGGAATTTTACATTTCCTTGGAAAGATAAGAAAGAAATCCTCCACAATTGTGGTACCCTTAATATGTCTGCTCAAAAAAATTGCAGGCACTTGTGCTGCCTTCCTCTTCTTTGTCTGAAACGCTATAAGGTTTCCTGCCTAAGCAGGGGGTTAGACTAGAAGACCTCCAAGGTCCCTTTCAACTCTGTTATCCTATCCTATCCTATCCTATCCTATCCTATCCTATCCTATCCTATCCTATCCTATCCTATCCTATCCTCCCATTTGAACCTTTTTCCCAGTGGCATCAGGGCACAATTGCCAATAAAGCTACAAACCTGAAATACAGGTAGTCCTCAACTTACAACAGTTCATTTTCATGACTGTTTAAAGATATGATGGCACTGAAAAAAGTGACTTATGACCATATGTTACACTTACAACCATTGTAGCATCCCCATGGTCATGTGATCAAAATTCAGATGCTTGGCTCATAGTTATGACGGTTGCAGTGTCCCTGTGATCCCCCTTTCTGACCTTCTGACGAGCAAAGTCAATGGGGAAGCCAGATTTACTTAACCACTGTGTAACTAACTTAAACATCTGCAGTGATTCACTTAACAACCGTGACGAGAGGTCATAAAATGGGGCAAAACTCACTTAACAAATGTCTCATTTTAAATTTTGGGCTCGATTGTGGTCATAAATTAAGGACTACCTATAGATATGGATGGAGGCTAAAGGAGACACGTGTTTTGCAGCATCAGCAAACAGAACAGCAGCTGATTAAAAGAAGACATTTTCCTTAAAGGGAAGTGAAAGGGCCAAATATGAAAAGTGAAAAACAAATATTGGAGCACACAAGCCCAATATGGAAAGGTGTAAAAACTCTATAAACCGGGCCATTAACAACAGAAAAAAAAAATCAGAATAAATGCCACGGAAAGAGGAATTATGCCAAAGGCAGAAGAATATTTGTAAGAAGAAAACATTGGTAATAATACTATCGATCACAGTAACAGCAGGGGTGAAATACTACCGGTTTGCACTGGTTTGGAGAACTGGTAGCAGCTGCAGCGCGAGGCTCCGCCCACCCGCCTGGACATCGTTACTTCCTGGCTTTAACCAGGAAGTAACCTGTTTTTTACCCTCTGCTCATGCACAGAAGGCTTTGTGCATGCGCGGAGGGTCCATAATTGCATGTGACGCATGGCGCGTGCAGTTCCGAACCAGTAGGAAAGGTAAGTAGATTTCACCCCAAGTAACAGTAAAGAGGAAATGTAATACAAATAGGATAGTTGTACTATACAGTATAAATATTATAACAGTAATAGAGTAGCAGAATAGTAGTACAAAAATAATAGGAATAGACAATAGAAAGATATAGGATATAAGATATAAGGATATATAACAATATAGGATATAGACAATAGAAAGATCTCACATTTCATTTTTATATCTTGGTTTTGTTTTTTTTCCAAAATAAAACATCTCCACAATTCTTAAAGGGAGCTATTAAGAAAAAAACACCTACCTATTCAGGGTCCAGTGCTTTTTTAGCTCTTTTGAGTCTGGGTCAATCTAATTGAGTAAAGTTTTAAAAAAGAACCCATGGCACAGACCACCGCTTGTTCTCAATTGTGTTTCACATAGATTTGTTTTGCTGTTTTGTTTTAATTTTCTTCCCTCGTGTTCCGCCCTATTAATACAGGGGAAATGATAAACATCTATCCAAAAGGAAAACAATCCTGACTTTAAGACAATCACTCGCTGAAGGGATAATTAGGTAGGAGAGAAAAAAAAAAATCAGCAAAACTAAAATGACGCTCTCCTATTTTAAAATTAAATTATTTTGGGGAGAGGAAATCTAAGCCCCCCCCCTTTTTTTCTAAACAAATAGATTCTGTTCCCTAATGTGTCGCCTAGAATACCTAAAACAAAGGTTTCTGGGGTTTTTCTCTTTGCAAAATTAATGACATTTTGTCTGGGGGGAAGAGCAAGGGAAGGTGGATTAATACTCTTATTTTTCACCTGCTAGAGAAGGGAAAGGAGGAACGCAAATCCTATTTTCTCCCGTCTTTGCAACAGGAGAAAGTTCAGGGAGCGTCAAAATCCTTTCATCCAGCCATTTGCCATAAACACTGTGCTGCCTTCTGGGATTAGGCCTCTGTTTCCCCATTCTGAACAGAAGCCATTTTATAATACTAATGTTTTATATACACATCTCAGATACAATGCAACCCCCCCTCCCCAAAGCCCCAAGGCAACAGGGCATTCGTTTATAGTAAATCAGAAGTGTCACCCTTGGCAACCCACAGCACTGAAACATTTATTCGGCTTCACGTTGCTGGCACTTAGAATTATTTCTTTCATGCCTGATAGCCAAATTACAATATGGCAGGTTTCCCTGGAGCTGCCGGATCATTAGTGCCAGCTCACAACATACTTTCAACTGATATGGCATCTCATGTACAGCTGCCAATCAAAAAATGGGAAATGCAAATGAAGGGGAGCCCATTGGTGTTCAATTACTGTACAGTAAGCTCCTTACGGCTCCGCTTAATGACTGGCAGTCATTTTGCTGAGTGGAAGGAAGAAGGGAGAACAGAGGGGAGAAGAATTCCCTCCAGGGAAACCCGTTGCCAGCGCGAGAAGTTTTTACATTTGATTTCCATATTTATTAATTTCTTTGCCACCCCTCCCTCTGCCTGTTTTTTAAAACATTAAGCCCAGGAAATACTTAGCATGGCTTGTTATACAAATACGTGAGCTCGTCAGCTTAGCCGGCTGCCAAGGCCACATCAGCTGAAAAGATCAGGGAATTTGCTAGTGTTACTTCTCAAGGAAGTGTGAACTTTCCGTTTCGGCAGACTGAACCGAAGCATTAACCTTTCCAAAATGGCTTGTCTGTGGGCCATGTTAGTAGCTGAAAATTGCTCTTTCACAAAGCTGATAACCTGGCTGCTTTTAGCAGCAGACAACAGATGCAGGGAGAGCTGCTCTTCAAACCTGCCAACTCCCCACCCCACCCACCTCCTCTGCCCCTCTATACTAAAGATTTGGGTTGTTTGCCCTGCTGGTTGCAACTGTGAAAGAGACAAACCACTGCCTGGTTTAAACTGCAATTTATCTCCTTGGCTAGAGTTGCAGCACCAGCTGTTTAATCATGGCACAGCACTTGTAGAAAAGCAATATATTTCAGATTTAAAAAAAAAAAAAAACATTCAACAGGGCACTGCATATAGAGCCGCAGCACGATTTGTACACGGGTTTATAGGCATCGTCATTTTAAGTTTAGATGTTAAACTTGTAAACAGTTAAAGGTGGAAATCACAGTCAATTTGAGCTTCTTTTCATTTGCCTTCTCTCTTTAAAGGAGCTATTGCTGGTAGTCTTTGATGCCACTGGTACAAATGGGATGTCATTAGCCAAACAGAAATGAAAAAAAAAAAAAAGACAATTGCTTCCTACAAAATCATCATTTGGATACCAGGTAGCTGAGTCTTCTTTTAGTGTTCTATCTTGCACAGTGATAAAAAGGCATTTGCTTTTTAAAAACCTCCCTGCATACCTGCTCATTACAAAACGTAATGTAATGTTATTAGAAGGAACACATTAAATACAGGGGAGACACAGCAGGAATCCAATCTCTGAACACTTTCTACAATTCCAGCTGAGGGATTTGCCTGCTCAAAATTGGTAGATTTTGGAAGCTGATCTCGGAAGAAAGGATAACCAATATCTTTCTCAGGGAGAAAAAAAAAAACTTAGCTGAAATTAAGAACATTCAGCCCTGCTTGTAATTGAATGATTTTCCACACTCTTGACAATCATTTTCATAAGAATGAATTTATTATTCACACTTTACCATTCATATGAAAATGATTCTCCCGTGATTAAGGCAGCACATTTCTAAGAGCAATTTGTTAAGCAACAGGATGAAATAAAGTTTGCCTTTTCTTTTATTTTTGCAGTGTCAGTGAATTACTACCATCATCATCATCATCATCATCACTACCACCAACACATCATTGTTATCCTCTAGAAAAAAGATATCTCCTATTTGCCCTTTGAATTTATGAGAGAGAAAGTAAATTGAAGATTGAGTGCTTAAAGATGATGCTATAATTTTAAAGGGATATAAAATTATAGCAGCATCACTGTACATAATTTGAAGGATCAGAATTGTCCAGTGTTAACCAAACTGTGAACAATAGGTAGAGTGAAAATATGGGTGGATTAACCTCTGTCTGCTGCCCTCGTTCAATAATCTGAAGATGTTGTTTAATATTGCCCTTAGAGAAAATATAGTAAAATTATAACTCAAATTTATTTTATAAGGCAGATTTGCAAGACCTGTTTCAGCTTCTTCAAAGCTTCCATTGTTTTCCTTTTACAATAAGTACCTTCTGATCCACAAAAGCTTTTGCCCTGTGGTATGCTTCATGCAACTGGATGATAGTTGTGTCTTTTTGTTGTTGTTGTTGCTTTTGTTTGTGAATGGCTTGTTTTTCTTGCACTGATTTTTTAAATAATATAGCAATAGCACTTAGACTTATATACCGCTTCATAGTGCTTTTACAGCCCTCTCTAAGTGGTTTACAGAGTCAGTATATTGCTCTCAACAATCTCATTTACCCACCTTGGAAGGATGGAAGGCTGAGTCAACCCTGAGCTGGTGAGATCTGAACTGCTGAACTGCAGCTAGCAGTTAGCTGAAGTAGCCTGCAGTACTACACTCTAACCACTGCACCACCTCGGCTCTAATATGTGAGCAATTGATGTTTCAATTTGCATAGAACGTGGGAAATTGATTATCCAACAAATCAACTGAGAGTTTTCACTCACAAGCTCAAATTATTTCAGTTTGGATCTATTATATGGAGACCCAGATCTCTAGAAAAGGTTCTAATGCTGGGAAAGCTGGAAGTAAAGAGAGGAAGAGGATGATCAGTAGCAAGGTTGATGGACTCAGGTACAGTGGCAATGAATGCACCATTGGGAGTCCTGAAAGACATGAAAGACGGGATAGATCACCATGAAGAAAAAATATATGTTGTCTGCTAGGAGTTGAAAATGACTTAATAGTAATAGCAATAGCACTTAGACTTATATACCACTTCATTGTGCTTTACAGCCCTCTCTAAGCAGTTCACAGAGTCAGCATATTGTCCCCAACAATCCGGGTCCTCATTTTACCCACCTCAGAAGGATGGAAGGCTGAGTCAATCTTGAGCCGGTCAGGATTGAGGGAATTGAACTCCTGGCAATGTAAACAGAATTAGCCTGCACTACTGCATTCTAACCACTGCACCATCACAGCTCTTGGTATCAATCAATCAATCAATCAATCAGTAGCATATTAAGGATTTCACATCTTAAACATCTTATGAAGGAAAGCTTGAGATGAAAACATGAATATATAACACATAATTTGCAGAATTATTGTATTCTGTATCCCAGAATACAATGGGAAAGATCTTTCTCCTATTGGCCAATAATATCTGACCTTCAGATATATTTCTGTATGGAAATAGGCTGCCACTGTTAAGCCATGGCTAAATTCTTAAAAGCCATCTCAGTTAAAAGCCATCAGTACAACTCATCCAAATAATCTTGGATGACCACTAGATAACTGAAAAATATACAATATAAAGGAAGCCCTAAGTGTTCTGTTCCATCTAGAAGTTGACTACACTTTGAAAGCCCAGATTTGGTACCCTAACAAAGAAGGAATTTAAGGTAGCAGACTATTTGCGTGAACAACAGAACATATGTAGCCAAGGATTCAAGCCATGTTCACCTACAGAGAAAAAAATCAGTTAACTTGAAGCAGTACCTGTGCAGTGCTTGTCATGAATGTAGGAATGACCTCCACAAAGAGATAAATCAGACTATCTGCTTTTGAAGGTTTCTAGGATCTGAGCCAAGGTTACATCTTTTTAAAAACTGGTTCCAGTTTTAGGAAGATAATTAAAAGTGTGTCTTCAGGAGATGACATATTTCTCAATAGCTGTTAAATATTTAATTATTTAATTGTGTATACAGTTTTTTTAAAATGGCTCTGGATTGTGCAAGCTAGATAAATGGTTTGTGCAAGCTAGTCTGGTGTCAGATTCTATACTTGTAATAAATGATGTAATGAAGAGGGATGAATGGTTCTCAACCCAGATCTGGGGAAAAAGAGAGAACATAAAGAAGGTTAACAGGAACAGAGTCTACTTCAGATATTGTTGTAGCAGCCAAGATTGAGGCTAGGATGGGCCATATTAATATGTACTAAGGCTCATGGCTTGATCCAGTACTCATCACTGGAACTTCCAATGAGAAAACAGGAAAGAGGAGAAGCAGTAATTTTCACATTCTCCTGGGAGATAGTACTTATTAGAACCAGAGGATGAAGACTGAACAGAGAATGACATCAATAATAAGGAAAAGCCATGACCAGGTTTTGTCCAAGTTGTCCCCAAACATGTCACAATGCTAAAATAATTTTGGCTTTCGTAAAGCCGATTCTCTTGGATTATCTTCTACCTCTAATTATGATACACTACTCTTCATATAAAATGTGTGTCAACACTGAAGCGAACCTGGCTGAAGCCATCTTTTCCTGCCTCATAGTTGCCACAAACTTTGAATGGGGGAAAGGAGGGGGGAAGTAGATAGACTGGCTACCAGTCAAAACAAAATTTTTTCTTGTGGGAATCAAGGTCATCTTAACAGGCGTCAAGAGAAGGAGGAGAGGAGTGACCAAGCAGCCTCCCAGCGACAATGTGACCGGTGACATCTGGGGAGGGAAATATTTGCTCTTTTAATTAGGTAAAAACCGTGGGAACTTTTAGAGTTGGTTTTCATCGGCTGTGCTGAAATGATGTATCCAACAAACATGTTCTTTGAGGAATCTACCTGCCTCGGAGTTCTGCTTTTGGAGGATGCATTACTCGGAACCCTGAAATTGGGTTTTACTGTACAAGTTTCCATTTTCCAAGCATAGTGTCTTCTGATTCTGCCAGGTGAAAACATGCCTTTGTTAGTTCAGGGTATTATTTTTTTAATATAGAGAATAAGTACATGAAATGAATCTGTCCGTCCATTTCTCTCCCTCTCTCTCTCTCTCTCTCTCTCTCTCTTTCTCTCTCTCTCTCTCTCTCTCTCTCTCTCTCTCTCTCTCTCTCTCTCTCTCTCTCTCTCGGTGTGTGTGTGTGTGTGTGTGTGTGTGTGTGTGTGTGTGTTATCTATCACCTGTCTCTACAGTATCTACTGACCTACCTACAGATAGATAGATAGATAGATAGATAGATAGATAGATAGAGAGAGAGAGAGAGAGAGAGAGAGAGAGAGAGAGGAAAACAGCAAAGAAATAAAAAAAATCACAAAAGCAATTGGACTCTGAGTTTGAGCACAAGATATTTTTATTTTTTCAAGTGATCTGGAGAAGTAGAAACAAAAGCCTCAATAGTTTAGGGAAATAACAAGAATGAAAATGTCAAAACAAAAACTTTTAAAGAACAACTAGTTTCAAATTGGCATTTCTTTTTAAAATATGGATTTTTTTTTACTATTGGATGTATTTTTCAATACTTACTGTGATGCCCCTAGGGTGTGGGGATTGGCAGATTGTCATGAGTTTATGAAACTACCCATTTAAGCAAATTCTTAGTCTGCAAAAATTGGCAGGCCTCTATAAAGAATTTTTTGTGTGGATAGGACTGATCCTTTTTATGAGACCAGAAGGTGGAACCAAAACGCCACCCAGAGTCACTTATTGAGATGGGTGACCATAAAAATCAAATAAATAAAAAATAAAATAAAATAAATGAACACACAAATCAAGAAGAATTGGATTGTGGTTTCAAGTAACAGAAGCTTGGCTAGGAAGTGCTATAAGGCTTTGGTACTGAGAGAAGTGCATTTCTGGGAACAGCAACAAAGGTTTCCAGTTACAAAGCTGAATCTTAATTCACAGGATTTTCTTTAAAAAAAAAAAGCCACAACAAAATATATTTTTCCTCTAAATAATATTATAGATAAACCACACAGCTTTTATCTCAGTCTTGGCTACTGAGGTAACCATGAGTGTGCCTATTGCTGTGGCATAACTCAGCAAACTTGATGGCTTCTTCAGGGGCTGAATATAAGACCTTGAAAATCCTTCTATTTTTTGAAATAAATTGTGGAGAAATATTTGAGAAGCTTTCACCCTGCTTTTCAGACCTATTGGATATGCACTAGAAAGCAAAATATATAACAAAGCCTCATTTGAATATAAGGCATTTGTTGGAATTCTTGTATTCTCAAAAATTTTACTGATCAGTCTTGGAATTTTTTTTCTCTTTGATATACAACTCAATACCAGGGCTGGGGAAAGGAAGAACTTAATAAATGATTAAAACAATGGACTCAATTAATTATCAACAAAAATGGAAAGGCACCTAGTTGCTATCCAGAACTCCTTTAGCTTGTGCTTAACTTGCTTACTATAGTCAGTGGGGCTTCAACATGCTTGAAATCAAAAAAAGAAGAGAGAAGACAGTATGAAGAAAACCTAAGGAAGGAGGAACTTGTACCAGTTGTCCTTCAAATTAAAAAAAAAGTGTGCATGTGTTTGTGCCTGTATGTGTGTGTGTGTGTGTGTGTGAGAGAGAGAGAGAGAGAGAGAGATGGGCAAAACCTTATGGTTTATGATGGAATAACGGAATGAAAGAAGGAGAAAATGAACTCTCTCCTCAAGGAGACAGCCCACTGGAGGAATGACATAAATGACATTCAGACTTGACCCATCATCTCAACTCAAGCTTGCCAGTAAAATGGTAGCAGAGTTAACATATCATCTGGAGGAGTGCAATAGTGCAGAAGATTCTGACAGCCTTAAAGATGACTTTTCTTTTTACCAACTTGCTGGCAGTTGACAATGTTATGAAGGGGCCAGTAAACAAAGCAATGTGTCCAATGCAAAGGCAGCGTTCTTAGAAAGAGGAGGCTAAAGCTTTGGATAGCGAAACTGAGGTCAATTTTGTTTGTGCCTTTCCTCCCACCCTCACAGACGCAGAGGCTGAATAAACTCTTTCCAAAAAAATCCAGAAGTTGGCAAGAAACAATCCACTGAAAGACAATCATTAGGACCATCTGATGGTCAGCTGTATGAAGAGTACTGCTGATTAACGGAGAAATGACAGAGCCATAAAATCCTTGATTGGTCACTCAGGAGGTGGCCTTCTGCAAGTCACATCCAGCCTCTCTTCAACCATCTGCAGATGAGATCAGATGAGAAGGGCAGTAAAGTTAAAAAAAAAAAAACAAGACCACATTAGAAGGCCAGATCCTGAAGATGAAACTCAAATACTTTGGCCACCTAATGAGAAGGAAGAACTCACTGGAGAAGAGCCTAATGCTGGGAATGACTGAGGACAAAAGAATGGGACGGCAGAGAATGAAGTGGCTGGATGGAGTCATTGAAGCAGTAGGCGTGATCTTAAATGGACTCCGGAGGATGGTAGAAGACAGAAAGGCCTGGAGGAACATTGTCCATGGAATCACAATGGGTTGGACACGACTTCGCAACTAACAAGAATATATGATAATGTTGGCCTGAAATCTGTGCTCCCCAAAGTTTTCTTTAATTCCATAAGCAGCTTCTGCTTTTCTATCCCATCCATTGGATGCTCTTTGTATGTGTGCTTGGAGCTTACTATGTTGTTGTGAGGCGGCCACCATTTATTTTTCTTCTATGTCATTCTATTACCTTGCAACCACACTGGCTAACAATGGTCTCTGATCATGAGGCTCTTCTTTCAGAAGTCAGAGAAACTGTACAGGGGACTGGATAAAGAGGCAAGACGTGCACAAATAACTTTTGGCCAAGATTGTCAACTACTCCGTATCCTATCAATAAACATCTTAGAATATGAATCCCTGTTTAAAATTTCTATCTCAAAATGTATTTCTATAGATAAAACTAATCTATTAGGATTTATCTTGTTGATATATCTAAAATTGGAAAGTGACTATAAACAAAACAATCTTTAGATAATTATCTCTTTACTAGTGTCTTAACTTTTTTGGCCAATGCTATTTTATATACTTTTAAATATGTTTTGTTGTGAAGAAAAATGTGCTTTCAATTTCCATTTTTTTTTTGGTAGCAAATCTTGCAGCTTAGAACAAAACCTGAAAGATAAGATATATGATAAGGAAAGGTAAGGTAAGATAAGATAACCTTTATTATCATTTTTTTATTGTGGCGGATGTGTTATGAAATCAGTGAACAATACAGTATCAATAGCATTAATTAAAGGTTGTTGTTTTTCCAGTTTCTTAAAAATCTTGTCAATCAAAATGAATAACTAAATAGCATTGCCATCAGAGATACGTATATTAATGTGACACATGCACAACACAATCCAGTATAATCTAATAAAACATGGTTTAAAATTTAAAAGTGTGTAATATCTTCTACCAATTCCTGTCATAGTGAAGTTTTGATGATATGCCAAGATAGATATAGAAGTTTAAACTGTATAGAGTTCTAAACTAGCTCATTAAGACCTCTTCTCATAATTTTAAAAAACTTAAAAAATAACCTGCGTTTAATGCAAGGGTTTTGTATAATAGTGAAGAGAGATTTTAAAAGTCTTAAACAGTATTGATATTCATTATTCTTTTTTTTTGCTAATGTTTTTGATTCTTAAAATATTATAAGCTTAAATAGATTATTGAATTTGTCAAAACAGTTGTTGTTGGGTTTTTGAAAAGAAAAACATGGTAAAATGGGACTTTGAAGGCTGGACACTTGAGGATACTTAAAGCAATTAAAGATTACAGTGAAAGCACACAATTACTTGAATTTCACTTGTTAACAAAGAATGGAGCAAAATATTTTAACAGTAGATGTTTTGAAAGATATTTTTAAACAATGGACCCAGAAATCAAATTTAAGAATGTCTGACACCATAGATAGTGTCAGTGAGGTCACAGAAGAGGAATTAAGCACACCAGTAAGATTGAAATTGATTTGAATGTGGATTTAAATCTGACAAGTTAGAAGAACAATATGAAAAAAGATGATATATTGAACATACAAATAAAACTGGATAATGTCTTAATATTTAAAGGGGACTTAAACATATCAAACCAGAAGGGTGACTTTGATAACCCTTTTTTGGGGGGATGTACAAAAGAGGTCTGCTAAAGTTTGAAGGATTCTCTCAGAAGAGAAACAGAAAAAATGAAAAGAAATCAAATACTAGGGCCTCATTTGAAGGAGTTAAAAACCAAGATTATTAAAAGTGTGGGAAAGGAATATAGAGTTGGTTTGTATGATCAAGTTTAAAATAGATACATAGTTACCAATGGCTTTTGCTGATAAGATTTGGATGATAACGTTTTGGAGTTTTCATTATAGTTAAGAGATAAGATAAAAGAGGGAGAGAGCATTTGTTTTAGTTTAAGAGATGGTGATGTTACTAAAAATTTTTATATATGTTGTGATGAAGGGGGAAGTTACTTCTTTATATACTTTTTTCTAATTTACTACACTTTTTACTTATATTTTTGCAGTGTACATTAGCTTTTATTTTTCCTAATTGTGATCTATAATAAATTTATTAATTTTTTTTAAAAAATATTATATTTGTCTTATTTCAAACCAAGTTTAAATTTGTTAACAATTCTTCTGCAAAATAATTTCCAAGAGAGGGGAATTTACCACTAATAACCACATGTTTAATCTTTTAAAGTCCTCTATTTTCTCATCAGGTACACTGTTCAAATTTATGTGTTGGGTAAGAGGAAGGGATGCAGTGGGGGCCAGAAATTCTTTTTGTTAGAAACTTCTAAAATAAAATTTAAATATAGTAAATACAAATCAGTGGTGGGTTGTTACTGGTACGCATCGGTTTGGGTGAACTGGTAGCGCCGACGATCACCTGATAGCAAACCGGTTGTCCCTGGTGTTCAGATTGGCCCACCCGCCCGCCTGGTCTCCTTTTTTTACCTTTATCTTCTCAGCTGATTAGCATGTCAGAGTGGATTGCAGCGCGAATCAGCTGTGGTCTACCAAGTAGAAATGCAGAAGTGGAAAGTTTGTGCAAACTGTGTATGCACAAGCAGCGTGCATTTGGCATGCGACCAAGCACAAAGCGTGCGCACTAATCGTGTGATTAGCGAACCAGTAGTAAAACCAGGAGGAACCCACCACTGATACAAATATGTTAATATCATGATATTATGCTAATACGCGGAGACTCTGTCCTAGTTTATCTTATCAATTGGTTGTTTTCTGAGATCTGAATAAATATTAACTGAAAAGCATCAAAATAATATGCTAACCTTTTGCTTATACTTATACTACCATACTTTTGCTTATATTGTGTAGTATACCTAGTTTATTTCTTTTTTTCAAAAAAAAATGATAAAGAATTCTAAACCGTGCATGAAAGCAAACAATAGAACAGAGTTCCACAACCTTTCTGGCTTTGTTGAGGGAGAGAGGGGATGGTTCTGCATGAGCGGTGGGCATGTACGTTAACCGCTTATGCAAATGCGCACAAAGGTGCTCACCCACTGCTTGCACAAATGGGGATGTGCACATGCCTGTGCTTACCAGCCACTCAACTGCCACTTCCGTGGCCCGGTTCTGAAAGGCTCAAGGACAGTGGTGGGATTCAGCCGGTTCTCACCAGTTCAGGCGAATCGGTTGTTAAATTATGCCCCCCCCACTTCCTGCCAATCAAAGTGGATCGTGGCGCTGTGCTGCAGTGGAGAAACGGGCAAAGGAATGGTCGGTGTGAGGTAAGGAGAAGGCCACTTTTCCTCTTTCTTCTCCCTATTCCTCTTCCTTCCCTCATGCCGACCACTCCATCGCCCATTTCTCCATTGCAGCGCAGCGCCAGGATCCACTTTGATTGCCGGTTGGGGGAGTAATTTAACAACTGGTTTGCCCAGGGTCAGGTTGGCCATTGCGGGTGGCTCGTTTGACATGTGCAGTGGAGCTGGAGGATAGGAATGGGCCATGCCTCCCACGACAACCAACCTGACCCTGGGCAATCCGGTTGTTAAATTATTTGAATCCCACCACTGCTCAAGGCCCAGTAGTGGGCCATAGCCCGTGGGTTGGGGACCTTTGTAATAGAGATAAAAATTGACAATGTATGAAATAGGAACAAAGTACTCAAAGAAATATTTACTTTAAATATAGAATTTTGGCTAATCAGGAATAAAAAGATATTATACTATGCTGTTTTGTTCTTTCACTAAAGAGGGCCATAATCATTTATTTAATTGGTGCCAATCCTTTGTAATTATTACTCTTAACTATATGAATCCATCTGAGGCCATATGAAGTCCACTCATTCCTTAAAGGCATTTCTTGTCACTCTTTATCATTGTTGATTAACACAGCATGCAATTTATCAAATTGACTTCTTGTCCTATTACTGAATGAAATGTATTCAACTGAAGTTGTAAAAATGTTTTTTTTTCTCTCCTTTCATGGCAGGAAATGTGGTTCTGCATTCCCTTTAGAAACCTTTACTTATGCAATTCGTAAAACTAATGGTGAAAATATGAATATATTTGTTGCTGTTCTGGGAATTACCTTCTGTAGATAAACGAGCAGTGGTAATTGTTCATTTTTTTTGGGGGGGGGGGGTTACTCAATTTCCCTGTGTGGGTGAGTTTGGGATGGGATGAAGATTCACAAAGGAAGACCATGTAGCAACCACAGCAGGTAGATTTCCCTTTCAATGGATCTTCGGGGACTGGCCTTGATGTTGGAGGCATTAAAAATATATTGAACACATTTCCTGCTGAACAGGAAAACATGATTTCTGAGGGGAGCCTTGTGGGTAACCTGTCAGTGACCACATGCAGATTTTTCATGGAACATCATGTGGGTGATAGAATTTAGCTTCCCTTTTGGCTAAAAAAAAAAAAAAAAAAAAAAAAAAGCACAGAGAGAAATTTAGAAGTGGGCTTTGTTTCTTCCGCAAAGGAAGCTCAAAATCTGTTCCTCCACTGACTTCAGGTACTATGAATTAATCAATCTCAGCACTCCTGCACATAAAACACTCAATTCAACACCCATAAGCTGAATTACCTTTTTTTTTTTTACTAGTCACCTTCTCTTCGATGAGCTTTAAAGCTGTGGTAAACTTTGCTTTGCAAATTTGCAAAACATTTTCACCTGCAAAAGAAACTTCTGTTACCTTGTTTTCAAAGTGCTGGGGGATTTCTCCTGCAAGTGTTTGTCATCTGACAATTTTGCTAAAAGTGGGGGTGGTGATACCACAATTTTGTCCTTTGCCTTATACATCTTTCCATCAATCTAAACTTTCTCTGGCTACCCATATTCCCAGACTAAAAAAGGCCACAGGAAAATTTCCGAATGTTTTAATTTATTTTAAAAGCATAATAGCAGTGTTCCAATATCTCAGGGGCTTGCCACAAAGTGGCCAACCTATTCTCCAAAGCACCTGAAGGCAGGACAAGAAGCAATGGGTGGAAACTAATCAAAGAGAGAAGCAACCTACAACTAAGGAGAAATTTCCTGACAGTGAGAACAATAAACCTGTGGAACAGCTGGCCTTCAGAAGTTGTGAATGCTCCATCAATGGAGGTTTTCAAGAAGAGACTGGGCAATCATTAATCCAGAATGGCAAAGGATCTTCCAGCTGAGCAGGGAGTTGGACTAGAAGACCTCCAAGATCCCTTCCAACTCTGTTATTCCGTTAAATGTCAGATTAGGCCTCACAAATTTAAAATGCATTATAATTCTAATGAATGCACAAGAAGACAAGAAAGCTGCACATTACATGAAAACATTCACAGTCATTCTTTGAACATTCTGCCAGTTTGTTAAATCTAGGAACATCTTCCAAAGAAACATTTCATTGTGAGATAATTGATTCCCTTTATTCAGCACTGGTTCCTCTCCTTTCCCGTTTTAGTCAACACAGTGCCACATTGACTGGAAACCCCAAGAAATCTTCTGGATTGGTGGGTAGGCTACAAACGTTTTAAATCGATAGAATATTTATTTAAAATATATAAAATATTTATTTAGAATGTATGAATATTCCTATCAATCCTCCTTATTCTCAGAATATTAATGTGATGGCAACTTTTATTGCAAAAAAAAAAAGGCTGTGCAAATTAACCAATATTCTTACTAAATAGGGAAGAAGCTGCTGACTTATTAGCACAAAACATTTGCTGTTCAGCCAGCTTTTCTTACAAATTGTGTTAGCTTGTTGGTTTCAAGTTTTGTTGGTACTCAGCATTTTCCCTACTAATTTTCACTTTCCCTCCTGTAGAAACCTTGATAAGAAAAACCTTCGTGCTGAATATTCCATCATTCAAATTAATAGCCATTTGCTAGGAATGCTATTACAGCCGCGTAGAAGCTCACACACACTGACACACTCTCAACCTCTGCAAATCCAGGAGGATCAGAGGTTCACAGATTTATTCTGCTGCAATTTATATATCAACCACAAAGAGTGGCGTGTCTTGCTTCTCCTCTAATGGGACAACAATCAAAATGATACATTTTCATTTTCGAATGACAATGAAAAACATCAAGGAGTGTACTAAGGCCAAAAATTATTGCTAGAACTTATGAGCAAGTCATTTCCTAAACAGCTTTATGCCTTGCTGGCTGTCTGATCAAAAGTGCCCAGGATTTCATTGAAGTGAACTGTTCTAATGAAAAAGAACATTTGACGAACAAGCATGACTGCAAATTCAATTCCAATCCTCATCACTCCAATTGAGTAAAACAGGAAAATAGCTGTAATCATCCACACAATCAGGCAGTACAGAAATTATCCCAAAAGATCTCGACATGACCTCACCATGATCCATCCTAAACTACAGCCTCATGAACATGCAGAAATGTAGGTGTGAGGTACATGGGCTATTTTGTTCTGCCATTGTATTGTCACAGGGAGGGAAAAATGGAAGAAGAGAAGCTATCTATGTTACCATATGCTTCTGGGAAAAAGGCTGGGTATAAATTTAACAAATTTTCCCACAGTGACAGCTTAGTTTAAAATCACCCAGTAGGAAAGCTATGGCAAATCTAGATAGCACACTAAAAAGCAGAGACATCACCCTGCCAACAAAAGTGCATATAGTCAAGGCTATGGTTTTCCCAGTTCCTATTGCTGAGCACATTGTAAGCCGCCCTGAGTCTCCGGAGAAGGGCGGCATCTAAATAAAATAAATAAATAAAAAAATGTATGGCTGTGAAAGTTGGACCATAAGAAAGGCTGAGCGCCAAAGAATGGAGGCCTTTGAATTATGGTGCTAGAGAAGACTCCTGCGAGTCCCTTAGACTGCAAGGCGATCAAACGGTCAGTCCTAGAGGAGATCAACCCTGACTGCTCTTTAGAAGGCCAGATCCTGAAGATGAAACTCAAATACTTTGGCCACCTAATGAGAAGGAAGGACTCACTGGAGAAGAGCCTAATGCTGGGAACGATTGAGGGCAAAAGAAGAATGGAACGACAGAGAATGAGGTGGCTGGATGGAGTCACTGAAGCAGTAGGTATGAGCTTAAATGAACTCCGGAGGATGGTAGAGGACAGGAAGGCCTGGAGGAACATTGTCCATGGGGTTATGATGGGTCGGACATGACTTTGCAACTAACAACAAAAGTCAGGTAAATTTGGATTTGGTATTTTAACCACCATATGAACATTGGCTCTCAATAAGAATCAGTAGAAGATGGTTTGAAAGCCTTAACTAGAAAAAGAAAAGGAAGGAAGGAAGGAAGGAAGGAAGGAAGGAAGGAAGGAAGGAAGGAAGGAAGGAAGGAAGGAAAGAAAGAAAGAAAGAAAGAAAGAAAGAAAGAAAGAAAGAAAGAAAGAAAGAAGAAAGAATTACATTCATCCGAGTAGCCACCAAGGCAGAGAAAAAGATGGATAGATAAGACTCTTTTGAGCAATGGCCCGCCAAGCTTCTAATTAACAAATGCCTTGAGATATATTTATACTTGATATGGATTTGATGCTGAGAAAATCTGGGAAGCATTTGATTTTTAGGCAACAATGTTCAGACCTTTGGAACTGGTGAAGAAAACAACTTGGTGGAAAATGCAGAAGAAATGAGAGACCTTGAAGAAAAGCCAAGAGGAAATGTAAACTTTGTTCAGGGAATAAGTTGGCAGAAACATCAAAATAGTAAAGAAGAGTCCCTCCCATTTCTAAGTCACACTGGAGATGTCACTGAAGAAGCAGCGTCCACAAGAAGAATATATAATTCCAGTGGAAAGCCTTATAGCAGTCCTGTACCGCCAATTACATACAAGAAGCCAACTTCTGATGCCAACCCAGGTTATTTATTGCAGTCATGAATCTTAACATAAAACACATAGCAAACGGCAAACTTTCTGCTTGGAAAATGAAAGTAGAAATGGCATGATTTTCAGCTTGTCCAGAGAGAAAAAAAGAAACCTCATTCAGACTTAGTCAAGGGACATCAACTTCTTGGCCAACGTAAATCAGGTAATCCAAGGAACCTAATGAACTATAAAATAAAACTATAAAATTACAGGCAAACAGATGGGTTGAACATTGTTTGCCACAAAGAGTTAGCCAAACCATGGTTTCCTTTGTATAGCTTTTACAATCAGGTTGATTAATTTGATGAACCAGGTTGATTATTTTGATGAATTAATTTGATGAATGATTAATTTGATGAAAAAAAACCTCTTCTTTTTTCTCAAATAGATTGCTTGACCTTCTTTGTTCTCTTTCTTTTAAATCTCACGATGTTACTGATCACACCTAGTTCAGATTCTGGATCAGCTGATTAAGGGCAGCTTCTTAGTGAGTTATTATAGAGGAGGCTACGGTTTAGATTGGCCAAGCTTTTCAGCTAATTTCTTTGGGGAAGGTTTCACCTATTCTGGCCAAATTCTCCAGCTTCTGAATCTGGAGATGCCAACTGAATCCTAACAACAGCACTTGTAGCCTTCATATATTCTTAAAGTTTTCCCCTAAAGGCAGTTGTGTTGCATCAGGGATGTTGCAAAGGTGCTTTTTTAAAAAAGGCAACTGGGCTTTGTTTTTCCTTGAAGACATTTCGCTTCTCATCAGAACTGAAGAAACTTCTTGGATGGGGAGTGAAACGTTGTCCATCCAGTTGCCTTTTAAAAAAAGCACCTTTGGGACAACCATGACCTGCATGACTGAGAATCTCCATAGACGTTAATCAGGGACGGCTCTGACATGACTCTAGCATGACATGGGAGGAAGCATTTTTCACGTTGTTTCCTTATTCTATTCTCCGCAAACAAATGCATCATTCTGACAAGCTTTCAATAGAATTCAAATTATTATTTTTTAAAAAAAGTATCCTAGTTATGTATATAGTAGGGGAAAAGTAGTAGTGGTGGGTGGGAGTGTGTTTGGGGATTGTTATGTGTGTTGGATCTGGTCTTTGGATGTTAAGTGAATTTTGTTTTATGGGTATACTGTGTATACATGTACAATGACAATAATGTTATTTATTTATTTAAAAGCAGCTACTGTATAAGGATGTCATTCAATGAACTCTGCTGCTGATTCCAACTCAATGTGTCAAGTGTTTGGAAACTTCTGATGGATGAAAAGCATTATCAGAAATGACACAGACTTGGATTTCTAGGATTTATCTTCTGATGGAGAAATCTAGCCTCAGGATGAGTAACCGCAAAAAGATCACTACTTGTCCTCAATTGAATGAGGGC
Organism: Pituophis catenifer annectens; assembly: GCF_029215685.1. NCBI lineage: Eukaryota > Metazoa > Chordata > Lepidosauria > Squamata > Colubridae > Pituophis > Pituophis catenifer. The sequence goes on along the minus strand of NW_027256883.1, from coordinate 197,282,855 downwards.
AAAAACTGCTTTTAGATCTGATTGCCCAGCTCCAGGAAGAATCAGAATTACTTAGAATAGAATAGACCCAGAAGGGATCTTGAGGTCTTCTAGTCCAGCCCCCTGCTCAAGCAGGAGAACCCATACCATTTCAGATAAGTGACTGTCTAGTCCAGTTATGGCTAACCTTTTTGCTGTTGCATGCCAAAAGCAGGGGAGGTGGGAGTGGGGGTGGGGTCATGCGCATGTGTGCCCACACCCATAATTCAATGACCCCGTGCCCTGCCCCCCCCATGGATGCACACATGACCCTCCCCCCCACACTCATCCCGCTTTTGGCACGTGACGGCAAAAAGGTTACTGGTGGACCCAGTAGGCCTGTCTTTTCGCCAGAGGCTTTCTTGGAGCCTGGGGAGGGTGAAAACGGCCTTCCCCACCCCCCTGGAGGCCCTCTGGAGGCCAAAAATGGCCCGTTTCCCGATTTCCAGTGGGTCCAGAAGGCCCAAAAAGCAGCTGGCTGGTGCGTGCATGCATGCTGGAGCTGAGCTAAGGCAACACTCACGTGCCCACAGATATGGCTCTGAGTGCCACCTGTGGCACGCATGCCATAGGTTTGCCATCATGGGTCTAGTCTCTTCCTAAAAACCTTCAGTAATGAAGCAAGCTGTTCCACTGGTTTATTGTCCACACTGTTGACAATAAGACAATTAAGGAGTAAGTTTCTCCTTAATTCCAGGTTGCTTCTCTCTTTGATTAGTTTCCAACCATTGTTTCTTGTCCTGCCCTCTTTTGCTTTGGAGAATAATTTGACCCCCTTTTTTTTGTGGCAGCCCCTCAAATACTGGAATACTGCTATCATGTTACCTCTAATTCTTTTCTTTAGACTAGCCAAACCCAAATCCTGTAGTCGTTCCTCATATGTTTTAGTCTCCAGGCCTTTGATCAGCTTAGGTGCTCTTCTTTGAACTTTTTCTGAAGTCTCAACCTCTTTTTTATAGTATGGTGACCAAAATGGGTTTCCGTATTCCGGATGTGGTCTTACTAGGGTTTTATGAAGCGGTACTAGTACTTCATGTGATCTTGATTCTATGCCTCTGTTAGTACAACCCAGGATTGTATTAGCTTTTTTGGCGGCTGCTGCGCACTGCTGGCTCATATACAGAGCTCATATACAGAAAGATATATAGAGGTGTATATGTATGGATTGGGGCTAACTTGAATTTTAAGCTACAGCCCTCTCAGAACACATAGAAAGCATGGGTTTGCAGATGCAAGTTTTGTCCACACACACGGTCACATTTTTTCAGTCATGTGACTCTACAGCTCAACAATAATGCTTAAATAATAATGGTTTAAAACCTAACTTAGATTATAAACCCAATAAATCATTATAATTTAATTTCGCAGTGCCTAGCCTGTTTCAGCTGATTTTCTTGAGTTTAGATCAAGGGGTAATTGATGGGTTCTCAATTTAGAAAATGATCAAAATCTCATCTTCATGTATGCATGCACATACCCATACATGCATACACCTGTAGATGCACACATCCTTTAAAATTGACAGATTTTAAGTTTAAATATTAAACAATCTTTTTTTATTTGAAAGGTATGAAGGGCTAAAAAGACACTTTTCAGCCAATATTAATTCCAAAAACAGAAAAAGAAAATCAAAAGCAACTTGTTTTCTAAAAGCAAGCTGGTATTTTTTTTTTTAGAACCTTGAACCCAACAACTGAATTTTTCGGGATTCCACATCCAAAACATAATTAAATTAACATAATGTGTGATTAGCTAAAAATCTTCTGCACTTAACAGATGTTGGGAAATGGCTGTGAGGAATTTCCACTTTTGTTTGCACCCATCACTCTCCTAAGCAATCTCTATATCCAGATTAGAGCAAGCATACGTGCCACTCAGCTCAGCCAGCAAAAAATTTAACTGGATGTTTATTTATTAAACATTCAGGAAACATCAAAAACAGTTAACTGGCAAATATGGGACAAAGACAGGCAAAGACAGAGAGGGAGAAAGAGAGCATGAATAACAGGGAAGAAATGAAAAGACATAATTAACTACATTATCTATATCTGTGTATCCAAAGCACAGAGACCCTGGAAACAAAGCCCTGCATAATTAACACCAACAACCCCAGAGGGAGTGGCCTTTGGCCATTCCAGCTTTAACCCATGAATGTACATTACATCAGCTGAATAGAAATGGAAAGTAGGACACCAGGTGATCCCTCCCCTATTCTATAGGAAAGAATTCTTTCTATTAAAGAAAGAATTTGGTGGATGGGAATGATTACAAACAGTGCCATGTGATCAATACAATCTGCTACAAGATTTTTGTTGCCTTGTGTGTCTTTCGACATCTACTGTATTCCCACATCACACCTGAGAATGTAGCCACTACCAGGGCATGACTCCTTCATGTTTTGTTAGGACAGCCCAAAATAAACCTCACACGGAGCTTGTGACAAATCTACACTCCATCAGATGTAGATCGTGTGTATTTATTTTCGACATCCACTTGCGGAGCTTACTGGAGAACAAAAGAGGGAATGAATGAAAGAATCTTGCCTTTGAAAGGTTTCACAGGCACGATAAGGTATTTACTCTATTTATTGCCGAGATCAAACCTCTACACAGATGTCACATTTCACAAATTCCATCAGAAGATCAGACAAACAGTCTCTGGAAAGTTCAGAGCATACGGGCTTTGAGGGGCATTCCCGTCCCGTTTTCTGTTATGAACCCTGAGCCTTTGTTGTCTCCGCAGTGCTGATAAATCAATCCATCAAAAAAAAAATTTTTTTTTTCCTCAGTGAAACTCAATCAAGAAAGGTCATGTCAGCGGGAGAGGAACAGATTAAATTAGCATCAAATTAGACATGGAAAGTGAGTTCTGTCAAAATCATCACAGCGCTCAGCACAATTAGAATATGTTAATTATGCATTTCATTAAGGTAGTGCTCTTTGAATGTGAGATGAAATGTCAGTGGTGTAGGCATCCGAAAAAAGGAAGATTGCCAGGCACAACTTTCTGTAGACAATGTGTGACACCTTCATTAACATCAAGAATCACAAGTCTGTCTTGACTTTTTTTGTAAAGTATTCATCCATTAACCGTTTGTTGGCACCCGAGACTTCCTTCTCAACTCTGGTGGGTTCTCAGATCTCATGGACCAGCTTTGTCTTCGAAAGATACCAGCCCCAGGGGGTCCTCAGGGGTCTCCAAGGAGGGGTCTCACCAACTGATAGTGAGACACAGAGGGAAAAAAAAACCTTCGCAGGTGTATCAGAATAGCATGACTGCGCAAGCAGGACTCTGTGTAAAAATAAAAGTCTGAGCTTCTGAAGGAATGAAGGCTGGAGAAAAGAAAGAGGGAGGGAGGAGAAGAAGGAGGGGAAAAGTAGGAATCCGTTTTATTTTGGATCTGGTTGGAAGCTAATATCGGTAGCAAATTAGGGTGGTGGGTTAGAATAAAGACTGAAACCTCCGTTTGACAAAACCTTAATTTGTAGGAATTATTTTGCATGATTTCTCCAAGCACATCACTCCATCTGGGATGAAGCCTATGAAGAAATTGTAAGGCAAGAAAAGCACTGTGATTTTTGGGTAAGACAGCAAACTACACTACAATTGATTATTTATCATCTACCGCACCATCCATTTTAATGATACTTGCAGCATTTCATTGATTGGTTGGGGTCCAGCCACAGAAGTTTCAATTGTGTGCCTTTTAAGTTTCGTGTAGCTGAACAGAGAAAATGGTGGCTATCAGCCATTGAATTAAGTCAGAACAAATATTTGAATGGGATGGAGGTGAACATCTGACAGAATATGATGGCTTTTTCAAGGTCTGAATCATCTCAATGCCAGCCTCAGTTTAGGGAAAAGGACTGCAAAACTCCATCAATCTGAGGGTAGGGCAAGAAGCAGTGGGTGGAAACTAATCAAGGAAAGAAGCACCTTAGAGCGAAGGAGAAATTTCCTGACAGTTAGAACAATTAATTAGTGGAACAACTTGCCTTCAGAAGTTGTGAATGCTCCAACACTGGAAGTTTTTAAGAAGATGTTGGATAACCATTTGTCTGAAGTGGTGTAGGGTTTCCTGCCTAAGCAGGGGGTTGGACTAGAAGACCTCCAAGGTACCTTCCAACTCTGATATTCTATTCTAATCGGTTCCGTTTTGCAAAACTAAAACTAAAACATCTTCATAAAGTCTGAAAAATGGTAACTTAGCATAGACGTGGTTGGAGGGCTCATTTTCTAGGCAACCTACTTTTCCACAAGGCTGCCTTGTACATCCTGGAGCCTACCCAACTTCACTGCTGAATTTTGATCTCCCTCCATTTGGAAGTGGAAAACAATGACAAGCTGTAAAAGGACCCTAAAATAGGTTTAATTTAACAAAAGCCAAAAGCAAACAATGTTCCTGCTTTCCAAGAGCAAAACTTCGATTTCCCATTTTCTTTCTCATCCTGGTCTTCAGGCTATTAAATATGGTTCTCAGTCATCCAAAACTTCTTTATGTTTGTCCTCTAGGAGTTCTGTAATTGGGTTAGAAGAAGTAGATTGTCATTTTACTCAGGGGGAAAAAAGGCTGGCAGGTCATTACAGTTCCAGTTAAGTTCAAATAGTTAATTTCAGAGTAGCAAGTTAGAAGAGAGTCATTTTATTTTATTTTTTTTTATTTTGCTTGCACAGTGGGGATTTCCTATTACAAATCCTGGAATATTTGCAAAAAAAAAAAACCTTTTGAGAAATGATTGAAAGTGTGTTGTGGCTATCTTCCTTCAATATATTTACCCACAGTTCTTGCAATCATATTCCACAGGTATCCACATTTTCTAAGTGTGCCTTACACAATGAATCATAGCTGAGTAATAGCCCTGGTTAAAAAGTAGGTTGCTGATTTGGAGGAGGGTTTTTTTTTGTGTGTCATGAAAATCCAGTCTTAAATTCTAGCTAGGTTGTGTTTAACTGTTTGAATTAATCTGGATAAACAGCCATAATTTTTGAACATTCAGGGTAATGAATATCAGTAGAACTCCAAAGAGAAAGTCCAAGAGAAGCATTGTTCATATACATTTTGCTGTTGTGAGTCTTCACTAGCTGTTTGAAGTAATTTGAGCCAAAAAAAAAAAAAAGGAAGACATATTTAATGTACAGTCTTGTCTTCACACCTGTGCAACTGTCTTTTTAAACATTCTTGTTGAAAAATCTTCTTTGTCAAACAAAAGCAGATACCAACTTGACATTGGATCCTGGGCAAAGGAAGTTATAATCTTTTATGGCAAGGTGAAATTCATTTGTTCCGGGAAAAAAAAAACCAAACCCAAATGCACAGCTCATAGTACACAAAAGAAAATTGATGCTTAAGAGAAAGTGTAGGAGAAAGTGTCAGCCGTGTTGCTTCTACATCCGTGACCAATTTCTTCTCTCCTGACACCAAAATCACTTATTATAGGAGCCATCATCAAACTAAAGCCTGCTTTCTCTGAAAATGCCAGCCTTATAGGTTAGACCAATTTAAGAAACCAATGCCACATAAGTTTGAAACCTATAGAAGTCAACCTATTCTCCAAAGCACCTGAAGGCAGAACAAGAAACAATGGTGGAAAAATTATCAAGGAGACAACCAACCTAGAACTAAGGAGAAATTTCCTGACAATTAGAACAATTAATCAGTGGAATGACCTGCCTCCAGAAGTTATGGGCAGTCCCACATTGGAGGTGTTAAAGAAGAGATTGGACAACCATTTGTCTGAAATGGTATGGGGTTGGACTAGAAAACCTCCAGGGTGCCTTCCAACTCTGTTATTCTGAAACTACTTTATTAGGAAAGCTCCCATAATAGAATCTCACAAGCCTGACTGAGTCTTGGCATCCCTCACTTTATCTTGGTATGGACCACAAGGGGCCTATATGGAAGTTTTCTCAAGTTTTTTCTTGGAATGAGCTCAAGTCCCCTTTGTTTTATCATTGCCTTGGTAACGGATCTTCCCTCTGCCCTTCAGGGCCATTCCCTGTGTCCTCTACAAACCCACACACTTGTTACATAAGAATTGCTCAAACAGAATTGAATGCCTACTCTTGCTTCTTCCTTGCTCTTTGGCCCCCACATTGTTACCCTTTTGTATTGCAGCTTTTTGACTGTAATTGCTGGTCAGGGATTGAATGTTTTTCACTTGGTTAGATATAAGCAGTGGTGGGATTCAAATAATTTAACCACCGATTCTCTGCCCTAATGATTTCTTCCAACAACCAGTTCACCAAACTGCTCAGAAAGTTAACAACCGGTTCTCCCGAAGTGGTGCAAACTGGCTGAATCCCACTACTGGATATAAGCCTAGGATACCAAACCTTAGGGGGTGCCAACGCCATCCCTTCTTCTGAATCTAAACATGCAAAACTTCACATCAAGGGGAGATATCCCGTCAGTCAATGTGGCCTAGGAATGCCAGTGATACAGCGTCCTTGGAGTGCTAGGAGTGCCAGTGTCATACACATGAATAAAAAGGTAGAATGTCTGCTTAACTTTATGTACCTTGGCTACCATTTTTATTCTTCCTCTCCTCACTTCCTGTGGATGCCACTGCTGGGAAGCTACAGACCTCTGGAATGAGGGGTCATTTACCTGTAAATGAGTACTTTAATTTCAACCGTAATAACACAAGGGCTATCAATAGATTCAAACTCAATGTAATTCACTCTAATCTTGATTATAGGAAATATGACTTCTGCAATAGTGTAGCAAATGTCTGGAACACCCTACCTGATCCTGTTGTTAGTCTTGCTAATCCCCATACCTTTTACCTTAAACTGTATACCGTGGACCTTTCATGTTTCTTAAGAGGTCCCTAAGGGGGTGTGCATAAGCGCGCCAGCGTGCCTACCATCCCTGTCCTACTGTCCCCATTTATATGTAATCATTCTATGTGTTTATGGCTATGTTTTGCCTATTTATAATCTTTTACTTGTGCAAATTTTTTTCATGCGTCCATGTCTATGTCTATACTGTTACTTGTTTCCTTGTATTTATTGACAAACAAACAAACAAACAACAAACAAATGACTTCTTAGACATTTCATAAACAGAAGAATGCTCTATTCCAGTGTTTCCCAACTTCAGCAGCTTTAAGGTGTGCGTAACTCAATTCCCAGAATTCCCCAGACAGGATGCTGCCTAGGGAATTCTGGGAGATGAAGTCCACACACCTTAAACCTGCTGAGGTTGAATAATACGGTTTAAACCTATTCCTCTTCTCCTTTGACAGAACCTTAAAAGTAAAATCTCAGTCTTTCAACTGAACTAGATCTAGTAGAAAAACAGGCAGAAGAACATTTACATCTCAATCCACTCACAGCCTTGGCTGAATGCTGTAAGCAGCTCAGTGTTTTGCTTTGCACAAAGGCAATTTCATATAGAAACTAAAAGCACTGCACTGAGGTTTACCCGTTCTCCTCCCCTGTTCCTTTATATTATGAGTGTACCAATGATATTCAGAACTATGGCAAGCTGGAGAATCCATTTCCCTGGAATGGAAAATGTCACTGTTTTTAATGAGCTTTCCGTTGCTTTATTTTTGCTTTTATAACATCCATGCCTGAAAACATAGTGCAGGCAAATGTTTCTTCCTTACAGATGAAGAGCAAAAGTTGCAAGGCCTTTAGAATCCCTTGGTAATGTAATGGATTCTTGTAAAATCATGGATACACCAGCAAAGCAGTAGGGGATGGAGCCAACTTATGGCATTGTAAAAACTGGGAAAAGTGCTTAGGTTGCACTAAAAACAAAGTTTATCCTTCTGTTGCTTCTGCTGCCCGGCATAATATCAATAAATGCTTTGTCACTTTTTCAGAAGCAGTTTGGAATCTGTGTTGGTCTGGATTCTAAGAGGTTGATGCTAACTAACCTAAAAGCTATTTTCTTCCATGGATTCTCTCAAAGTATTGGGTAATCTTCTCATGGGTCGACATAAACAAGGGATCACTTTACCAGTTTCCTATTTTAAATCCTCTTGCTGAAATAGGACAGAGGCATGGCAGCTGCAGCTTTCTCTCCTTCTCCTTTTGTCCAGCCATCTGTTTGCTGGCACACCTGAGATACGTGCGAAAGCATCTGACAATATTGCAAAAAAAGGCCTCTCAAGATGAAAAGCACTGTAGGATAGTCCTATCCCATATTTCATGGTAGAAAGAAGGAGAGTTACTGGAAAACACTTCTGCGTGCAAAAGTTCGCAAGGTTAGTTTTTGATATTTCCAAGAATGCCAGAAAGACCTGAGGGGAATTCAAGCCCACACATCTTAAAGATGCTGAGGTTGAGAAATGCTTCTCTAGAGAAACAAATGTTTGATGTCATTTCCACAAATGTGAAGAAAACTGATGAAGATGAACTTTTCCAGAAGGAACAGATCAGTGTGTTAAAAGCATTCCACTTCCTTAAATTTCTTTATGTCCAATTATTAGTACATCTCAGTCCCATATGTCTCTCACTGATGCCTATTAATAGATACTGTGAGCTCCTTGGGGCCAGGTGCTTGTAATTCATCAACATAGTGAAGAACATGTGTTTGAAATATCACTTATTATCATTTGTAACATGTGCTGATCTACCAGAAGAATGGGGACCATATAAACTACTCTCCATCTGTGTCCCCAAAATACCAACTGTTTGTTCAGACTGTTGGTCACAGAAGCTCATCAAACTCAATCAATATCACATAGTTCAGTTGTTTAATTGTAGGGAAAAACCCGTGAGCAAAAGGAGACTTCCAGGTTCATCATGCAAATTGCCATTTAGCTTTCCCATAACAGGTGAGTAACAATATATTAATGATATATGCTTTAATATAAGAGTTGAAAATAATATGAAAAGAGCAAAGGAAAAAAATATATATGAAGATTTCATTTCCCAATAATGAACCATTTTGACCGAATGCATGTTGGAGCAAGAATGTGTTTCTGGTGAGAAGATAGGAATTAAAACTAATCCCCAATAAGCATGTTATAGGTAGACCTCGATTTACGACCAATTGCTTAGTGGTCATTCAAAGTTACAATGCCCCGCCTTCAAAAGCTATTTGTGACCCAGTTTCAAAGTTTTGACACTGCTCCCTGACTTCCTGAGCTCCTTTTGTGCATTTGGCAACTAGCCCCCATTTAAGTCTATATGCTCCACTCCATGGCCACTGACGGTGGTTTATGATGGTTTTGCCAGAAACTGGCATATACTTTACAACTGGTAAACAACTATGGTATTTGCGTAACAAATGTGGTATTTGTTTAACAACCATCCCCTAAAAGATTGTAAAATTCAGTTGGTCACAGGATGACCATCATGACTTACAACCATAATTGCCAGGCTCAAGTACAGTCATAAAATGAGGACTAATTGGAGATCTCCTCAAGCAGCAGAATTGGACATTTATTTGCATAATGTAGAATAACAGAGTTGGAAGGGACCTTAGAGGTCTTCTAGTCTAACCCCCTGCTTAGGAAGGAAACCCTACACTACTTCAGACAAATGATTATCCAACATCTTTAAAACTTCAAGTGTTGGAGCATTCTGGAGGCAAGTTGTTCCATGGATTAATTGTTCTAACTGTCAGGAAATTTCTCCTTAGTTCTAAGTTGCTTCTCTCCTTCATTAGTTTCCACCCATTGCTTCTTGTCCTACCCTCTGGTGTTTTGGAGAATAGCTTGACTCCCTCTTCTTTGTGGCAGTCCTTGAGATATTGGAACATTGTTATCATGTCTCCCCTAGTCCTTCTTTTCATTAAACTAGAAATACCCAGTTCCTGCAGCCATTCTTCATATGTTTTAACCTTCAGTCCCCTAATCATCTTTGTTGCTCTTCTCTGCACTCTTTCTAGAGTCTCCACATCTTTTTTACGTCGTGGCGACCAAAACTGAATGCAGTATTCCAAGTGTGGCCTTACCAAGGCATTATAAATTGGTATTAACAATTCACGTGATCTTCATGTGATAGTGTCCATTACACTGAAAAATTGCATTAAAAAACATTGCAGCTTTGTAGTGTTGTAAAGCAGAGGGGAGCCTCAGCAGGTGACAGTACCTGGATATGTTTTACCGGGGCTCAGAAGGTAGGAAAGATGAGTCCTGGCTAGAGTTGGATAAGAAGGAATACTAGATCCAAAGGCTGAAGAAACGTGTGTAAAAGGACTATACTATTAAGAAAATTGTATGGACATAATCCTTGAAGTCACCAAGAGGTGAGTTGGACTCTTAGGAGATCTTACTTAAACTCGAGGCAATAATTTTGAGTAGGCAATGATTAACTCACCCTTAGTGCAGCCATTAATGATTCACAGTTTGTGTATTTTCCTTTCTTTAGGCTGTCTGTCTCTTGAAGTTTAGCATTATCAAACCTTCCTGGAATCGCTGCCTTTCTAATGCGACATTAATACTCTTTTCCACATTTCATAGCAGGAAGGAATGTCAGCACTGAGGTTTATATGCAGATTGACAAAATTTGGACTTTGGACTCCAAACCAGACCATTTTGAGACTGGCTCAATTCCCTCCTGACAACCACAAATTCTGCAGTTTGAGTCAATGACGGCGCGTGGAGTGGGATTTGTTTAAGCAGGATTCTGTTTATCTCATGATATAGTGTGGGTAAAACACAATAGGCCATAAACTTCTTCTTTGGCAGAATTGTATAAAATTTACAGTCTTGTTAGACCTTTATGAGGTGATCGAGCTTGTCAAATTTCATTGAAATCAGCAGAGGGGCCTTCGAACAATGACCCTTTAAGAACACATTCCTTTTTAAAGTCCAGGTAACATTGTGGTAGTTGAAATTTTATTTATAGACAGATTGTAGAGGATCTTTTTTTTTTTTTTTGCAAAAGCAGGTTATTAAATAGAATTGATTAATGCTGCAGAATTTATACCTAGTGTAATAGAAAGACTGATGACAAGAGAGTGTTAGTTTCATCCATGTCCCCAACTAGTCCCTGAAGAAAACAACTGACAACCAGTTTAGTTGGGTTTTTAGAGGGTTTTAAAATATATATTTCCAGTCACTTACAAAGGGGTGTACAATCAGTATAGCAGCAGTAGGAATAACACTTTGATGAACATTACAACTAGATTACCTCCTGTGAGAGATGAAACAAAAGCTGATGCAGTCTTGGGGAATTGAATTACGCTATGCACCAAAGTAAGATAGTTGATGATTATTATTATCTGGTGTTTGTGCAAATGATATGATCTATTTTTACATTGGTTTTATTGATTGTTATGAGCCACCTAGCATCACTGTGTGAGTAGGGTAGTATATAAGTTCTATAAACTAACTAATAAATAAATAATATTTGAGATGCACAATTATACACCCAGAGAGATGAGTGTTTTTATATATCCATATCCATGCACATAACTCATACCCATATATTATTATACAGTCATACCTTGGCACTCAACTGCTTCAAAACTCATCAAATTCTGTTTTTGATGCATTTTGAAGGAGAAATCTTTTCCCGGCACTTGCCTTTTTCCTGGTAGTTGACGTTCAAGGAAAAAATTGCTGATGTTGACTGACATACTATTTCTTCTGGCCGAAATAGCAGGTTATATGGAAAGTTACATGGTTTTCTTGGTACTCATTGCTTTTAGTATTCATTGTGTCTTCAGGAACAAATTACTGATGAGTACCGAGGTACCACTATATACCTACACCTACACCTACACCTACTACACCTATACCTACACTTATACAGATACACACATACACACATATACATACACGCGATAATATAGAGCATAATTGAATGGAGGATAAAGTTATTTTAAAAAACCTAAACAGTGAGTCCAAAGGGGTGGAGTGAATGTAGCTTGTAATAATACTATAATACAATAATAAGAACAAGATTAGAACTGGAGACAGAAAAGATCAAAAAAATTGGTCTGGATGATCCTTTTAAGTCCCATAGCTAATTATTATGATTCTGCTAAAATGCTAGTATAGTTCTATCATTGCTTAAATTTCTTGATCTTATTTTTTTCCCTCTCCAAATATATGTGAACTTCAGATTGTCATACTAACAGACTGCCTATTGCTTTGTTCGGTTTTAAACCATAGATTAAAAGAAATTGACTATGAACGTTCTGCCTCAAAGTTATTCACCCATTTCCTGTAATTATAACTGTGCTGTTATGCTCAGTTTTTGTACAGGTGGCAGGATATCTTCAGCAAGATATTCCCTTGCTTTTTAAAAGACTAATATTGATATGCTTGGACTTCCATGTGGTTGCTGTATTTGTTCATAGATAGTTAAAATTAAGTGGTCACCTCATAATGTAAATGTTGTGTTTCTTTTTTCACACCACGTATAGTTTCTGAACTGGGAACAAATGGAGACATCTCTTCAGTGGTGGTATTCAGCCGTCTGCCCACCCACCCTATGCTATCCTATTTAGCAGGGGTGAAATGTATAATTTGTTACTATCGGTTGTGTGGGTGTGGCTTGGTGGTGGTGGGTAATGTGACTGGGTGGGCGTGGCCACCTTTTTTAAAAAAAAAAACTTTTCAAAGCATTTTTTCTAATGCTTTGAAAAGCCTCTGCTGATCAGGCAACTCAGCTGGGATCGTCAGAGACTTTTCAAAGCATTTTTTTTACCACCTCTTTGGCTAAGAGGTTGCAGAAAAAAATGCTCTGAAAAGCCTCTGACAATCCCAGCTGAGCCGCGCCATCATCGGAGGCTTTTTTTTTTTTAACTTTTAAAAGCATTTTTTCATCGGAAGAGGTTGTAGAAAAAATGTTTTTAAAAGTAAAAAAAAAAAAAAGCCTCTGATGATCGTGTGGCTCAGCTGGGCATGCGGGGGGGGTGTGTGTGTGCAGGGATTTTTGCTACCGGTTCTCTGAACCAACCCCAGCCAGATCAGGTGATCCGGTCCGAACCTGGGGAGCATTTCACCCCTACTATTTAGCTATGTTTTCTAAGCCATGTGCATGCGTGCAAGCCATGCGTGAGAGCAAAGTGCATTTTTGATGCACGGCGAATCGGTGGTAAAATTACGTGAAACCCACCTCTACATTTCTTATTTTCAATTTGGAAAATAGAGTTTCAATACCCTCAGAAGTTTAGAAACATCTAGCTTCATCTTTTGCAATGACCCCAAACATGAGATGAGAAGATGAAGGAACAGTTCTGGATTTCACAAGAATCGATTCATTGGGATCCATATGGACCTAACAGACAGTTAAATTCAATCTTAGTAATGTGTTGGATATTTTGGAATATTGGGAACAACATAAAGAAAAACAAGCCACATTTATTTTCTTAGGTGTGGAGAAGGACTTTGACTTGGGCAGAAAAGTTCAAAGTTTTGGAAGATAGGAACTTTGCAGAGAAGTTTCTAAAATGGGTAAAATCAATTTATACTTCACAGGATGCACAAATAATTGATGCTAATTAATGGAGATTTATCAAGGCCTTGTAAGATAACAAAAAGAAACAGAGCATGCATGCCCATTATCTTTTCTTTTGTTTATTTTGGTACTTAAAATACTGGATAGAAATTTAAGAATACAGAATAACAGAGTTGATGGAACCTTGGAGGTCTTCTAGTCCAGCCCCCTGCTCAAGCGCAGACAAATTGTGGAAGTAAAAGTAAAAAAGAAATTTATAAGGATTTTTGCAAATAATTTGGTGCTGATTTTGAAAGATCCTTTAACAGGATCTTTAAAGAATCCTTTAAAGGGAAATGTTAATGGGAAAACTAAAAGAATTTGGCGCACCAGCAGGTTTTAAGATCAACAAACAGAAGATGAAATGTTAACAAAAATAGAAGATCAAAAAACAATTGATGAATAAAATGGGCTTTAAAATTAAGAAGAAAGTAAAATACCTGGGTATTACTATGACAAACAAGAACTGTATGTTATTTCAAATACTATGCTAAGACATGGAATTAAGTTTAAAAAGATGTGTTAAGATGGGAGGAACTACAATTGTCATTGCTGGGGAGAATTTCTGTGATAAAAATGAATGTCTTACCTAAAATGATGTTTTTGTTAGAGACAATACCTGTTTTGACAACTGATGAATCATTTAAACAGTGACAAAAAGATATATCTAAATTTGTCTGGCAGGGAAAGTAACAGAATGTGTTACAGAATGCAAAAGGAAGAGGAGGATTGGGTCTACCTGATTTGAAATTGTATTTTGCAGCTTTCTCTTTAATTTGAAGGGAAGAGTGGATGTTGCTGAGAAATTGGGACTCAGAAGCACATGACCTGAGATTTGGGTGGCATAGATATTTGTGCTATGACAACGTGAAGGTTAATGTGGATTTTTAAAATCATTATGTTTTCCAATTCTACTCCAGTTGTAAGGAAGGTAAGATGCATCTGAATCCAATTTCCTAGTTATGGCATCAGTTTGACTCCAGTGAGAACAAAATGCTGGACCAGAAAGGCCTTTGATTAATCAAGGATAGGCTTACCACACATTCCAGCTTGACTAGGATTGTCCTAGTTTTTAACTCCAGTCTACATGCCCTGCCTGGTTTACAGAACCAAAGTTTAATACAGACCCTAAATATAGAGACCTCAAAATTTTATTGTACATTGTCCATAAGAATCATCTTGTGTTATATGGGCCATCTTTGATAAATTGTATTCTATTGTAAGCTTTCTGTGTTAGTGAGATGAGCGGCCAAGAAATTGAACGAACAAATGAATGAAATGGAGAATATTGGTTTAAGCATAAGTCAAAACTTGGCTACATATGCCACTGGACTTGGATGTGCAAAGGGAAAATGAATCCATAATCTGCTTTTGTCCAGAGGAACAGAAATTTAACTTTTGATCAAAACTCACTTCCCTGTCAGCTTTGTCTGCTGACTATGGCCTTTGCCTTGGTTTAACTGCTTGAAATGAGATAAACCAGGATTTTACAACCTTGGCAACTTAAAGGGGTATGGACTTCAACCCCCAGAATTTGCGTGCAGGCTGAAGAATTCTGGGAGTTGAAGTCTATACCTCTTCAAGTTGCTAAGGTTGAGATACCCTGAGGTAAACTTAATCAAGCAGTGTTGAATATTTCCTCATTGCTAAGAAATTACTTGGGAGGTGGAGAGAGAATTCATCATGGAGTTTTGTCTAATCAACCCTTAATCTTGTTTTCTTTGTTGCATTCTGTCTCACTCTTGAATAGCTGCTTTTCTAGCATTAGAAGGACAAGAAAAGGATTTTGGTAACAAATGAGGTTATAAATAGTGGCTCGAAGAAGGTGTAAACACTCATTTTCATAACAGGAAAGTGGGAGGATATTCTGGAAAGCATAGATTTGGCTCAATATTAGTCATGGTTAGGAAGAACATCACAAGATAGATTGGAAATTAGCTTGAATGTTTCTCTCCCATTAGTTTGTGCAGTGAGTCAGATTACAGTACTTATTCAACAGTATATTTCTTGGATTAAAATCCACCCATTTTTTTTTTAAAAAAAACATGCTATGAAAATTTAAATGCAAAGCATCAGTTCTATTGGAAATCAAAGATTAAAATTTGGGAAACCTGCATTTTAAAAACCTGCATCAGGGAAATGTTCATGTCAAAAGCAAATTGATTATTTGATAATTTACCTTAACAGTTATGAACACTGTGCCTCATTATGCATATAAATATGAAGTTTTCTCTGATTGGTTAAAAAGTCTGTAGGAACTTTTTTAATATTCCAGTGTACCCTACTGGAATATTGACCTACTGACCAAGAGAGTAATGTGGATGGAATTTTTAATTATATGCACATCCTTTACCTTGATATGGAAAAATGCCTTTGTGACAGCCCTTGGCTGAACTCTTTTATTTTTTGAGGATTCTGAAAAGGAGTCACTGGAATTCCTACTGAATCAGCCGCATTTTCCTGACACTTGTGCTGAGATGTCCCACCCAGTAAATGAGAAATCTATGTTCAGTAAAGTCTTATATCAACTGTTTAACAGAATAACAGAGATGGAAGGGAAATTGGAAATCTTCTAGTTCAATTCCCTGATCTTATATGTTGACTAGTTGTAATGCAAAAAAAATATCTATGCCTTTCCATGGTTGCTAATATTAAAATAAAATAGAAATAATAAGAGAATGTAAATGGTATAGAAAGAAAAGAGTTTAACTGAGCAAGCGCAATTGTCTTATTGTCCCTCTGGAAGAGCATCCGACACTGTGCATTTCACAGCAAACAAATTTTTTCACTGGGTAATCAGGCAGCAGAGAAAGACCGAGGCCATGTGCAACCTCTTCCTTCCAGCTGCTACACCTAGATACTGCATAGGCAGGAACATTAAAAATTTGATTAGGGCAGGCGAAGGAGAGGAGAATGGGATAAATCCATTTGTTAATTGGATGTTGCTTTCATGGAAGAAAAACAAGAAGAGAAATGGAGAAAAACAAGAGCAAAATTAATACAAGCACAATGCCACACTCCATCACATTAGCCTTACATAGTCAAGCCAACAAATATCCAGGAATATTTGTTGTAATGAGCTGTGGCTTATGATGGTGTTTGTCCTTGTATGTCAAGAAGTATGGCTGTCACTCTTGCAAACATGTAATTCAAGGAAACCAGCATCTGCTGAGGGTACATTCTACTGCAGCAACCTTTCCCTCCTTGGCATCCTCCAGATGGCTTGGACCAGGGCAACAGTTCACATTGTCCTCAGGAAGGGTGACACATGATGTGAGCTGTAGCTCACATATTCCGATTGGGAAGAAGAAGATAGAGTGAGAACTTGTACAGGTTAACCTTATGGAGAAGATTGTTCAAGAGATCTGCCAAAGTTGTTGTTATCATTAAGGAGGATGGTAGATAAGCAGAAGTGGGGCACTGAAATATTGATGGCAGTATAATTATCCATAATGTGTTATTCATCACTGATTTGCTTAAAAGCTGGCAGCAGTGATGGGAACAGTGGCTGTCTTGGTGTTGCCGTGAATATGTGTTCACGTGTCAGTGCCTCACATCTGCATGCATCACAGTACTATGTACTGCACCCTTGCACAGCTATTGGAAAAGTACCATAACTACCATAATCCCAAGACCAAGCCATTTCTGCAGATGTCCTCCAATGTCTGCAGCAAGGTTCCTGCCTTTAAGTAGATTAGTTTTTCATGCACCTATACTTAGACACAGTACGAAAATAATGAAATACAACATCAAGCAAGTCATTCAATAATTTACTATAGGCGGTCCTCTGTTAATGTTCAGCAACTGTTCAAACTTGCAATGTGCTGAACAAGAGGCACTTGCGACTGGTCCTTGACTTCAAGATCTGTGGACTTCAAGTCCCAGATTTCCCCAACCAGCGTGCAGACTAGGGAATCCTGGGAAATGAAGTCCACATATCTTAAGATGCTGAGTTTGAAATACTTGGTTATATACTTAGGTTAACAGCTCAGATACAAACAGCTATCAGTAGATGTTCCAAATAGCTAGATGTTCACATGGGCACGTCCAGATGAGCAAACACCAGCCAATAAAATGGCATCTTTTGTGGATGCACAGACTGTATAAAACACAAGTATTTAAATGGGGTAGTTAATCACAAGGGGTAACGTGGGCATATCTTAGGGGGTAAATGGAGTGGATTGATTGATTGTGAATCATTTGGCACTGCTGTTGCTGAGATGCTTGTGTAAAACAGCACAGGCCAAATTATTTGTGCAAATAATGACGTTACTTGAGACCAGGAAAAGGGGTAATTGGGTGAAACAATTTACGAATTTAAGCAATAGAGTTTTTAGGAGTTTGTATAGCAAAGATACTGTATATTCAAAACACAGTTCAAAGCTGTATTGAGTTTAGGGAACTTCCCTGTAAAGTTAAGTGTGTATGTAAAGATAATCATTGAAGGACCAAGTTGTCCAGGTAGAAAGTCCTTCTGAACCACAAAAGTGACATGCATGTGTTTGGGCCAGGTATTCCCTCCTAGACTTCCTAACCTACAGGGATATTGAGAAGAATTGGAGGAAGGAGTGCTATATAAGCAACTTTGAGTTTCTGGAAGAAATGAATAACTGACTACAAAGCAAAGAAATTCAAGCTCATGGTAGAATTTAGGAAATTATTGTGAGTCCAGATCAAGGCGTTGTTTTAGATGGCAAGCAAAGTAAGGCAGTGGTGGGTTGCCCCTGGTTCAACCAGTTCGCAAGAACTGGTAGTAAAACCGGCGGGAGGCTCCGCCCACTGACCCGGATGTCATCAGAGTTGATCTGCGCATGCACAGAAGTTTCTGCGCATGCGCAGAAGAGCATGCAGGCATGGGCGCAATGCAAACCGGTAGTAAAGGTAAGTAGAACCCCCCCCCCCGAGGTAAGGCCAGATCTTCATACCACCCCAAAAATAGGAATAATCTCTTGAAGCCTTTTAATTCCAGGCTTGCAAGATTCTTTTTCAGGAAAATGACTTTGAAATCGCAGTCTTTTGCCTGCAGTTCACATTTTAACTCAATTTCAGCAGCCAATCTTTACCCCACCTCTCTTGTCAACAGTCACAAAGCCCTCTCCCTCCTTTTAATGCAGGCACTCTTGATTCTGGCTCAAGACCGCTCAGAGAGCTATCTTTGTCATACATTGTTCTGTTTGAAGTGTAGGTTTTTATGGGACTCTGTTTTTTAGACCTCCACCATTCAAAAGCCAATGCAGATCACAGTGGTATTATGGCGCACAATAGCATTTGGAAGTCTTTCTAGTCTTATTTATTGCAAAGTCTTTCTGTTCCACAAAAACATCCATTTGCTACAAGCGAAGCAAATTGCTATGCTATTGTTACTTTGCAAGCTTTCCGTTCTCTCAAAAGGTGATCTTTGGATTCTTTACAAGGTACTGTTAAACCAGCACCAATGCCTGTAAAATGGAATATACAGACAGCTCACAGACAGGAGTCAAAATACAGCTTTCTAGTCCCTGTTGAAAGAAGAAAGAGTGAAAGAAAAAAGCCTGGGGTAGAAGAAAAACAAAATCTGATAAAATAGGGTAGGCGCTTCATAGTTTGAGTGTCTTCTTCAAAGAAAACATTTCCTAAGTGAATATTGCTAATTTTGCTGCCTGTTGGCCTTATTTTTCAGAATCTGACAAAGTATACACCTCATCATCTAAAAAATATTGTTTTTGTATTTTAAAAACAGTTTTTAAAGTAACAGGAGAGAAGTCCATAGGTCGTACATGAGAATCAAAGAAAAAAGATTTTTCCTTGAAGAGAAAAAATATGTAAGAAAAAGAGTTGGGTGAGAATTAACATGTTTTTTTTAAAATGTTGGGACAAATGTCCACCCTGAGTCTCCGGAGAAAAGCGGCATATACATTGAACTAATAATAATTAACTTTTTTTTTTGTCCTTCTGGCCTTCAGAATGAGAGGAGTTTCTTTTTCTGATGGTCTGCTCATCAACCTAATGATTGATGGAGTGCAACAGATTGCAGTTTCCACGTTGCAATCAGCCACAAAGAAACAGCAGTTGGAAGCAGCAGGGTGGAGAAGCTAGACTATCCCTCCCCATGAATTTCCTGAGGATCATTGCTTCTCTGCTACCATTAGCAGGGAAGAAGCAATAACCAGGAGTAGGAGTGTTAACAAGCTTTTCTTTCCAGTTACTTAAAGGTGAATTAATGCCCACATGTGCATCTGTGGTCAGGGAGTGTTAAGCTCTGTCCTGCAGTGACATCACCGTGCAAGCCTCTTCTTTTTTATATATATACCAGCATTGTGATGTCACAGTGGTGTGGGGCTTGGGTAGAAAATGATTACCAGCCAATTACCAGCCAAGAGCAGATGGACCTGTTGTTGGTCTGCTTTTAGCTAGCAAGGAATATTAAAGTGCTGTTTTCTTTATTGATATACTTATTTATATACTCCATTCTGCCGTGGCACAGTGGTTAGAGTGCAGTACTGCAGGCTACTTCTGTTGACTGCTGGCTGCCTGCAATTTGGCAGTTCAAATCTCACCAGGCTCAAATTGACTCAGCCTTCCCTCTTTCCAAGGACCCAGATTGGGACCCAAAATGAGGACCCAGATTGTTGGGGGCAATATGCTGACTCTGTAAACCGCTCAGAGAGGGCTGTAAAGCACTGTGAAGCGGTATATAAGTCTAAGTGCTATTGCTATGGCTATTCCTACTTGGATTTCTAAAAAAAAAAAAAGGATTCAAGTTATGTGTCAGCACTCCAAACTACATTCGTTCCAGTGCTGACATGAGAAGAAGAGGGGGCAGCTGGCAAGAAGACGCTTGACTTTTCACCTACTTATTTTCCCTGAAGATAATATCCCCTAGGACAGTGGTCCCCAACCCCCGGTCCGTGGACCGGTGCCGGGCCGTGGAGTACCTGGCACCGGGCCGCGCAGCGGCCGGGGGACATGAACGCTGCAGCGCAAAGGCTCCTGGGCCGTGCGCAAAAGCTCCTGGGCCGTGCGCAAAAGCTCCTGGGCCGTGCGCAAAGGCTCCAGGGAAGAGAGCCCCGCGCAGGTACGCACGTGTGGCCCAAAGCCCCCACCCCTGCGCGCGCTCAGCGGGCCACGGTAAAATTATCAAAGGCTGATTGGTCCGCGGCGATAAAAAGGTTGGGGACCACTGCCCTAGGAGATGGGATGGGAGGGGGGACATTCCTGGGAGCTGAAGTACTAGATATGGGAAGAGTGATTTGGAAGATGGCTAATGAGACGCAGAGAATTGGGGAACGGAAGGGGAAGGTTTGGGGTCATGAAGTCAGTGTTGGCTACGACGTAGTTGGGAACAGATTGTCGTGCTTAATAAATGAAAGATTTCATCAAAGACTATTTGTTTGGAAATGCAATTTATTTGAGACGACACCGAAACCTGACATTATGTTTATTTAATTTTCCTTATGATAGTGCCCATCCTTCTGATGCTTAATTGATGGTGCAATCAACCAAAGGAACAGCTTGCCTTCAGAAATCATGGGTGCTCCATCACTGGAGGCTTTCAAATGGACAACCATTCATCTGAAATGATATAGGGTTTCCTTCTCTAACAGGGATTAGAGGACTAGAACAATTCCAAGGTCCCTTCTAATTTTATTATTCTATGTTCTATATTTTTCAGGACAAAAGTATAACTCTTGAAGGCAGTAGTTCATCAATGCTCTAAGATGGGTGGGGAACAATGGCCTCTCTATGACTTGTGGACTTCAAGTCCCAGAATTCCCGAGCCAGCCATGCTGAGCCTATAGCTCTCAGCCCTGAAAGCAAAGAAATCCACCCAATTAGGCAGAAAGTGTGAAATGTACATTTCACTCTTTTAGATCCAGAACTCAGCCTGACATCTGCCAGTCTGGAAAACTTACTGGAAATGGTTTATTTTATGTCACGGAAAGTCTACCACATCTATGACATTAACCAGGGATATCCACAGTGTTAAAAAAAAAGGGGGGGTGGGGTGGGGGAAAGATGTTAGGTGATTGTAACTCTGCCTGTTTGTGTGTGATGCAGATAAAGAGCTTTGATTGCACTATCACAGCTGCCCTCTTGACTTTTTTTTTTTTTTACCACATCTTGTAGACACCCCTGGCCTTAACTAATTTTCATTGTTAATGTGATTTTTTTTCCTTTCCTGTCCTGTTCTGTCCTTTCCCTTTCCCCTTTCCCCTTTCCCTTTCTCTTTCCCTTTCTCCTATTGCTATTGCTATTGCTATTGCTATTGCTATTGCTATTGCTATTGCTAGTGTTAAATTGTCAGGGGCCTCTTTGGAAACTTTGCATTCCACAAGACAGCTCTCGAAATCTAACCCGGGAGAGATCTAGGAAAGGTGGGAAAAGATTTATTTTGGTGAAGGTGTGGTCTGCCTTTTTCTGAGGATCAACTTTGCCCAAAGATTTCCTTGTGTCCTCCCCCAAGGAGAAGAAAGAAGAAGCAGAAGAGGAGGAGGAAGGGGAAGGGAGAGAGACAGAGGAGGGGAGGGGAGTGGGAAAGAGAGAAAGGGAAAGAGAAAGAGTAGAAGAAAGAAAAAAAAATCATCTTTAGTCATATACAACTGGTTCCACTTTAGCACGCATTTATGCACCTTCTGAGGAAAAACAAAATCTGGCTGAGTTGTTCTGTTGAGTTTTTTTTCTCTCTCTCGCTCTCTTCCACCCCCCCTCCGCCCTTGCGCCTAGTTTGCCTTCTTGATGCTACAGATGTGCAGATTAATGCACATTCGCCTCTTTTTCCTTCCCCCTCTTCAGATGGTTACACATGACAAAACAACTGTCCTAATTACAGCGCATGTTCCCGGTTCTGTCACCGTGACAATTACTGCGACGACGCAGGCTCGGGAGCTGCGGCAAAGCATAAAGTATGACTGCAGCGGGGCCCAACGGGGCTGAGTTGTGTCCCCCAGAGGATGCTTCCACTCCCCCCATATTTTTTTTGTTTTTGTTTTGCGGTGTGTGTGTGTGTGAGGGTTTGTTTATTTCTTTCTCCACCGGCAAAAGGGGGTGCGCTGCTCTCGGCGACTCTGCCCAGCCCCCCCTTTTCTCCCCTTCCCACGACACCCCCTCCCGCCCGACCCCAGAGCTGCAAATGTAGCTGCTGACAGAGTTCAAAAGTTGAAGGCAGCCGTGGTGATGACAGAGGAAGTGCCACTCGAAATGTGAAGCTCATTTTTTTAAAAAAAGGGGAGGCTATTTGTTGGCATTAGGAGAAACATTTTTTTTTTTTTTTGCTGCCTAAAGCGGACTGGGTGAACTCCCATCCCCACCCCGCCTGCCTTTCTTATTCTTTTTTTCCCTTTTTGGGGAAGGAAAAAAAAGGGAAGCAGGGATCAGCTGCGGTGGTTTTCAGCTGGCCATTTGTTTTCCTGAAAGGGAACGGTTGGAAATTGAAGAAAGGTGTATGTGTGTGTGTGTGTGTGTGGCGGGGGGGGGGGTTTGCAGAGATAGAGATGGTAAGATGGCCAGCAGGTAAACAGGTGTTTTTGTTCCAGGGGACAGCAGAACTAGAGTTTTAGCAGAATATCCAGGGGCTCCGTACCAGTCTACAGTTGGTGGGCAAGCAAAGGGAGGAAGACTTAATAGAGGGCACTGAGACTGTACCATCACCTAGTCATCACGACTAGGAAAAACAGTCTGAGAACAGATTGAGCAAAGCAGCAGCCTGCTGGACCAACTGGAACTCCGCATATTGATAAAAAAAAAAACACAAGATCTATTTCTCAGCATGAAAAAAATACCTCCCTCCTCCCTCCACTTTCCTTCCTTCCTTCCTTCCTTCCTTCCTTCCTTCCTTCCTTCCTTCCTTCCTCTTTTCTTCCACTTCTCTTCCTTCCTTCTTCCCTCTCCTCCTTCCTTCCTTCCTCTCTTTCCTTCCACTTCCCTTCCTTCCTTCTTCCCTCTCCTCCTTCCTTCCTTCATTCTTTCCTTCCACTTTCCTTCCTTCCTTCTTCCCTCTCCTCCTTTCTTCCACTTTCCTTCCTTCCTTCTTCTCCTTCCTTCCTTCCTTCCTCCCTCCTTCCCTTCCTTCTTCCCTCTCCTCCCTCCCTTCCACTTTCCTTTCTTCCTTCTTCTCCTTCCTTCCTTCTTTCTTTTCTCTTCCCTTCTTTCTTTCTTCCCTCTCCTCTTTCCTTCCACTTTCCTTTCTTCCTTCCACTTTCCTTCCTTCCTTCCTTCTTTGATTCCTTCCATTTTCCTTTCTTCCTTTCTTCCTTCTTTCCTTCCTCTTCCCTTCCTTCCTTCTTCCCTCCCTTCCTTCCCTCCCTCCCTCCCTCCCCCACTCACACACATGCCACAGACATGCAGTTTTTAAAAATGAATATAAGGGGTTGGGGAAGAAGAATTTAACATGATCTGGTGGGCTTTATTAAAAGACTACCGGAGGGGCATTCTTTTCTATTTGTATTCAATCTGTCTATCATAACCATAGGCAATTTGTTTAGGATATGGATGCAAGTTTAGTACTGCAAGTGACATTTCAAGAGAGGGGATCAATGCTGCAACACACATTTGGTATGCCAAAAGGATAAAAAGGTGTTATCAACATATACCAGTTCCTATTTTCTGATGGGAGACAGAAAACAGTTATTTGGACGAGAACCTTTTTGATTGTGGCTGCCCTGTATCTCTACAGGAGTTTACCTGGTATTTTTTTGATAGTTTCTGGAAAAAAATGAAAACACTTTTTCACCAACATTTTCATTCTGGTCTATGTTATTATACTTGATATACGTTCTGATGGTAGATTTTATATTTTTTTCTTTTTTAGCTCTTTAAATACACTTATATAATTTTGTTACGTTAAAATATTTAATTATAATTTGCTTTTGTTTTATAGGGAGAATCTAAAATATAAATATAAACATAAGTAAATACCCAGGATACTTTCACTGCAAATATATTTAGCACAGTTTTTTTTCCTTATCACTAATAATTCTGGAAAATTTCTGAGTCAGAAATAGGAACATAGAACTTGTAGTTCCTTGCCCAAATTGTGATTATTTTAGCCAATGTAGAGCAGCTGTCAGGTAGGAGACTGGGGAATCCATCCAATATATTGATTTGTAATTGCTTTAGGTCTGACATAAACATTTTATTCACAAAGTTCATTGCCACAAAATGTAGTCTTTTTAAATACCCTTATTGTTAAATAGAATCATCATGTTCTAAAATAGTATAGAAGCTAACATAGACAGCTGCAGGAAAAGCCAGGAACAGATCAATGTTAAAATGTGATTATCAGAACACAATCCATGACATTCATATTTGTATCCAACATTGGGATACAAATATGAAAAGGTGAAATTTGATGAGCGATGTCATGATGTCTGCTGCTATTATTTCACCATCATAGTTAGTTGCTTACACAAATTGAAAAGGGAGAACGAGTTATAATAAACATGTTTCAGAATCCAACTCTCCTGAGCCTGAACTGCAGTAAGCAATATGAAATCTGCATCTTCATGATGCAAAGATAAATAAAACATATTTCTATCCTAGCATGCCTCAGGAGTTTGTTACAAATTGCACAAGCAAAGACATATTGCACTATTTTTTTTCTACCAGTTCTCATTCAATTTGATAAAAGAAGAATCCACTTTTTAAAAAAATCTGAAAAGAAAATTCTAGAGAAAGAATAACTTCTTGCATGTTTATTACTTGATTGCTATCCTGTGTTTCTGACCATAATTTAATTATAAGCTACCTGAGAGATGTTGTGAAATGACCTCTCTTTCATTGAATAATCTTCTCTCCAGCAGTTTGCAGCCTTCTTATTTTGCCATTAAATTTCAAAGGAAGACTTAAAAGGGAAATTCTCCCACAGTGCAAACGCTATTGTCCCTGCTAGTTTTTGCCTTTGAGAATTTTTTCTATCCTGAGAAAATTTGGAGAAATCACCCATCGCTCACAGGAGAGAGAATTCTACAAGGCCATTTGTCCCCTTTTCTAGTTACTAGCTCACAAAAGTATTTTGTTGCAAAGTATTAAGGCTACACACTTTGGAGGACTTTGAGGTATGCAGAAAAGTTTCCAGCTCACACTTTCAGCCTCTGCTCTAGCAGAAAAGACTCTATGGTAATATAGGGAGGGTCTATTTCACTTTCCCTATCTTGGCTCATGAATGCGTGGCCAGCAGGAGGCAGGGTGTCCAACCTTGGCAACTTTAAGACTTTTGGACTTCAACTCTTAGATTTCCCCAGCCAGCCATGGTGGTTGGGGAATTCTAGGAATTGAAGCTCACAAGCCTTAAAATTTTCATGATTGGACACCCCTGGCTTAGACTTTTAGTGTCGGAATTCCTCAGCCAGCATCTGAAGGATTTTTGAATAGACCCTACAAAGAAGGGAATGAAAGATTTTTGTGTTGACCCTACAAAGGAAAAAATAATGTGAAAAAAAATGCTTAATGTTTTGAACCATCCCATTCATCCATTAACTCACTTTCTTCTCTAATTGGCAGCAAATATAGGAAGGTCATTCTAAATCTATCTTAGTTCTGGGCTTTATGAAAAGAAATTACTGCACAAAGGATGAATCTATTTTTTTCCCCCTTTAATTTATATGCCGCCCTTCTCCAGAGACTCAGGGCGGCTTACAATGCGTTAAGCAATAGTCTTCATACTTTTGTATATTTATACAAAGTCAGCTTATTGCCCCCACAATCTGGGTCCTCATTTTACCTACCTTTGAAAGGATGGAAGGCTGAGTCAACCTTGAGCCTGGTGGGATTTGAATTTGCAGTAATTGCAAGCAGCAGATGTTAATAACAGTGCATTAGTCCACTGTGCTACCAAGGCTCTTTTTATCTTGCTCTTTTTCTAAAAGTTAAGTCAATCGCCAGTACCCAATTTGAGCAGACCGTTAAAGGAACTCCAGTTCCAATTACCAAATGATTGAACTCAAACATTGCACTAAACCATGGTTCCTGGAATAAACAACAACTGACTAAGTTCATGCAACATACTAAGTCAAACCCAAACAAACTTATTACTGTATGAATTATTACATTGTTTGAACCAGCCTTGTATCAATCATTCCACTTAACAATTAACATATTAATAAAACATTAGAATAAATTGCTTTTTCAGTGTCCAACTCATATTCAATGCAATATCCTATCCTTTGCACCATGTTACCATTTAAAGCTTCACGTTTGATGTAGATCTAAGGTAATAAGTGAATATAGATTTCAGAGAAGTATAAGTAAACTGTTTATTAGAGATGAGCATATTTACATGTAAATAAACTTGGGTCTGCAAGTTTGTTTAAATCTTTATCATATAATTTCATTTGCAGTTAAGATATGCAATTAGAATTTAAAAGATCTATGAGGTTAATAAAATAATGACCAATAAGAAAATTACATCTTATTTTACAGAGCTGACCTACATGATAAAATGCTTGCATTTATTTTTTGTTTTTATGCAGGAATTCTAATCAGAGGGAAACATACTAAATATTTTTAATTGAGAAGAAGATGGAGAGCTAAGGTTTCCATCTATTTAGAGCCCTCTAGACTTTCTTGACTTGGGAAACTGATTGAGAA
This sequence comes from Pituophis catenifer annectens, assembly GCF_029215685.1. NCBI lineage: Eukaryota > Metazoa > Chordata > Lepidosauria > Squamata > Colubridae > Pituophis > Pituophis catenifer. The sequence goes on along the minus strand of NW_027256883.1, from coordinate 197,255,864 downwards.
GCTTGCTGTGAGATAGTGTGAGGTAAGGAATGAAGAGGCTTCCAATTGTATAGTGCTTGTAGGACAGGAAGGAAGGTAGGCCTGACCTCCCCCCAAATCCCTGAAGCTTGCATCTGGCTGTTCCTTGGAGAATGCAGTCAGTCTGGTAACATTCTTATAAATAGGCACGTGGCAATAAAGAGGTAACTCTGATTATCTCATGGTATTTCGTTCTGGCTCCTTGCATCTGACATTAATCTCTCCAGATTGACTGCATTCTCTTGGGAACAGCCAGATAAGGGCTTCAGGGATTTCCTTTGGCCTTAAAAGATGAAGAACAGGTGCTGAAAGCACCTGGTTTCTACCCTGCCATAATTTTGCTCATCATCTTCCCTAAAGAATGAGTGTGGGCTTTATGTAAGAACATGAATTCAATCTTGTGCTGGAAAGAGCTGAGTTATAATGAAAGTTTGGTTGGTGGTTGTGCACAATATTGTGCAGCATTTTAACTCTTCTCTGCCCTCTTTAAGTAGTGGTATGTATGTGTAGGGTATTTCTGGCCAGGAGAGATGAGTAGAGGAAAAATTGAAGGTGGAAGGAGGACTCAATTCAAATAATCACTAATGGTAGTAAATCAAGTTATGGGAGCCAACATACAAAAAGCAGAGGATCTAGATCAGGGCTGTTAAACTTATGGCCCATGGGCCGGGTGCATCATGCGCTGGCCACGCCCATGCCCGGTATAGTGAAGAGGAAAAAAGGTCCGATATGTTAAATGATGATGTGCCGATGTGAGTTTGACACCCCTGATCTAAATGGTTGTGACCATTATCACATCTGCTTCCTCCTCTGTTTATTAGATAATTTGTGACATGATTTCTGATCCTCCCCACTTCCTTCAGGATGATGTTGCTAAGTGCCAGGTCACAATAAGATTCTGGTGGTCATTCATGAAGTGATCATAGATGAGGGGACTGACCTGGCATGAATTACTGAGACCTGGGTGGATGAATTGAATGGCATGGAACCAGGGGTGGGCTTCAAAAATTTTAGCAAGGGGTTCTTTGCCCAGTTGCTGGGTGGGCGTGGCCATGGTGGGCATGGCCTAGTCGGACTCCTGCACCATGGCGGGGGGCATTGTTGCCCTCCTTGGGCTCCAAAGGCTTTCCTCTAGCTTCCGGGAGGACGAAAACAGCCTTCCCAGATTCTGGAGGCCCTCTGGAATCTGGAAACAGGCCTGTTTCCAGCCTTCCTGAACTTCTAGTAGGCCCATGTTTCACCCTCCCTGAGCCTCTGCACACACCCTGCACTTATCTGCATCCAAAACAGGCCACATCAGGACTCCTGGGAGGGGTGGGGAGGGGCCAGAGGGGCCAGCCAGGAGTGGGATTTGGAGGTTCTCCGAATTGCACAGAATCTTAGCTAGAGGTTCTCCTGAATCCCTGAGAACCCCCAACAGCACACCCCTGCATGGAACTGTCTCAGCTGAAATCACAGGCTTTCTCATATGGCTTCAACCCCGGCTGGGGGCAGAAGCCCTATACCTGACACTGATAGCCTGAAGATAATACTGATGATACCAAATCTCAAACTGATAGATGACCTCACCCAACAGTTTCACATAGATATTAAACAGCAGAGGGAAGCATGCTGGGCCCGGACATATTCTCTTTTTAAAGAATGTTTTATTTCATGTTGTGTTATATAACCATTACATATTTTATTACTGATTTTATTGTAAACCACTTTGAGATGCCTCAACATATGAAGGTATACATATACATGAAGTACATACATATATGATTTATGTATATATACATGCATATATTCATCCCAAAGGCGGTTTTTCAAGAGTCAACTGAACTTTCTTGTTTCTCTTTGAAGACATTTCACTTCTCATACAAGATTAGAAGAGAAGTGAAATGTCTTCAAAGAAAAACAAGAAAGTCCAGTTGACTCTTGAAAAACCACTTTTGGGACAACCATGATCTGGATGACTGAGAATTTCCATATACATGCACATACACTAATATACACAAAACATATTAAGATATCACTCTACAGTCAATCAGATCTACTACATATGGGATGCTAAGTTCTAAATCAGAGTGATATCACTTACAATTTTGGGGAGGAGAGGAGCATATACTGTTCATGGAACGATAAGATTTAATTGCTTAACTTTTTACTGGGAAAAAAAATCTGCAATGGGAAAAATTCTTTTAGAAAGTCCTATTGAAACTGATTAAGATTCAAATGGAAGAAAATAAGATGGGCACAATTAAAAGAGTAAGATTTTTTAAATGTTTGTCTAAGTGAAAAAAAAAAGCCTCCTCTAATTAGGTAATTAAGACTCAACAAGGTAGATGTTATTATCCTGTAAAGGTCATTTCAAATGAAGAAAAGATGCTCAACAATGTTGTAAGGGCTTACAAATTATCCGACGGGAGATGATGGCTGCTTGTTAGGAATGATCTGTGAGGGTTACTCAGTGTTATGGTTAAAAGAAGAAATTTCCTAACAGTGAGGACAATTAACCAGTGGAACAGCTTGAAGTTGTGGGTGCTTCATCACTGGAGGTTTTTAAGAAGAGACTGGACAGCCACTTGTCTGAAATGGTATAAGATCTCCTGCTTGAGCAGGGGGTTGAAGACCCCCAAGGTCCCTTCCAGCTCTATTCTGGTTGGCTGAAAGAAGTCCTAACAACATGGGAAAAAAGCCCAGTTTATAGCTAACTGAAGAGCAAAATTATCAAAATGAGGTCAACAAAGAATGATTCTGATTAGATATTAACAAGATGAAAGTGTCTAAGAATGGCAAGGTGGAAAGAAAATAAAAAATGTATCTTTTCTCTCATCTGAGAGCTTTAGTGGTTTCTCTTCCTCAGCTATCAATCTTTTAGATGAGGAGGGGGAGGGAGGGAGAATGATGGCCCTTTTATGACTTGTGGACTTCAATTCCCAGAATTCTTGAGCAAGCTATACTGGAATTCTGACAGTTGAAGTCCACAAGTCACAAAGGGGCAATCGTTCCCCACCTCTGTTTTAGATGATAAGGCTGGACCTCCACATCTTCCTCATCCTTTGGAGAAAGAACATCATTAACGAGTTGAAAATAAAGAATTATGTGGTACTGGGCAAGTCATGACTAGTTGGGTCATTGTTTCAGAGAGATATATTTCCTTACTAGATTCCTCCATGCCTTCATCAGTGAAAGAGCTTCTAATGTCCTGCCTTCACGGAGATATTCAGAGATGCATCTGCCTTGAAAATAGCCCATGTTGAAGTGTATAGCCCAGTCAGACATCAACAGTTAATCACAGGGAATGTTTTATAACACTTTATATTATGTCATAAAATGCGTTATGATAACTTTGTGGTAAAATGTTTTACAAAATTTGTCAAATTTCAGTTCCAGGAGAGTCATTGGTCCTGGACACATTCTGTAGCTTAGCCCATTTGAGGTTCAAAACTTGTCTACAATGTGCTGCTTCACCCAGATTACAGAAATAAAAGTATTAGTAATATATAGATTATGCTCATCTGGACCAGGGGTGGGTTCCACTTACCTTTACTACCGGTTCACAACGGGGCCACGTGTGCACTTCTGCGCATGCACAGAAGCTTCCTGATGATGTCGGGGTTGGTGGGTGGAGCCTCCCACCAGTTTTACAACCAGTTCTATAGAACTGATCTGAACTGGGGGCAACCCACCACTGATCTGGACTAGATATAACTTCTTTTCTAGAGTGTGGAAGTTGTTGGCATTAAGATCTAGGCCTATTTACAGGACTAGGTCAACTCTTGGCATGATACCTAACTGTAGGGAGAATCATCGGTCCAATGCTTCTTGATTCAATAAGTTAAAATGCCTCAGTATAAAATTGTATAGGAAGAACGGTGCTACACGGTAGAACTGAGGAATATGCTGAAATCAGACATGGATTCTAATGTCTATTCTGCCTAAAATCTGGAATTTTAGTTTTAGGTTTTTTGCTTTTATTTGCAGCAGCCCAAACTTGCAGAAATGATATGCATTGTAGAATACGTGGCTCCAAACAATATTGTGCTGAACACACATGTGTACAGATTTAAACAAGCTTGATGTGGTAATTAATGTCTGGTGAGCAACTTTGGGAAGGGAGAAGAGCAGGGTAGAAACCATTTCCATCTTTGTTTTAAGCTCTTTTGACAGTTAACTTTTTTATATTGTGCTGCTTGTGGTTTCAGTAATGAGTTTGGGCCCTGCATAGCAGGAAGTAGAATTAACTTTGTTTACATAAAATGACACTATCAACTTGAAAAATCGCATTTCCATTTGCAAGCACAGAATCCCTAAGGTTATCCTAACTAAAAACGACAACACAGAAAGCACAATGATTTCATTCCCCCTTTCTTGGGTCTTGGTCTCATCCAATCCTGTTTACCTACCAGTAGAAAAACCAATGCAATTCATTCCATAGAAAATTGAAGCTTTTATAGTGAATTGAGTACAGGTATCATATCTACTGTGGACTTACCAAGAAAATATTAGGGACAGATGGATGGCTATCATACCTCAACTTGAATACTTCCAGTGAAGGAAGTCCTCTATTTGTATGAGTGATTAGTTTTATTATAAAATAAGCCCCCTTAGTATGGCCTGTAAAATGTTCCATGTGTTTGAAGTAGTAAATATACTGACAACTCTTACAGAACATGATGGATGGATGGATGGATAGAAGGAAGAAAGGAAGGGAAGGAGGGAGGGAAGAAGGAAGGAAGGAAGGAGAGGAAAGAAGGAAGGAAGGGAAGTGGAAGTGGAAGTGGAAGGAAGGAGGGAGAGTGAGAAAGGAAGGAAGAAAGGAAGGAGGAGAGGGAAGAAGGAAGGAAGGGAAATGGAAGGAAGGAGAGGGAAGAAGGAAGGAAGGAAGGAAGGAAGGAAGGAAGGAAGGAAGGAAGGGCAATGGCAAACAATGTTTGAGTTATTAAAAAAGCAGCAGTACATCAGTCAAACTATTACAAAATCTTGCCATAGGCACCAGCCCACCTCCCTATTCTCCTGAAGGAAAAACCTAAGGGCATTTTTATTTACTCAAATTTTGATTCTGGTTCTGATATATATACTTTAAAACCTACAAAAAAAAAAGCTTTCAAACTGGTCCCATGTGTCTGCAGCTCAACAACCCAGAAGGATAACTGATTTTTGGGTGACACATTTACTGCTGGATTTACTTCCTAAACAAGTCTTTTAAATGCATTAATTGCAACTGTTTTCAAGAATGGCAAAACCCATTACTGTGTTGGAAGGCAAAATGTTGGTGGTTTAACATTTAAATACTGACACAAAATACTAACTACAATCTCAGCAATTTAACAATCTGCAATTTCTTTCAGGTTTCAGACTTTCTAGTTTAATTTAGTTTTCAGCATCTATTAAATATTATTTCAGGCAAAACACTGATAAAAAATAATCTGAATAAATTATGAAAAGCAGGGATAATACAGGCCAAACGAGGGCGAGAGGAACATCTTAAAAATTAGTTTAAATCAGGAACTTTAGAGCCGAGGTGGCACAGTGGTTAGAGTGCAGCACTGCAGGCTACTTCAGCTGACTGCTAGCTGCAGTTCAGCAGTTCAAATCTCACCGGCTCAAGGTTGACTCAGCCTTCCATCCTTCCGAGATGGGTAAAATGAGGACCCAAATTGTTAGGGGCAATATGCTGACTCTGTAAACCGCTTAGAGAGGGGCTGTAAAGCACTGTGAAGCGGTATATAAGTCTAAGTGCTATTGCTATTGCTAAGATATCTGTACAGTTTTGTTTCAGTTAAACATTTTCTTCAGATCCACCTTAAAACAATTTGAAATATACTTAAGCAGAGGCACTGCATAAAAAGAAAACAATACCTGCAGATGTTTTTCCTGTCTTATATTTTTTGAATATAAGCGCTTGGCCTATTTTTGGGGAAGTCTTATTACTTTGGGGCACATGGAGCAAGACGGGGCTCCTCTTGCCATCTTACCTGATTTCCAGCTCTGTCTCCCTAACCCTAACCAGAGGAAATGGCAGGGACTGGCTGCGCATACATTTAAATATTTTTGGGAAGGGCTTATTTTCGGGGACAGCTTATTTGAGCACATGCACTCAAAAGCCCGATTGGACTTATTATCAGGGGATGTCTTGTTTTCAGGGAAACACTAGTTTTATCTAAACTCCTTTTATTACCCTACATCTTTCTTCCAAAAATGGAAGGTTTTTTGTTTAAAATGTTTGCCATTTCTATGTTGGATCACATCTGTACAGGGCAGATGAACCTGTTCTTATGAGACATCCATGTGGCATAGAGTTTAAATGAAGAAGGGGGAAAAAATTCAATTTCAATATTCCAATCAGGCCAATCAGCCACTGATCATCACTATGGTAACCAATGGCCTCTATCTGCTCAAATTGTAGTGATCCGCCCTCCCTTCCATCTATCTTTTTATGAAAAGGCTTCTTTTAAAAATTATATTAAAGTATTTTAATCTCTGGCTGCTAAATAGAAAGTGAGCTCATTTCTACACTAGTCGATTATTCCCAATTTGATGCCTTCTCTAACTCTTCCAAGATGTTGATGGTGCTGATTTGAGTAGCAACTTAATATAAGGCAGCAGTTGAGATTTCTGTTATTTTGGAAGAAGGCTTGAGAGAGAAAAGTACCTGATATATTTTTTAAAAAAGCTGTTCAAGAAAGATTATTGTCTTCCATTATTTCAGTTAATCCCATCAACTCAAAGGGGACCTTTGAGTAGATCAGTGAAAGTCATAAACCATATTTCATTTATCTTAAGGATGAAGAGATCCTTAAGAGGTATATGCCCACGTCTACAGCCAAGATTTCCTAACAGTGACTTGAATGAATATGGCAGTAAATACTAGGGCGTTTTATTTTACTTGCCAGTTCAGACATTTTATGTGTGGTATTCATTTCACTTGCCAGGTCAGGCATATATTGTTTTCTTCATGAAACAGAATCTCCTGGGAAGTTCACACCACTCTGTGTGGAGCAATTTATCAATATTTGAACTGGGCCTAAAGCTACTTATCAGTTTCACTCATCCCTGTATATACTTGAAATAGGGCTTCAGATCTTTTCTCACTACTGTTATCCATAAATTCTGATTTTTTTTTTTTTGTTGCTTCTTGTACTGCAAATGAAAAATGGCCAAATGCTAAAAGTACCTTAGTAAGAGAGCTTTATATACTTAGAAAGCTCCAAATTCTAATTCTTTAAAGAGGTTTTGAGAAAGATCAAATCAATCAAGGAGAGAACCAACCCAGAACTACGATGAAATTTCCTGATAGTTAGAACAATTACAGTAATCGGTGGAATGACTTGCCTCCAGAAGTTGTGGGTGCTCCAACACTGGAGGTTTTTAAGAAGAAATTGGACAATTTGTCTGAAATGGTATTTTGTCTCCTGAACAGGGGGTTGGACTAGAAGACCTCCTTGGACCCTCCCCTTCTAACTCTGTTATTTTGTTATTCTGTTATTATTTTAAAGATCCTTGACACTGTTATCAACATTCCTGGTAGCAACATTCCTAGATTTAGAAGAATGTCTGGTGCAACTAAAGGCAGAAGAGCTTGAGAACCAGTTGTGTAAAAACACTAAAGTCACTAAAAGATGCCTGTGTTAAAGTGACACAAGGACACACTGTTTGTTGTCCATCATCCTTGAGCCAGCAGAAAAGTGTCTCCTAATTGCTGCGCCGTACCCTGCCATGCTAACAAGCCACTGACGGTTACTGTGTTTACTGTTTTAATTAAGGACAAATTAAGAAAGGCAACTGATGAAGTCACCCAGCTTCATTTCTCCTCCCACCAAGTATTGTTTGCCAGAGAGCAAACAATTACCAATCACTTCCCCTAATGCAGTGGTGGGATCCTGCTGGTTTAACAACCGGTTCGGTGATTGCATGTTTCGTGCGCGTGCACAGTTTTGACAAAACTAAACTTCCGTGTTACTTCTGGCGACTAACACAGCTGAGGCACAGCAATCCGCTCTGCCGCGCAAATCAGCTGAGAGGGTAAAGGTAAGTAAAGCGCGCCAGGGCAAGTGGGCGGGCCCACCTGATCATCAGAGTGAACCAGTTTGCTCCCAGCTGATTGTCAAAGCTACCGGTATGCCCAAACTGGCTGAATCCCACCCCTACCCTAATGTGGGGTGTTGTAGTAGGGATAAAATCTATTTACCTTCCTTATCGGTAAGGAAGTGCACGCGCAGCGGGTAAAAAACACATTACTTCCTGGTTAAAACCAGGAAGTAATGACACCTGGGTGGGTGGGTGGGTGGAGCCTTGCACCGCTATTGCTATTGATTCTCAAACCACCTGCCACAATTGCTACTGGATTGCCCAATTGGTTCCGAACCGAGAGAATTTCACCCCTGTGCTGTAGGAAGTGTAGGAAGGTGCTATAATCGTCAAGTTTTCCAACAGGTAGCAGAACTCTGTGCCAATGATCCATGGCTGTCTGTCTTGGCCTGGGAGTCAGATTCAGCTGCAAGGCAGGCTGCTTCAGGCACTTCCCACCCTAACTATTCTTCCTGGGATCTCTGGACCCCACCAAAATATGTAAGACTCTGAACTGCTCAGCAAAACCTCTATAGGCAGAAGTAGCAGAAGCCCATGGTGACGGAACAAATGACACAGAGGTGACAGAACCTGTTTCCTCAGTTAAATTGTTCTTCTGTGCAGAAAAGATGCTAGTCCTGTCTTTAAACGCACAGGTTGAGCTCTCTTTCAAAGGAGTCTGGCAAAGACTTGAGAAGTACTTCAGAAAATGCCATTCATGTCTCACACAAGCAAATCCCTCTGTGGAAGTATGATGTCCAGTCTCTCCTGCAGCCCTAGCCACTATGGGTATAGAGTGCAATGTCTACTGCCAGAAGGAAGGGGTCCTACCTGCAGCAGGTAAACATACCCAAGAGGGGTTGGTCAAATCTATCTACTCATTGCATCAATGACCATGTTATCCATGAAGTGTGCCAAAATTAATTTAAGAAAAGAAGAAAAACACTTCTTTAAAATGGAACAGCTAAAGACAACTTGAAACTGGGTTAGCAATGGGCCAAGGACAAGATGAAGACAAAGCAGGGGTGAAATCCAGCAGGTCCTAACAGGTTCTGGAGAACCGGTAGCGGAAATTTTGAGTAGTTCGGAGAACTGGCAAATACCACCTCAGGCTGGCCCCAGAGTGGGGTGGGAATGGAGATTTTGCAATATCCTTCCCCTGCCACACCCACCAAGCCACATCCACAGAATTGGTAGAGAAAAATTTTGAATTTCACCCCTAAGACAAAGTATGAGCATATGGCATTAAAAGCAATTGCTAGACATGTTCACATTGAGGTTAGGGAGATATAAGGATAAGTTAATGTGCAGGCTGGTAAAAGGTATATTCCTAAATCAGTAGTCTCTCTAGGTCCATGATGGCGAACCTATGGCACATATGCCAGAGGTGGCATGCAGCACTCTCTCTGATGGCACATGAGCCTTCGCCCAGTTCAGCTCCGCTGCGCATGCGCGCACACCTTCCACCAACCAGCTGGTCTTTGTGTCTCTGCTGCACATGCAGGGGGGGCTGTGTACGCATGTGTGGGGGGTAGGGCGTATGAGCAGGGTCACACATGCATTGCATTTTGGGGGTTTGGGTGCGCACACACTTTGGGCACTCAGTCCGGAAAAGGTTAGCCATCACTGCTCCAGGTCTATTGTCTAATAAGGCAGTGACCTTCTAAAAGTCCAGATTATTCTCACCAAATTCTATATCTTCCTTAAAACTGTCAATACCTATGACTGAACCTAGGATGTTCTTGAAATTTATTTTATTTATTTATTTATATAATTTATATGCCGCCCTTCTCCTGAAGGACTCAGGGCGGCTCACCTCTTTGGCTGCAGAAACAAGCCAGGAGGGACAAGGGTCCAATAAACACGTGGAAGCATCCAGTCGATCCATGATCCTATCCACTTCATCTATCGAAACAGGCTCAAACCCAACCCAGATGCTATCATTAAGACAAGCCCCTGTCGCCTCGCCAAACTCTGCCCAGTCAGAGTCCAACCCAGTCCGAATCTGAACGATTTTATCTTGCAGAAACTGTACAAAATCCTCAGCTCTGCCCTGCAAGGGGTCCTCCCTCGCTCCATGATTGAGAAGAGAGCGGGTCAGTCTAAACAGAGCAGCTGGGCGGTTTTCTGCAGATGCAATGAGAGCGGCAAAATATTGACGTTTCGCCGCTTCCATTGCCACAAGATAAGACCTAATATGGGTTCTTAACTGTGTTCGGTCAAATTCGGATCGGGAGGATCTCCAACCGCCCTCCAGGTGGAAATGCACCTATTTCCAGAAAAATACTTTCATTTTGGCGCTTGTCTCTGGAAAAGTATTATCTGAGTCTCCTTGTCTTTCCTTCACATTTTTGGGAGAAATGATTAAACTTTAGTGAATTAATTGCTAGAAGTGCTATTGATAACAATTCTGCAGATTTTATCTTCTTGTTAACTTAGATGTTTTATCTCACAGAAAGTGTTGTCTGAGATGACATGGCTGAGGAGAGGACATGCAAAGATAACACGTGGATATACAGTACATAGAAGTTAATGAATATGAATTAAAATGTCACACGATACAGACCATCTCATTTCTCATACAGGATATGATAGTTTTGATATTAGATTTCCAAATATGTTTCCCTCAGCAATTTTTTAAGCTGTAAAAACTTTTAGACTGATAAAGGATTTCAGGACAAGTGATAGAAGAAACACTGGTATAACGGACTGCAAAGGAATTAGAGCAAGGATGAACTATTGTCGCCCTCACATGCTCTCTGGAATGATATCTGCCCTAGTTCTGAATGGCTGCCATCCTGAAGATTTTCAGGAAGCCAATAAGTCCTGGCTTCTCCTAGGCTTTGGGGCAGTGTGATGGTTGAGAGTCCACTTAGCTGGGTATTTATTTACGTTTGTATCTTTGGATCATTATGATTTCTTTCCCCATTTTTTGCACTGTTCTCTTTTTATCAGAATAACACAGTTGGAACGGACTTTGGAGGTCTTCTAGTCCAGGAGTCACCAACCTTTCGGACCTCAGGGACCACTAAATTCATAATTTTAAATCCTACAGACCACTAATATGATCTGCCTAATGACCGGCTGGGTGTGCGTGGCTAGGTGGGCATGGCCAACTTGATATCACTCACATTGAGGGGCGCCTCTACTTGCTCCTCCCCTCCCAGCCATTCCTCATCTGCCCGCCCAGGCTCCTTAGGGCCCCAACAGGAAACAGTTGTTGGAGTTAAGCAGCCACCACAATAAAGTGTTGGCAAAACAGCTGGCTCATTTTAAATTGGATCTGACCGAAAAGGAGGCTCAGCAGAAGTACCTCACTGAGGACTACGAGAGCATGAGGACTCCCAAGCAGAGGGAAGACCTGCGGGAGTGCAAGGCCAGGTACTGGTGCCTAGAGGCTCAGTGGGCTGAGATGGTCAACCAGTTCCAGGCCATGATACAGTCCTACTGGAACAAGGCCCTCCGGCTCTTTGCCACCAGCGGCGCTTCCCTCCAGCTTTCTCCCAAAGCCCCGCACCAGGAGGCTGAAGCTGACCCTAAATTGGAATTTCTGCCCCCCTCTGACCCACACAAAAAGACCCCAAAAGGGGAGACTCTCTCCAGCAACATTCTCCAACATTCATTGCACGTATCCGGCCAAGGAGCTGTAGTTTGAGGAACCCTGATTTAGTGCAATATAAAAAAATGCAAATAATTTTTCTGCGGACCACCAACATTTTTTCACGGACCACCAGTGGTCCACAGACTACCAGTTGGTGACCGCTGCCCTATACCATTTCAGACAAATGGATGTTTAATCTCTTCTTAAAAACATCCAGTGCTGGAGCACCCACAATTTCTGGAGGGTAGTCATAAATTATAAGGCACCCAGAGTTGAGCACCTTGTCAATCCTATAAACAAAAATATTTTAAATTTGAGTAATTGACCCAGCATGGCAAAATCATGGAGACCAATATCTTGAGCTACAGGCTCTCTATATCTTGATCAGAACCTTGTTTTTGTGATTAAAAGCAGCAGTGGGAAGATCTTATGAATAAGAGCTACACTTACATATATAAACCCTGGTTTCAATAAAATGTACCCCCAGGAGCAATATCAGAGATAGGATAGTACCCATACTTCTGGCTTCTTGCCATAATACTATATCATATGAATAACAATAATTCAGATGCCCTGCCTTAGTGGAAGCTGTCTATGTGTTTTTTGTTGTTTTTATTCTCGTTGTTTTCTCTCTATGGAGATTCTCAGTTATCCAGGTCTTGGTTGCCCCAAAGATGCTTTTTCAAAAGGCAACTGGACTTTCTTCCTTGAAGACGTTTTGCTTCTCACTCAAGAAGCTTCTTCAGTTCTGAAGAAGAAAGTCCAGTTTGCCATTTGAAAAAGCATCTTTGGGTTTCTCTCTATATGTTTTAACCTATTTTAGCCACCCAGAGTGAGAGTTGCAAGTTCAGCAATCTTATAAATTGCTAAATGAAGGAAAAGAGAGAATGAGATGGTGATATATTTCCTCTCCGTTCTGGTATCCTTGAATGGTGAGTCTCATTTTTAAAATTTTATTTTATGCTCGGCAGATTATTAATGAACCTGGGTTCCACTCTGGTGGAAACCAGATGTTTGCTTTATCTGAAAAGAACATCTGTATATTTGCAGGCATTCAGATTTATGATTTATAGCAAGTTTTTATGAAACTGTGCCTGTCTGCCAGCGCATTTGGATGAGAAATTGGAATGTGCTTATGCAACATGCAGCATTTTCATCAAATTTTAATCTATTGATTTATTTTTCTCCCCACTCCTAGTTAGTGTATCTGTTCCAGCCCCTAGAAAGGAATAGATACAACAACAGGGATCTAAGATGGTAATCTGGTACAAATTAAATTGAACAGGAACTCTAGTCTTTCTGTTCTCATTTTCGGTGATAAAAACTTCCCAGAAACCTGAACACTTGATATTATAGCGCTTTTCAACTTCGAGTTGATTTACAAAAGGGATTATTTCAATAGAGACTTTAGCTTCTTTTCCTCTGTATTGTCAGCCAAGCTGCATTTGTTTTTATGCTACTACCCTGTTTCTCCCAAAATAAGACATCCCCAGATAATAAGCCCAATCAGGCTTTTGAGCGCTTATTTTAGGGTTCAAAAAAATATAAGACAGTGTCTTATTTTCGGGGAAACACGGTAGTAGTAGTGGTGAGTTTCAAAATGTTTTACTATCGGTTCTGTGGGTATGGCTTGGTGGGCGTGGTGTGGCTTGGTGGGCGTGGCAAGGGAAGGATATTGTAAAATCTTCATTCCCTCCCTGATCCAGGGGAAGGTTACTGCAAAATCACCATTTCCTCCCGATCAGCTGGGACTCAGGAGGCAGAGAATAATTGGGGGCGGGGCCAGTCAGAATTTTTACTACTGGTTCTCTGAACTACTCAAAATTTCCGCTGCTGGTTCTCCAGAACTGGTCAGAACCTGCTGAAACCCAGTTTTGACTAGTAGCACAATGATGGAACTAAATCAAAAGTATGTTCCTCTACTATGTGGCAGGGGAATCCTTCCCCTGCCACGCCCACCAAGCACGCCCACCAAGCAATGCCATGCCTACCAAGCCACACCCAGAGAACTGGTAGTAAAATTTTTTGAAACCCACCACTGGAGTTGTCCTACCGCAAGTTGGCTGTGGTGAGTTGTCCCATTCTGCTCCAGAACGAGTGCAACTGGGAGCCTTCTAATGCATTAAGAGCTGGTATAGCACATAAGAACTGGTTCATGTATTGTGTAACATTTAGCCTTCTCTTCCCTTGGAATGCTCTGTCTTGCACTACAATTGTTATTCTAACCTGCCAGCATGTCTTTGTTCAGCTTAGGTATTTCTCTGGCCTTTAGATCCATTTTATTCTTTTTTCTCCCCTTTACAGGGAAAGGCATTTCTAGAATTTTCTCTTTTTTTGTTGCTTAAACTGCAGGGCTATTTTTTAACAACTCCAGCAACACTTTTTTGTGTGTGTTCTTGCAATTGCCAAGAATGCCTGCAGCCCACCTAAACTGTTGTATAGGTACCACCAGCTGAAAAGCACTTCTCCTACTTAAGTCAGATTCACATACAGAAGACTGAGATGGAAATGAGTTGAGAAATTCTGAAAGAACAGAGGAAACTTCAGATTCTCAAGTCATTTATCTGCATTTAAAAAAGAAAAATAGGTTAAAAGAAGTGCACTTACATGTAGAAGATGAAATACAGCAAGAAATTGAGAAAAACAGACACATTCCTCTCTGCCTGTGCTTATTTTTTATGTATATTAAGGACCTTTTGTACAGAGGAACATTCAAAATAACTTTTTCACCTGCTACTAGGATTCTCATCCATTTTACTGTCTAGGAATCTGCATTTCTCTCATTTTTTCCCTCTTCTGATTTTACTCTAGACTAGTATTTCTCAATTAGCTGGGGAATTCTGGGAGTTGAAGTCCACACATCTTAAAGTTGACAAGGTTGAGAAACTGTAGGAGATGACCAGGCTGAGCCTGAGAGAAGAGTCAAATGCGTGATCAGTCATGAATCCCTTCACACACACAAGACATCTAAGTCCAGCCCACCTTGAATTCCTTCCTATCTCCCGCTTATTTCCCTCGGCCATTAGTTGTTCAGATTCTTGAAGAGAGATCAAGCTCACAATAAATCTTTATCCTCATTTGTACTGTGTAGATCTCCTGATTTTACTGGGGTCTGACAGAAATACTGCTATAGACTGACTTTTCCAATTCCCCTTCTCCCATCTTCTTTGGCCTAAAGATGTAAACATTGCTTCTGACCTGGATAATTCTTGTATTATACATTCTTTTATTCCATAAAATAATTTCTGGAATCACGTGTTGGTCAAACATTTCCATGAAAAGAGGTATGATTATTTTTAAGTGACCGGGTCAGTTGTTTCCCTATTTCTTGGGCAGAAATCAAGACTTGTGTGTGGCTGCAAGTGTGTGGTCTTGCGGCTGAATTACTAGGATGATAATCTATGTAATAGGACCACCTCTACACAAGCCAGCATTTTGAATCTGTTGGCGGCTTAAATCAGCGCAGGCTCAAATGTGCGGAGCAAAGAAAAAAAAAGCATACGGTACCACTACAAGGGCCGCTGACTGTCATTTTTTTTTTAAAAAAAATCGAGCTTAATACATATGGTGAAAACATATTGACAAATTACTTGTCATTTCCAAATTCTGAATGGGCTCCAAAGCTGCATGAAAGGCAGATTGAAATATGGTTGCAAGAGTCAGTCTTTAGAGAGGCAGGAGTGAGAGGAACAACAGCAGAAGCTCATCATGCCAGATCCCACAGCTTCCCTCCCCCCACCCTTTCCCCGTTCCCTGCTGCTAATCAGTATAACAGCACTTAATGATCACATCATGGGCAAATAGATATCCGAGGTTTAAAAGAATGCTAAGCAATGGCTTTGCTGAAGGGTAAAGGATCTGAGGAAGGCTGAACAAATGCTTGCCATCCTTTGATAAGTAACAGATACTTTCATGTTTACAAAATGATATCCCGTTCCATTCTATTCAAGTTATTCTGTACATATAGCATGAAAGTCCCATTTGATCCATCTCCTTGGGTCCCTGATAAGGATTGCAGTATTGTAAGACATCAGTTCATCTTCCAATTGCTCATTAAAAAACAAACAAACATGGTATAAAGTTGGAAGGGGCCGCTGAGTCCAACCATATGCTAAATGCAGGAGATCAGATTAAAACTTTGCCAGCAAATGGCTGTTGGGTCAACATCTTCAGGAACCAGGGGTGCTATTCAGCAGGTTCTGACAAGTTCTGGAGAACCAGTAGCGGAAATTTTGAGTAATTCGGAGAACCGGCAAATACCACCCCTGGTTGGCCCCAGAGTGGGGTGGGAATGCAGATTTTGCAATATCCTTTCCCCAGGAGTGGGGTGGGAATGGATATTTTGCAATATCCTTCCCCTGGAGTGGGGAGGCAATGGGGATTTTGCAGTATCATTCCCCTGGAGTGGGGTGGGAATGGAGATTTTGCAGTATCCTTCCTCTGCCACGCCCACCAAGACATACCACGCCCACAGAACTGGTAGTAAATTTTTTTAAATTCCACCACTGTTCGGGAAACCTTCATTTCTTTGGGTGATGGGTTCCCCTGTCAAATCATTCCATAATGATGCAGTGCCATGCCATTTGTTGGCGGTAGAGTAGGGTGAAACCTGTTCTAATATTATGTAAAACATCTGACTCTCAATATCTTAAAAGAATCCTTTTCTCGTAAAAGACACTTCTAGTAAAGGAGAATATTTGTAGTTCAGGTTTGAAATGTGAGGCTTTTGGTGCTCTCTGAGCTTGGTTGTTTTCTTGCAGATGTTTCAGGGGTGAAATCCAACAGGTTCTGGAGAACCGGTAGCAGAAATTTTGAGCAGTTCAGAGAACTGGCAAATACCACCTCTGGCTGGCCCCAGAGTGGGGTGGGAATGGAGATTTAGCAGTATCCTTCCCCTGCCACACCCACCAAGCCAGCCCACCAAGCCACACCACGCCCACCAAACCGGTAGTAAAAAAATTTGGATTTCACCACTGAGATGTTTCATTATCCTCACTAGGTAACATCATCTGTGCTAGTTTGAGTAATGAAACAAAGGAAAGAAAACAACCAAATTCAGAGAGCACCTAACCCTAATCCCTCAAAGACACTTCTGTTATTCTACCTTTTGTCAAGGCATTTGAGAGTATCTTTTGACCTTAGTTGTTTTAAGTTGTTGGAGTGGGCAAAGAGTACTATCATTGTTGTGTTCAGGTACATATTTTTCTGTCATTGTAAAGCCGCTCCGGCTGCTAACAGTTTGGAGTTTGAAAAAGATAGGAAAATTTGTCATAGGATCTTCCTTTGGAATTTAATGGCCATTAGGGAAGGCTCCCGTCTCCTGGGAAATGATTGTACAAAGATAACACATTCACACACATTCCTTGGCCACTTCATAGATAAATAAGTGTTAGCATACACTTATTCAATATTCTTTTCCCATTTGAAAGACATTTCAAATGCAAATTGGTTTTTTTTGGCACATTGGATTATGAATATTGAAATGATTAACATAAGTGACTAGATAATTACTTGATGGGTAGAGACAAACACTACATGGCCACTTATTACTGTATAGCAATGTCCTTCTTAGCACATGATAATACTATTGAGATGGATTTTTTAAAAATGGAAAGAAGAGAGTAGAAATACTGAATTGTACTCACAAGGGTGTGCTACTTCTAGGGGTTTGTATTGGGATTGGGATTTTTTTAACTTGTTCATCAATGCTTTGGAATTTGGCATTACTAGTGAGGTAACCAAGGGTTGTAAGTGAATGACCAGGAAAAGGATGAAATCAGTTATATCAGTTGCAGGAATAGAGATGTAGAAACAATAAATAATCATGGTGGTAACAATGTTTAGAAACCATTAAGGAAAAAACATGAAATACTATCAGTATTATAATGCCTTTGTAAATTAGATAAATCTAGAGTGCTACCATATTTTATCTGTCTGTCTGTCTGTCTGTCTCTGTCTGTCTTTCTCTGTCTGCCTATCTATCATCTCTCTCTCTCTCTCTCTCTCTCCCCCTCCATCCAGTGGTGGGATTCAAGTAATTTAACAACCAGTTCTCTGCCCTAATGATTTCTTCTAATAACCAATTTGCCAAACTGTTCAGAAAGTTAACAACCGGTTCTCCCGAAGTGGTGTGAACTGGCTGAATCCCACCACTGCCTCCATCCCTCCATCATTGGTCTGTCTATCTATCTTTGTCAAAAACTTGGGCAAAGCATCTTTTTGAAGCCAAGCTCTTCCTTCTAAATAGCAGAGTGAATTGGTCACATTGGTTCACTTTGCTTTGCTGAGGGAACTGAGTTTCTACATGCGTACAGAAATTACATAGAAATATGAAAGGGCAGAGCCAGGTGAGGTGGCAAAATTATTCATAAAAATTATTCACGAAAAAAATAAGTGAATGGTCCTCATTTCTTAATGAGACTGAGAAACTACCACTCAAAATTTCAATATTTTCAATAGACCATACTGCCTATAAATGAAAAAAATGTAGAATGATTGCTTTTTTCATTGGATTTTTCTCTACCAATTTTTGATTTGCTTTATATTTTTGCTTTGAAGCGTAAAAACAACTGGGATCAATTGTATGATTTGGGGGGCAATAAGCAAATATGACAGAGCTTTCTCTACAGGTCCATCTTTCGTTTCGCCCTAAGAGCCAGACTTGTTCAATAAGTGGCCTACTAAAGGGTGCATTTTAGAAAGTTTTGAATGGAGCTGTGAAAAATTGATTTAATCTCATAAATTCACTTGTTTGAAAGACGACCTGACTCCATCCTCTACAATCAGGCAGGGAGGGTATCTCCAGGTCCCTTTAATTAAACAAGGTCACATTTGGGAATCTGGTAAGCATGTTTTCTTTCTGATGGCACCTGCACTCTGAAGATTCATATGGCTCCCACCATGATGTGCAAGAAGTCCTGAAACCCAGCTAATTCCCCAGACCTTTGGGTTAGGATGTGCACCAAGATTCTGTGGAATTCTATTATCTTCACTTGGGTATTCGGGTTTTTTTTTTTTTTAAACTGTTCTATTACTTAGTATTTTTGACACCGCAGGGTTCTCAAAATTTTACAGAACAGCGCAGCCTTGAAATCTCACAAAACAAGTAATTAAGTGTTGTTGTTAGTTGCGAAGTCATGTCTGACCCATCGCGATCCCATGTACAATGTTCCTCCAGGCCTTCCTGCCCTCTACCATCCTCTGGAATCCATTTAAGCTCAAACCTACTGCTTCAGTGACTCCATCCAGCCACCTCATTCTCTGCTGTCCCCTTCTTTTATCCTCAATCATTCCCAGGATTAGGCTCTTCTCCAGGGAGTCCTTCCTTCTCATTAGGTGGCCAAATCCCATGAACAGTACCAAAAGAAAAAAAAAGTAATTCAATAATACATCCCAAAGGTTTTTTTTTTTTTTTTAAGAAAGACACTGGACTTTGTTTTTCCTTGAAGATATTTTGCTTCTCATCCAAGAAGCTTCTTCAGTTCTGAGAAGAAGCTTCTTGTGTGAGAAGCAAAACATCTTCAAGGAAAAACAAAGTCCAGTTGCCTTTTGGGGAAAAAAAAAAGCACCTTTGGAACAACCATGATCTGGATGACTGAGAATCTCCATAGACATCAATAAATACATGTTCTTAAAAATGAAATTTGGTTAGTATATTATTCCCCAATGATTTATTTAATAATTTCCCACAGGTCTGGGGGCTCCTTGTCTCCAGGAGCAGCACCCAAAGTCTTAGAGACAGGATGTAATTTGGCACTTTAATGTATGCATCCATCTCACACAAATTCTGCTTTCAGAGTATAAATCAGTGGTGGTATTCAGCCAGTTCGAACCGGTTCAAGCAAACCAGTAGTGGGACCTGTAGGTGGGGGTGGGCCCCGCCCAGGGGTGGGTTCCACTTACCTTTACTATTGGTTCGCAACGGGAACGCATGCACGCATGCGCAGAAACTTCTGTGCATGTGCAGCTCATCAGTGATGATGTCGGGGCTGAGCCGCCATTGCTACCGGTTCGCAAGAACCGGACTGAACCAGGAGCAACACACCACTGGCCCTGCCCTGCCCATCCGCCCTGGCACTATGCTGTCCTATTTAGCACGTTTTCTAAGCCCTGCGCATGCGTGCAAGCCGCGCGCAAGAGCAAAATGCACGCTCACATTTTCGGTGCACGGCAAACTGGTGTGGTAAATTTATGTGAAACCCACCTCTGGTATAAATATTACTTAGCAACACTTGTTTTAGTACAAATTTGATGAATTACTTCTCAATCATTTATTATCAAAATATATGGTGTTAGGACTCCTATGCTACCATTTTTTTAAAAAAATCATCAAGAAGAAGCTGACAGCTTGATGCTTTTCTTTTGGACTACAACCCCCACAATTCTTTGCTTTGGGCATGCTGATTAGCAGTTGTGGGGATTGATATTCACAACACCGAAAAGACACTAATCATTTTATCTTCCTCCACCCATAAAGTTAGGATTTAAAAGGCTTCCATAACCTGAAATAATTTCTTCTTTTGTCTTTCACATTATTGATCTGAAATCATCACAGGTATCAAAAGGTTAGGCCTAAGGAGGGAAGACCAGTGCATTAAAATGGCAGATAATTGTCAGCACAGAATTGCTGATATTAAAAGGAAGAGAGTGGAGTGATTTTTATCCTGCCCCCACCTCCCCACTGCAACAAATTTCTTTAAACATATTGCCAATATGCTACAGTTAGCCTGGCTTAAAGAAAAATGAATGAAATACTACTAATAATAATTCATGGTTTGCTAATTAAAAGTAATATGTTTTCCCATTTTTTGGCAATTTGATAACATAAAACACTTAGTTGGGGGCCACAGGGGGAAACTAGCTTAGATGGATAAAAAATGTTTTGTGTTCACCCAAGCAAGACTATGTTAATGCATATTATCCCATTAATGCACATCAACATCGGGAATAAGCGTACCAATGCAAGCAAGAAGCATACACTTATCATCATTTGATAACATGTTTAATGACAGATTGACGGTTGATTTGCAAATGTGAACTGGCATCAATGTTGCTAACTTCAGCTTCTGCCGCCTCCTCTGCTATGCCAGCATATTTATGTGCATAATTTGATTTTGCAGCCGCGCTGTTAGTACATTTTTAATATTAACTATGCAAGAACAGACAGCCGAACTTAAGTTGCACTGATGGTTTGAGTTCATTAGATTGAAAAAGATGGGCTCGCAATGACAAAGATGGAGATGGTTGGGAAACATCAGATAGGCAACACTAAAACGCACTCCCGTCGCAAACAAACCCAACAAACACATTTCATATTGCCGGCTGCAACTGGAATCCTCACACAGAATTGGAAATTTCATATATATCATGGCTGCGTTTGTGTTTCTTGCTCTGGACATATTGATAGCAGCCAAAAAAAGAACAAATTTTTGGCCACACAGCTCTAAATTCTCTTTTTGATGGATGGCTTGAAGAGAGAGAAATATATTGCAGTGCGCAAAATTCAAAAATTAGAATGAAGAAGGATTTTTTTTTTCCTCCTCCCTCTCTGTCATGTGCATGGATTGCTTCCCATCTGGAATAGTTTTGCATGTTTTCTCATAATGTTAAACTTATTTTTTTTTTTTTACATTAAATTGAAATAAAATCTAAACGTAAATAAATAAGTATACAAATACATATTTTGGACAATTAAAATTATATATATATATATATATATATATATATATATATATATATATATATATATATACGTTATGTCATCCCTAATATATTATATATTACAAAATATGCATTTTAAAATCATACTTTGGCAGCTTTGGTGAGCTGAGAAATATATGACAAAATTGAGAGAAATTGAAAATCCGGATATTTATATTCTGTATCCGAAACAGAATATTCTATTTTCCTCAAACATTACCACTATTTTGCATTCAGATACCATTGGTCCATCTCTAGTTAGTAGTTTTAAGTTGCTTTTGTAAGAGTTATCTTGTTTATGTGTCAGGATGGTGTCAGGGTTTGCATGCTCATGTGTCTTTTGAAGATGTGTTCGGATGGTGTGTTCAAGGAGAGAAGCAACCTAGAACTACAGAGAAATTTCCTGACAGTTAAAACAATTAATCAGTGGAACAACTTGCCTCCAGAAGTTGTGAATGCTCCAACACTGGAAGTTTTTAAGAAGGGATTGGACAACAATTTATCTGAAATATTATAGCTTTTCCTGCCTGAGCAGGGGGTTGGACTAGAAGACCTCCAAGGTCCCTTCCAACCTTGTTATTCTGTTATTATACTGGTAGTAGCATGTTTACACATAGTGTGTAGCTGGATTTAGTAGTAATGTAAAATCTTCCTTTGAGCCAAGCTTGATGTTTGAAGACTTCATGGGCATGGGCATTCAGTTTCCTTGATAATCGTACCAATACAGTATGGAAATAGTCTCTTCCTCTTCCTCCCCATAATTTCCTTGAAGTCTTCCATCCAATTACTACTATGTCTAATATATCTGGAGGGCCCCCAGCTTAAGAAAGTTAGCTCATTATATTAATTAGGTTATTCTATATGTGTAATGCTGTCTATAATGTTTTCAATATACTTAGATCAAACATCTTGTTTTTGAACATTGTCTCCTTTTCAAATATCTTGTTAATTTTTTTAGCGTCAGTAACTAGTATAATCAATTTGAAGCATTGCCAGTTTCCACATGAGATCTCTAGAGTGAATTTGAAGGAGATGCCTCTTGTTTTTCCAGTGTCTAATCATATTACTGTCTGGACACAAATATTAAATTTTGCAAAATGTGGTCCTAATTTTTCATGCTCAAACGGCTGTTTTCTACAATTGAGAAGAGAGAATAAGCCTAAGCAATAGCAATAACACTTACACTTATATACAGCTTCACAGTACTTTACAGCCCTCTCTAAGTGCTTTACAGAGTCAGCATATTGCCCCCAACAATCCGGGGCCTCATTTTACTGACCTCAGAAGGATGGAAGGCTGAGTCATGCTATAGATTTATTACTTGGAACCCTGACACCTTGAGCCAGTGAGACTCGAACTGCAAAACTGCTGGCGGCCAGGAGTCAGCATTCTAAGTAGTCAGAAGTAGCTTGCAGTGCAGCATTTTAACCATTGTACCACCATGGCTCTAAGAATGTTGGGGCAGTTAAAATCTAGCAAATGTATTATAATATAAGCTTTCATGACATACAACACTCTTTGTCAGGCCCATAGAGAGCACATTGCAGTAGTCCTAATGAGTAGTGAATAAGTCATGAGTGAATATGGCAGGACCTAGGAATTGGTTTACAATACAGTTGGTTTTGATGTGGATCGAGAACTACCAGAAGTACAGGCAGGATTTCTAAGAGGCAGAGGAACTAGAGATCAAATTGCCAACATATGCTGGATCATGGAGAAAGCTAGGGAGTTCCAGAAAAAAAACATCTGCTTCATTAACTATGCTAAAGTCTTTGATTGTTGGATCACAACAAATTGTGGCAAGTTCTTAAAAAGATGGGAGTACCAGACCATCTTATTTGTTTCTTGAGAAACCTATATTTGGGTCAAGAAGCAACAGTAAGAACTGGACACGGAACCACTGACTGGTTCAAAATTGGGAAAGGAGTCCGGCAAGACTGTATACTGTCGCCCTGCCTATTTAACATATATGCAGAGCACATCATGAGAAAGGCAGGGCTAGATGAATCAAAAGTTGGAATTAAGATTGCCGGGAGAAATATCAACAACCTCAGATATGCAGATGATACCACTCTAATGGCAGAAAGTGAAGAGCTAAAGAGCCTCTTGATGCAGGTGAAGAAGGAGAGTGCAAAGGTTGGCTTGAAACTCAACATTAAGAAAACTAAGATCATGGCATCGGGCCCTCTCAATTCCTGGCAAATAGATGGAAAAGAAATGGCAGTAGTGACATATTTTATTTTCCTGGGCTCCGAGATCACTGCAGATGGGGACTGCAGCCAAGAAATTAAAAGACACTTGCTCCTGGGGAGGAAAGCTATGGCAAATCTAGACAGCATACTAAAAAACAGAGAGATCACCCTGCCAACAAAAGTTTGTATAGTCAAAGCTATGGTTTTCCCAGTTGCAATGTATGGCTATGAAAGTTGGACCATAAGAAAGGCTGAGTGCCAAAGAATGAAGGTCTTTGAACTATGGTGCTGGAGAAGACTCCTGCGAGTCCCTTGGACTGCAAGGCTAGCAAACTGGTCAGTCCTAGAAGAGATCAATCCTGACTGCTCTTTAGAAGGCCAGATCCTGAAGATGAAACTCAAGTATTTTGGCCACCTAATGAGAAGGAAGGACTCACTGGAGAAGAGCCTAATGTTGGGAAAGATTGAGGGCAAAAGAAGAATGGGATGACAGAGAATGAGGTGTCTGGATGGAGTCACTGAAGCAGTAAGTGTGAGCTTAAATGGACTCCAGAAGATGGTAGAGGACAGGAAGGCCTGGTGGAACGTTGTCCATGGGGTTGCGATGGGTCGGACATGACTTTGCAACTAACAACAAACAGTTGCTTTTCAGGATCTTGCAAATCATCAGGATAAGGCCAGTCCATCCCGATAGACTACTTTATTTGAGGAATCTCAGTTAAGTGAAATCAGGGTGCCATAGGATGGTTCAATAGAGTTGCCTTCAAACTGACTGAGCCCATAGAAGCTTCACACAGCCTTAATACTCATTGTGCTGGAAATATAAATGAGGGGCTGGAGCTTTAAGAAACAAGCACATCACTTTTCAAAGTCATTATCTCATTTTTTTTAAAAAAAAAATTCTTTCAACCAATAAATATTTGGATCTGCTCTATGATTTATGTATACATTGCTGCACTCTGTTTAACCCCGTATTACTTAAGCATGGAGTTCTTGCATTTATAGATCTCAAATTTATTGGCACTTGACATTGGTATGGGCTTTCACCTGACCAACAGGAGGCTCAACCCCCAATGGGAATAATTACGGAGGATTTCAACAGTCATGGGAATGGCTAGAAATGTCATTAAATCATATTGGAAAAACAATGTGCTCATACGTTCTCGTCTTGCCAGTAAATTTTCCACTTGAGGCCTAGACCACCTAGTGGGGATATTCAAAGACAGGAGAGACAGAAAGAATGAAAGATATGAATTAAACTTAAAATGAGCAATGCAAGTTCAGCACAGTGGGATCTCTTTGAATCCAAAAAAGACAAAACATAGGTCAACTGTATTGAGGTTAAATCCTCCACCAAATATGCATGGCTTGATTTATAAGTACCGCAAGGGAAAGACTATATATGTAGAGCCAGATCATCCCCATCCCATTTGTACGTGGGAGGTGGAAAATTTAAGGAACATATGGAACAATTTTTTTATTTTCCAAGCTGTGCTTTTAAACAAATTTTCACTCTGCTAATTGATCATGTTGACTTTTTTTCCCTCCTTGATTTCAGGCATGAAATATAGATCCACAAACTTTTCACGCTTATGTTTTTACATTTTTCTTTTCTGAGAGTTTAGTTTAGTTTCTCTTATTTAGAGAATTCAGTCTAAGAGAGATACACAGCTTGGGATGAGCTTGATTCATTTTACCATTTACGCTACCGCAAAGTTATGTCTGAATTTGTGACTTTTCATCTGACTGTAAATATGTTAATTCTTTCATAGGGGAAAATTTGTTGCAGTTTTTAACGGATGTGAGATGGGCCTCTTGACCTCTTCTGTTTTATCCAACCCAAAAATGTCCTGCATTCTGATAGCAATGTAAGGATCATATCAGTGGTGGGTTTCAAAATTTTTTACTACTGGTTCTGTGGGTGTGGCTTGGTGGCCATGGTATGGCTTGGTGGGCGTGGCAGGGGAAGGATTCTGTAAAATCTCCATTCCCTCCCCACTCCAGGGGAAGGTTACTGCAAAATCCCCATTTCCTCCCAATCAGCTGGGACCTGGGAGGCAGAGAATAGATGGGGGCGGGGCCAGTCAGAATTTTTACTACCGGTTCTCTAAACTACTCAATATTTTCACTACCGGTTCTCCAGAACTGGTCAGAACCTGCTGAAACCCACCTCTGAATCATATGTAAGAGGCTGCTTTTCTGCAGTCAATCTTAGAAACTCTATGTGATTAAACGCATTGTATCATGGAATAGTTTGCTTCCATGGTATTCCAAGAAGTATCCAGGGTTTTGTCTTTGGATTTTTGTTTTTTTGTTTTGTTTTTGTTTTGCAGTGAAAAAGATGGTCAGCTGTCTCACCTAGTTTCAGAAGCGAATGTATTGATTGATTGATTTTCCTGCAGAAGAATGCTAACCAGATTTTATTCCTAGTTTATTCCTCTTACCTCACCATGGATCTGCTAGAAAAAACTAACAAACAAACCTTCAAAAAAAAATAATGCCATTCTTGTATATCCCGAGAAGTAGCTATGTTGAGGTTAGTTGTAGAGTTAATCCCACACTTCTTCTCTTGTGGCATTAATTTATTAAGTTGCAGCTCTAATATTGTACAGACCCTGTCCTTGAAAATGCCAACTGAAACCTTCCTTGTCTTTCTATTTCCCCACTCATTACTGGTGTTTATCATTGTCCCCTCTCCCTCAGTGATATGGGAGAACAGATGCTTGGAAACAATCATACATCATTTGGCAATCTCTGTCAATCCCTACTGCCTCAAGGGTTGTCATATAAAGAGTACAGTTCACATTAATAATGAAATACATTTCCCAAAGAAACAGCTCAGTATCTTCAGGTGATAACAAAAAGAAGTGGTTATTCATATTTCCTATTAAAAAGTAAACTCTCATGAAACTGATGGAGCAGTTCTCATAGGGGTTGGGGACCCTGGGAGGTTCCTGAGATCTTTTTAGGGCTCCATAAAATCAAATAAACATTTTCTCAGCTCTTAATTTTTTATACAGTAGATACAGGCAGATATAATTCACACAAACCAATGTTCTTTGAAGTCCTCAATTATTTTTAAGAACATAAAGAAGCCCAGAGACAAAAATGGCTGAGAACTTCTGGTCTAATGTATGGCTGAGGCACATGTGAGGTCACAATCTTCTTAATGGAAATTTTGTACAGTGTATACAATGTCTATTGTGGCGTTGAATGGAATCACATCCCAACTCTTTCCAATATGTTCCTCCCATGTGCAGTAAACCCAATTAAACTATCTACCAGATGTGGTTGCCCAGCCATTTCTAAAAATTCTAGAGATGGAGAACCCACAATTTCAATAGGTTGCTTCATTGTTGATTTAAAACATCAGTTTTGCAAAAAGCAACAGTGAAAATGGTCACAATAGAAGTCATGGCATTTTAATCAAAGCCCTAGAACAGAAAAGAAAAGCAAAGTTGGAAGGGACCTTGGAGGTCTTCTAGTCCAATCCCCTGCTCAGGCAGAATAGAATAGAATAGAATAGAATAGAATAGAATAGAATAGAATAGAATAGAATAGAATAGAATAGAATAGAATAGAATAGAACAGAACAGAATACAATTCTTTATTGGCCAAGTGTGATTGGACACACAAGGAATTTGTCTTGGTGCATATGCTCTCAGCGTACATAAAAGAAAAGATACATTTGTCAAAAGATACATTTGTCATATACCATTTCAGACAAAACTTCCAGTGTTGGAACATTCACAATTTCTGGAGGCAAATTTTTCCACTGATTAATTGTTCTAACTGTCAATGAATTTCTTCTTAGTTCTAGGTTGCTTCTCTCCTTGATTAGTTTCCATCCTTGTCCTGCCTTCAGGAGTTTTGGAGAATAGCTTGACTCATTCTCCTTGGCTCCCTGATGTTTTCTACATGTATGTGGCAATCTCCTTCTAGATGACCCTCAAGAGAAATATTTCAGATTCTTAGCTATGAGGATAATTTGATTTCAGACAGGGATCTAAAAGAACAGGGTTCTGTTTTGCTGTTATTATTTGTTGGAAAAAGTTGGAACCAGTGCTTGGCTTCGCTGAGCTAATGGAAGCCAGCTCTTCCTGTTTTAAATATTAGCTGATGAAAGAAAGGTGGAATATTAGCGCAATGCAATAAAAAGTCAAATGAAGTGTAATTAAATCCATTCGTCTCTGTTCATGCATCACAAAAAAGTCTGGAAATAGGAAGAAAAATCAAATGATTAGGAAAACAGCATCTTCTACAAGGAAAGACTACAGGGATTGGAGGATTTTTCCCTGCACCCAGCAAAGTTGAGTAAAGAGCAACATGGCCAAGGTACTGGTATGTTAAATCATGCAAGGGGACAGAGATTTCCCTCCCCTCGGTCATCCATTATAATTAACAGAGGGGTAATGCAGATCCTCTGAAAAAAAACCCCACTGTCCTTCTTGACACAATGCATAGTTAAACTATAGATTTCGCTGCCACCAAGGGTGGTGATGATAAAGCATTAAGTCAGGTGGATTTTAAAAAAGGCCAGACAAATCCAGGAAGATAATCTTCTAAACAAAAAAGGTAGAATAGTTTTAATGACAGTGTTTAAGGAGCAGGATGAAAAAGCTTAACTTTTCTGTCACAAAATAACTAAGGTTAAAACTAATCAGCTCTCTTAGTGAGAATGCAACAGAGTTTTGACTGGTTTTGACTCTGGGACTAGATGGGCTTTTGGCATGATTACCAAGGCTGTATTTAAGTTCCCCCCCTCTCTCTCTCTCCCTCCCTCCCTCCCTCCCTCCCTCTCTTTCTCTCTGTATAAAGTTATCTCATATCCCTCTTTCCCTTCTCCAACTCACACACTGAGGGAGAGGTCCCACCATAGCAGAAGGATTTCTGAAAAACACTGCAGTAAATCATTATAAATAATCTATCAGCATAACGCCAGAAAGCATATGCATTTATCTTGTACTTGAGGGGGAAGGGAAAGGAGAAAATCTGTATTTTCTCTTAATTCAAACTGTGTCTAGTTAAACATAGCAGTCAATTGCCTAATTTATCTAAGGAGCTTTTACATCCTGCAGATTGTCATGCGATAGGGTTTGCTGGCAGATGTATTCTTGGAAATTAAAGTGTGGGAGGAAGGAAGCAGAAGTAACAGCCCTTTTCACCTTCTCTTGCTTTGCTACAATGGCCCAGCTGTTTGAGAAAATCTGGAGGTGGGCGCTTTCATTTCCTTACTCCCATCCCCTGCTTGTCCCTCAGCTCTTTGCCAACAGCCTCAAGGTTCAGCACAAAGTACTAAGGGGTGGAAGTATAGAGCAAAGAAGGCAACCCACATAGAAAGGGAGGATATGACATCAACTGGTGATGACCTAGCAGGTGGTGGCAAAGGAGGAGGATTATGACATTGGTGGGTGGTGATAATAAAGCTGATAGCATTTATTTTAGTACTAAGCAAAGAAATTCCTCTGGAATTTGATGGGAAATACCTTGCTTTAAGGCAGTGTTTCTCAACCTTGGTCGCTGGAGGATGTGTGGACTTCAACTCCTAGAATTCCCCATCCAGCTCTGCTGGCTGGGGAATTCTGGGAGTTGAAGTCCACACATCTCCAGCGGCCAAGGTTGCAAAACACTGCTTTAAGGATAAAAAGTTCTAAGAAGAGCACATTGAAGACATGTTCCTAGGATTGGCAATTAACACAGAACAGACTCTTTAGTCCCAAAATATGTACATTCATCTTTCCACCAGTCTACAACTTCCCTTATCTTCTTTGCTTCTAATTAAATGCCCAGGAAAGACATGAGGAGGAATTCCTTCAATGGGGCTTTTTATAAAAGTAACACAGAGTTGAAGAATTTCATATCCCTAGAGAAATTCAGAGGAATTATCCATCCATTTTCTGCACCCACAAATTTCGTGATCAGCACTGAAAGGAAATCCATTGTGCACAATGTAATGATATGGTCATTACAGGAATGGAAGTTTTTGTCATATGTAGAAGTCCAAAGAGCTCTCTATTCTTGATTTATCTAATTAGAACAGGGGTGTCAAACTCGCAACAACATGTTGTCGTCACATGACGTATCACAACTTTTCCCCCTTTGCTAAAACGGGGGTAGGCATGGCCAGCGTGTGACATATCTGGCCCACAGGCTGCGAGTTTGACACCCCTGAGTATAACTATAACTTGCAGGAAATTGGAGATTTTGATATCATCTTAAGTATGGTTGCCACTCTTCAACTTATTTTTCACCTTCTTTTAAAAGAATTATTATAATTTATTTGGATGGTGTAGTTACAGGTAGTCCTGGCTTAACAACCACTCATTCAATAAGCATTTGAACTTATGATAGGGCTGAATGAGTGGTACTTACAACCAGCCCGTGTAAGTGTGGCTCTCATAGCAATCCCTGTATCACATAATCACAATCCAGCCACCTGACAGTAGGCTAGCAATTATAATATTGCAGCATCCCATTGCCATAGGATCTCCATTAATGATCTTTCCTGCTGCCTTCCAAGAAGCAAAACCCATGGGGAAGCCAGCAGGAAGTTGTAAATGCCAACCACATCGCATCATGTTTAATGATGTTACGGGATTCGCTTAATGACAGCAACCAGAAAAATTCCAGAATTTCCATTGCTAAGTGGTGTTGTCACATGACATCATGCTTTATGATCGCATTACTTAGCAACAAATTCTGGTCCCAATTACCATTATTAATGAAGGACAATCTGTACTATAAACTGTCCTAAACTCTTAGAATAATTGAAGAAGAAAGAAGACTGAATTGGCATTGGGTGCCAAATGGTTAAGAGTCAGCTTTCAGAGATGCTGGCAACATCTTACAACTCTTGGTGTGATGGATCTTCAGATGGGAACCCATGTGGTATACTAGTGTCAGACCAGCACTGGAAAAATATAGGTTTGATTCTCCATACAGACATTATACCCTATAACTGTCTTTGCAACAGTCATTCCAAATTAGTCTCACCTATTTCAAGATTTGTTCCAGAACAAAATGAGTGTAAGGAGAAAACAATGTATGCTATCTTGAACTCCTTAGAAGAAAAGAAATCTTTCTGATTTATTAAATGTAATAAATTTGTGGCTCTTCAGGGGTTGTTGTAACCTAGTCAATATCCAGCTCCCAAAATCCAGCATGACGAATGACTGACAGCGTCAAGAGTTGTAGTTCAACAACACCTGAGCAGGGACACCATTCTCCAACCCTATAAAAGAGGCCAAGCATTCCATTCTACTTCTTAAAAATGGCTCCAGGAATGGAGGGATCATTTAATAATGAAAGGGTCAAATAATGTTATTATTTCTTATAAAAGTTGCCAGACTAATTTTGCTTTCTCACTTTCCTTTCCTTTGAAAATATAACTATTATTTCTATAAGATGAAGACTTATCTAACTTGGGCATTTTAGCCAGAAATAGCCCCTACTTCTCTGATATTTTGATTTTGATATCAGAAAATAACAAAGTCTTCAGTCTCCAATGTAATAACCCTGAGCACAAATGTTTGGTGAGGGGAGAACCAGCAATAGAATAGAATAGAATTCTTTATTGGCCAAGTGTGGGTTTCATCCAGCTGGATCTTAGAGAAGACGACATCTTTCCAAGGACAGTGGTAGGAACACCAGGTTCCAGATAGCTTAGAATGTTGGCAACAGCTCCATTCCAGCCCTGGGTCATGTGATCCACCTGGTCATGTGATCTAGAGCGAAGTCTCCCCTGTGCTTCTTGGCATACACAAATGCAATGGGAGGGGAGAGCAGAAATATACTGAGACACACATATGCACCATCTTAATTCATCACAGAGGGGGTAAAAAACCCTGATCTCCTCTGGCCATGGTAAAGCACCAGCCTTCAGCATTATCTTGTTTTCCTGAGTCTTAGAAGTCCAACAAGATAGTGCCTTGCCCAAAAGCGAGCCCACCCGCTCAGAAAAAGAAAGAGGGGTGGGCAGGAGATGACCTGGTGACTTGAGGAGATGATATACTGTAGAATGACTTCACTAATTAATCTTCTAGGACAGGGGTCTCCAACCTCTGGGAATTGAAGCCCTCCAGGCTTAAAGTTGCCAAGGTTGGAGACCCTTGTTCAAGGAATGGGTATGTTGCTATTGTTCCACTTGTGGCAGCCATTGTGGAAGTGTGTGCTAGTCACCAAAAGCTAAGTTTGTTACAATCCTCTCTCTAGAACCCTTCAATTCGCCTCATCTCCTGACTTCATTACAACACACACTTCCTTGGCCTCCCTTCATCAAAGTTGTTAGCAAGGCTTTGTCATATTCACTTCTGCCCACCTCCTCACCCACATTCTTCAGGGTAAGAAAGTACATTTTTTAAAAAAAATATAGCTAGAGAAACAGCAGCAGGCAGAGTGAATCAAAACACCAGCCACGGTTTCCTTCAAAGTCCTGTCTCTGAAGAATTTGGGTATACTTAACTCAAGCAGCTATCTGGGTGTCCTATAGATCATTTAACAAATTGCTTTGCCATCCTTCCAGGGTGTGGTATAAATGACTGATTTAAACCCTCTGCATTGTTCAAGCCACATTGTTCTTCATCAAGTCGAGTCATTTTTATGTGAAGTGTCAAGCTCTTCTAACAAATAACTGCTGCCAGACAAATCAAGTTCCTCATCTTAAAGCTATGGCTAAATAGTTTATAGCTTTAATCTGCTCAGTGAGGTGTGCAGTCTATGACAGTAATTATAAATGCAAGGAGAAATTATAGCTGAATGCTTTAACTGCATTAGGAGTCATTTGATGAACATTCATGATTGCCTGCTCATTTTCAACAATAGAGGGCACGTTAGTGTCAATGCATTAGAGGATTTTTAGTTCTGCTCGGCTCTTTCTTCCATTTACCACGGAGTTGTCAGTTGTCTTCTATAAACGAGAATTGTGGGGGGTGGCAGGAGAGACGAACCATCGAATCTTTAAACTTGATGGGTTGAAAAAGGGGGGAAAAAAAGAGGAAAGACAAAGGAAAAACGGAGGGGGGGGCACTCCTGTTTATCATTATGCTTTTTTCTTTCTTTCTTTTGTGGTATCCGTATTTTCAAATGGATTCTTTTCAGAGAGCTGCCTGTTTACTTACCAAAAGAAAGCTTTAGGAAAAATACTTGGCTTTGAACAGTGCAGAATCTGCATTAGTATTCAGCTTCAGAATCTTTGTTTTGAATGGTTGGTCTTAGCTACAATATAGGAAATAAGAGTATGAGAGAGCATATGCAAAGCATGCCCGGTCACTAGAAAGGTCAGATTTGAATAATATAGTTGGAATTCACTGACATGAAGGGTTTTCCTGGTCAGAGATTCTCATTTTTGAAGCAGACTTAGGTCCTCATACTTATAAATGCGAATAATATCTGGATTGACAGTTATTAAATTATAAGAATGCAGAAGAAGAAAGCCATCGTGGATCAAATTAAAAAAAACAACAACAATACAGAATCAAAGTATGATGACAACTATCCACCAATGCCTGCACTACACAACTGGTATTTTTGCCCTTTTGAAGTTTGCCAAGATTTTCAGAAAGTTTCTTTCTCTCTGCAAATTCAACTTTCAAGCTACATTTTACTCCTGAAAAATTGCTTTTGACTAGCTCTACACATTTCACAATATAGGTTTTTTTTGTTTTTGTTTTTTTAAAAAAAATGGGTCTAGGCAACTATCAGATTTGGTATTTCTGCCATATTCAGACTCAAACAATAGTAAATTACGGTTAAAATATTGAGTCCTCTGGTATGTATATATATATTTTTATCACAAAGATGAAGTGTAAATTCTTGTCAATTAGATTGAGAGAAAAATACATTTAAATACTAAACAATTGAACGCTACAATGAATTCATTATAAACAATTGAACACTAAAAGGAATTCATTATATTATCCCTCATTCTGATGTTTAGAGATTTTTGGACTGAAAAATATATTCTCACCAAACTTGGGCTAGTTAAAAGTAAGAATAAATTATTACTGCATTGGACAATGGAAATACCTCTGAGAAAAGAAAACTTATCTGGCATTATCTTAAGACGGTTTCACCGTATCTTTAGAAAAGTGCAAATTTGGCCATATTAACTTTTGAGAGTAAGTTTTCAAATATGCTTTAAAACGTTTATTTTCAGAATCTCAAATGTGCTGTTAAAAGTATTTTAAAATTAAAAACAGAATACTATATGCTTTTAAATGTCTTAGGTTTACTCAAGATGAACTTGTTAATTGTGATTCTGCCACAAAATGAGTGTCCTTGAAACAAAAAGGTTTGTAATTAGAATGGTTGCCAGCATATTTTGTTACTTTTTGCAAAGAAACTTAAATTTACTAAAAGATAGGAGTTATTTAGTTATTTGGTATGTGTACGTATAATACAGTGTTGAGTCCTGGCAACTGCCTGGATAGTCCCTGAGTTTTCTTGGGAAGATTACAGAAATAGAAGACAAGTTCCCTTGTCTTCTTCTTCAAAGGACTGAGAAAGGGGAATTGGCCCAAGGACAATCAGCTGATTTCGTGCCTAAGGTGGAACTAAAGCTCACTATCCTCTGGTTTCTAGCCTGGTACCTTAATCACTAAACCAAATTGGCTCTAGTAGAAATGGTACGTTTATTGGATTTCCATGTGGAGAAAATGGTGGATTAATACATTCTTGAATAACAGGGATGATGTCAAAGCAAAAACTGGCAGTTGGGTGGTGAGTGCAGACCAGCAGAATTTCTCCAAATGAGAAAATGTGAGATTTCCCACTTATGCTTCAGAAGGCAGCTCCTCATGAGTAAACTCATAGGACATTGGGGGTAGGTGGGAACCATTGCTTGATTTGCGGATAGAACACTAGAGGCCATGGGAGAAGTGGAAGAAGGACTAGGAAGAGACATGATAGCAGTGTTCCAATATCTCAGGGCCTGCCACAAAGAAGAGCTTGACTCCAAGCTATTCTCCAAAGCACCTGAGGGCAGGACAAGAAGCAATGGGTAGAAACTAATCAAGGAGAGAAGCCACTTAGAACTAAGGAAAAATTTCCTGACAGTTAGAACAATTAATCAGTGGAATAACTTGCCTCCAGAGGTTGTGGGTGCTCCAACACTGGAAGTTTTTAAGAAGATGTTGGATAACCATTTGTCTGAAGTGGTGTAGGGTTTCCTGCCTAAGCAGGGGGTTGGACTAGAAGACCTCCAAGGTACCTTCCAACTCTGCTATTCTATTCCATTCTAAGTGTGGAATGTTGAAGGGACTACAAGAGTTAAATTTGAACTGGATTTTTTTTAAAAAAATCTTATAAAATATGGAATTTGAAGAAATTTTTATGAAATGGATAAAATTGATAATACTTTACAAATGGCACAAATTATAATTATGGTGAATTGACAAAACCCTGTAAAATATAGAAAAGAATGAGACACCCACTTTCACCATTGCTGTTCATTTTTCTTCGTAAAGTTTTGAATAGAGGTGTAAGACAAGATGAGAGAATAGCTGAAGGTTAAAAAAATTAATAAATTAAGAGCATTTGTGGACGACTTAGTTTTAATTTTAGAAAATCCTATGGAAGGAATAGCCACATTATTGGAAAAATTTGTTTGTATTAGCTGGATTTAAAATTAACAATGATAAAAAAGATGCTAACAAAAATATGAGGATGGAAGATTTAAAAGAATTGATTGCAAAAACTGGTTTACATGTTGAGAAAGAAGGGAAATACTTTTTTAGTTAGTTACAATATAACAGTATAACTAATATGCATTGAATGCCATTTCAAAATAATTATGTCAAGGTACAGAGTGAAATTAAGATTTATTAAGATGAGAAAAAAATATAATTATGATTGTTTGGAAGAATTTTGGTGGTCAAAATAGAATGATATTTGTATTTCCAACAATACTTGTTCTGAAAAAACATTACACCTTTTAATCAAGGGCAAAAATATGTATCTGTATTTATATGAAGTTCATAAAAAGAAGAAACCAAGGGTTAAATATAAGATAAATAAGATCTTTGGTTTGGATGAAAGAGTAGGAACTGTTGAGAAATAAGAGTGTGTTAGAATTAGAAAATTATAACCTTTGGGTGGCATGGATTTTTGTGGTACGATAAAGTTAACATTAATGTAGCTTTTACAAGCCACTAGGTAAGAAATGCCATATTAAGAATATGGAATAAATACAAACTCAGTCACTTCTTTAATTTTCTTTTGCTTTTTTTCTTTTGCTTTTATATTTTTCCTTCTAGCTTTTCTTTCTATGTTTTCATATGTATCTAATAATCTAATTTAGAATATCATTCTAAATATGAAAAGAAATTTCATATTTACTAATATGTATATATGTAGGTGTATATGTTTATTTCTCTCTGTCTCTTTCTCTCTCTGTGTATGTATATGTGTGTGTGTGTGTGTGTGTGTGTGTGTGTGTGTACACACACACACTATATCTATCTATCTATCTATCTATCTATCTATCTATCTATCTATCTATCTATCTATCTATCTATCTATCTATCATCTATCTCCCCCTATCCCTATCCCTATCCCTATCCCTATCCCTATCCCTATCCCTATCCCTATCCCTATCCCTATCCCTATCCCTATCCCTATCCCTGTCTCTGTCTTTGTCTTTGTCTCTTTCTCTTTTTCTAGCTATATGATAAACATACCATTTTTAACAAACAAAGCAGAAATTCAGAACTGCCTATTATTTATTTCCAATTTTCAAGGAAAGGGCAGAAACAAAACTTTGGAGTCTTATTTTCCTTTAATGTGAACTTTAGCTTAAAGAAAGTTATAAAATCCACAATCTTATTCAAAACAGCCCAGCATTCCACAATGAAATTACAATTTACAGTTTCCATATAACTTAAACTTATCCCTGCTGAGATATTAAGCAAGGGACGACATGTAGACATGAAATGCCAGAAATTGATGAATCGTCTTTTTTGCTGTTGTTTTTTCCATGTCTTCAGAAGGTAATTTTGATACTTAAGAAATGAAGACATCTATTTGGGAGGGGGGAATATTTTATATATATTACCCAAAAGCATAATTCTGTGATTTTGCATTTAAATCACTAAAAAATAGAGCCTCTCTATAAAGTCTCAATGCTTATGATCCTGTGCATAACTTTGCTGGTATTTCTTTCTGAATACACAAAAAATGGGCTATTTTATTAAGCTTCAGTCCTAAGCATCACCTGTTAGGAATGAAGTTGCACTGAAATTACTATGATTAACTGCAACCTTAATGATAAATGTAAACCAGTAATAATGGCCCTATTTTAACGTGTTTAAAAAACTTGATATAATGGAGGAAAACCCTTCTAAAATCTATATCCAGAAATCAAATGTTTAAATGAATTTGATTTATGTTTCTTATTATGTTTTACATTTCCCCCCCTCAAATATCTGTGTTTTATTGGCTAAATATCTAAATACTACACCACATCTCTGCATAAAAACAACCTTCGGTCAACTGATCCTATAAATTAGATATTCTTGGTCAGTTCATTGCTTTAAACTACTGTGAATTTATCACATTGGAGTGTACCATCTAGGGAGGGGAAAGTTCTCCTTGCAGGATTACATTTCATGTGAAGTTGCCAACTTTTTTTATTACCTCCTGTCATGCTTTTATTAGGAAGATTTAACAGCAGTGATTCTTGTGTCCATATTGTGAGAACTTTACATATTGATTTACTCTAAAAGAGTAGGAGCAGGAAAAACCATTTTCTAATCAGTGGTAACTTTACTCTTGGGCTGTGATACCCATACCCGCAATTGGGATTCTACAAAGATTTCCAGGAATAACTTGAAAAATAGTGTCATTGTCATTTTAAAAAAAAAATGGTGCAGAACCAATGTGTGATTTCCAAGGATTTTGGATAGAAAACAAAAACAAAGCAGCAAAGTTCTGAGAAGAGGCTGTAGAGTGTGTTTTTGTACACATTGACTGTTCCCACTCTATGTATTGTAGCTTCTTTCTGTCTTCTTCTCCTTGTTTCATGTGCATAAATTGGATAATTCACTGACGCAAAGACGAATGAGCTAGCAAATTTGTTCACCCAACAGCGTTCCTAAATTTTTGCATTTCACCTTCTGGTTTTAGTGTACATGACCTTTTATATGCTTGACATTAAATCCAGACAAAATACGTTTCATAACTTTGAAATTTAATAAGATTTAAAAAATGTCTTTTCCCCATCCCCAACACACATACTGTGAACAAGATTTCCCAACAAATGCATCCTTGGTAGAACATTTACCTAACGCTGCTAATTACACATTTGGTGACACTGAGTTCCAATCCTAATATTCCTGGGAGTAATTTGCACATGAAACCCAGCCTGGCTTACTACTAGGTGGCTGCATCTAAATCCCATATAATTTTGTACAGTTTATTTTGAAATAATCTTGCTGCGAGAATCTATTTGAACATTCAGGTGGTTTGCTTGTAATTAATTTACAAACATCAGATCTCAGGTTTTGGAACTAAGTAGGCTTTATTAAGTGTGCATTACACTATTCATATATAAATGAGAGAGAGAGAGATGTATCTAAGCAGTAGGTGGTATATTCTGAAGTTAGTTGCTCTCTGTTTCAGGACTGAAACCTGAAACATCTATTAGGCTATAAAAATTGTATTATTTTTATTTTTAAAAAGTCATGGAATGGAAAAGCTGGGTATCACTTGCATATGTATTATACATACATACACACAAACATACATACATGGAAGTGATACTCAGCTATACATAGAGAAATGATGCATATATAAGTGGTGCATATATAGAAGTGACCCTGTTATCCTTAATTCACGGTAGAGTAGGAATAAAGACCGGTGTGGTGGTCTAGTGATGAAGATCCTTGCCTCCCACTTGGAAGGTTGAGAGTTCAATCCTAGATAGCAGCAGATGTTTCTCTTTAAGGGCGCAAAGAGTAAATATATGCTGTGAACTCCCTGTAGGCATCAGGAAGAGCATCCGGCCAGTAAAAGCTCAGCTCCACCCATCTACCCTGAATTAAGGGATTACAGAGTTGTAAAAAGGGGATTATATAATATTTTTAAATTGTCCATCTCCCTCAGAGAGAGGCTCATCCATATATATATATATATATATATATATATATATATATATATATATATATATATATATATATATATATATATATATAGATGAGCTCACTTTTCACGTTTTTACACTCCAGATTGCTATTAAAAACATGCTGATTTGTTTCTTCCTGTTATAAAGTAAGAAAGAAGCTTCAAAGGGCATTCAGATCAGGCAAAATAATTAAAGAGGGAGACTTCTGTGTGCATTTGTCTGTGAGAAAGAAATTTATTATTACACAAATGGATCTATGAAGCCATATATTTATCTAGAAGAATTACTAAATAACCAAGGTTTTTGAAATGCAGACTTTCAGTGTATAACATAAAATTTGGTCTACTTGACAGATTCAGCTTTCCTTCAGAGAGAATTTAAGTTCTGAAAATTACAGCTATCAAATTGAAGATTATGAAAAACCTCTATATTCCCCCCCCCACCCCCTACCTGAGTGTGAAGAGCAGCATAGGTGACAAACATCAAACAAACATGCAAGGCAAATAAATGATTTGTTCATGTTCTCAGTTGCATTTGGGAATCTGGTCAAGCGACGAGAACTCACACTCTTTCCAAAGCCTGCAAAACCCATAGTAGGAGGATCTATGGGCATCTTATAGATAGTCCTTGACTTATGACTGCAACTGAGACTGGAACTTCCAATGCAAAGCAATGCAGTTGTTAAGTAAGTCATGCCCAATTTTATGGCTTTTTTTGGACTGGTCAGTAATCAATCCAGCTTCCTCTGTTGACTTTTCTTTTTCGAAGCCCCCTGGGAAAGTGGTGAATGCTAAGTGATTCCAGAACACTGCAGAACATTGCAAATACATGCCAGTTGCCCAATGCCCAGATTTTGATCCATATGACCATGGGGATGCTACAATGGTTATAAGTGTGAGGACCAGTTGTAATTCAGCACTTTTGTAATTTCAAAATGGCCAATAAACGAATGGTCATAAGTCGAGGACTATCTGCACAGTTTAGTGAAGGAGGAGGAAGTATATTGTTTTGTATTTTTTGTGCTTTCACGTATTATACAAAGGGGAATAATATGCATCTCTCCCTGGAGAATGATACCAAAAAATGCGAGAAATTGACATTCAAGGTTTTTTTTTTATTATTATTACAGCATTTTAAGGTTTCTTTTTGATTGGTTTTTATTTTATGCTAAAGCACAACAGACATAGGAAAGTTCTATAAAACCTAATAAATATTAGGCCTGTGCAAATAGGGTCTGCTCTGATTTGTCAAATCAGTTCAAAGAATACGATCAGTCCAATCTGAATTGTTGAAGTAGACTGAACAATCCAATGAAGTTTGAAATCTGAAAGGATGAATCGGGTCAGTTTGATTCAGAAATCTGATTGTCCATGTGGAGAAAACTTTTTTACCCCCCAAATCTAAATTGGATTATTGGATTCAATCCGAATCAAGTTCATACATTGAATCCCAAAATGTTTGCTAATTTGAATTGATGAAATGAAAAATTGTACAGTCTTAATATATACAATAACTCCCGTTGCTTTTCTCTGTACTTTTTACCAGGCTACAGACTTATACTGCTTTTCAAATCAGCTGAGCACCAATTGTTTACTATTAAAACAGGATAATCAGTGTGTACAGGTAATCCTCGACTTACAAAAGGACATTTAGTGACCGTTCGAAATTACAACAGTACTGAAAAAAGTGACTTAAGACCGTTTTTCACACTTACGACTATTGCAACATCCCCAAAGTTATGTGATCAAAATTTAGATGCTTGGCAACTGCTTCATATTTATGACTGTTGTGGTGTCCTGGGGTCATGTGATCACTTTTTGAGACCTTCTGACTAGCAAAGTCAATGGGGAAGCCAGATTCACTTAACAAACATTGCTAACTTAACAACTGTGGCAAGAAAAGTTGTAAAATGGGGCAAAATTCACTTAACAATGTCTCGCTTAATGACAGAAATTTTGGGCTCAATTGTGGCTGTATGTTGAGGACTATCTGTACTTCCAGATACTGACATGGCTACAATTGCACCTCTTGGTCCCTGTTAAGCTGCCTATCTCACTTGATTTCTCCCCCACTTTTAAAAAAGGAATACTTTAACAAAACAAATTTAATAGAAGATGAACATGCTGCAAAGCAAAACACCAGCCTCTATCATTACAATTACTTATAGCAATACCTTTGGGTTCAATAAGAACCTATTGAGTGCTAATTTCCTTCTAGTAAATGGATACATGGGATTCTCCATCCTTTTCACAGCAGCCATTTTACAGAAAGGCCAAATCTCTCGTGGCAGCCATTTTGTGAATGTGGCTACCACATGCTATCACTATTTGCCCCCAGCCCAGAAATGTTACGTAATCCTAGATTAAGGGATCTCAAAGAAAAGAAAATGAAAAAGAGAAGAAGAAATATGTTTCAGAGTTTAGCCTAATAGTTATAGATTGCTTTTTTTTTTTAATGTATTGGGGGCATATTTAATCAGCATCATCCTAAGGGCTGGTGAAATCTGGAGGTGAAAACATTTGTTTAAATTTGTCAGGCTGGCAACAGCTTTGCAAACACAATTCAGGCTTGCCTGTTGAGAATAACTTTCTAAGAACTATGAACTGATGAGAGACACCAGCTGGAGATAACAGGGACTAAGGATATTATGTCTATCACTGAAGTTTGGACTTTCTTAATATCCTCACGTTCTCCCTCCAGTCCCCAAAAGGAGAATGATATGATTATTCCTGTTGATCCATAGACAGCAATCCCCAAAACAGGCTTGATATTTCACCAGCATTGAACAGTGAGGGGTGGGAATGAGAACAAAAGGCTCTTGAATTCATAAGGTTATTAAAATTAAGCAAGGGAATCCCATTATTGAAAACCGGACATTGAAACATCAGTTTGTAGTGCCTCTTGCTGTTGCGCTCAGACCAAAGGGGGACATAGTTGCTTCAAATACTACAAGCAAACACAATTTCATTGGGAAATCATTAGAATGAAACGTCCAGCATGCTTTGCTTTTTCTACTGAAAGCTTTACAGGGCTAAGTTTGCTAAATAGGAACATGGTATCAACAGCAAGCAAGAGTGCCAAATCTTTTCTTGGCAGAGGTCTCTTTGCCTTTAAGAGCACATGCCTGGGAAAAAGGCAACGTGTAAAGGTTTTTTTTTTTTTTTTCATCATGGAAACAGGCTGATGGAAGCAGCTGTCCATGCAAAATTTGTCCCATCATGCAACAATTACAGACAGAGAAGCCAATGTCTGAAAAGAAATGGGCATTTTGGAAGGTAATGTTTTCTTTAAATAAAGCAGAAGTGCTTTAAGAGCCCTTCCTTTGATTAACATGACATTAAAACACTTTTTTTTTTCTTTCTTTTGCAGTTAAGGCATGCATACCTTAGGAGTTATTCTTCATCCACTTCTGCTACAAACTGTGAATGATGTTCTGGTGACTTGCTGTGCGTTTTACTTAGATGAAGTTTTACAGCATGTTTGCTCACAAATGTCCGAGAGCACAACTTACATTTGAACTTAGAGTCTGTGTCCTCTTCTCCAGCTATTGTTTCAGGAGATCTTTGAACTGAAATTCTGGAAATGTCTTGCTCTACCTTGGTTTGCTGCTCCACAGCCAGCTTGTTCATGTCTTTCATTTGGAAACCTAGATGGGATTCTAAATGGCCGATGTACGTCGATGGGGTTCTAAACTGAGATGCACAGTCACTGCAATAAAAGATGGGGTGTCCTTTATCCATGTTTTTCAAAAACTTTGTCCCCCCAGTTTTTCTGAGCTGGTACTTGACGTTTGCC
Source organism: Pituophis catenifer annectens (assembly GCF_029215685.1). Classification (NCBI taxonomy): domain Eukaryota; kingdom Metazoa; phylum Chordata; class Lepidosauria; order Squamata; family Colubridae; genus Pituophis; species Pituophis catenifer. The sequence continues at coordinate 197,213,389 of NW_027256883.1, read as the reverse complement.
AGCCAATGGCTGATGGTAGTCATGGACAACCCCGTAAACTTGGAAATCTGCATGCGTTCTTGAGGGCCCAGATCTGACAATAAATATTTACCCTCCGATGTTTGGAAGAGACTGGATGCAAATTGCGCTTGCAGAATCAGGAGATGCTGAGGATTCCAGTTGGACTGCCTTCCTTTTCTTTTATGCAAAGTGGAGACTTCTGTAGAGACATCTTCGAAACGCCGAACATCCATTTCCAGTTTCATGGATGGGATTCTGGATGAAGCAGCAGGTTTCGGGGTTGTTGCTTTGGGAAGGACTTTGACCATGTCTGCAATGTCAGACAGAGCATGCTTCTGAGGTGGGGAAGTACAAGACTGGGCCTGAACAGATTCCCCTTTCTTATTTTTTGATTTTGTCAGGTCAATTGGCTGATCATTGTTCTCAAACACGTAACGCCGAGATGTAACATTTGCAGGTTTAGCCGGCGTTGACACAGGAGACAGAACAGGCTTCTCTATTATATTTAAATTTGGTTTGTGGAACAAAGATGTTGAACTTGAACTGGGGCTGGAGTTTGACTGAGGTCGCAAAGGCTCATTTGCTTTGCCCAGATGGTTGTTCAGCACAGACTGCAGGGCGCTGAGGGGATTTAAACCAGGCAGCTCTGAAGTGTGGTTCCCAGTAGGGCATCCATTGCTGAGAGATGATGTCACAGAATCCTTCGTTTTTATTTTTTCTTCCTCTTCCTTTGTCTTGTGTTCCTCCTTCAAAGGACTTAGCTCTGACTTTTTGGGCTCTACACACATCTCAGCCTGAGGAGGAGAATCTCCTTCATTCTGATACGGTGGAACCATATCTGTCTTGTTGCCATCTTTAATGTAGTCCTTATGCATTTCCTTCTTGGGGTCTCCTTCTTTTTTCAACTGACTACACTGGACTATATTGGCTGTCATGGGTACTATAGGCATCACTTTCCATTTTGGAGCAATAGGCCTCAGTTTATTACTGACTGTTGGTCGAACTTGCAAAACTTGGGACCCCACCGGTAAGGAAGGCTTTGTTCCCTCCGAGAGCTGGTATGCTGCATGGATGCTGGGATACGCACTCCAGCTGGGTGCTCCATTCTGAGCTTTATTGATGGCTGTGGTAACAGTGTTTTCCAAAGACTTCAAAATGTCTCCACCACCTTTTGAAGCATCTTCTAAATCTTCCTCCCGGAGATACTGATATTTCATTGTCGGGTCCAGTGGTTTTTGAAGTGCGTCTTCGTAGTCTTCATTTTTTACCCCTTTTTCATCTTTGTTCGCTTCCTCAGATTTATTTTGCTTACTTTCCTTTTTTAGCTCTGAAGCAGGAGCTGTAGAATCAGTTGATGAATTACTGGAGGGTTTTGAATGCTGGCTGTCAGTGGCTGATGCATCAGAAAGCGACTGCATTTTTTCCACAGCCAAGGGATCCAAAACAAGTTGTTTCCCTTTCTTGGAAGCTGAGCTGGTGACTTTCAGGAAGTGACCCGTGACCATCATGTGGGTTGTGAGTTGCTGCAAAGTATCGTGGGAGCTCCCACATTCCATGCACTTGAGAATCTGTGATTTGCATGCTTCAAACTGCCACGTGTAGCTGGCACCGTTCTGGTAGCCATAACGATTGTTAGACGATAGCTGCAGGTTGGCATTCTTATGAGAAGAGAATGTGTCAGCAAAAGATCCCGTGGTCGAATCTGGAGAGCAAGGCCTATTAATGTCGAACACACGTTTCTTATTTGGAGTCACCATCTTGGAAGATATGGTAGGTACCGGCTCCTTCAAAGGCACTTTTTGGTAATGTTTTGTTTTGATCATATGAACACTCAGATCTTGAAGAGAGTCAAAAGAGTCACCACAGAACATACATTTCAGAACTTTCTGAGCATCTTCTTTATCCATGTCCTGAAAAGCCCTTTTCCGGGGCTTGGAATAGCTGGTAGATCTGTGCTTGTCTTTTTTATGGTTGTCATCTTGGTAATGGCCACTTTCGTTCATATGGACAGTAAGCTCAACTAAGGTATCATAGGCAGCGCTGCACTGCCTACACCGAAACCTACTAGCACCTGTGAATACAGTTCCGCACATTTTGCTGCTTTGCCTATACAGCTGGACTGAGCTGAAAAGGTTTGGCTTGGAGAGTGGCCGGACTGGTAAACTCTGCTGCAAGCTTTTGGTCAAGGCATCCTGATGCCAATCAAAGTCACTTTTGCTTGCTCCGTTTCTATTGTCGCATGACCTCTTATCAGAACTGGACAGTTTGAGCCCCAGTCCCAAACCTGTCCAATAAGAATCTGAAAGGATGTTAGCATAGACAGCTGTCATTTTATCCATGCAGCTGTGTGCTTCCGTTGGATGTTTGGGATGGATATTGCCTTTGGCGTCCGATGCCTCCCTGGAGCAGAGGCTTTTAATGTCTGCCACCTGGTCGCTAGCATCACTGAGCAAGGATTCGTTTTCTGCATCCTGATTGGAGATATGACTCCCTGGGGAATTCTGGTAGCTTAAGTTTCCTCTTGGATCAGGACCAGTTTCATGTTCTTCATCTGTTCCTGGGTCATTGCTACCCTGAAGATGAGCCGTTGAATTGCTCTCATCATCATCGTCTTCCTCCTCTTTTATGTCTTCCTCATCTTTCAAATCATCCTCTTGGACATAACCTGAAAAGGAATATCAAAATATGTGAAATAGGTCAAATAAAAACATGGAACATTCATTTTTCTAGTTGCTTCCTTACTAGAGTTTGGTTAATCTTCTATTTTTATGGACTGTTAGCACAAGATGTGAAAAATCCGGGAAGACTTCCTGGTTTTATTAACAGGCAATCATTATTCTTTATATCTTATAGACATTTGGAGTTAATAATAGTAGTCAAATTCTAACTACCTCTTAATGGAACAGTCAGAAAAATTAATATCTGAGATCCTATTAAGCCCATTAAAATTACATGATCATATGGATATTAGCTCACTTGAAAAAATTTCAACTGGCCAAATAAAGTATTCCTGCTTCTAGGGCGTATTTTCAGGTACAACAATGTTGTCAACATGATAACCCTTCAGAATGCTTGAGACGATAGAACAAATGAATGCTACACAGAATTGTACACAATATACTCATTTGCAGAATCACTGTTTTTCATAATGTTTTTTAAATCAAAAATTAATATTTTCAATGAAAAGATACTTTTTTTTTTGCATAGTTTCTACTCTGAAAATTTTCTACGATATAATAGTTTATTCCTAAATTGTGAAACATATTCCAAAGAAGGATATGGTTCATTCTCATACGAATACCATAACATTTTCATTTAGCTTATAAGGATAAAATAGTTATAATTTTGTATCTCATCCTGAATGGAGATGGCCATGGGTTCATCAAATAATCATGGCATTTGAATAAATGATGGTAATTGCATGGAAAATTAGATGGAAATCCCTTAGAGTCCCTCTATGAATTTAGCTGCATATGTCACATATGGATCTGCTGAATATTGGGTTAAATCCATCTTAGCTTAGTTGCATATAGTTCACACTGAAATCAATGGGGCATTAGTTAAATCATCATTACCTTGGTCCATTAATTTCAGTGGGACTCAAATTAAACTAATTTAATCTGGATTCAGTCCACAGAGCCAAACTGCTGTGTCAAGCCCAATACTGCCAATTCTAAATGGCTATCATGTTGTAGCAATTTCTATTTGGGACTTGTTAAGATTGGAATAAGCTAAAATCCCACTCTGCCAATACACTTTGGCCAATTTTAACTATTAGAAGCTATCATACTATCCTCAAAGCATGAATTAGAAAGTTAACGTGTTAACTTGTCAAGCCAATTTTAGCTGTAATTTCAGCTTCATCATCTGACTAATCTAAAATTTTACCAAAATCAAGAGTCTGTTTTTATGCTTGGGATTGTTCCGAGACATTATTTTAGAATAGGATAGAATAGAATAACAAGAATTGGAAGGGACCTTGGAGGTCTTCTAGTCCAACCCCCTGCTTAGGCCACCACTTCAGACAAATGGTTATCCAATCTCTTCTTAAAAATTTCCAATGTTGGAACATTTACAACTTCTGGAGGCAAGTTGTTCCACTGATTAATTGTTCTAACTGTTGGGAAATTTCTCCTTAGTTCTAAGTTGCTTCTCTCCTTGATTAGTTTCCATCCATCTCTTCTTGTCCTGCCTTCAGGTGTTTTGGAGAATAGCTTGATTCCTTCTTCTTTGTGGCAGCCCCTGAGAGGTTGATCTAAAATCTCAACGCAATCGCTAATTTTATTTTTATGAATACAGGTAGTCCTCGACTTAGGACCTCAACTGAGCCTCAAATGTATGTTGTTAAGTAAGACATTTGTTAAGTAAATTTTGCCCCACTTTATGACCTTTCTTGCCGCAGTTGTTAAGTGAATCACTGCAGCTGTTCAGTTAGTAACATGGTTCTTAGATGAATCTAGCTTCCTCATTGACTTTGCTTGTCAGAAGGTCGCAGAAGGGGACCCCATGATCCTGGGACACTGCAATCGTCATAAATTTGAGTCAGTTGCCAAGCATCTGAATTTTGATCACGTGACCATGGGGATGATGCAATGGTTGTAAGTGCGAAAAACAGTCATAAGTTATTTTTTTCACTGCCGTTGTAACTTTGAACAATCATTACACAAACAATTTTAACAGTCAAGGACTACCTGTTGGTACATTTCTCTTGCTGTTTTCTACTATTCTTTCCTAGTGATATTTTTATGTTCTCTTAAATTGACTGTTTCCTAATATGATTGCTTATTTGTTCCCTATGACTATCATTAAGTGTTGTACCTTATGATTCCTGACGAATGTATCTTTTATTTTATGTACACTGAGAGCATACGCACCAAGGCAAATTCCTTGCGTGTCCAATCACACTTGGCCAATAAAGAATTCTATTCTATTCTATTCTCTTAAGTGAACCAGTGTACAAAAGCAAATGTAATAGCCAGTGTTAACTACTTCTTCACAATACAGGAAAAAAAATTCAAACTACGCTTTGACATGTATACTATAACCTTTACAAAGCAAGAACTGAGAGATTTGTTGTTCTTAAAACTCCTTCCGTGTAAGCAATGAACATGCAACATGAACCAAAGATTGGAAGGCTCCATCAAAAAGTCCACCAAACAATTGAATTAGATTAGAATGCAAATAATTTTTTTTTATAAAAAAAAAGGGAGGGGGAGAGGAAGGAAGGAAGGAAGGAAGGAAGGAAGGAAGGAAGGAAGGAAGGAAGGAAGGAAGGAAGGAAGGAAGGAAGGAAGGAAGGAAATACCTGATTGTATATTTACATATATATTTAAAAGCACTTTCCCTCTCCCCCCGCCGCCCCCCCAAAAATTATTCATTTGCTTTGGTATTTTAAAGCAGTTAAAATACAGATTCTCACAGTAGTTAATGAATGTGCAGAGAGCCCTCCAAATGATTTCCTTAAGGTTCCACCATATGGAAATTGTCATATAAATTGAAATGCAGGAGATTAATTCATCAGAATGCTTGATTAGTAAAAGAGCTTCTGATAGAACAACTTTCATCTTTTTTTTTTTTTTTTAAAAAGAACATAGTTGCAACCCTTTCAGTACACAAATTAAGGCCATTTTGTGCAATCAGTTTATTTGCGCAAAAAATGTATTTCTCGAGCAAGGGCAATCTAGATATAGAAAAAAACTTTGCAATATTGGGTTCATTCTTTACAAAATGCTAGTTGCCCTTTGACGTTCCAGAAGATTTAGATGGATTCATCATAAAAGCTTGCTCAATTTGGAGTAACGATATGTTAAAAATATTGTGTTTTAAAAAAACCCAGATCATAGGATGTTTTGTAAGTGGATGCGAGACCATATTTAATTCCACAATAGAAAACCAAAGGTACCATTGATCTATCCAGCCCCGTTATTTTTAATTCAAGAGATTAGCTACCCTGTTTTTCCAATTTTACAAAGATCCTCATGTTTGGATATGCTGCGATCTGGTTCATACCGGTATTCAGTGGTGATCTACTCTTTCTGCCTCCATAGTTAGCATTGGAGTAGTATGCCTAAACTCAGAAATGTGGATCGTGCCAATTCAAAGAAGGGGATGGTATATCAGAGTTCCTTAACTTAGTACCAATCAACTTTTTAGCAGCAGGTTTTAGAACAAATTAACATCCATGCATGCTACTCAAGGGCAGAACAATATTATGCCTGCAATACTAATTACCTTGTCTGTGGAGATTCTCAATCATCCAGATCATAGTTGTCTCAAAGGTGCTTTCATTCAAGAAACTTCATCATATTCTGAATCAGAACTGATGAAGCTTCTTGGGTGAGAAGCGAAATGTTTTCTTCTTCCTCAAGGAAAAAAAAAAACAGTCCATTGGCCTTTTGAAGAAAAAAACACCTTTGAGACTAATTTACCTTGGATATCAACACTGTGTTTATGACATACAGTGGTAGCCAAAATTGTGGAAACCTTTTGGGAAAAGTGTATTTTTGAGGTTTGATGGCTAATAACACCACTTTTTTTTTGAGTTTCAAGATAATCATATTCCACTGTTGGAATGGCCTGGGAATAGCCCAGACCTTAACCCAATTGAAAATCTATGGAGCCAACTAAAGAAACTTGTTAGTCAGAAGCGACCCAGCAATAAAACCCAGTTGATAGAAGCAATAATTCAATCTTGGTTTCACATTAGAACAGCTGCAAAACTAAAAGACTTGGTTCACTCCATGGGAAGACGTTATAAGGCCATAATTCATGCTAAAGGTTACCCAACTAAGTATTAACTGACATGGTGATAATTTTTGTATATCTCTTTTTTTCTATGGTGATAATTTTTATATATCTCATTTTTTCTCCATTTCACTTTTCTTCTTTATACTGCAACTGCTATTCCAATATCGAATCCTTCATAAAAGTTATTGCATTACATTCTTGATTAAATTATCTTTCCATTGATATATAATTTTATGGTACTACTCCAAAAAAAGTGGTGTTAATAGCTAGTTTTAGAAAATACACTTTTCCCAAAAGGTTTCCACAATTTTGGCCACTACTGTAACTTAATCTAAACTGTACTGTAAAATGAAAGTGTTCCCTTTCTCTGTTGTTCCCTCTGCCCCTACTAATATATTTCATGCAATCCTCAACTTACAACCATTCATTTGATCACCATGTGAAGTTAATGTAACACTGAGAAAAGTGGCTTATGACTAGTTCTCACACTTACAACTGCCTGAAATCACACATTCAAAATCTGGTCCCTTGGCCCCTGGCATGGATTGATGATGGTTACAGCATCCCAGGTTCATAGAATTACCATTTGTGACCTTCCCAGGAAGACTTCCAACAAGCAAAGTCAATGGGCGAAGCCAGATTCATTTAATGATGGTGTGACTCACTTAATGACCATGGTGATATACTAACCATGGCAAAAAGGTAATAAAATCAGGCTTAACTCACTTAACAACAACTCACTTAGCAACATAAGTTCTGATCTAAATTGTGGTAATAACTTGAGGACTATCAGTATAGCGGGGTTGCACAAATAACCCTAGTGCAGCAGTCCCCAACGTTTGCGGCTTAGCGGCCCAGATGATGGTGCTTACAGCCCTTGTGTGAGTGGCAAGGCAGCATACTTGCACAACTTGACTTGTGTGACCGGTGGGGCAGGGTGCACGCCTGTGATTACCCACCGGCCCGCTGCTCTTTTGAGCTGCATGCATGTGCGCTCTGGTCAGCCACTCACGTGGCCCAATTCCAAATAGGCCATGGTCTAGTAGTGGGTCGTGGCCCAGGGATTGGGGACCCCTGCCCTGGTGGTACAGCCAGTTTGGTTTACTGGTTAAGGCACCAGGCTAGAAATTAGGAAACTCACTCCCTCTCCGCCCAATTCACCTCACAGCAGTGGTGGGTTGCCCCGGGTTCGGGCCAGTTTGCAAGAACCAGTAGTAAAAGTGGCGGGAAGCCACGCCCACCGCCCCGGATGTTGTCATTGGCAATCTGTGCATGTGCAGATTGCCGATGCGCAGAAGGTAGTAAAGGTAAGTAGAACCCACCCCTGCCTCACAGGTATGTTATTGTGGGAAAACAAGTGGAGGAAGGAGTACCAGGTATGTTTGCTACCTTGATTTATTTATAAAAAAAATAAAATAAAGGCAGGATAAAAAAAAATTTAAATAGTCCATTTAATAGCAACATATCTGAACTTGAAAAGTTGTGCAATGAAGCTTCACATGTTGGCTGAACAATAAATTACATACTAGCATTTCAACACTGAATTTTAGTACAGCCTTTTTTTCTTCTTTATTTTTAAAACACGCATTTCTTCATTGGGCTTTCAATTAGTATTTTCAGTACGACAAACATTGTTTTTCCCTATATAGCAAGATTTCTTTAAATAAAGGCACACATCCCTCTCTCCCTAAGTCTGGAAAGTGTAGTTTTTGCCAGGAAAGAGACAGTATTTTTTTTTCCCTCCAAAATAACACTACTAATCCCGGCAAAGCCCAAACGCCATCTGCATATTTTCATTCAGAGATCCCAATTTCCCTTAAGATGCCATTATTATCCGCATAGCGCTTAGGCGAGTAGAGCAGCAGGAGACAGTAGGTGAGGGGAAAAAAATTTAAATTGTTATTAGGACTGGTAAGATCCTGGAAAGCCCTTGAATGGGGTTCTTTATAAAGCGTGGCAGCAAAAGCCACACAGTCCTTTTTTTTTTTTACTTATTAAAGCAGCTGTGTCTTTTGCCAAGTATGTGCAGCTGCAGTGAAAGTTGTAACGGGCAGACTCAAGATGCATGCAGCCCTGGGAGCAGCTTTTGAAGCAGCCACATCAGAGGTGAATTTTAGCAGGTTTTGACCAGTTCTGGAGAACCGGTAGTGGAAATTTTGAGTAGTTCGGAGAACCGGTAGTAAAAATTCTGACTGGCCCCGCCCCCATCTATTCTCCCAAGTCCCAGCTGATTGGGAGGAAATGGGGATTTTGCAGTAACCTTCCCCTGGAGTGGGGTGGGAATGGAGATTTTACAGTATCCTTCCCCTGGAGTGGGGTGGGAATGGAGATTTTACAGTATCCTTCCCCTGCCACGCCCATTAAACTACGCTCACCAAGCCATGCCACGCCCACCAAGCCACGCCCACAGAAACGGGTAGTAAAAATTTTTGAAACCCACCACTGAGCCACATGTACAGGTAGCCCTTGACTTATAGCCACAATTGAGCGCAACATTTCTGTTACTAAGCAAAACGCTTATGAAGTGAATTTGGCCCCCATTTTACAACCTTTCTTGCCACAGTTGTTAAGTGAATCCCTGCAGTTGTTAAGTTAGTGACATGGTTGTTAAGTGAATCTGGCTTCCCCATTGTCTTTGCTTGTCAGAAGGTCACAAAACTTGATCACATGACCCAGGGACACCTTCATAAATATGAACCAGTTGCCAAGTGTCTGAATTTTTGATCATGTGACTGTGGGGGTGCTGCAAAGTTCATAAGTGTAAACAATTGTCATAAGTCACTTTTTTCAAGGCCGTTGTAACTTTGGTCACTAAATGAACTGTTGTAAATCGAGGATTACTTTATAAAGGTAGAATAAAAATCTCCTCCTTCTCTTCTATGGAAAGGCTCAGCCACTGTAATGACTTGAGAAAGTTACTTCAGCCAAGGCCACCGTGCCTTCCAAAGCATCAGATTGAAATGCATGAAACAGTTTAACTTTTGGTTTCTCTTTAAAACTTTAAACTGTAAACCAGCTGGAATCAAACAATCTAGCTTGTCCTCCAACTTAATCAAAATAAAACAACAACAACAGTGAAATGTTTATAACAGGAAAAGCTTGCACAAAAGTGTTAAAGGAGAGGGGGGGGAGAAACCCAGAATGGGCAAATTTGTCTATTTGAAAGAGATGTGAAACTGTGATGTAAATATGTTTTAAAATATTGCATAGCGATGTGGAAAGAAGGCAGAACAACCAGTAGACTGGAAAAATTAGAAACTGACAGATTTGGCTAGCTCTAGTGGGAAAGACAACGTACACATTTACACCGTTGCTTTTCTTGCTATATTATAAGGGAATTGTGTTCAGGGATGGGCCGTGACTTTTTTTTTCTTTTTCTTTTTTGTATTTTAGAAAAGTATTTTTTAACATAAATATGCAGACACCGTTGTGAGATGATATGTTTTGTTTTGTTTTGGGATCTCCCGATAGAACATTTTTGCTGTGTGTGTTTGTGTATGTTTCTTTTTAATGGTTTATAATAAAACATATTTAAAATCTCAATAAAATATGTATGCTAGCAATAACCATGAAAATTAAAAGTAATTAATTCTGTGTGCCAGAAATGACAATAGCCGTCTGTAATGGGAATTTTTCTAAGAAACATTTAAGTAAAGCTGTACAATGTTTTGGATTCTAAGACAAAAGGAAACTTTGAAGAGTGCTGGGTATACATGAAACATCTGTCTGCCACTCCTTAAATCAGCTACATATTTTTTCTGGGAGCATATAGCAACCCTACATAATTGCGCTGATGAAATTCCAATCCGTTTTTCTGCAACATTTGCATATTGTTTGTTTGTTTCGGGAAATACGTTGCCTATATTTGATCCATTCAACAATTCTGACGAAAACACCCTTGCCAAAAAACAGAATACAACCCTGTTCATTACAGATGTGTAGATTCCATCAGATTAAATCTAAATTACTGCTTCGATTCCACTCACATTTTCCCCCCACTTGTCTGGATCTCTGAACACATTTGGTTCAGATCTGATTAGGACAACAAATTAAATCTGGAAAGAAAGCCTTGTTATACATGTTTAAATGGCCACTGAATCGCTAGATCAATTTAGAGGCAACCGATTCCTGTTTGATAATTTGATTCAAATCAACAATCTGTTAGCCCTTAGAGCAGGTGCGTCAAACTTGATTTCATTGAGGGCCACATCAGGGTTTTGTTTGACCTCTGGGGCTGGGGTGGGCGTGGTCATGGTGGGCGTGACCAGCTCAACATCACTCGTGTTGGGTGTGTCTGTGGTGGCTCGAGCGCTCTGCCAGCGAAAATGAGCTCCTGAAATCCTCTGCCAGTGAAAACGGCGCTCCGTTTTTGCTGGCAGAAGCACTGTGGGCCAGTCCTTTGCTGTTTCCAGGATGGCCCTGTGGGCCAGATCTAAGTACTCCATGGGCCGGATTTAGCCCTTGGGCCTTGAGTTTGACATCCTTGTGTTAGAGGTAGTCCAGACAAAAACACTACCTTTATTGTCAGGTTACAGTAACCCCCCCTTGACTTTACAATCCAAGAAGCTGGGGAGGGTCCCTTCTGAGACATTTGTCACATTCCTTTTGTAGGCTAACATGCCTCTTATCTAACTGTTTGGGAGCATGGTTGCTTTCATGGTTAGGACACTGAGGTGGAGGTTAGCAAGCCCATGTTTGAGACCCGAATGCTGATCTGGTGCATGGTGAGCTCTCGTCCTTCACTCCAGCTCCTGCTGGAATCATGAAAGGAGCTCCCATTTTGGGCATCCTCCGGGCAATAGTGATGTCACCAGCTAATCCTTTCAACCTGAAAGTGCCTCATGACTTCTGACATGAGTGCAAAATCTAACTTTTGCCTTCTCTACTGTTCCTCTTCCTCCTCCTCCTGTCTCTCAAGGACTTTCTCACAAACCATTACACTATCTGACTTGGAAATGTGATTCAGTTCAGCGAATCTGCCTGAGAATCTAATCCTGTCAGGCTCCAAAAACCAGGAAAAACACACAGAATTGCTACCAGTTTCCTTTATTGTTCCTTGCCTATAAAGAGAAATCTTGCAAAACCAAAGCAAACTACTTGTATTGCACAGGTTTTATTTTCCTGGGCTCCAAGCTCACTGCAGATGGGGACTGCAGCCAAGAAATTAAAAGACGCTTGCTCCTGGGGAGGAAAGCTATGGCAAATCTAGACAGCATACTTAAAAACAGAGACATCACCCTGCCAACAAAAGTGCATATAGTCAAGGCGATGGTGTTCCCAGTTGCAATGTATGACTGTGAAAGTTGGACCGTTAGAAAGGCTGAGCGCCAAAGAATGGAGGCCTTTGAACTATGGTGCTGGAGAAGACTCCTGCAAGTCCCTTGGACTGCAAGGCGAACAAACTGGTCAGTCCTAGAGGAGATCAACCCTGACTGCTCTTTAGATGGATCCTGAAGATGAAACTCAAATACTTTGGCCACCTAATGAGAAGGAAAGACTCGCTGGGAAAGATTGAGGGCAAAAGAAGAAGTGGGCGACAGAGAACAAGGTGGCTGGATGGTGTCACTGAAGTAGTAGGCGTGAGCTTAAATGGACTCCAGAGGATGGTAGAGGACAGGGAGGCCTGGAGGAACACTGTCCATGGGGTCGCGATGGGTCGGATATGACTTCACAACTAACAACAACAACTTGTATTGTAAAGATATGCTCTGAGAATTTCTAGAGAGGAGCTACTATATCTTGACTCTCTTCCTCCCAACTAAACTATCTAAAATTTGCCAGGAGGCAGGAGCTGCATGCCATTCTCTCAAATGCAGCTCCTGCCTCCTGGGAATCTGGATTACATTTTGCCACAAATCCCCAATCTTGACACAGCCTTAATACTCATATGCTGGTGACTTTAAAGACATCTGTGGAGATTCTCAGTCATCCAGGTCACGAGTGTCCCAAAGGTGTTTTTTCAAAAGGCAACTTTGTTTTTCCTTGAAGATGTTTTGCTCCTCACCCAAGAATCTTCTTTAGTTCCGTAAAAAAACTGAAGAAGCTTCTTGGATGAGAACCAAAACATCTTCAAGGAGAAACAAAACTCCAGTTGCTTTTTGAAAAAGCAACTCAGGGTCATTTTAAAGAGCAATGCGCCATTTGGACACAACATCATGTCCCCTCTGTGCCCGCAGATACCTTGCTTGCTGTCCAGCACATTTCTTGCCCATCTGACCATATAATGTTAAAGTTCTTCTAATACAAATAAAATAAATGGGACAATATCAGGCCAGAAACAAAAGAATTAGCCTCTGGCATCATTTTTATTTACCAGGATTATTCTGGGTTCCATTTCTGTTCTATATGCATTTGGAATATATAAAAAAAAAAACATTGGGTGACTGTAATCCAGACCTTTTGTAAATATGCCAATCTTCTTAGAGAGGAAAATGGAGAATATTCAGATAAACTAGGAAAGGCTAGTAAGCATCCTTGCTAGCTGGCTTTTGTGAAAAGCTGTCTGGATAGATGCAGATGGCAATTCTTGCTACCCAATGCAATACGGGTCCATCTTAATCTTTCTAAATTTGACAAAGCAGATGCCAGCTGTGAAAAATTCCTGTGCTATTTTAAGATCCAAACTTGAGGATTTTTTTTCTTTACAATTATTCTTTTAGCCTTAATCAAATGGATGTAGATTTAATTGATTACAATTTATCGAGTGACAGCCATTAAGGAAAAAAAAAAAAAAGAAGCAGCTACTTGGCATTTCTGATTTCAGGTACATCCTTGATATACAGAGAGAGAAATGTGCAAAATTCATTCAGTTACACCAGAAAATCAACCTCTATTGGGCTTCTCTAACTCTCTAACTCTCAGCCAAAGTGATGCAGTTCAATCTGCTCCGAATGGAGACTTATTTTGTTCATAATGTCAACTGATATAAATTACTCCTATGTTTGCTATTGTGAGATGAGGACCTCTATGAGGTCCCATAGTGCTATGATATGAAATGGCCCAACCTGTACTCTGTTTTTCTTTCTTCCCATCACAATTCACTTTTTACTATAGGGAGCTATTGGTACTAAAATGATGCTCACAGAAGAGACATAAGTGATTTTCCACAAGGGGGCGCTGCCAGGCAGAAGCAGAGAGGTAACAATTGCTATTTCACTGAAAACATTATGGCTGCCTCTCCCCCCCACATAACCACCCCCAAAAGCTAAAACAGTAGGCAATCAAAGGTGGGGGTGTGAAAAGACATTTCAGTAGGAATTTTGGAATCTGTAATCTCGGAATAAATATTTACTCCCCCCAAATCTAGAATACAATACCCCGAGAAATTTATCTCCTGCATCCAAAAGGAATTCTTAAAATCATTTTCTCTGTTGTAATTAGTTGCAAGGCCTTTCTTTCAAGTAAACCTCAGCTTATTCTTTTTTTTTTTTTTTACAATGAACAGAAGATTGAAATGTCTTGCAGGTGCAAGTTACAGTAAGAGATGCTTCGGCGGCAGAGATGAAAACAGTCTAAGAAGGCAAACGATTGGAAGAATATCTTCTTTGGCAGGTGGAACCTTCTAAATATGGATATTGTGCTTTTTTTCCACCTCTTTTTCTATTTCTGTCTAGGTCTCTGTCTCTCTCTCTGTCTCTCTTTCTCTTTTACTCTCTTACACACGTCCTCTTGCTCAAATCACAACTGAGATGGCAACACTTGCAGCTTCAGAGCACACCTATACCGATACAGATTAACAGAGTTGGAAGGGACCTTGTAGGTCAACAGTGGTGGGTTGCTCCCGGTTCGGTCTGGTTCTATAGAACCGGTAGTAAAACCGGTGGGAGGCTCCGCCCACCCGCCACGACGTCATCACGGGTGATCTGCGCATGTGCAGAAGCATGCGCACACACTCCTGTTGTGAACCGGTAGTAAAGGTAAGTGGAACCCACCCCTGGTAGGTCATGTAGTCCAATTCCCCCCCCCAAGAAGACCCTACACCAGGGATGGTACTCACTTACTTTCCCTACCGGTTCGCAAATGTGAGCGAGCGAGCGCCCCATCCACACATGCGCCAAGCTTACCTCACATGTGCTTTGCTGGCACGCGCACCTTCCACACATGCTCCCGGCCTCAAAAATGTGCCTAAATAGGATGGCATAGAGCCGGGGTGGGTGGACAGGCCCACCCATGATTTCAGTTACCGGTTCAGGTGAACCGCTTAAAACCGACTGACTAGCACCTCTGCCCTACACCATTTCTGACAGATGGTAGTCTAGTCTCTTCTTGAAAGCTTCCAGTGCTGAAGCTCTCACAACTTCTTAAGGCAAGCTGTTTAACGTTTGCTTTTGGGGGCAACCCAGTGGTGGGTTGCCCCCGGTTCAGACTGGTTTACAAGAACCGGTAGTAAAACTAGCGGGAGGCCCCACCCATCGCCCCGGATGTTGTCATCAGTGCTCTGCGCATGCGCAGAAGCAAGGTGCATGTGAAAGTGAAGTGAGCGCGCACGAGCGATCCTGTTTCGAACCGGTAGTAAAGATAAGTAGAGCCCACCCCTGGGGAAACCTGATATAATGGTGAATTTATTACACTTAAGAATGCCAAGATACAAGGTCAGCTTTCCATTCAGATATCCACTGGTTTGGGGCAGTTCACGCTCTACCTCTCCAAGCCAACTTAACTCAGAGTGTGTTGTAATAGAGTGTGTTGTGAAATAAAACGGAGGTAGGGGAAGGGGAAGGGGCAGCAGCAAGGAAAGAATCACCCAGATAGGCTCACTTAAGATTTTGGGAATTAGGAGGAACATTAACCATTTAAACCTAAAGTGAAAAATGAAAACTCCAAGACCTTATGCTGCCATTCATGTATGATGACCCTGATCTGAATGATCAGTTCTCACCCCACTCCTCAAAGCATTTAATTTTTAAAGGTCTTAAAACAAGGGTCCAGTTCTGTGGGCGTGGCTTGGTGGGTGTGGTGTGGTGTGGCTTGGTGGGCGTGGCTTGGTGGGCATGGCAGGGGAAGGATACTGCAAAATCTCCATTCCCTCCCCACTCCTGGGGGAAGGATATTGCAAAATTTCCATTCCCTCCCAACTCTGGGGCTAGCCAGAGGTGATAATTTCCGGTTCTCTGAACTACTCAAAATTTCCGCTACCGGTTCTCCAGAACCTGTCAGAACCTGCTGGATTTCACTCCTGGTGCAGATAGTGTGGCTGTATGCAAAGGTCCCTTCCAACTCTGTTAATCTGTTAACTGCAGCCATCTTTCTAGCTCCCCAGGGCAGGGGTGAAATGTAAAGTTTGTTACTACCGGTTCTGTGGGCGTGGCTTGGTGGGGGGGAGTAATGTGACTGGGTGGGCATGGCCAACTTTTTTTTTTCCTTTTCAAAGCATTTTTTCTACAACCTCTTCAGCTGAAGAGGTTGTAAAAAAATGCTTTGAAAAGCCTCTGATGATCCCAGCTGAGCCGCGGGATCATCAGAGGCTTTTTTTTTTACTTTTAAAAGCATTTTTTCAGCAGAAGAGAAAGCCGCAGGGATTTTTGCTACTGGTTCTCTG
The DNA here is from genome assembly GCF_029215685.1 of Pituophis catenifer annectens. Classification (NCBI taxonomy): domain Eukaryota; kingdom Metazoa; phylum Chordata; class Lepidosauria; order Squamata; family Colubridae; genus Pituophis; species Pituophis catenifer. The sequence continues at coordinate 197,197,104 of NW_027256883.1, read as the reverse complement.
AACCACCCGCCACCATCGCTACCGGATCGGGCGATCCGGTCCGAACCGGGAGCATTTCAATGCCCCAGGGACATTGGGACTAACATTTAGCAGGGACAACTCTAAGTACGGGTAGTCCTTGACTTACAACCACAATTGAGCCCAAAATTTCTGTTGCTAAGTGAAACATTTGTTAAGTGAGTCCCCCCCCCCCACTTTGCAACCTTTCTTGCCACAATTGTTAAGTGAATCACTGCAGTTGTTAAGTTAGTACCAAGGGCTGTTAAGTGAATCTGGCTTCCCATTGACTTTGCTTATCAGAAGGTCACTAAATGGGATCACATAATTCCAGGACACTGCTACTGTCATAAATATGAGTCAGTTGACAAGCATCTGAATTTCGATCACATGACCATGGGGAGGCTGCAACAGTCGTTAAGTGTGAAAAACAGTCATAAGTCACTTTTTTCAGTGCCGTTGTAACTTGGAACGACCTGTTGTAAATCAAGGATTTATTGTCAATCAAGGATTTACTGTCAATCAAGGATTACTTGTAGTGCTCGCTTTTTTTTTTTTTTTGAAGAGAATTTACAGGATGGGAAGAGGGATTGTTGGTAGATATTTTTGTGTTCTGTCATTTGAATGTAAAATGCCCCAGATCTTCATATGAAAAATGAACATTAGCTTAGCTGAGATGTTCCTCTTTCTTCAGTGCTTCCTGCAGTGCCTATGCGGTGAATGGGAAAACATGAAAAAGGAAAGAAATATGCTTACCATCCAACAGACAGGTAACTGGAATAGATTTATTTTGTCAGTTCATTCCTAGCTTCTTCTAGATTTTGACTTTTGATGCCTTTAGGCTATGTTAAAGTGCAGACTATACAAACTATAACTTTCTTTCTTTCTGTCTTTCTTTCTTTCTTTCATTTCTCTCTTTCTCTCTCTCTCTCTCTCTCTCTCTCTTTCTTTTTCTTATAAATGAAAAAGTTAAGTGACAAAAATATGAATGTGTCAATAGAGGGAAATATATGTGCATGTAAGATGCCATTATATGGTTTAGTTGATATGAACTTTCTTTTTCTTTTTAAAGTATTACATGGAAAGGCTTTGAAACTTCAGTTTGTTAAAAAAAAAAGGGGGAAAAAAAGTAACAGCCTAACAGCCTTTGAAGTCGTCGCTACTGATATAGCTCTGAACAGTTTCATTCAAGTCCAACTAACATCAGACAACTGTTTAGTGTATCAGAGGAAGCCACAAAAGCAAGGATTTCATCAATATTTCACAACAGCCTCGGGGAAACTGTAGATTGCTGTGCTGTAGGGCAGCTAATGGAATTACACACAAGGGTTTTGTACATTTAAAATAAGCAGCTACTAAAAAAAAAAAAACCTTTCAGTTTGATAGAAACAGTATAAAAATTGCAGATAGAAGAAACAAATACCAACCAAGTTTTATCCACATTAGGGTTGGTAGAACATCAGAAAATCAGATCTTCGTTTGCTGATATTGTTATATTATTATGGCTTGTCACACGGTCAGCCAGATATTCAGACTGGGTTTGGCATTTTTGTTTACCTATTGAGTCCTTTCCAAGGACCTGGGATAGACAGATCTGGATGTTTGATGATGTTACAGACATTGTTGCAAGATGGAAGCTTTTCTGAGAAAAGCCACCTTTTGCAATTGACTGATGCACTTGTCAATGCCGATGGCGTTCAAGCAGTGCATTGACAAATTCACCATCAATGCATTATTATTATTATTATTATTATTATTATTATTATTATTATTATTATTATTATTATTATTATATACACAAAAATGACAGTATACACAGCAAACGAGATAACCATGCTGGATTTCGTATCACAAATCACTAGTCAAACACTTCCAAGCATTTAGGACTGCGTAATGTATCGGCGGATTATGCGAGTGGATCCCAGTAAGGTGGCCTTCTGCAGCTGACCAATTATTATTATTATTATTATTATTATTATTATTATTATTATTATTATTATTATTATTATTATTATTATTTTATTGCCATTTGGCTCTAGCATAGGCAATAAAGATTGTCATTCATAGAAACTAACACAAAAATAGTAGAGACAATTAATAATTAAAGAGGCTCATAAAAAATGGTTTGATACTCTACGGCTGAAAATCTCGCTTCCTAATGATGAAATGTGCTAGAGTGACAACTAGATACACTCAACCATTTTGATTTGACAGAGTGAAAAATTTGGAAGACTGACCCCCTCCCCCCTTCCTTTAAACTCTCTTCCTCCAAAGTGTATGGAAAATAGTTGATAGAGGTATTTACAAAGTCCATGGTCTGGGGGAAGGTGAGAGGAAGTTCTCCATCCTATGAAAAAGAAAATGTATCGAATAATGCAGTTGTAAGATCAGCATTTTCTCTCCAAGACTCTTTATCAGAGTCAAAAATTGTGCATACAGCACAACATTTCCTATTCTAAAATTAGATCTCTTCCCAACAGTGCATTATTCACCTTAGAAAAATAAGCACTGTTGACCTTCGGCTCAATTATATTAAAATGCTTACATATGGCCTATATCAGATGACTTCTCTTGGTTACAGCTTCTTTCAAAATGGCTTTTAAGTTTATTATCATCATTCATAGCTGTAAGAATACTAATTATAAAAAATTACTACTTAAATAGTGTAAGAGCTAAGAACTGAGTCCTTTCTGTGTAGGGTAATTTTGTGAACTAGAAGATTCCCCATTCAAATCTTATCTTAGCCAAAAACTTTGAAGGTCACTTAAAACAAGATGATACTTCCAATATGCATATCCTGATGAGAAATGTTGTAATTATAATAGGCTTAATTTATGCTCTTAAACTGCTGTAAGCATTTCAGTATGTTTGAAATATTCTATATGCATGCTTACCATTTATTTATGTACCTGTTTATCTACATTATCCATACAAGCTTATCATCAAAGATGCATTTGCACATACATACCTTGATGGTAACTGATAAATAATCTATCTACGATGTGTATCATGAAATGTTCACAGAGAATATACAGGTAGTCCTTGACTTACAACAATTTGTTTAGAGACCGTTCAAAGTTACAACGGCACCAAAAACGGACTTATAACCATTTTTCACACTTATGACCGTTGCAGCACCCCCACAGTCACACGATTTACATTTGGGTGCTTGACAAGTGGTTCATATTTATGACGATTGCAGTGTCCTGGGATCATGTGATCCTCTTTTGTAACCTTCTGAGAAGCAAAGTCAATGGGGGAACCAGATTCACTTAACTACAAAGTTACTAATTTAACAACTGCAATAGTTCACTTAACAGACATGGCAAGGAAATTTGTAAAATGGGGCAAAACTCACTTAAGAAATTTCTCACTTAGCAACATAAACTTTGGACTCAGTTGTGGTCATAATTCAATTATTACCTGTATATAGCTGCTAAATCTAAACCTGTTTAACATGGAGTACTAAGTGGAGAACATCAAGGTATACCATTAGATGTTAGTTTTCAGGTATAGGCATACATTTTTCTTTCAGGAGCAGATGGCTTAAAGGTTTTGGTACTCTAGGGAGGAGAGGGGTGTGAACTTCAAATGGCAAAAGATAATCCAGGAATGAGGGAGTGTCGTGCAGGACAGATTTCTTAGAAGAATTCATTCTTGTATACTCTTCTACAATCTGGGCTCCTGGGAATAAACCTTGTGAGATAATCAGCCACACCAACCTTACAAAACTGAAAGTACCACACAATTTTTGTTTTTGGTGTAGACAGAATAATAGCAGAAATTTGCTTGTGAATCAATTAGAATTTCACAGTTTATTCAAAACTCAAGGAAAAAACACTAAAAGCTGAGGTAACATTGAAGCATTTTGTTCTCTACTTATAGACTGGCATTTTCAGCACAATGATAACACTGACCAATATTATTCAATCTGCTCAAGATTTAACACTGTCTTTAAAAACAGTGTCTTTCTCTCAAATTTGTTTTTTTTTCTTTTTTCTTTCTCTTCTTTTCCTTCCTCTCCCTTTATCTCTGCACATTAAAGCAATTTTTTTGAATTTTGAAAATATTCTGAAATGTTGACTCATATTTGCAAAAACTATATATCAGATAATATGATTTGGTTCCTTTCCTTTCCTTTCCTTTCCTTTCCTTTCCTTTCCTTTCCTCTCCCCTCCCCTCCCCCTCTTTTTTTTAAAAGTAATGTTGGTTCATATTTGCACAAACTAAACGTATGTAGAACTATCCAAGGTCATATATTTTAACAGTGAAGGACAATGTATCTGCCAAAATGCAAAACACACACACAATCAAATAGTAACTATATTAAATATAGACTCCAAATATCTTTAAAAAGTCTTAAAAGTAGGATTGTGCAATTGCTTTACATTCAGTTCGATATTAACATTTCATTATATGTAGGACAGACTCATCACAGCGATTCTGAAGCACTACACTCTCCTAACAGTATAACATATTTAGAAAATGACAGAATCACTAAAGAAGGACAGAAGTTAAGATGCCTTGAAATTTAGCTTAACTTATAAATTAAAATAGTCTCCTTCAACCACAATTACAGCTTCAGATCATTGCTGAGCATTACTTAAGACGTTCTTGCCTGGATGGAGGCTGGACTATCCATACAATATTAGAACTCTACCACCCATGCTCCTGTTCTACCTGGACAAGCCAGCTGCTGGGGTCAAGTTTTGAGCTGGAGAAGCTCTGTCACAATATGATGTGAGAACTTTATTCGAGCGCGTAGGATCATGCAAATTAATTTATTAAAAAAGAAACCATTAGAGAGCATTTCACAGTGGCAGCCTTTGATGGCGCCATCTTGGATACTGCACGAGTCAAAAAGAAGGCTGTGAAAACATTTACAGACCCCTCACATCCTGGACATAAACTGTTTCAACTCCTACCCTCAAAACGACGCTATAGAGCACTGCATACCAGAACTAGACACAAGAACAGTTTTTTCCCGAACGCCATCACTCTGCTAAACAAATAATTCCATCAACACTGTCAAACTATTTACTAAGTCTGCACTACTATTAATCTTCTCATTGTTCCCACCACCCATCTCTTTCCACTTATGACTGTATGACTGTAACTTTGTTGCTTGTATCCTTACGTTTTATATTGATATTGTTTCCTGATTGCTTACATACTCTATTATTATCATTAAGTGTTGTACCTTATGATTCTTGATGAAGTATCTTCTTTTATGTACACTAAAATCATATGCACCAAGATAAATTCCTTGTGTGTTCAATCACACTTGGCCAATAAAAAATTCCATTCCATTCCATTCCATTCCATTCCATTCCATTCCATTCCATTCCATTCCATTCCATTCCATTATTCTATTCTATTCTATTCTATTCTATTCTATTCTATTCTATTCTATTCTATTCTATTCTATTCTATTCTATTCTATTCTAAATTAATTTATTAATTTACAGGGCCATAGCATCAAAGCATTTGAGAACCCCTGTACTAATGAATTGATAGGAGTGGATTTTCTGTTTGAATTGTATAATAATTAGCAGAAATTGTTCATCCAGGATGGGAAGGATGCAATTTTCTTGTGTGTAGCAAATTGCAGACTAGTTTTTCATTCTACCTGAAATCCCTGCTTTTGAAAGAGGCCCATACAAAATTCATAAAGATTATACAACAATAAGTCGTTATTTGTGACAAAAACAAGAACCTGGGAATAGGAGATAGCTATATGCATATTGATTTCATCTCTTATGATGACACACTTACTTTTCTTATTTAGAGGGTAGTTTTACATGTAATAAGGCTTACTCTTTTCTGGTGTATATTTGATTAGGTCAGGGATGCTGTGTAGTACATCTGCCATGGATTCTTTAGTTTGTTCTAGATCAGGGGTGTCAAACTCAATTTCATTGAGGACTGCATCAGGGTTGTGTTTAACCTTGGGGGGCAGGGGATGTGGCCAGGGGGCATGGCTAGCTTGACATTTCTTGACCTGTGGTGGCCCGAGCACTCTGCCAGCAAAAAAATGGGCTCTTGGGCTCCGTTTTTGGCTGTGATGGCCTCCTGCAACCCTCTGCCTCACGCAAGCAGCCATCCCGAGCTCTGTTTTCACTGACAGAGACACCATGGTCCGGTCCTTCACTGTTTCCAGGGTGGCCCCATGGGCCAGATCTAAGCACCCCATGGGCCGGATCTGGCCCCTGGGCCTCGAGTTTGACACCCTCTTCTAGATCTATGAATGTAAAGAACACTGTGCTTTGAAACCATAATTTCATCTTCATCTATTCTTAGGTCTTTGATTTTCTGGAGGCACTATAGTGGGGAGTTAATAGAATATTTGCTGCTCTCTGTGAGATGTTTCCAAGCTTTTTTGTAAGTTCTTTGGGTATGTCCCAAGGGGTTTTTTTAAAAATGGCAGGTAGACTTTGTTTTTTCCTTGAAGACATTTCACTTCTCATTCAAGAAGCTTCTTCAGTTCTGACCACTGGTTCTTCTGTCAGAACTGAAGAAACTTCTTGGATGGGAAGCAAAATGTCTTCAAGGGGGAAAAAAAGCCAAAGTCCAGTTTCCTTTTGAAAAAGTCCCTTTGGGACAACCATGACCTGGATAACTGAGAATCTCCATAGACATTCTTTGGGTAGGTTGCTTGTTTGGGTGCCCTGGTAATGATGCAGTAGGATAATGACGTATGTTGTCTTGTGTACTTGGGGGCATTGAGAGAAGTGTAGCAGGATAGGTTGCTTCTTATGAATTCTTATATTCATGGAGTGATCCACATTTCTGTACACAGAAATTCACAATTCTATTCACAGTGTTAGAAACAAGCCTATTAGACGATTATTATTACTCAATCTCCTTGAAATCTGACATGTAGGATATCTCTTGTGTAGCATTGCAGCATTCGCTTTTAAATTCCCGCAGGCATTATATCTATACCTATATCCTTCATCTGAATGGATTCTAGGAGGGTACACAAAAGAATGAATATATTAATCCCACCAAGGTAAACACATTACACTCAAACATCAATAGCAATTTAAGCAAACAAAGGTAAACAGAGAGATAGAAACTGCAAACAAAGCAGGGGCAACACTGCTATTTAAAATGCTTTGGTCAATGAAACTTACAAAAGAGGTTCAAATGTCAAATATATATATATATAAACTTTTGTGGGAGAATGTTCTAAAGTCAAGAGACCTTTCCAATGTAGAAGTGTGTTATCTGTCCCCCAAAAGGGACTCGGAGAAAGTTTTTCGTAGAATGAGATAAGTCATAGGCAGGCAAGCATGAGAAAAAAGCCATTCCTTCCAGCTGATTTAGAATTAGTATCATGAACTGAGTCCAGAATTAAATAAGCAACCATAGAAATCTAGACTTCAAAAGCCGCCTTTATATTAAATGGGTACATCTTGACTGATTCAATAGAATATAGGAATATAGGCAGTGGTGAAATCCAAATTTTTTTACTACTGGTTCTGTGGGCATGCTTTGGTGGCATGGTGTGGCTTGGTGGGCGTGGCTTGGGGGAATGGCAGGGGAAGGATACTGAAAAATCCCCATTCCTTCCTCACTCTTGAGGGAAGGATATTGCAAAATCCCTATTCCCACCCCACCTGGGGCCAGCCAGAGGTGGTATTTGTCGGTTCTCCAAACTACTCAAAATTTGTGCTACCAGTTCTCCAGAACCTGTAGAACCTGCTAGATTTCACCCCTGAATATAGGCCAAGTGTGATTGGACACAGAAGGAATTTGTCTCCGGTGCAAAAGCTCTCAGTGTACATACAAACAACAAAGTGGTAAGTCATAGCTCATAAATCATAAAATACAATCATAAATCATAAAATACAAGCAACAAGTGATAATTCATAAGATACCAATAGGAGAAGGTACTAGTAAAGATGAGAAGATGAGAAGGATAATAGCAATATAGCCCTAGTACATGGGTAAATATCTTTAGTCATAAGACAAAGCTGTTGGAATTAGGTGTTTAGCAGAGTGATGGCATGGGGGAAAATACTGTTTTTGTGTCTAGTTTGGGCATGCAATGTCCTGTAGCAGTGTCCTGAGGGGAGACGTTGAAACAATTTATATCCAGGATGTGAAGGGTCTGCAGATATTTTCTCAGCCCTATTTCTGACCTGTGTGCTATACAGGTCCTCAGTGGAAGGCAGGTTGGTTGCAACTATTTGTTCTGCAGTCCTAACTATCCGTTGAAGTCTGAACCTGTCCTGTTTGGTTGCTGTGCCAAACCAGACAGTTATAGAAGTACAAATGACAGACTCAATTATTCCTCTGTAGAGGTGCAATGTATTATCAACAATGATGGGCAATGATCCCGTGTTTTCAAGAAGAGGTTGCAATGCCAGGGATTGAGGGCAGAATCTTCCATAGGTAATGCTCTCCTGAGCTGTTGCCCTCCAATTATTTTTCCATTGGAATAACATGAACAAAAATTGGCTTGGCTGCTTTGAATTCAGACCTATGTCAGGGTTCCAAGTAAAACCCCCAACGAAAGAAGACTCTGAGGCTTGAAGTTCCTCAAAGTTCCATTTTATTAGAGATGTCATATAGGCACATCTGGGAAAACCAGAATCTGAAAGCTTCCAGGTTTTCCCCACCCAAAGGAAAGTTCAAGTCCCTGCTCAGCACCCACATGTCCATCATATGATCCAATCAAAGCACCATCCCAGCTGGAGATGCCTCCCAGTTCTAGCCCTCCAGGTGCAGGGCAAAATGTCCTTGACTCTCTGAGAAAGGAATGTTATTATGACTATATATCACCCACGCTCCATAGAATCCCCCCCTCCCAGTTTCCCACAGTAGTAAATGTGGCAGGCCTGAAGACTCAATGCAAAAGATGGCTTCCAGGCCTGACAACCAGTGGTGGGATTCAGCCAGTTCGCACCACTTCGGGAAAACCGGTTGTTAACTTTCTGAGCAGTTTGGCAAACTGATTGTTGGAAGAAATCATTAGGGCAGAGAACCGGTTGTTAAATTACTTGAATCTCACCACTGCTGACAACTTCCTTTTATTTGATTTCCTCCTGATGTGTTTTACCTTTTCCTCTCACACAGGACCATAAGACCGAACCGGAGATCCCAATGAAGCCACCTTTCATTTTCTACTAAATATGATAGCTGGCAAAATCTGACTGTGGACTGTTACATTTCTGCAGCTTTGAGCATCTCGCTATCAAACCACAAAGCTTAGCATGAAGGTCATTATCCCAGGCAGCATCTTCCTTTGACTAACTTCTCAGATCCGTAAGCAATAAGCAATTGTGAGAGATTGATATGATACTTTGTGAGTAATTTGGATGAACTATAATACCAGCCTGGTAAAGTATTATAATTTTAAATGTGTCCAGAAAATAATTGAAATTCTGGTTTAAGCTTCCTCCTTAATGCACAGTGCTGGGCATATTTAACAGCTGACTAGTTTAGTATGAGCATTGCTTTACAAATGAGGTCATATTGTTTTTAAGAAACAATATCGCTATCAAGCTTGTTTAAGGGGGAAGTGCAAGAAATTCAGGGAAGTCTGCTTCACCTTTCTGTCTCTGTCTGTACTATTTTTGCATAAGTGTGGGCAATAAACCCATAATCAACAGCCAGGACTCTAAGTTTAAACACTATCCCTATGAAATTCTTCAGAAACAAGCCTTGATGCAATATAGCTTCAGTTGAATTAATCCATTAAAACAAGTAAATCCAAGTGTGGATCAGATATGGTGCAGTGAATTGGTTTTCAAAAATTTCAGGGGCTTTTTTTGACCTACTGCTGGGATTATTGCAGACAATATACAATAATCGATTGTCTACACACAGAGGATAATGATATGTGTGTAAGAGTAATGTAGAAGACTGACATTGATGTAAGTAGCTGGATGTTTTTATTGCATCATTAAATAGTTTATCGGAGCTCAGAGCTATCAGAGCTCAGGGTGGCAAGGCCAGTGTTATTTTAGACTTACTTGTCTAAACCAACCACATCTTGGCTCCTACTAGTGCTAGTGGAATGATTTATCCTGTTCCTACTAACACAGCTAGGACTTGATTTATACTGCAAAGACAGGCTCAAAGATAGCCAGTCTGAGATACTTTTGAATCAAACCTTATTTGTGTACTTTATGTGACTGGGTCATATTTCCGTTGCTTAACAATTAGTGAACAACTTAAGAACAGGAATAAGCATTTAATTTTTTAAGGTGGTAAAATACCACTTTTACTGCACCAGTAAAAACTCTTGGCTGCTGTTTTTAGCGCTGTGTCTCACATCACCAACCTGCTTTTGCTGGCCGTGCTAGCTAACTAACGTAGACAACTGCCAACAAGCTACAAATCTGACACAATTGAGCTTGGCCAGTGATAGTCCTTTCTGAGAAGGGGTAAGTTTGGTAATCAGTTATGCCAACAATCTTGACCAGTGGTGGGTTTCAAGTTCAGTGGGTGTGGCTTGGTGGGCATGGCATGGCTTGGTGGGCATGGCTTGGTGGCGTGGCAGGGGAAGGATACTGTAAAATCTCCATTCCCACCCCATTCCAGGGGAAGGTTACTGTAAAATCCCGATTCCTTCCCGATCAGCTGGGACTTGGGAGGCAGAGAATAGATGGGGGCGGGGCCAGTCAGAATTTTTACTACCCATTCTACTCACAATTTCCACTACCGGTTCTCCAGAACTGGCCAGAACCTGCTGAAACCCACCTCTGATCTTGACAGCCCAAAAAACAAGGGATGAAGCACAACACTTCACAGGGGCATGCCAGTGGCTAGAAAAGTACCATAACTAGAAAAATAACTCTCTTTTTTTCCCCTTCCAAACGGAGGATTTCTTAAATTCCACTTTCAAACTGGAGAAGAACATTTCTGCATCATTTTAGCACAACCTGAACTCTTTACTGGACAATTTGGGAAGTTACAGTCTGGCTATGTGGCTCAGTGGCTAAAACGCTGAGCTTGTCGATCAGAAAGGTTGGCAGTTCGGCGGTTTGAATCCCTAGTATAGGTCTCCTGCATGAGCTGGGGGTTGGACTAGATGACCTCCAAGGTCCCTTCCAAATCTGTTACTATTACTGTTACTTGGCTAATGTTTCCTCATCCCTTCTCTTTCTCCTTTAAAAGAGATGCAGTGAGAATGTCTGAAACCTTTGGTATACACAATACCCTTGAAGGTATACAGCAGCGACTTAGCAGGGTAAGGCCTTCTAAAGGATCTACCATCAATGCTATTTTCAACTTCTGCTGCCAAAAAAATGTAGCAGCTGTAAAAATTTCAATACTTCCCCACTATAGCCTAAGGACAAATCTTTTTTTCAAATCAAATCTCAAATACCAAAATGGTTCCAACCAAATCAGTTCACTCTCAAAACTCAAAAGTCAATTTGAATGATGCCCTCTTAGGGAAACTGAAGCTCGAAATCAAATTAAATCAGGGCTGATTTGTACAGGCCTACGAAATATCATGACCAGAGGCACTGTCAAATTGTCAGTCCTCAGTCAGAACTTGTACGTTTCTTTAGAGTTTTTGCATTTTTTAAAAACCAGGAAAATACCTGTCGAAGGCGGTAGAAAAATCAGCTTATGGTTAGTAGAACCCTGTCTGTGATATAGGAGAGCGCTGATATTTTTACTGCACTCTCGTAGAAGATTTCTCTGGATTTAAGACCATGTAGAAAGCCTGCAGAAATGGTTGTGAATCCTTACTGCAAATTGTTTTCCTATATGTATGAAGGGTAATTAGGAACTAGAATTAACACCTTTCTCCTCACATCTAGAGCAGAGGTAGGCTTCACAAATTTTAGCAAGGGGTTCTCTGCCCGATTGCTGGATGGGCGTGGCCATGGTGGGTGTGGCCTACTCTGCCTCCTGCACCATGGCGGGAGGGCGGATTTGCCCTCCTTGGGCTCTGGAGGCTTTCCTTGAGCCTCTGGGAGGGCGAAAACAGCCTCCCCAGGCTCCAGAGGCCCTCTGGAGGCAAGAAATGACTTCCGGTAGGCCTGTTTTTTGCCCTACCCATGCGCGCCCTGCATTTAACTGCATCCAAAATGGGCCAGGTGGGGACTCCTGGGAGGGGCAGGGTGGGGTGGGTGGGGCCAGCCAGGAGTGGGATTTGAGGGTTTTCTGAACTGCACAGAATCTTAGCTAGAGATTCTCCCGAACCCCTGCGAACCCCCAGCAGCCCACCCTTGATCTAGAGGCAATAGAATGGTTGAAATGGTCTTTAATCAATAGGTAGATGTTTTCAGGAATAAAGCCTTGCATTGGTTTCTGCACAGACAAGAAATATCATTGGACAGGTTTGCGTGAAAGCCAACATATATGAATTGTAAGCCACCCAGAGTCATTGACTAAGATGGGTAGCCATAGAAATTGATTGAATGAATGAATGAATGAATGAATGAATGAATGAATGAATGAATGAATATTCAGTGCAGGCTTCCTCGGAAACATATCCTGTTCAAACATATGGATTTCCAAAGGAATTGGCTACATTCTGAGCAATGTCAGCAGAGAATGGGCTTATTGGGAGTGTCATTTAATGAGTATTTCCAAGTCCTAGACAAACTGAAGAGGCTAACTAGATAGAGATGAACATGTTGTGGTCTGCCAGCAGCCTGCAGAGCTGGCAGTGGAGTTGGACAGTGAGGAGGTTGGGGAGGACAATGGGCCAGTCCGGGAGTCAGAGGAAGGCCCGGATGAGGACTCTGCATCGGGGGCAGAGATGGGGCCCCGGCCATCTGGGAGTGATGCGTGGACTCCGGAGCCTCCAGAGGCAGATAGCAGAGAGGCAGAGGAACAGGAGGAGCCTGTTCCTAGTGCACGCATGCGAAGAACTGCCAGAAGGCAAGAGCAACTAAAGCAAAAAGGACGACTCAGGAGTAAGGCCAGGAGATATTGGCCCCTCCCAGAAGGCTTAAAAGAGCAGCAACGGTACTTGGGATCTTTGTAGGAAAGCAACATTGCTACATATGTTTCTTGTCGGTGTCTCTTGCTTCTGAACTTCGTGGGGTTTTGCCAAGAAAAGCCTTTGGCAGGGTGCCAAAGAAGATAAAGGTTGGTGATAAGGCTGAAGGACTGTTTATGAAGAATTTGTTTTGGAATTAATTTGGACTAAGCTGAGAATGAAGTAATTCTCAGCTGTTCTAATAAAATATGTTCGTTTAGGACTGATTGTGTCTGGTAATACTACTAGGGCCTAGGTCACAACAGAACAGGCAGATAAACTGAAATTAAGATGATACGACAGTTTCAACAGAATCAAGGAAGGGTGGGTTAAATTCTATTTTTTTTATTTTTTTTTATTTTTATACAAACATACATAAATAAAACCATCTTCAATTGCAAACAGTGTGTTGGTTGGTTACAAGTCTTTTGTGCATCTTCGCCCAATTCATAGCTTACAATTTACAATTTCCCTAAATTCTCATATCCTCGACCTAATATATATCTATATATATTATTATCCTCATTAATCATTTATTTGATTATGACTATTTCTTCCCTCATTATTATTCAAAAAAAAATTTTTTTTTAATTTTACTTCAAATTTATATACCGCCCTTCTCCCTAGGGACTCAGGGTGGTGTACAGCCAAATAAAAACACATAATAAATACATTAAGAACAGATTAAAAGGAAATATCTCAATATCTCAAAAAATATTCTTAAATTTGAGTTAATTTTTTTAAAACATTCATTTCATCCTCCTAAATCTGTCTACTAGTACATCTTTATATTTTATTTCACATAATTCTACAATTCTTGTATTGTGAAGATCTCTACCATATTTCATTTCCATATTTTTTAATCTAACCATTGATAAAATAGGTCCCATATCTTATAGTATTGTTTATCTTCTTGTTCTCTAATTTCAAATGTCAATTTGCTCTTTCAGCATATTCCATTATTTTCTTAATAACTTCATCCTGCATTGGTATTTTCTCATTTTTCCAATTTTTAGCAAACACAATTCTAGCCGCTGTTAATACATTAACAATAAAATATCTCAACTCTCTATTATATATTTCAGGTACAATAAATAAAATAAAAAAATCTCTGGTTTAAAATCTATGTGTTTTTTTGTCATTTTTTCCAACCATGTGTGGGGGGTGGGTTAAATTCTTAATGTTTTCATGACTATTTTTTTTATGATACCCATCAGGATTTTCCGATCTAGGGTAAAGCACCCAACTTTTGAGAAGGGGACCATCCTCTTTTAAAGCTGATGTACATGGATAAAATTATTTTTTTAAAAAAATTGATTTATATGCCGCCCTTCTCCGGAGACTCAGGGCGGCTTACAATGCGTTAAGCAATAGCCTTCATACTTTTGTATATTTATACAAAGTCAGCTTATTGCTTTGATAGTACAGTGGTTTAGTGCACCCTGTTATTAACACAGCTGCCTGCAATTTCTGCTGGTTCGAATCTCTCCAAGGCTCAAGGTTGACTCAGCCTTCCATCCTTTCTAAGGTAGGTGAAATGAGGACCCAGTTTGTGGGGGCAATAAGCTGACTTTGTATAAATATACAAAAGTATGAAGGCTATTGCTTAACGCATTGTAAGCCGCCCTGAGTCTCCGGAGAAGGGCGGCATATAAATCAAATTAAAAAAAAATTGCCCCCACAAACTGGGTCCTCAATTTACCTACCTTAGAAAGGATGGAAGGCTGAGTCAACCTTGAGCCTGGTGAGATTAGAACTTACAGTAATTGCAGACAGCTGGTGTTAATCACAATGCTTTTAGTCTGCTGAGCCACCAGGCCCTTTTTTATAGTAGTAAGGCGAACAACAAACAGCGGAGGACAGCTTGAGTTGGAATTTACTTGGGTAGTTCACTTTGATTCATACTGTTACCTAAAATGATCACAAAAAATTTGACATGAGGTTTTATAGATAGCAGATGTTCAGATCTCCAGGGTCTTTTTTATTTATTTATTTATTTGTCTTTTGTACGTTAGCAATGGGAAATAAATAACAAATATGGTCTTGGACAGAGAGAGAGAAAAAAAATCAATAATCACAAAGGTCACTTAATGACAGAGTGAGAGCAATCCATGGTCAGTTGAAGTCAATGGTAGATCTTCTGTTAACTCTACATTATACCAATACAGATTTTGTAACAACTTTATTTAAGTACTCCTCTTCCCCAACCTTCATCTATAGTTCCTTTGTTTCCTCCAATCCAGATGAGCACCTGGAAGTAATCTGTGTCTATGGCAGACAAAAATGCACCTGATATGTTTATATATGTTACTTGTTTTATCAACCTATTATTTGTGCCAATTTTCATCGATCTGGTCAGAATACAGAATAACAGAGCTGGAAAGAGACCTTTTAGGTCATATAGTCCAACCTCCTGCTCAAGCAGGAGATCCTATATCATTCTTCACAAGTGGCTGTCCAGTTTCTTCTTAAAAGCTTCCAATGATGGTGCACCCACAACTTATGAAGGCAAACTGTTCCATTGGTTGATTGTTCTCACTGTCAGAAAATGTCTCCTTATTTATAGGTTGAATCCAGGGGTAAAATGCTTCTGGATCAGACCGGATCACCTGATCCGGTAGCGATTTTTCCCTGTGGTTCGGCGATCAGGTAGTGATCGCTGCCCGGGTGTCATTACTTCCTAGTTTTAACGGGAAATAATGTTTTTTTTTACCTTCTGCGCATGTGCAGAAGGTGTGCGCCCACATGTGCGCTTCCGAACCAGTAAGGAAGGTAAGTAAATTTCACCCCTGGTTGAATCTATCCTTGATCAGTTCCCATCCATTGTTCTTTGTCTGGCCTTTGCGTACTTTGGAAAACAGCTTGACCCCCTCCTCTCTGTGGCAGCCCCTCAAGTATTGGAAGACTGCTAACATGTCTTCCCTGGTCCTTCTCTTCACTAGACTAGCTATGCCCAGTTCCTGCAACCGTTCATCATACGTTTTAACCTCCAGTCCCCTAATCATCTTTGTTGTTCTTCTCTGGACTCTTTCCGGAGTCTCAACATCTTTTTTATAGTGTGGTGACCAAAACGTGATGCAGTATGTTACATGTGGTCTTACTAAGGCTTTATAGATCGGTATTAGTACCTCACATAAATCTTCAGGTAAACTTTTTAGAAGATGCCTGCTGTAAAGAAGATGGCCCACTTAAATATCATTGTGGCTTATATTCACTGTATCCCAGTCTTCTTCTCATCCAATTATTTGAAGAAACTAAGAATAGAGTTACCTCTAGACAGGATGGATGGCAGCGGTGGTATTCAGCCGGTTCGTACCAGTTCGAGTGAACTGGTAGTGGCGACTGCGGGTGGGACGGCCCACCCACTTGGATGTAATGCCGTCCTATTTAGCCACGTTTTTGAAGCTGGGTGCACGCGTAGAATGCGTGTGCATGAGCAAATCGTATGCGCGGAAAGCTGGGCACATGCGTGGAAGCAAGCGTGCATGCAGGTGGTGAACTGATGGTAAGAATATTGGAAACCCATTGCTGATGGGCGGCCCATAAACAAACAAACAAACAAAATGTTTCTGAACCATCACAGGATAGATTCCCTTCATTATTAAGGATGTTTGAATAGATACATCCTTATGCAGAATCATTTTGCTTCCTGATAGATATGGGTTATGCACAGGCTTCTCAGGCAACAAAGCACAACAAAGTTTAAGTACGCAAACCTTTGCGTTTGACGAGTATTAAGAGTGCACTCCTGGAATTCATATTTGTTCCAAATACAAGTAGTCCTCGACTTACAGTGGTTCAGTTAGTTACAGTTCAAAGTTACAACGGCACTGAAAATAGTGACTTATGACCGTTTTTCATACTTACAACCATCGCAGCATCCCCATGGTCATGTGATCAAAATTAAGATTCCTTGGCAACTGCCTCGTATTTATGACATGTCCCAGGGTCATGCAATCACCTTTTGCGACCTTCTGACAAGCAAAGTCAATGGGGAAGCCATTGATTCATTTAACAACAGTGTTACTAACCCAACAACTGCAGTGATTCGCTTAACAACTGTGACCAGTTGTCGTAAATTGGGGCAAAATTCACTTCAGAAATGTTTCACTTAGCAACAGAAATTTTGGGCTCAATTGTGATTGTAAATAGAGGACTTATCTGTAGAGGTAAAAAAAAAATCCTGAGAAGCACGAAGCCGAAGACACCAGCCTGAAGATGACGAATGAGACTTCGTCGAAACGTTGCCAAGAAACCTCCAATTTTACGCTGGAGAAAACCCGAATAACCAAGACCTACATACAAACACCCGCGAAAATCTCAGAAAACAAATATATATATATATATATATATATATATATATATATATATATATATGTATGTATGTATGTATGTATGTATGTATGTATGTATGTATGTATGTATTTGTGACTGACTCTTCCATTTTTTGTTTTTTATTTTTTTGAGTTCCTAGTATAGCCTACAAAGCTGATATTTCCCCTTGATCTTCTGTCTAAATATTAATGCTGCCATCTAGCTGGCTCACAGAGAACATATATAAATATATGTTTGATGAATACATTCATCAAATGTATTCATACAAATAAATGTTTAGCTTAATAAAAGAAGGATGGTCCAAAGTTCTTCCTCCTAGCTCCGGGATCTCCAAACTTGGCAACTTTAAGACTTGTGGACTTCAACTCCCAGAATTCCTCAGCCAGCTTTGCTGGGAGTTGATGTCCACAAGTCTTAAAGTTGCCAAGTTTGGAGACCCCTGTCCTTGCTTCTTGTATGCTGCGTGAAAGATACCAAGCTTAAGCTTCCTGTTTTCGAAGCACTGGTCTCTAAACCTCACATATCTTCTGTCTCTTTTTCACTCTCACACTAAGGCCAGAAAAAGCTTGCATCACTCATAAGAATGAGTATTAGACCCTATCTTCTCCTCTGCATGCATACATCTTCAATTAGAGAATGCGGCTCCTGAAACACAATGTAAGTTTCTGGCAGACTTAATCCAAGCATCTTTCATTAAACACTCTATACATACAACATTCAATCTGATGCTGAAATTCTATTTCTTTGTAGCAAGACAATGTTTTTCTACATCCACTTTAATCCCTGAAAAAAACTATCCAACCATTGCTGTTGCAAGGGCAACAGAGAAAACATGCATAAAAATGAATAAAAAGTCCTTACAGTACATGCAAAAAAGAATAGATCTGTCTATATCTATATCTATACTATATCTATATCTATACTATATCTATATCTATCTATCATCTATCATCTATCTATCATCTATCTATTCTCTCTCTCTCTCTCACACACACACACATCTATCTATCTATCTATCTATCATCTATCTATTTATCATCTATCTATCATCTCTCTCTCATCTACATATACAGTAATTTTCTAGATGATCCTTTTTAAAATGTAAAAATAATATATATAAGTCTGCTTATTGGCAGATCATTTGAAAATGTACACATAAAGTACATGAAAGGGCAGATGCCTCTATGTCTTTCTATCCCCCACCTCCCCGTTTCTCATTTTCAGTCTTTCCCATTTGATTGACTTCCCTTCCAAGCAGCCTAGGCTATCACGATATTTGCACTGCTACCACAGCAGTTCATTGAAAAGCTGCAGACATCACCAGGCTGCTGTTTATGAAGCCATCATTATATCTCTGCGATAAGCATCATTTATATCCTAGAGGATAGAACATATACTGGGTCAAGATCAATTGTTTTTGGGGTCCACATCAGAGCTCAGCAGGTGGCAGGGATGGGCTAAAAGAACTTCTAAAGAGTTGGATGGAAGTATGAAGGTAATAAGAAAGTGATTGGAGAAAGTATAAACAACATCCAATGAATCAAAGGAAGTCAATGCCAGGATGGTAATCAAATAAAAAAAGATTTTGTCTTAAATATGATCCAGGCTTTGCATGCCACACAAGGCCCTTTCAGTTTACTCTATGCATCATCTCTTCTCTGGGTATTCTGGTTTAAATCCACAAAGGGCTGCACCCTGAAAAGAAAAGGAGGCAGGAAGACTACTTCAAGATTCCAAAACTTTTGTTTTGGAAGAGGTAACCTATAATTTGAAGCAGTACTACTACCTCTAGCAGTAAAACACGCCAGGAAATATAGACTTAAGACTGGGCTGAACTTCAGCCAAGTTTAATGGTACTGAGGGGGGGTGAGGGGGAACATTACTCACCAGTCCCTAATCACATTATTTATTTAAAGATAATCACTGTACTATATCTATTGGAAATCCAGAAATAGGTCATGAGAATGTCGAGAGAAGGAAAAAAAGGAGGAGGAGGGGCTCAATGTATTCTTTCTAATCGAGGCATGTTTTTTATTAGCTTTGTTTCACGAGGGAGTCAAAGCCCTTACAAACTTCAACATAATCCCTGCTGATACATTAAGTGTAGAAAATTCCTGTAGGATTTTGCCCTGGAAATCTGCGAAATTAAAATCTAGCTAATACAAATGCAAGGTTTAGACAAGGAATCCTTTCCCATACATATTGAATGCTTCTAAGAGCAACACCACAGATTCTAAATAGGAGCAGAGACATTATGCTACAGATTAAATTCTGAACTTGTACCAAAAGTACCAAAGTAACATTACAATCGCTGATTTAATTCCTGACTCTTTCCTGTACCTGGAGACCAAACTGCGTATTGGCATTTCCTCAAAGGAACAAAGATTGTTTTGCTTGTTTTTACCTTGCTGTAGTCATTGGTGGAACAGATTTTGAAAATGTTTGAAATTCTCATTGAAAAGCTTGCTGGAACCTTTGTACTAATTTATTTGAAATTTAATTCATCGGATTGTTTTACAGTCAGTCCTTCCATTAGACACGTATCGAGGTGGCAGGCAAACTTCGAGGCTAAAATGCAGTCAAGTAGAACAAAGTACAATCAAAATAATAACATATTGAGCCTTGGTAGCGCAGCAGACTAAAGCACTGTTAGGTAACACCAGCTGCCTGCAATTACTGCAAGTTCAAATCTCACCAGGCTCAAGGTTGAGTCAACCTTTCATCCTTTCGAGGTAGGTAAAATGAGGACCCGGTTTGTGGGGGCAATAAGCTGACTTTGTATAAAAAAGAACACCGCTGGGGGGGGGGGGAAAGCCCTACTAAGCAGGTATATACAAAAGTATGAAGGCTATTGCTTAACGCATTGTAAGCCACCCTGAGTCTCCAGAAAAGGGCAGCATATAAGTCAAACCAATAAATCAATAAATAACCAACAGCAAGCAGCCTTTGAATCTAGCCATGGAATTAGCAAAAGAAGAAAAGCGGTAACAAAATATGATAAGAATCTTCAGGTGGTGACCACTTGGAAAAAAATAAAAGAGAGACATCTTCACAGGGTGCTAATGAACACATTAAGATAGTTGCAAGAAAACCTCTTTACAGCACATTTACAACTTCTGCAGATTGGATGCTACAAATGAGAATCCCCTCGAAAAGGCCAGAGGAATTCTGAGTCTAAGCCTTAATAGAAAACCCTGTAATCAAAACAAAAAAAAGTCTTCCCCAAAATCCCCACATCGGATTGTTCACACATTAGAGGCAATTGCAATTCTGCCAAGCCAAATTATAGGGGGGGTGGTCTGTCTCCAATCTGTCTAACTATATGAATTTTATTATTGCCAGGAGTGGAATCTGTCATAGGCAGAAATTAATCATAAACTCACAGAGTTTTGAAGTGAGAAGGAGTTTGGGAGATAATATATTCCAACTCCTGGCTAATATTAAATGCAAGATATAACTCCAGCAGGTTGAAGACCCAATCCTTAACAATTGGGCAAGCTGGCAGCAGAGCTGGGAAACTGTGGCACAACATCTGGAGAAGCATATGTTCTCCATTGTTAAATTATTGCATCTCTGACAGATGTCTATCCAGCTGCCTTGTATAACTCTCAGGAGAGGAGAACCCACCACTTCCCAAGGCAAGATTTTCCAAAATCTGCCTCCTTTTTATTTCAAACCATCAGTTCTATTCCTGTTCCTTAGATAATTTGTGTGTGAGAGAGAGTGTGTGGGGTGGGGAAGGGAGGGAGAGGGAGGAAGGGAAAGAGAGAGAGAGAGAGGTATTCAGCCACTTGAGATTGCTATCTCTCTCTTTAGTCTTCTCTTTATTGTTAACTCTTCAGCTTTTTCTGATAGAAACTGATTCACTCATCTTCATCTTTGCTTTTTTCCCCCTCCTATGTTATAAGCAGACTTCATAATATATAATATACAGACACTAGTGGATTTCATGGACACGGAAGTTGGTCATTCTGGTTTTCTATGATCAAATAACTTTGGGATTTCCCGGTTCTGTGGTCTCTCATCGAAGCATTCACCAGGACTAATCCTGCATAGTCTTTTAAGATTAGCCAAAGAATTTTATATAGGGGAGATGATGACATAAACATTTGATAAATAAAATAAATATTAGATCATGCAATGGATCTAGTCTTTCCTAAGTTTTGGAATCATTCTCAAAGTAAGAAGAATACAGATAACATCTCTTTATCTCTCCAGATTGCCACCAGCATCCTGAGAATGCCAATGTCCTTTCTTGGTCTAATAACAAATGTAGGGAAATATTCCCCCCCCCCTCATTTTTCTGAGAATTGAACAGAAAGAGTTAGTTCTGCATACACATCATGGTCTTGACAGAAATCTGTTTCCACCCCAGCACCTATTTATGATTTATACACAATTGCAACATGCTGTGAGTTAGCCCTTTGTCTAGCTTGACCCTGAGACACATATTTTCTAGGGAATAATTTTACTATCAAAACAGGATTTCTCTTTCACCACACATAGATGTATCCTCCTCTCCCACCCACTGCAAAATCTTCAAAATCTTTCCCTTCCTGTGTAGTTGACTGGCTGTCTTTACCATTTCAATTGGCTACCATTTAGCATTTTTTTTTAAGAAAAATATAGTCTTAATACAGTTATTTAATACAGTGACACTTTCATACGTAGAGATTGAAAGGCTTAAGAGAAAAAGAGGAAGGAACATTTTGAAGGAGGTGGGGGGAGGAATTGGTTGTATTTTTCCAGGTTTATATTGCTATAAGGAAAAGAAGGGAGGGGAAAAAAATCTACAAAGCCAACTATCAAATAAAGCCATTTCAGAGTAGAACATAGAACATTATCAGAATTGGAAGGGACATAGGAGGTCTTCTAGTCCAATCCCCATTTCAAGCAGGAGACCCTATATTATTTCAGACAAATTGCTGTCCAGTCCCTTCTTAAAAGCCTCCAGTCATGGAGCACCCACAACTTTTGAAGGCAAGCCATTCCACTGGTTGATTGTTCTCACTGGTCAGGAATTTTCTCTTTATTTCTAGATTGCTTCTCTTCTTGGCTAGTTTCCATACATTGCTTCTTGTTTTGCCTTCTGTTGCTTTGGGAAATAAGTTGACCACCTCTTCTTTATGGCAGCCCCTCAGATATTGGAACACTGCTATCATGTCTCCCCTAATCCTTCTTTTTACTACAGTAGACTTACCCAATTCCCACAACCGTTCCTCATATGTTTTAGCCTCCAATCCCCTAATCATCTTTGTTGCTCTTCTCTGCACTCTTTCCAGGGTCCCAACATCTTTTTTATATTGTGGTGACAAAACTGGATGCAGTATTCCAAGTGTGGTCTTACTATGACCTTGTAAAGCAGTACTAGCAGTTCATGTGATCTTGATTCTATCCCTCTCTTGCAGAAGCCTAGAATTGTATTGACTTTTTTTGGCAATTGTAGCACACTGCTGGCTCATAAGTAAGGGAAAGTTTTTCTCACTCGGCCCTTCTGAAGAACAATATGTATCTGATTAATATAGAGTCTTTCATCCTGCTAACTTGCTTGAGCTCAGAAAGGACCAATTTTCTGGTTACTTACAGTAGGACATGTCTTCACACCAGAGCTTCCATTCTGATGACAACCTGGCACTGAAGAGATCTGGCAAAAACCTGGTGTCTTTTAGTAGAAGATAGAAGAAGCCCTTCTTTACCCAAGCATATTGATCCTGAATATGTCTGAAAAAGTATGGCAATCTGCAGGGCATTCAACCAATTAATTAAGCAACCGTACCCTCCAGTATGACTCTCTGGGGCTGAAGCATTTGCAGGTTGAAGACCTTTATTAAAATGACACAAGCTTTCATCATTGAGAGCCCCTTGAACATCCCTTTGCTCCATAGCCATTTCTAAATTCAGAGCTGATTTTGAGGAAGATAGGAGCAAGACATTCACAAGGAACTCCGATAAAAGATTTGCCCGCTTCCAGAAGGAAGTGTTAAAAGAAATTCAGAATAAGCACTTACAAAACAATTGAAGCCAGACCAAGATGATTGAGTCAGAGCAACATACCCTACTACCAACTCACTGAAATCAAATACAAATAAATCAAATAAACACTATTTGAACACTTCCCAAGTGCCCCTTCCCAATCCTGGTATGAAAATGAAATGTTTGATTCATTAAACATTTTGACTCTCTGAACATTTGTTACACTTTTATGAAACTCCAGATCTGCTGCTTGATATTGCCATATCCACCACATAGAGAGGGCTCATCCTGAAGACCACAGTTCCGCTTGGAGAAAAAAATGGTCAACGTGAAAAGAATACAAAAACCAGATCCCTGTTTAGAAAAATATCTTAGCCTTCCTATCAACACCACAAGAGGAGCAATGTAATCTCTTTACATTCCTGGAAGGGCCTTTCTTTAATGCATGCATTAGAGCTTCCATCCAGAAGACATTTGTCATTTTTACATTGACAACACTAGGAGCTTGGACTTGTTGGCACATATGTCATCAATATGGGGTAGTTGGCACAGTTGCTCCCCACCTCACACATTATTAGAACATGTGGCATATTTTTGGGAGCAGGACATCTTGGCACTTAGTTTTGCTCTCTTTACTTTGCCATTGACAAGGAATGTGACTGGGACATATGCCACCATCATTCAGTCCCCTGTGTTAGGCTGGGGATAGATTCCAGCATGAACAGCAAAGGAGTGAATTCTATTCAGCAAATGCCCTCAGTAAATGGGGTCTGATCTCCCCTTTCTGGCTCTTCCATGGGCATCATCGAAAACCAAACCAGTAGGCTGACCTGCTCATCTCTATAACCATTACCGTTTTTGCTCCCTTAGAGCAGATGTAGTTTAACCCACATGCTCTTTTTAAATTCCACTCATCTTGTCTATATTCTCTCCATCCCTCCCCAAGCTGAAAATGCACAGTGAGCAGCCCAAAATATCTCCGGTTTGCTCCGTGATGCCAACCGCCCAAGATACTCTCACCTCTGAGATGCCACCTGCTCTCTTTCCTCCTGTGAATAATCACACTTTTCTCTTTGCCTTTGCTTGACACTGGCTAAAACTGCCAGTGTTATAGAAAAGAGCCAATTAAAGGTAGGTGTGTGTGTGTATATATTAGAATCTTTCTTAATGTGCTTTGTCAAAGAGAAGCAGTCATGCACTTTAGAGGACAGAGCATAAAAAAAAGGAGAGGAACAATTTCTCATCTTAAAGTATGTAACATTTAAATATCAGGGAAAAAAACTTTGTTTTCTAATGAGGGAACTACTGAAGAGGGGAGAAATGAATTATATGCTTGATGTAGACTGAAGGCTGGGAAAATTAAGACCATTTCCCATGGTGTGAATGAACTGATTTCAGTTTGCGAGAGTAAATTAAACCTTTGGGAGAATTTGTCTTCCATTAAATTGAACAGCTAAACAGGCACAGAAGATTTTAATGTCATCACCAACAAAACCCTAAAGGTTACCCAAAGAAAACAAAACAGAAATGTATGGCTCCCTCTCTACCCCCACCCACCCCCAACCACTAGAAGCTTCCTTTTTCACTGGCAACAATAAAATAAAATAAAAATATGGAAGGCAGAAGGCTCGAATAAGTATGGAAAGAAGAATAAGGCTCTTGCAAGATCATAATTTCATTGCTATACCATATGCTATTAATGTCTGTCAACAAATGTTTAGCCAGCAACTGCTGACAGAACCATATTTGCTATCTAAATACATCATAAATAAATCAGTAATGAACTGCTTTAGTAAACCTTCTGCACCAACTGGAAATACAGAGTGAGTAAACAAGCTCGTAAGGACTGTTTTGTGATAGGAAGGATCTACCAGTGTTTAATGATAAGACAAAGTCACTCACACCTCCTATTTTTTCCCAGCACACTTAAAGATGCTAGGAGGAAAATCTTGATAGAGAAAGAGTAGATACAGAAAAAATATATGGCTAGATAAAGATTTAAGAAAGTCATAGCACTGGAAGGGGACAGTTAGGATATTGAGTCCAACCCCCTGCTTTGTTCATGAATGTCAGGCTTTGTAGATTTAATAGCTGTAAGCTGATGAAAGGTTGTAAGCAGAGGCAACCGGAAGCTGATGCAATGGGAATGAGGCAGCAGGGTTACTGCTACTTTAAGAAGCTGGGTAAGAAGCTGCCTATATAAGGGAAGCCATTAGAGGGTGTCTCCCTTCTCTTCATGTTCTCTCTCGTTGTGTATCTCATTGCTCTCCTTGTGTCAGTAGCCGTATGATAAAGTATTTAACCACGTATAAGTCTGTAAATATTTAGCTGTATATAAACCACTGTTATTTATCTAAAGGCGCTGTGTGCTGTGTTTTGCTCCTAGGTTTATCTCATAATAGTAGTTACGCTGCCTAAACTCTGACAATGAATCCAAATTGGAGTACAGAGTACGCCTCAATTTACAACCTCAATTGAGACCAGAATTGCTTTTGTTAAGGGTTGTTAAGTGAGTCATGTCCACACATCATAAATACATGCCAGTTGTCAAGCACCTGAATTTTGATTACATGACCATGGGGATGATTTAAGAGCCATGATGGCACAGTGGTTAGAGTGCAGTACTGCAGGCTACTTCTGCTGATTGCCGGCTACCTGCAGTTTGCCAGCTCAAATCTCACCAGGCTCAAGGTTGACTCAGCCTTCCATCCTTCCAAGGTGGGTAAAATGAGGACCCAGATTGTTCGGGGCAGTATGCTGACTCTGTAAACTGCTTAGAAAGGGCTGTAAAGCACTGTGAAGTGGTATATAAAATTAAGTGCTATTGCTATTTAAGATCGAGGGCCGGTTGTAAGTCACTTTTTTTCAGTGCCCTTGTGACTTTGAACAATCGTTAAACAAATGTTCGTAAATCAAGGACTACCTATAATCCAAATTAAATGCCTGTCCATCTTCTTCTTGAACATGTCCATTATGTTCATTATCTTCCTTCATTCCATTCTCAAATTATTTTTCCCCATTCCTCATTGGAAAGTTTTCCTAACATTCATCTGCAATTGGATCATACAACTTCTTCGGGATGTGTACCAAAGTCAAGCTAGGCAAATTTTTCAAAACCCCTAGGCAATCTCCCCTTCATTCTTTTTATATTGTCAAATTAAGGTGAGATTCTGGCAATTTCATCTCAGCGGTTATATAAACTTCACTAAAATCTCATTGAGTCACTCAGTGAGATACAAGAAACAGGTACTCATCCACAGCCCTCTGAGATTTTGGTGTGCTCAATCAAAATCTTGTAAGATTTCATATAGGGATGGTAAATATCAATGCAATTTGGTAATCAGGTGAAATTTCAGCCATTTCAAATTATTTTATTTAATGTGGGTGGGGTGGGGGTAGCTGTTGATACCATTTAGGAGTGTTGCACATGTTGTAGTATCTGTGAGTACCACATTACTATTCTCTGGAATGGGAATAAGAATATCATGCATAACTTAAAATGTTCTTCTCCAACTTGGCTGGATTTCTGGAAATTACTGTCTGAACATATCTGGGAGGAAACTAATTGGCAGACTGTAAAAGGATCAAATGGAAGCAAACCATAAACTTGTCCACCAATTATGCTAGATTACCATGGGACATTGGAGGTGGCCTCTTGGCTCTTTCAGAGACACATGATGAGGTATTGACCCAGCAAAGCAATTTATAGTGTTATGGCAATATGAAAAATCTACTATATCAACTCACTCCAGAAGGAACCCATTCCTTGCACTACCTCATTGTTGCATCATCAGGAAAACTATGTCCCCAGTGTCCTCTATTCTGACTGCCTGTGATAGAATGTACACCTGGAGAATCAGTATTTAGGAGTTTTGGAACCCAGACCTTTCCCAGATATAAGCCCAGAATGAGAGACTGTGCAGTCCCAAACTGGATGGAGGAGCAGGGAAGAAGTTCAGGGTTGCCACACCTTAGAATCACTCAGGATATATTTAGAAGGTTAAAAGGTTATAGCTTTAATTTGGCAAGATTCTGTCCATTAAAGGTAAATGTAAAGGTTCCCTTCGCACATATGTGCTAGTCATTCCCGACTCTAGGGGGCGTTTCAAAGCCGAAGAGCCAGTGCTGTCCGAAGATGTCTCCGTGGTCATGTGGCCGGCATGACTAAATGCCAAAGGCACACAGAACGCTGTTACCTTCCCACCAAAGGTGGTCCCTATTTTTCTACTTGCATTTTTTGTGTGCTTTCGAACTGCTAGGTTGGCAGAAGCTGGGAAAATAATGGGAGCTCACCCCATTATGCGTCACTAGGGATTTGAACTGCTGAACTGCCAACCTTTCGATTGACAAGCTCAGCATCTTAGCCAGTGAGCCACCACATCCCTTTTCTGTCCATTAGGTATATGCAAATAAAGGATTGAACCTGATTGAATTTCGCTTGGGCTTGATCTCAACCTTGCCAAGCTAAAGCTATAATTTTCTTACCTATTAGATAGAGAGGTTACTCTGCACCTCTTCCCCCATTCCCATCCAGCTTGGGACTGCACAGGCTCTTAATCGGCACCTCTTTCTGGGAAGGCTCTGTGTTGTCAAAACTCTCCCCCACTTCCCCTGTAGGTGTGTATTCCATCACACTGCCTCAAAGTATGTGCCCTTGGATCTACAGTGGCAGGTTGGAAAGAGCAATGCCGGACAGGCTCTTGACTGCAGTTCACTTGATTGATGATTCTGCAGTATAATATCTACATGGTTTTGATGCGAAAGGAGATAAAGCAGTTGTGGAGCAGGCAGACTTCACACAGAGCCTCCCATGGAACTTAGCTGGGAAGTGGGGGCTTTGAGCCTTGGAACAGTTATAGTAATACATATTGTGGGGAGGGGGGGAAATAGCTGGACACAAGCACTTTCAAAAATACCAAACATACAACATGGATCGGTGACTCTATTTTGGAGGGAGAAATTGCAGCAACTAAATGCCACATTCATTCAGAAGAGAAAAGCTTTAAAAGTTATATAGAGAGGACATCAGTTCAAACTTAGTTGTCCAATTGGAGTAACTAAGTAACTAAGTAAGTAACTAAGGTCTGTGGCACAACTTTATGCACCCATATCAGAGATGGTATTCAGTAGGTTCTGACCAGTTCTGGATAACCGGTAGTGGAAATTTTGAAGTTTGAAGAACTGGTAAATACCACCTCTGACTGGCCCCACCCTCATCTATTCTCTGCCTTCCGAGTCCAAGCTGATCGGGAGGAAATGGGGATTTTGCAGTAACCGTTCCCTGGAGTGGGGAGGGAATGGAGATTTTACAGTATCCTTCCCCTGCCATGCCCACCAAGCCACACCCACCAAGCCATGCCCACAGAACCAGTAGTAAAAAATTTTTAATCCCACCACTGATATGTTTTCAAGTTGATTACACTGAGGTAGCAGCCTGACTGACACTCAACTCGTTAGGCTTACTGATGTCAGCATTCTGATGCTGCCATAAAAAGACGAGGCTTGACTTTTCACCTACTTATTTTCTCTGTAGATAATATCCCCTAGGAGATGGGATGGGAGGGGGGAAACATTCCTGTGGGGTGAGGTCAGAAGCTGGGGAGACTGACTTGGAAGATGGCCAATGAGAAGATGAGAATTGGGGAACGGAAAGGGAAGGGTTTGGGGGTCAGAGGGTTAGTATCGGCTACGACAAAGTCGGGGCCAGATCTGTCGTACTCAATAAATGGAATATTTCAGCAAAGATTAATTGTTTGGGAGTGCAATTTATTTGAGTTGACATCGAAAACTGACAACTGATTTGCATTATTCATATATTATTGGGTTAATTCATACAGAAGCCTTATTAAAGGTTATTGCACACTCACTCACACTTACCCACCCACCCATACATTGGCATTATGTCCACAGAGGCATTATATCCCGATCCCTGACTTTCTTAAACCACCTTCTGCTGTTACACCAGCAGAAGTATAGCTCACACTTACCCTCTGAAGCAGAAATGTACACTGTGATCAAATCAGTTCTGATTTGAAGGGCAAATGCAAACCATAGTTTCCCCATTTAAGTATAAGTGCAAACTGACAGGGGGGAAAAAAAGAAGAAAAGTGGTAAAGAGATAAATCAGAGCTGACACAGGTAAAAGAAGAGAGGGTGTAAGTCTAAGATTTAGTCTTAAAGGTATTATACGGATCAATTATGTATCTGATCTTAAGTTTCACATCTATTCATTGGTTAGGCCAGCCTGTCAAATTTTGACATCTGCAAGCAGTATTAACATCCTTATCGTCAACCAATGGAAGAAAATCTGCACTTCTTTGGTATGCAACTCCAACTAACAACTTGTATTTTCCCTCGTATGTACAATCTTCTTAAAACTTGCATTTTTGTATGCATGTACTGTAGCTCCCTATTCTGAGACCAATTTAAAATCCTGGGGTTTATTTTGAAAGCTGTATAGGGGCTGAGATCAAAACATCTATAGAAGTGCTTCTCTCTATATCACCATGCCACATCTTAATAATAAATAAGAAACATATTAATCCAAGCTCTTAATATCTATTATGTAGGGCTAGGCAGTGCTTTGGATTCATTTCCAAAAATCT
Organism: Pituophis catenifer annectens; assembly: GCF_029215685.1. Lineage (NCBI taxonomy): Eukaryota > Metazoa > Chordata > Lepidosauria > Squamata > Colubridae > Pituophis > Pituophis catenifer. The sequence continues at coordinate 197,167,242 of NW_027256883.1, read as the reverse complement.
GCTTTGGAGGATGAAGAGGAATGCACAGAATAGTTGTCTGCAACTCTTTGAAGCATCCTAATTCAGCCCTAGGTTCATGTGGCAGCTGCAGCAGAGAAGAGCTACTCAATCGTAGGAAAAGATGCATCTGCTTTAAAGACTTGCAGACTAGAAGTACATTTGCATGCTATAGTGCTCTGAAGCAGTTTTGTGAAATAGAACAGCGGTCCCCCAACTTTTTCCAGCTTGGCGGACCGGCATGGGAGAGGGGGAATGGTTCCGTGTGAGCGGCAGGAGCATGCTGGTGCACACAGCTCCATTTGCATGAGTGGCAGGTGCGCATGCGCTCACTGCTCACGCAAATGCAGCTTTGCATGCGAGTGGGAGAGCCCATCACTCAAGTGGAGCTTTGCATGTGTGCACCTGCTGCTTGCATGGCAGGTTCTAAACAGGCTGTGGCCCAGTAGTGGGATCCAGCCCAGGGATTGGGGACCCTGAAATAGAATCTGAAGTGCTATACAATTCTAATACAATGCAACAGTAAGGATGATGAAATATCCATAAGACCGCAGCCATCTGTTTGACCATCATTTTAGATGCTTGAGCTGATTGGCCAGTTATAGCAGTTACTTACATTGTGGCTTCTACTGCATTTTGCACTATATTTGTAGGATTATCACACTGATTTTAGCAAAGAAAATGTGTTAAGAAACCAATAGATAACCTTTTAAAGAAACAAATAGATTTTTTTTTTAAAAAAATGTTGCATCAGAATGTCTTTGTGCTGGTATCAAATCGTGTTCTTTGCCCACAAAACTATCTTTTCTTTTTCTGGGGAAAAAAAAAAGTACACCACCATTGAACTATAGCAGTCCATAAATTATTTCTAGCTGCGTAGTTTGTGGGCTGCCTTATGCAAGAGGTACAAAAGAAAATATCTCTAAATTTCTGTTCTGGAAAAACACGCATGCATGAAAAATGGTTCCAACCTTGCAAAACCACCAAATATCATATTTCCACAGTCTCAGTGAAAGATTGTGGAATTCCACAAATTATAATTTGATCCCTTGTAAAATTGCCCAATTATATGATGACTTTTGAGATTTTTCTTATTTGAATTATTACAGGACTTCATACAAGCACATTGGACTCTTTTGAGAGTTTTGTCAGATCCTGCAAAATATGGGCCATTTTACTATTTTAATTTAACTTGAGGCTGAGTTTTATATTATCCATTCTTTCCTCTAGTAGTATCACTTGTACAATTTTCCTACCACAACATCTCTATTTTGATTCTACTCAAGTTTAATTTGCTAGAACTATAGCCTTTTATGTTATTGTTTTTGTACCCTCTCCAGAATCTTCTGATTGGGTAGTAAAAAAATTGTTGTAAATATAGATCAGTCAATCAAACAAACAATAAATCATGCAAGTTTACTAATCCAATTTCATCCAAAAAAAGAAAAAGAAAGAAAGGTCTTCTAACTTCCATCTTTAAAATGAATATATCCAGTTCAGGAATAATTAATTAAATATCATTCAGACCTACTGAATTCCCATATATTGTTTAAAATATCCAAATTAAAGATGAGTGCCTTAAAGTCAACTTTATATCAGAGAAAGAAGCTTTAATTAAGATGTTACAAGGTGATGGGCTGCAACTTATTCCCAATCTTATTTTAGTAGCACAGTATTTTCCCCCCTCTTATTTTAATCCCAGCTGGATAGAAGAATTTAGGATGGAATAAAATCAGACTTAATTTACAACTGTATTTGGGATAGACAATATTTTACTGATCTCACAATGAGGACAAAGTAGATCTTGATGCATCCTTTTATCCCTTCAGATGCATAACTCCTTATTCCATTTCTGCTGACATTTGCGTGAAGATATTTCTTTCTACTCTTCTATTGGATCTTTTAGAAGCTATTTTTATTCATTGGGTTCACAGAGCCCTCTATGTAGGAAACTAATCTTTCTACACAAAGGCTGATATGCTTAGAATCTGTAATATTGCCCATTCATTCTGACCTAGTCAAGAGAATAACCCATCTGTACGCAGCAGAAAAGCAGGGGGTGGAGTGTGGAGGAGAAAGAGGAATACAGAATAAATCATTTTGAATGAGCATGTTAATCCATTGACCCCGTATTTGGTAGTCACCTGGAATTAGGGGACTAAATGTTAAAATATTGAGATGGGAAGAGGAAGAAGCCAAAGGCCACAGATAGTCATACAAGTAGAGCAAAGGGGTGGAGTATGGGCTCCTTTAGCAATTTATAAACATAAATTAGGCCTTTCTTTCCCTTTTAAGAAAAAAACCCCCCATAAAGTGCATGCAACCAAGCCACACCAAACCAAACATTATCAGGCCACGTTCCCTGAGGTGCCATTTGTTCTTCTGACAGGTTGCAGTGATAGTGGAACAGGACTGCCAAGCTCCCAAGCAGCAACGTGAAGGAAAGCTTATGATACACAAAGGCGGGAGAGGAAATAGACACATAGGCAAAACCGCAGTCACAATAGAATCGTCACAATTTAGATAGATCTTCCCTGTCCCAGGAACTCCAATTGTCTAGTGTTCTGATCCATTAGGATGGCTGGGTAGATAGCCTCATTAGTTCATTAGGAAGGGCATGTTGTCTTTGTGTCTTCAGGTGTCTTCACACATGCTCATCTCCAGAGACATCAAGCTGCCGATCAGTAGCCCAAAGGTCAAGAGATAAACAAGCAAGATGTCTGAAGAATGAAGCTTTCCATCCAAGATCGGCTTGTTCAAGGCTGAGTTCAGTTCATGGTACAAGGTTCAGTCCGTGATGTTTTGTTTCCCTTCTAAATCTTTCTAGGTTTTCTGCTGTTATGGCTAATGGACAGAGTGATTGCGATTCTTTTGTTTTGTCTGATCTTGCAAACATTTGAGTGTTCTCAACTATCTGTAGACATAGAATTTGTCTGTCTGGGTTAAAGCACATGTAGAAATACGTAATGGTGTCTATAGCCCCAGAAAGTGAGACATAGGCATTGTTATTACTGTAATGTAATTGCTATATTACCACAATGAAACAGATTTCTGTTATAGGGCTTTTGCCCATACTTAAATTAGAACGATAAGTGCATTATTCTTAGTACACATTCCTCAAACAAGCCCCGTTATTTCCTTTTGCCAGTCATGCAGTTAACAAACCCCAATAGTTTGGGCCGTGCTTTTTGCTATCGTGACATCTTGGCTTCAGATTCTGGGTTGCTCAGAAAGGGCTAAGCCAGAGGTTTTGGTTTATATATAACACATGGTGTAAGTAACACGATGACGATTCAGGCTTCAAGAATGCCTACGGATTGGATTTTTGTTTGTTTCTTTTTTAAAAAAATATAAATAAACAGGTTGGCTGCTACAAAGCAAAACATATGTGCTCCCTTGGCCAAAAATGCTATTTCTCCTTACAATAAAATGTCACGTGTCCCCTGGCCCCAAATCAATATCTATCTTTTCAGAAAGAAAAACACAAATAGTGCCAGGGTTACTGGCACAGCTTCCTGGAGTGTGACTCAGCACAGCTTGACTAAATTCTAGCTCATGATTGGCACAAGGCTTTCTGACATGCAACATGGCAGGCCAGATCGGAATCTAGCTTGCCTACTAGGAAGGGAAAACTAAAACAGCGTTTTGCCCTCTGCCAACATGAAAATTCAATTCCCTTTTTTCACAGACTGTAGTATAAATCCAGTGCTTCTTCCTTTCACCACGCCTATGGTTTAATGGCCTTTTTGTGCTGCACTCCTCTGCCTTGAAGTCAATTGTTAACATAACTGGCATCTCCGCCCTGAGAAATTTTGGCTCTTGATGTCTGCAGATAGGGCCATCTGGATTTGTCAGCTGCAACATCCATTGATAAGAATAATCAGCAAGGTCTTGTATACCAACCTACACCAGTTCAGTATTAGCTCTTCTTGGTAAGCTAGGCTTTGGAGAGATTCTAGTTTCTTTTTCATTCAAAAATTGCCTTGGAAGATGAAGGTATCTTCTTGAAAGGAAATACCATCATACTGATGGAGCTTATTTCCAGATAAGTGGGAATATAATTGCAATGTAATCTTTTCCCCCAAGAAACTCTCTAAATGGATTTTCCCACCCAGCCTCCACATATTTAATCGCTGCTTTCAGAATCTGTAAATCAGATTCAGAGTTTAGGATAATTCAAGATAAGCCAAAATGAAACAGCATCGCAAGCATGGATTCAAAAACACCACATCAATATTAATTTGATCTCAAAATGACAGTCCCAAAGGTGCTATTTCAAAAGGCAACTGGACTTCCTTTGTTTTTGCTTGAAGACGTTTTGCTTCTCATCCAAGGAGCTTCTTCAGTTCTGACTGAATGGTGGAGGATGGAAGGATTTATATAGGGGTGGTATTCATCTACCTTCGCTACCGGTTTGCAAATGTGAGCGTGCAGATACCACCTCCACGCATGCACAGAGCCTTCCACGCATACGCAGAACATCAAAAACGGGACGTGATGATGTCCGGGCGGGTGAGTCTCCCACAGCCACCACTACCAGTTTGCCCAAACCGGATAGAACTGCCTGAATACCACCACTGGATTTATATTCCTTACAGTCATCTGGTCATTAGGACTCTCTCTGAGAATCGTTGAGGCCACTTGAAGGTTTATCTGTACCCTCAGGGATCACTTAAATAATGCAAATGGGTGTAGAACAGAGGTGGGTTTCAGCAGGTTCTGACCAGTTCTGGAGAACCGGTAGTGGAAATTTTGAGTAGTTCAGAGAACCAGTAGTAAAAATTCTGACTGGCTCTGCCCCCATCTATTCTCTGCTTCCCAAGTCCCAGCTGATCGGGAGGAAATGGGGATTTTGCAGTATCCTTCCCCTGGAGTGGGGTAGGAATGGAGATTTTACAGTATTCTTCCCCTGCCACACCCAGCAAGCCACGCCCATCAAGCCATGCCACGCCCACCAAGCCACACCCACAGAACCGGTAGTAAAAAAATTTGAAACCCACCACTGGTGTAGAACCTGCTTGCAACTGCTAAAAGGACAGCTTTTCTACAGAACTGAAGAAGCTTTTTGGGTGAGAAACGAAACGTCTTCAAGGAAAAACAAAGTCCAGTTGCCTTTTGAAAAAGCCCCTTTGGGACTCCCGTGGCCCGGATGACTGAATGATAGTTAAAAGAAGCAGAAAGAACATTTATAATCTCACTTGGTTTGGTTGTGTTTTTCCTTCTCTGCCAATCTTCCACACTTACGTTAGCCAAGAGGAGATAGAAAACGTTTTGAAAAATGAGAAAAGGATGGGAAATGTTGATCCACAGCAGTGGAGACAGAGGTGGGAGGATAATCAGCCAACTTGGCCCAATATCTGTCAGTGTTTGTCCACAGCTTTTCAAAGGGGGCAGGCACAGTGGTATATTAGTGTTTCCCATGCTGCTTACACATTTCATTTTCTGATGTCTTCCTGTCCAGAAAAATAAAAAGAGGTGGAGAGAGAGGGGGAGAAAAAAAAGAACTGCTAATTTATAAGGCCTGAAATAGTAGCTGCTAATGGACTTTTGCACTTGTTCCTTAGTCACAGTAAGGTTACAGTCAGAACTGGCCTCTATTTGATTTTTCAAGCAAAAAACCCTGTTTTTCACATCTATAATTGGCACTTATTAAAAACATACACACAGGCTGAGCTTGCAAGAGAAAACAGAAAGTGGCATTTTTCATACCTGCTGCTTTCCTGGATTCTATCTCTGGGAAAAAGAAAAAAAAAAACACTGTCCCAGTTTTGTATTTTCAGAGACTCTTGGCTGTTTTGTTTCGTTTTTTTTTAAAAATCATGTTTGAGAAGTGAGTATTGCAACTGCTGTGCTTTGGCGTCCACTCCGCTTTGTTCCCCTCGTTTCTAGAGGTGAAAACTGCAAGTTAGTTGCAAACTTTTTTTTTTTTTTTTTTTGCAGAGATGTCCCTTTGAACTTCGCAAAACTGCTGTAGACAGGATAAACATGAATCATACTGAGCGGCATGGAGTACTTGTATACACAGGTGTGTACAGGTGTGCGTGCACGTGGGGGGTCCTAGATGGACACCTTTTGATGACTGTCAATCTACATACATGAAAACCTGTGTGTCTTAACGCTGAGGCTAGGCCACACAGGCTAGCCATGTGGCATTTGTTTGTGATCCTGTTTTAGCAAAGAAACTTTAAAACTATACTTTTCTTTTTTATGGGCAGAGATAATGCATTTTCATTGGACAATGTGCCTTCTGTAGGGCCACTATGTAGGAGAAACAAGCAGAAGAGTGGCAGAATGCATCCATGAACACCAACTAGCAATCAGAAGACATGATGAAAATTCTTTAATTTCACAACATATAGACAGGTTTAACCATCGTTTCAATGGGGAAAATGTGACCAACCTGGACCAAGCCAAGTTCAAAAACTGCAAGGGAATTACGAGAAGCCTGGCACTCTGACAAATCAGCCATCAACAGACACATAGACATTAATCACATCTATAGACCAGGGGTGAAATGCTCCCAGTTCGGACCGGATCGCCTGATCCGGTAGCGATGGCAGGTGGTGGTTCGGAGAACTGGTAACAAACATCCCTGCCCCCCCCCCCCATGCCCAGCTAAGCCATGCAATCATCAGAGGCTTTTTTAAAAAAGAAATTAAAAGCATTTTTTCTTCAGCTGAAGAAGTAGTAGAAAAAGAAAAGCCTTTAAAAGCCTCTGACGGTCCCAGCTGAGTTGCCTGATGTCAGAGGCTTTTAAAAGCATTTTTTTCTGCAACTTCTTAAGGTTGTAGAAAAAATGCTTTTAAAAGTTAAAAAAAAAAGTTGGCCACGCCCACCCAGTCACATTACCCCCACCAAGCCATGCCTACAGAACCGGTAGTAACAAATTTTACATTTCACCACTGCAAAAAAAGATTATCACCCACCTAAAAAAGGAACAAAAAGACCCAAGCACATCTCCACTAGCAATTGGCACCCAAATCATCATAGATTAACTCCAAGGTTAACATCAGACAAACGATCAAGTAAACAATACCCCAATCAAGAAACTGCCAAAGAAGCCAACAGCAAACAGCCCAACCAAAGAATCAGTCAATCAATCAATCAATCAATCAATCAATCAGATAAGAGCTGGAAGGGACCTTCCTGGTCTTCTAGTCCAGGGGTCTCCAACCTTGGCAACTTTAAGGCTTCAGGACTTCAACTCCCAGAATTCTGGGAGAATTCCCAGAATTCCCAGAACTCTGGGGATCCCTGTTCTAGTCCAACCACCTGCTTAAGCAGGAGACCCTATTCCATTTCAGACAAGTGGATGTCCAGTCTCCTCTTAAAAACCTCCAGTGATGAAGCACCCACAACTTCTGATGGCAACCACTGGTTAATTGTTCTCATGATTAGGAGGTTTCTCCTTAATTATTCCATAATTCCAGGTTGCTGGAATCTCTAAGACCATCCCCACCAACACTGACAGGCAAGCCACTAGAATACTGTTGGAAATGTGGAGGGGAACGTGGCACTTACTATCACCAATGGTGGTCATGTCCGAAGGCAGTGATATTTTGGGGGAAAATTAAAAAATGGCTCAATGAGATATTAGCGTTAAAAATCGACTGGCGACCAGAGACATGCCTGCTCGGCTCCAAACCGGAAAATATAAAAAAGGATTTATGGTATTTGGCATTACATATTATTACAGCGGCGAGACTGACATATGCACAATTTTGGAAGAACCAAAATATCCCAACAGAGGAGGCTATTATAAAAAAATTTTTGGAATGTGCGGAAGCAGATACGCTAACTAAAAAATTACAGGATAGAGAGCAAACACAAGTAGGTTTAGCTTGGGACAAATTTTATAAATGGTTAGAAAAGAGGAATCTATAAACCATTTTAGTTGAGGACTGGTATTTGAAGAGATATTTATACTATATAAGATAAGTGTGGTTGGACAGACCTAAGTGATGCATTAAGAGATATAAGATGTTCTGCCTTCTCCGGAATATAATTTAGAGTCATAGTACCGAATACTTGTGTACTATGGTACTATATGGAAGTACGTATATTTATTGTTGTATTGTTATGTTTGTCATTTTATGTTGTTTGTTCTTTCTTTTTTAATGAAATGTAAATAAAGATTATTTAAAAAAAAAACTCTCAGCAAACAGCACTCCTACTAGCACTGATGATGTTACCTAGTTTGGGTAATGAGACGTCTGCAAGAAAACAAGCAAGCTCAAAGAGTACCAAGGACCCCTCAAAATGTGCCTTGCTGGAAGCTATGCCCGGTTAACTTTTGTTTGTCCCTCTTGCTAATTATTGGATGACATAAAGAGATGAATTGCTGAGACAGCTGGAGTTTTGTCAATTCCATGAGCTGCTGTTATTATTGGGCATTATGCTTTGTTTTGTTTTTCGCCCTACAAAGGGAAAAAAGAGCTCTACCTTCCCTTGGCCACCTCTCCATTCTGGCTGTGCTCTGTTCTGAAAGGGTTAATCAAGATGAGTGACAGCCTTTCTGCATGATTTACAACTTGGAACCCTGTAGTGAAACCAGCGCTTGATGGATGATCCTGAAAGACGGAGACTAACCATAAATCATGTCTTTGAATCATTGACAAAGATAAAGGAGAGGAAGAAAAAGCACTGGCATTGACATTCATTCTCCCAATAATGTACATTGACTAGTTACAATACAGAACCTTAATTAAAAAAAGACGACTCTGGAGTCGTCACCCCAGTGTGCAGGGAGGACTGCCATGGACTCATTCACTGCGGCAGCAAAATAGAAGTTCAGGCTTTGACCTGAGGTCCGCCACATTTGTCAAATGGGAATTGGAAACTTAGTTTGCGTTGTGGCTAAACAACTTGGTACCCTGGGGCCAAATTTAGGCACCTGTGTCCCAGTACTTTAAAAACTGTATCTCTTCTCCAAAGAGTGCGGAGAAGAGCAACAAAGATGATTAGGGGACTGGAGGCTAAAACATATAACGGATCATTGCTGGAATTGGGTTATGTCTAGTTTAATGAAAAGAAGGGCTAGGGGTGACATAGAATAACAGAGTTGGAAGGGACCTTGGAGGTCTTCTAGTCCAACCCCCTGCCCAGGCAGGAAACCCTACACAACTTCAGACAAATGGTTATCCAACATCATCTTAAAAACTTCCAGTGTTGGCGCATTTGCAACTTCTGGAGGCAAATTGTTCCACTGATTAATTGTTCTAACTGTCAGGAAATTTCTCCTTAGTTCTAAGTTGCTTCTCTCCTTGATTAGTTTCCACCCATTGCTTCTTGTCCTGCCCTCGGGTGCTTTGGAGAATAGCTTGACTCCCTCTTCTTTGTGGCAACCCCTGAGATAACGGAACACTGCTATCATGTCTCCTCTAGTTCTTCTTTTCATTAAATTAGACATACCCAGTTCCTATTCATCAAACTGGCATGGTTCCAATATCTGAGTGGTTCTCACAAAGAAGAGGGAGTCAACCTATTTATTCTCCAAAGCACCTGAAGGCAGAATGAAGGAAGCGAACAATGGAAACTAATCAAGGAGAGAACCAGCCTAAAACTAAGGAGAAATTTCCTGACAGAATAAATAATCAGTGAACAGACTTGCCTCCAGAAGTTGTGAGTGCTCCAGCAATGGAGGGTTTTAAGAAGAGATTGGGCAACCATTTGTCTGAAGTGGTATAGAGTTTCCTGCTTGCGCAGGAGGTTGGACTAGAAGACCTCCAAGGTCCCTTCCAACTCTGTTATTCTGATAATTTCTCTACCCACCCCATCCACCAAGCTGAGGATGGGTGTGCCTTCTACTTCAACAGCAAGATACGTCTGACTAAATTGCTTTGCCAGTGCTAAATTATGAGTGCTAATGACTCCCCTTGGTTATCACCAAACCCTAAGACAAATTTAGTCTGTCATATTAATGCTGGCCAGGTTGGAGTGTTACATTTTGGCCACATATTGCACAACTGTTGAAATTGGTAAGTATCAGAGGTGGTATTCAGCAGGTTCTGACCAGTTCTGGAGAACCGGTAGCCGACATTTTGAGTAGTTTGGAGAACCGGTAAATACCACCTCTGAGGGGCCCACCCCCATCTATTCTCTGCTTCCCGAGTACCAGCTGATTGGGAGGAAATGGGGATTTTGCAGTAACCTTCCCCTGGATTGGGGAGGGAATGGAGATTTTACAGTATCCTTCCCTTGCCACGCCCACCAACCATGCCCACCAAACCATGCCCACCAAACCATGCCATGCCCACCAAGCCACACTCACAGAACCGGTAGTAAAAAAAAAAATTGAATCCCACCACTGGCAAGTGGATTAGTGGATCTCCTAACCATCTCTCAAAGGCCTTTTGAGCCATATTCTGGAGATACTTTTCACAGTATTTTGAAAGAGCTCCTGCCTGAACTCATCAATGAGATAAATTGAGACTCAAACAGTATCAAAGCATGTGAATAGATGTTCACTTTAACTAGAAGAAGAAAAAAAATAGCCATTTATATTTCTAGTATTAGTATATTAATTTGCTTCCAAAATTTATTTCACAGGAGAAATAGGTAATAATAGCACTTGGCATTGGGCCTAGAGTTTACTGGCAGCCGGTGTAATAACCATAATATGGCTATTACCATAGACTACTGGGTTTAGTCTGCTAACATTCTGGCTGCCACACTTTGCACCAGTTGTAGCTTCCAAGTCACCTTCAAAATTAGCCACATGTAGAGGAAAAAGTCATTCTTTTTTTCTGAGTCTATGAAACTTGAGGAAGTTCAGGGGTTTTGTTGTATTGTCACCCCAGCCACTTGCAGTCTGGATCCCTGCCCTTCTTGGTAAAAACATGCAGACAGATGACAAGGAGCTGAGTCAGGACAATTGTGAATGTATCCTTGACTGATGGAGCATCATGACTCTAAAAGAAATTGTTATGTAATGCATCCTATCCTCAAGAAACCATCATTGGCCAATTATCCTGTCTCGAATCTCCCCCTTTAGGAAGAAAGAGGTTGGGCTGCAGCGGCAATGGGCTCTGAAGGAAATAGATTATCTGAACAAATTTCATTCAAGTTTTAGACCCACGTTTAGTCTGAATTCCTCTTATATTCCTCTCCACCAAAACTGAAATAAAGGTGGTGCGATCCACTTTATCCTGCTTGATTTCTCTATGATTTTCAATATCATTGATTATGTTAGAAATTCTCTTTATATAAAGCACCACACAGAGCAAACAGAGAGTACAGTCACCATGTGCTTTACTGCTCAACTATTTTACTGTAATAGGAAACAGGAAACTCTACTTAGAACAAAAGAGCATAGAGTATATACCATACATCCAAACTTGTAAATACTGCCGTCTACTGGATGAATTCTATTGTAGTTGTTGCATAGAAATACATTCCAACAGATTATGATAGCTCAGCTGTGGGGTTAGGAGTGTGGAGCAATGTTTTGCAGCCCAAGGCACTCATCATTGGGCTTCCCTTGAAAAGCATGTGGAAGCTACAACCTGTCTAGAATGCAGAAGTTTGTGTAATGATGTGTGTCCTTGTGATACCCATGTAACACTTCTACTTTGAGAACTATACTGGCTTCTAGCTGACTTCCAGATGGAATTCAAGGTCCTGGGTATCTTTCAGAACATCTACTTATTTAATAGGATTTAGTTGGATGGACTCCTCATGTGTCCTCTCAACAGGGGCTATAGAAGCAAGCTATCCTCTCCGCCCTCTCCTATGGAATGGGATCCGCCCAACATTTGAGCAGTCCCTTTCTTCTTAGCCTTCAGGAAACTATGAAAACTTGGCTGCTTCATCAATTCATGATGAATCACTCCTCCTCCAGAGGATGAATTGGTTTTATTCACCTGAGTGTTCACCTGTTCTTATATCACGATAATGTGTGGTTTTGTTTTTAAATGTATATTGTTTTAATCACAAATATGTATTGGTGAATTGTATGTTGCTCAGTCAGCTGATTGGGTTGACCTATTGGTTCTCAATAGACAGAGATTGAGAGATGATAGATAGATAGATAGATAGATAGATAGATAGATAGATAGATAGATAGATAGATAGGCAGGCAGGCAGGCAGGCAGGCAGGCAGGCATAGATTGCATACATACATAGATGATAGATCAAAATGCAGACATTCTTGGAAATTCATACTTTCCTGGCTCAGAAAGCATCAAAGTGCATATTAAATGTGTATTCTAGAATCAAATATGCCTAGAAATGTATAATTCAAGAGAAAATGCATTTGAAAACAGGGTGCTTTCTTGGGAAAGATTGGTACCTATATTTCAGTCTGAATGTCCAGCCATGTGAAAATGGGAGACAATAGATTTATTTGAAAGGATCGGAAGGTCTCATATGAAAATGACATGACCTAGGCCCCAATAAGCAGAGAACTCAAGTTCAGCTGGGGTGCACAGACACCAAGAACATCTGTCTTTAATGGTTGTCTATAAAAGAGAATGTTAATGGTTAACCCTATTTTATGGTTTCTTCAAACCTCTTGAGTTCCATATGCTCTGTCCCCACTTTTAGATGGAACCTGTAATGAAACCTGTAATAACAAACAGCCCCTTCCACACTAAACCAAATAAAAAAAAATGTGTGATACTCCAATGCAGTATTTCTCAACCTTGGCCATTTGAAGATATGTGGACTTGCAACTCCCAGAATTTCCCAGCCGGCATAGGAATTCTGGGAGTTAAAGTCCACACATTTTCAAACTGCCAAGGTTGAGAAACACTGCTCTTATGTATAAATCAAAAATTCAACGGGGGGGGGGGAAGTTAAGGGGGAGTTAAAGGGAAATCTTCTATACACAGCTTGTTTTATCCTTGTAAAACTCTTTATGAAAACACTCCTATTTTTATCTAATTCCCTGCAATTATTTCCTATTTCCAAGAGCAGGCAATGAGATGTTGGTGCTACCAAAAGGGCAGAAGGAGGTGGAATTGTCTTTATTTTTTTATTGTCTTTTGTTGCTGCTTCCCTTCCCCCTCCCCCCCACTTTAACATGGAGAGTAAAAGCTTTGGGCTGGAGAAGAAAATAAGACTATAGAAAAATACTTAGTGCTGAACATTTGCAACAGCACTATTTAATACGAATAACCAAATCACATTCACTTGAGCTTTGCTTTGAACGATTGCGTTAAACCTTCTGTAGCAATAGTGTCATTTGTCACCAAAGAGAGTAAGGGAAATCCTTTGGGGGAGAGGTTGCAGGGCTTTCTTGCTCTCTTTTCCTAGTTTTCCTTGCTTCCCCCCATACCTTCTTCCAGGTTTACACTTTAGGAAGGTAGCACTGGAAGGATTAAAGCAGGGCTAACGTTTAGTCAATCGACCCAATGTGATGTTTCCATTGGGCTGTGCAAGCATTAGACTCTGCATCATCTATCAATCTTACCATTGCATGTCATTTATGAAGGTCTTCCGAGTATTGTTTTCCTCTCGCCCACTGCAAGTGGCAAGTCCTCATGAATACTGAAGAGCTTGCTAAAACACACAATCTCTTTTGTTTCAAGAGACTCAAACAGTTTGGAATGGTACAATTTTGTTTTTGCAAAATGCATTTCCAAAGAATGGCTTTGTCTCTGCATTGTACATGTGTGAAAATGACAAATAGTTCGGGTTATTTTTAGCATTAGTGACACCTCCGTTAACATGACTTCGATTCCAGCCATATTATAGACATTTCTTTCAAGTATCTCCTTGTCCTCCTTCAATTTATTTAGGCAAAACGGGGGTTTTCTTTTCCCTTATGTTTGTATATTTACATTTTTCCATTTCAACGCTTTTTATACACCTCTTGCATTATTCCAAAAACTTGGAAGAGCAATATATAAGCAAAACATTCTCTGCCATTTGAAAGACTAAAAACGCACAATTTCCTAGTTATTTTATTTATTTAGCTTGTTTCCTTCTTTCTACTCTGGCAAGCACTCAAACCGTTATGTGATAAGAAAGCTGCATTATAGCAAACTGAGCCATTAGATAATTACTTAATAGTGTCTGATCTAAATAGTCCAGTTCTAAAGTGGGATAATGTATGTAGCTCCCCCCAAAATATGACCTAAGAACTTTATGAGCAATGCCAAGAATTGGATCTGGGACCAAATCCATAGAAAACATTTGCTTCCCTTATTCCCAGTGATGTGTCTGATGAAGAAAGTTGTCTGCTACGAAAGCTCATATTTTATGATGATTATTCATTAGCCTTAAAGTGCAGCAAAACATTGAACAGCCATCAAGAAACTGGCAATTATGACCTTTCCACCCCTCCCTTTGCTTCAGTTTTTCCAAGCCAATGCAAAGATTCTGCATATGGGTATCACATTCCTCAGAACATTTGTAGGAGAATGGTATTTCCTTATCATTAGGTAGCTATCAAGGATTGTCCCTGGTTTACTATTGTTATATAAACTTGCCATAGTAAAGGAGGCTAACTATGCAACAAAATGGATTTTTTTCTCCAAAAACCAAGGAATAGAATAGAATAGAATAGAATAGAATAGAATAGAATAGAATAGAATAGAATAGAATAGAATAGAATAGAATAGAATAGAATAGAATAGATGGAAGGGACCTTGGAGGTATTCTAGTCCAACCCCCGTTCAGGCAAGAAACCCTATACCACTTCAGACAAATGGTTATCCAACATCTTCTTAAAAACTTCCAGTGTTGGAGCATTCACAACTTCTGGAGGCAAGTTGTTCCACTGATTAATTGTTCTAACTTTCAGGAAATTTCTCCTTAGTTCTAGGTTGTTTCTCTCCTTAATCAGTTTCCATCCATTGCTTCTTGTCCTGCCCTCAGGTGCTTTGGAGAATAGCTTGACTCCCTCTTCTTTGTGGCAGCCCCTGAGATATTGGAACACTGCTATGGTTGAGTAGATGAGCCTCTGCTATTTGGATTTAATTATTGATATAAGTGAAAAAGAGTTCTTGGTTTTTTTTTTCCTGACTACAAAGCAAACCAATTGGACAAATTCTTGAGAAGAACTTTCAAAATGGTCTACTAAGTCTACAGAGTTTGGTTTTTCCTTTCCTTGAAGCTAAACGTCTCAGAATCTTTGCATTTATGTGAAAGATCAATGGTTCAGAACCATTAAATACTTGCAATGATTGAACCATGGAGATGTTGCCAGAAAAGCTTATAATAAATGTGCTTTTCTTGATGGTGGCTTTGAGGAATGCACTGGGCATGACATAGGCCATCATCTCATATTTTCCATTTGATTCCTATTGGTAGGAAGGTGTTATACCTCCCTAATTTCTACATTTGTTTTCCAATGCAACTAATTATGGACAATAGTTTGCGTTCGACAGCGTTTCTGGACCAGTCTTCATGTCCTGGCTTCCAAACCCAACGTTTTTCTAGGTCCCATCTTGTCTCCATCAATGCCTTTTTGCTTACACGACCTTTTCTCTTACACCTATCTTGGCAAAAGAATAACATTTTCCATGCTTGCAAATATTGGCTGTAGATACAATCTGGAATAATCCATTTCTAAAGCAATGCTAGAAGTCATTGTGAGGTAGCAATTAAGGATGGCAAAGCAATGTGCTTGGAGGTATACCGTGAGTAGACATCCAAGAGATAAAAATTTCTGCCAAATAATGTGAACCCCTCTAGTCTGAAAACCAAATTGCAAAATCTCATGACGACGTACCGCTTCCAAGATTTTGTTTGCAGATGGAAAAAGGTCTAATGGGATTCAGATACTGAAAGAATAGTTTCAATTGCAGAGGGTTATTTTTTTTTTCAGTGTAAATGCCAAACAAAATTAGGAAGAAATGAACAAATTATTGCCAAGAGCAGAGCTTTTCCTGGAAAGAGGGTGCTGTGTTGAAAGATGGAAATGATGGAGTGGGTTATTCTTTTTGGCAAGGAAAATATGTTTTGCCTACCACTGTACTGGAACTAATAGATGAAGGCTTGAATGCTGTATGGACCAATTGGGAAGAAAGTCTCGTTATTGATCAGATCTGAGGAGCCATGCATTAGACTGTTCTGCATAACAGATCTGGAAGAACCCAAAACATTAATCAAATCATGAATTCACTAACCTTCAGTTGACATAACTCAAGGTTAGTGAGTTATGGCTTCAGCATAACTCCAGATGGGCAAACAGTGCATACCTGCAGATTTTTCCAAGCCAAGGCACTGGTAGTTATTGAAAGCACCAGCTATCTTTCACAGTTAGTGGTCAGATGAAACCAGGCTGCCACAGAACACGGTGGTTGGACTCCATCAAAGTTGACACCAGCCTGAGCTTAGAACAACTCAAAGAAGTAGTGCAAAAGCAGAAGACTTGGAGATACCTGGACTATAGAATTATTTTCTGATCTTTTGTGTGTGTGTGTGTGTATTTTTTTTTTCATTTTTAAAAGATAGGAATTTGTATAAAAATGTCTGGGAGACAAACCATGATCATTTCCATCTTTAAATCGAATCTGATTTAGGATGGGGCCCTTTGTTGGGTGTCCTTTGTATATGTTTTTGTATTGAATGGTCAGAGTCTATCTATTTTGTCTATTCTGCATTGTGTTTTTATCTGATTTTGATAACTTGTGACTTACCCTCAGGCGATTGGAGTTCGGCACCTAAATCTAATCAACCAATCAATCATCATCATCATCCCCTCAAATCTGAAACGTGACTCAAAATTGTCTTGGCAAAATAACTTAAGTGATTTTAGGCCACTTGGAGAACATTTGGGGGATTGGGAATATAAAAAGGAGTCAAAGTATGTTTCCTCTGACTTCCAGCATTTTATTTTATTTTTTTTTTGGAAAAAAAATAAAGAAAATTAATGCTGCTATACAACAATAATTTCATCATCAAATTTCAATCACACAATTGCAGAAGTAGTGGAGGTTCATAAATGGGGTATCTTAGTGATTCCATGTGAGCAACACTTTACTAATCCTAATCTAGACAAGACTAGACCATGTTTTAAAATCTTCAGTCAAGGTCATAATCCAGGTGCCTTACTTATTTTTTTTTTCTTTTTATGACCCTGTAATCCCTTTTTATCAGAGTGGAGTCAAGTGACTGAATGGAGCTGAGCGTTTACTGGCCAGATGCCCTTCCTGACACCTATACAGATTTCACAGCAGATATTTACTCTTTGCATCCTAATAGAGAAACATCTGTCACTGCCTAAGATTGAACTCTTAGCCACCCGAGTGTGAGGCAAGCATCTTTACCTCTAGGCCACCAAGCTGCTATCCAGGTGTCTCACCTATCATGAGAATATTCTGCAGTTCTAAGTATGTCAGGTTTGGAGGTGCACTCAATTTTGGAACATTCTTCAAGAAGAGATGCTCCTAGCACCCATTCTACTATTCAATTTGTTTGGTACCACTTCATGGCTGGTGTCTTTATCCATCCAATGCTTTAATTTATACAATCTAGTCCTAATTTGCTTTTGCGTAGGGCAAAAAGGTTAAAAATATTGCCAAACATTTTTGCTGCTGAATTTCTCAGAATCAGATTCTAATCTTTGCTTCAGTCGGAATTGTTGAAACAATCCAGTTCAATCCAACTGAGCCAACTCCAAAAAAATAAACTGATATCAGAAAGAAGGTCTTTTGAGGTATGAACAATGGGCTATTGAATAATTGGAACAATTCAAATGCAGCTGATTCAATCCAAATTAACAACCTGATTTGGAAAATTGATTCCATGCCAAAATTCTTCAAACCACATTTTTTGTATCAGTTCTTTCCATAGCCCTGTGTCTATGCTGTGTATTCAGTCATATTTTTTCAGATGGTCATACAAACAAATACAAATTTGAAAAACTAAAACAGAACAAAACAATGCACAGTTCTAATTCCTACCAGAACCTTGACTATACAGAGTACTAATCCTTGTAGTCATCATTAAAATAACAGAATAACAGAGTTGGAGGAACTTTAGATATCTTCTATGGTAGTCCAGCCACCCTATATCATTCCAGACAAATGACTGTTCAATCTCTTCTTAAAAACTTCCAGTGATGGTGCACCCACAATTTATGAAGGCAGCCCATTAATTATTCTTACTGTCAGGAAATTTCTTCTTAGTTTTACATTAGATCTCTCTTTGATTAAGTTTCCATCCATTTCTTTTTGTCTTGCCCTCTGATTTGGTGAATCTCCGTCTTCTTTGCAACAGCCCCTCAAATATTGGAAGACTGCAATCATGCCACCCTTAGTCTTTCTCTTTGTTAGACTAGGCATCCCCAGTTCCTGCAATGGTTCATCATATGTTTTAGCCTCCATCTCTCTTTGTTGCTCTTCTCTGCATTCTTTCTAGAGTCTCAATATCTTTTTGTATCACAGCAACCAAACTTGGATCCAGTATTACAATGTGGTCTTGCTAAATATATGGCAGTACACTTATATATACTAAGTATATAGCAGTAGTAATACAAATTATGATTTTGATACTGTTTCTTTGTTGATGCAGCCTAGGATTGTATTGACTGTTTTGGCATATGCTAGTTCATATTTAACTAGTTGTCCACTAGGACTCCTAGATCCCTGTCACTGTTACTGCTCTTGAGCCAGGTACCACCATTCTATACCTGTGCATTTTGTTTTTCTTTTCTAAGTGTAAAACCTTACTTTTCTCACCACCAAATTTCATTTTGTTAGATAGGACCCAGTGTTCAAGTCTTCTTTAGAGCCTTCTGTATTTTGAGCCCATCTTCTAAGGTGTTGACTATTCCTCCTGGCTTCGTATATTCTTGTTATCAATCTTGAAATACTACCAGGAAAAACGGTCTTACATAGAATAATATGACACAGAAGAAGCCTAACAAGAAACAAATGAAAACTGCTCTAGATTTTGTGGTTAAGTACTACTAATTTAAAGAAAGGATAATGAACGAAGTCTTTACACTCCTTCCTTCCTTCCTTCCTTCCTTCCTTCCTTCCTTCCTTCCTTCCTTCCTTCCTTCCTTCCTGCCTCCCTCCCTCCCACCCTCCTTCCTCCCTCCCTCCCTCCTTCCTCCCTCCCTCCCTCCTCCCTCCCTCCCTCCCTCCTCTCCATGTGTCCCTCTGCTTATTTCTAGTCTTGGCTGAAGTACAAAAGTCAGTAGCTAAAAAACATCAGAAGCAGAAATTTCTGCCAAAGACTCCCTGGATGTTTACATCAGGAGAGAGAAAGGCTCCCTGTATCTTTGCTCAGGAAAAGTTTCTCTAGCAGTAATGAAACCTGGTAAAAACTGTTCATGAACACCAGTTTATACAATCAGCGGTACTGAGCTGTAAAACTTTGGTAAGATTGTACGGCTGAAGGGAATTTGATCACTCCACCTCTTTCATTCAGAATATAGGAAAAGTTAGTGCGGTTGTCATTGATTTATCTGCCACCTTCATTATGCAAGAAAATGAATGGGTTTGGGATCATACAAAATGCTAAGCACTCAGTAGTTGGTTGGCTTTGGGTTTATCATTAGAGCCTGACATGATGTGTGAACCAGACCAGAGACTACAAAAGGGTAGATCTTCACTCAAAAGGCATATTAATGCAGGATAATACAACAGAGATCAGCAGGGAAAGGTACAAATCTACCGTAATTTAGGGCAAAACTATATAGTTCCAAGGAACCAAAGATAGAATTATTTGTACATATTGAGATTTGATGGATTAACTTTTCCCAAATTTTTTGTGGGCAAGATGGAAAGAAGGAAAGGAAGGAAGGAAGGAAGGAAGGAAGGAAGGAAGGAAGGAAGGAAGGAAGGAAGGAAGGAAGGAGGAAAGGAAAGGAAAGGAAAGGAAAGGAGGGAGGGAGGGAGGGAGGGAGGGAGGAAGGAAGGAAGGAAGGAAGGAAGGAAGGAAGGAAGGAAGGAAGGAAGGAAGGAAGGAAGGAAAGAAAAAAGATTCTTGCAACAAAAATGCAAAGCATCTACCTATACCATGGTGTGAGTAGCATAAAAATACATGCTTATAGACCATTTGTGATTTTCAGAAAAGGAATGTGTACCTCTGCAGTCCTATCACTAGGTAGTTGAACTCTTTTTTTAAAAAAACAGCATTCGAATTTCAGCATCCTCTTCATGACCAGACATAACACACACAGGTTTTCAGAGAGAATATTCATTTACACATATTAATTAGGATCCTCATTAGGGAATGGGCAGACCAGCTGGCATTATTCCATAAAGTTTTGGCAGGAGAGCAAAAATACTCTTTTTTTTTCCCAAGGCCAAAACCTGAAGATCTTTGCAGAAATCAGGGTTAAACACTTGCTGCCTATTTGAGGAAGGCTCTGTGGTAAATTATTGTCCTTTTATTCTGTGCAACTTGATACTTCTGTTGCTGTGTTTACACAACATGCTTAACCAGTTCAGTTGCAATCTTGCTGCCACATTGTAATCTTGTTTAGTTTTAACCAGGTTTTGTTTCTTTGTGGTTTACAATGCCATATAAACTCAGGTCATTTAGTTCTTCCATGATTCAACGCACTTCACAAACCCAGAAAAGGGGGAATTGAGTAACGAAGTAAGATCTGTTGTGTGGATACAACTGTATTACTATTAGAGGCATTCATCTTGCATAACTGAGTGTTTAAATATAGCCAGAAAACAAAGAAGAAATATGTCTTTTCCATCCACTAAAGATTTCCAATTATTTTGGGGAAATGCCCAGGGGTGGGTTCTAAATTTTTTTACTACCAGTTTTGTGGGCGTGGCTTATTTTGTGGGCGTGGCTTGATGGTCATGTGACAATTCTTTAGGATTTAGCAAAGATACTGCTCTACCAGGCTTTTAACTGCTTGCAGAGCTGTACCAGTCTACTCATTTTTTTTTGCAGGCACCGGTCTACTCATTTGTTTTTGGAGGCACCGGTCTACTCATTTGTTTTTTGCAGGCACCAGCCTACTCATTTGTTTTTGGAGGCACCGGTCTAACACCACACTGCCTTTTAACACTGATCAGCTGTAGGGCGGCCCTTTGAAGCCCCACGGCAAGAGTTTAAACAGGTTTTTTCCTTCTAGCCAATCAGCTGGGACTCAGGAGGCAGCAATAGATTGGGGGTGGAGCCAAATAAAAGGTAAGAATAACACGGGGGGGCAGGAGGGCGGGGGGGAGAACTGGTTCGGTGATGTCATATCATCACTGCTACCGGCTCGGGGGAACCGGGTTGAACCGGGAGGAACCCACCACTGATATGATCATAGGGACACTGGTTGTAAGTGCAAGGACCAGCCGTAAGTATTTTTTCAGCACTGTCTTAACTTCAAATAGTTATTAAACAAATGGTCATGTGTCAAGATCTTTCTGTAAAAACTATTAGGGGTATGTATGCCCCAACTTCCAATAATTAATTAATGGTGAGCAAAATTATTTAGAAAAGCCCCAAAAAAATAACAGGCAGTTTCACTATCATAATATCTGAATCCTTTGGAACATCTACAGTTTTTAAAACAAATGTGTTTTATGGACATACGTAAGATAGTTCTATCCACAATCAGAATTCTGATCAACTGTGATAAGTCAAAAGCATTGTCAGGCAACCAAGTTGGAAAAAAAATTGTTGGATTGTTTCATGTTTTGTACTTTCATATTTTCAGTGTGCCACAAATGATTTTTATGGATAATGCGGCCCAGTATTTTTTTGTGGATAGGTATATGACAAGCAAGAAAAAGTTATTGTGCATGGCTGGCCTACAATAGATTTGAGTTGCTGCAGAAGAAAAAACACAGCCATTGTGATGCAGTGGTTAGAATGAAGTATTACAGGCTAATGCTGTTGACTGCTGGGGGTTTGATCCTTACCGGCTCAAGATTGACTCAGCCTTGCATCCTTCTGAGGTCGGTAAAATGAGGACCCAGATTGTTGGGGGCAATATGCTGACTCTGTAATAGCAATAGAACTTAGACTTATATACCGCTTTACAGCCTTCTTTAAGCGTTTTAGAGAATCAGCGTATTGTCCCCAACAATTTGGCTCCTCATTTTACTGACCTCGGAAGGATGGAAGGCTGAGTCAACCTTGAGCCTATCAAGATTCGAACTGCCAAATCACAGGCAGCAGAAGTAGCCTGCAATACTGCATTCTAACCACTGAGTCACCGTGGCTCTTAGAGTGGGCTGTAAAGCACTGTGAAGCGGTATATAAGTCTTAAGTTCCATTGCTATTGCTATCCCAAAGGATAATAGCAGTCTTCTTAAACAATTCTCCGCAAGCTGCACTGGCTCCCTATTGGTCTCCAGTCACAATTCAAGGTGTTGGTTATTACCTTTAAAGCCCTACATGGCTCAGGGCCAGGGTATCTTCGAGACCGCCTTCTACCGCATAACTCCCAATGACCAGTAAGATCCCACAGAGTTGGTCTCCTCTGGGTCCCGTCAGCTAAACAATGCTGGCTGGCGGGCCCGCAGGGGAGGGCCTTCTCTGTGGCTGCCCCAGCTCTCTGGAACCAGTTACCTCCTGAGGTCCAGACCATCCCCACCCTATTGGCCTTCCGAAAAGCGGTGAAGATCTGGCTTTTCCGGCAGGCCTGGGGCCTTTGATCTCGCTCTTGCGATCCGGCAAGATCCAGCCATGAATGATGTGAATGAGTTTTAATATTTTGAATGTTTTGAATTCTTAAATGTTTTTTATAATGATTTTAAATGCATTGTGAGCCGCCCTGAGTCTTTGGAGAGGGGAGGCATACAAATTGAATTAATAAATAATAATAAATAAATAATAATAAATAAACAAATGTGTTTTCACAGATGATCTTAAATGTGGCTCTCAATGGTTCTGGATGTGTTTTAAATAAAAATGTAATTAGGTCTGATTCTGAGTTCTTTAAACGTTGTTATGACTGAGAACAGGAAGAATGATGGTTAAGAGAAAAGGTTACAGTAGTTCTTCCCCTTTGCTGTCTTCCTGCTTTTAATCACAGCTTGTGAGACTGTTTTACATTAAAACAGGGAGGGAAAAAATACCCTACCGTGACTCTAAATTCATGCTTCACTTCCTTATATCCATCTTGGTATCCTTTGTAAACCTCCAGAATGAATAGGCTAGCGTTCAAAGAGACATTTCCTATCTCTCCTCTTTCACCCACACCTTTCACCATTTCCTGTCCTCTCGCCTCAAAACAGACTGTTCAAGCAAAATGCGCCCGCAGAAAACCAGAGTTGCTTTCAAATTTATACAGACGCTTTGAGAGGATTCTGTAGGGTGTTAAAAAAAAAAAATCTCTCCTCTGCTTTGTTAAGGACCACCCGGTTAGTTTTGAACCACATCTGACAAAATGATACTGTTCACTTCCAGAACTCATCACACAGTTATTCTTGGATAAAAGATAAAGAAAATGGCAGCCAACTGTTCGCTGCTGCAGAACTAAAGACCATCAAGCTATTTAATAAAACCTCCAGACAACCAGCTTGCCCAAAGCCCAGTCACCTCTCCTATTATAACATTAAACGATAACATGCTACAATATCACAAATGAGAAATGGAACCAAGAGGCCTAACCTATATACGATCAATACCTGCTCTGAAATAAGATCTGCCTTTAAAATATGGATAAAAAGAACCAGGATACATATAAAACAGGCAGACCTTTTCCTCCTTGTTTGGTATGAAGACTGTCAACATTATTTTGTCCATGATTATTTTTTCTTCGGAACAGATAATTGCCCTGTGTTGACCTGGTTGTTAGAAAGCAGAAACAGGTTATCTCAAATACCTTCAGTTGTGTTTTCCTAGGTACAAAATTGCCAGGATTGGCTGTTATGGTATTGAAGAAGTCATGAGTACATCAAAGCATCCTTTCGTTTGAGGACATATTTTTCCTATGGTAGCACCATAAAAAAAATGTCAAATGTTCACAGCCAATCAAAGATCATGCAGCTAGCATTTTGATACTACAATATCAAACCATGGAGTATAAAACGGGGCCATCAATATCCTATTCAGAAGAAGCTTTGCCCTTACTCTAAACTTGTTCAAACTTGAGACTTAAAAAGCAACAAACCAATTTTGCTTTTTTTAGCTGCCTTCCCATATCTTGAAAAATCAGGTCTCTTTTTCAAAGGATAAAACAATTTGGATCACATTATAGCCTTCTGTTAACATTCAATATATGTGTTCAGAAATTACTCTTTTTGTATGTAGCATCAAGGAACTATTTTCAGAAAACAAACCATATCTATGAAGATTTCCTGCATACTTTTTTTGTACACAATAGAGCAATTCCTCTTCCTAAATGTTCTGATACTCTATTTGTTAGTGTATAAGAGGTCATGAATTGGAAATAGACATGGCAACAGGTCAGCCAATGGGGTCTGTTTGGTGACTCAGACAGTTTGGAGCCTGGGCATGGTTTAGCTTGACTATTATGTATAAATGAGTTGGTTTGTCCTTGCATTATTGCCCCTCTGTATTATATTGCTTTTGTTGTTGTGTGCTTCTGGATTCTGAGTTCTGGTTCTGGTTTCTGCTGTATGGGTATTGTATACATGCATCATGCTATATATTACTGTATATAAAGAAGTGTCTTTTATAAATGAATCCTGCTGAATTGTTTACTTGTGTGCTGGTTGGATTGATGCAAACTCTAATACATATTGTATATTGAAGAGACTTATTTTAAGGTGTTCAGAAGGCAACCAGCTCAGTTTATTTCACTTATTCAAATATCTCAGATAGCTCAGAACTCTATTGCAATTAATTAGATTCAAACCAAGACACAATCAAATTTAACAATTTGCCAACCATAAAATAGGATACCCGCTTAACTAATAAGAACAGAGACCAGATAGATCTCCAGTCACTCTACTAGTAAACAACCTTTTGTTTACAAAAGATGTTTGAGATCAGGTAGTAGATTCAGAGCATTTCTAAATCCTGTTCCCTGGGGAGAAAAAAAATTGCAGGCTTTCAGTAGATAAAAAGGGAGGGGTGAGATGAGCTGGGAAAGAAATATTTGAAAGATGTCATGAAACCAAAAGATTTTTTAAAAGAAGGAAATGTAAAGAAAATGTGTGCTTTTGTCCTCAATAGGAAAACAAAACAATGCAAGTACATGCCTCTTTGACATGAACATCTTATTATATAAAAAAAAGGTATGCTCTCAAGATGTAGGCTAGAAATACAACCGGCAAATGTTATTGTGTCTTGATTTTAAGCAGGCAATGGCTGGATGGAAACGCTTGCTAAGGCATAGTGTAACCTGTCTGTTTTTGGCTTAGCATGTTAACATAGAATCATAGTGCCAATAGAAGAGAATAGCAATAGCACTTAGACTTATATACCGCTTCATATTGGTTTACAGCCCTCTCTAAGCAGTTTACAGAGTCAGCATATTGCCCCCAATAATCTAGCTCCTCATTTTACCAACCTTGGAAGGATGGAAGGCTGAGTCACTCTTCAGTCAGTGAGAATCGAACTCCTGAGAGCGAGCAGTGAGTCAGCCTGAAATACTGCATTCTAACTCATTGCACCACCATGACTCTTACGTAACTCAATATCTGTAACTCAATGAGCACTGATCATGTTACCTAGTTGGGTAATGAAACCTCTGCAGGCAAACAGCCAAACTCAAAGAGCCCAAAGGACTCCATAGAATCTATACAATTGGAAGGAACCTCAAAGTTTAACTAGTCCAATCCTGCATGGGGCAGGATTTTTTTTTAAAAAAAAAATAAAAATAAAAATCAGTAAATGCATATTTACGGCTTAATGTAGCATCTGAACCTAATCTCAAACCAGAATAATCTATGGGGGAAAAGATGTAAGGAAAGAAAAGGATCATTAGTTAGAACATCCTCCTAACATTTAGCAAACAAGATGGCTCATCTGTTTTAATAAAGTTGCATCACTGGAGGGAAATGTTATGGTTTGATAAGCAGAAGAGAGGGCTGATTCCAGGAACATTAGTAGGGTGTCAGATCTGTGTATCTGCCATTTCTTCAGGGGAAGGGGGGGATCTTTAATTATTTTCTTTACTTATTACTTTCTTTCCTATGTATCCTTTATCCTGCAATTTATTGATTTATAATTTCTAGCCTGGGGCCTAAGGGCCCTGGAACTATTCACACCTTTTAGGGAATGTAAGGAGAGGGAGGGCCATGAGGGTTACATCGCTTGAAAGCCAGCGGAGGACGACCCTGAGAAAGTTTCCTTATCAGTTTCTCAGAGCGGCCGGTACAATAACATCTTTGCACCTGTGGATTGGCTGAATCCACATTGGACTGTTGGGAGGGGTTTCCAATTCCTTTATTCTAACTGCATGGCCTGAGGGTCCCTCAGAGCCTGCTTTCTTTTCACCCTGCTATCACCCCTGTTCAATAAAAGATTTCGAGAGTCTTTACTTTCCTGAATAAGGGGGAGAGGCTGGGCCTTTGAAGTTTGAAACCCACAAGCAGGAAGGCCCAAGTCATTACCTAACTAGGTAACATCATCTATTGCAGGAATGTCAAAGTCGATTTCATTGAGGGCCACATCAGGGTTGTGTTTGACCTCGAGGGGCTGGAGTGGGCATGCTCAGGGTGGGTGTGACCACACAATGTCATTCATGTTGAGGGCACCTGTGGTGGCCCAAGTGCTTTGCCAGGGAATACAGGCTCCTGAGCTCCATTTTCAGTTGCAATGGAGTCCTGCAACCCTCTGCCAGTGAAAACGGAGCTTGGGAGGACCTTCATGCAGCCCTCCCGAGCTCTGTTTTTGCTGGTAGAGGCATTGCGGGATGGTCCTTCGCTGTTTCCAGGGCAGCCCCATGGGCCAGATCTAAGCACCCAGAGGGCTGGATCTGGCCCCTGGACCTTGAGTTTGACACCCCTGATCTATTGGGTCTACCCTCCTTCTTGGGATTTCAAGGGAAAGGTTTAAAATCTCTGGAGGTGAAAACATAAGCATAAAAATATAGCAAAGTCAGAGACTCAGAAAAAGGCATCTTTATATGGTTATGGCTCATTGCAAATGAAGAGCCAGTATGCCTTTCTTTCACCTAAACCGTATTTATCTCAGAGGAGACCTCACATAAATCACTGCTGCAACCCACTGCGGCTAGTAATGTTCAAGCCAGATCCTCTTCTGGAGGCAATCACTGCCGCTCTTCAATGCAGTCAATAGCAATTGGGATTGATGAAGCTGTTGAGGGCAACCAGTTTGTCAATCTCCATCGAGACAAGTGAAGTTTAGGGCCACTGTCTGTAGACAAAGGGAGTTAAACGCACAGCTCTTTATAAGGATACAGCTGAAAAATGATCCTGGGCTCTTTTTTTGCAGTGAGTGGAAAGGTCCTGCAAATGTCACTGCTATGGTAGTAACCTCTTTAATGACAGTGGGGTGAAAGCAGGCATGAAATCCAGCAGGTTCTGACAGGTTCTGGAGAACCGGTAGCGGAAATTTTGAGCAGTTCAGAGAACTGGCAAATACCACCTCTGGCTGGATGGAGGAATGGAGATTTTGTAATATCCTTCCCCCAGGAGTGGGGAGGGAATGGGGATTTTGCAGTATCCTTCCCCTGGAGTGGGGTGGGAATGGAGATTTTGCAGCATCCTTCCCCTGCCACGCCCACCAAGCAATGCCCACCAAGCCACACCACACCCACGACGCCACATCCACAGAACTGGTAGTAAAAAAAATTGAATTTCACCACTGGATGAGAGTGTTCTCATATCGGACCTTCCTGGACTGCTTTTGCTCCTGGACATACTTTGCTGCCTGAAGTGGAACTGAAGATGGTGTTGCTCTCCCTTTTCCTAAATCAAAATTCATGTAGAGTACTGAACCCAATCACATTATGTTAGCAGTCGAGGCGGAAAAACTCATAAACTCTTCTCCCCCATTTGAAACTAAAAATACTGCAAGAATCAATTAAATAATCAACAACCTTCTATTTTTTTTAAATATATCCCAAATTGGCTGCCTGACTGAGGGTAGGCACCTTATGCTGTCTGATGATAGGCTAGCCCTGTTATACCGCTACTGCAATGTTGCAAAACAGATCTATGGGATTCAATCAGCTTCTCTAAACTTCAGCTTTGCTTCACACTTTTGGGGTCACTATGACTGTGTAATTTTAATGCTCATGCACTCAGCTATGGAATATAAATGCTATGAAGAAAATACAGGTAGTGTATCGACCTGCGACCACAATGGAGCCCCAAATTTCTGCTGTTAAGTGAGACATCTGTTAAGTGAGCTTTGTCCCATTTTACGGCCTTTCTTGCCTCAGTTGTTAAGCGAATCACTGCAGTTAATAAGTTAGTAACCCGGTTGTTAAGTGAATCTGGCTTCCCCGTTGACTTTGCTTGTCAGACGGTCGCAAAAAGGGATCACATGATCTTGGGACGCAGCAACACCGTCGTAAATATGAACCAGTTGCCGAGCCTCTGAATTTTGATCACGTGACCATGGTCATAACTGTGAAAAACGGTTGTAAGTCACTTTTTCAGTACAGTTGTAACTCTGGATGGTTACTAAATGAACTGTTGTAAGCCGAAGACTACCAGTGATTCCTAAGTTTAAAGGCACTTGGACAATGGAATCAATGACCAAGAGCGTGGGTGAGCTACTATGGCAACTTTATGACTGAGGAATTCATTACCCAGAATTCCTGAGCCAGCTGAGTCTAACACTGATATTCTCACTGTATTTGGCAGGTTTTTTTAAAGTTCCCACCCCAATGATAAAACATCTGTAAAAAAACAAACAAACCAACAAATGCCCTGTAAAAATAATAATACCAGTGGTGGGTTGCTACCAGGTTGCCCCAGATCTGGCAAACCAGTAGTAACGGCAGGGGGAGGCTCCACCTATCCACCTGGATGCTTCTACGCATGTGCAGAAGCACCACATGTGTGTGCGAGTGTGTGCAAACACACAAGCGAACCAGTAGCGACAGGATTTGGAACCCGCCCAGTGGTGAAATCCAAATTTTTTTTACTACCGGTTCTGTGGGCGTGGCTTGGTGGGCATGTTGTGGTTTGGTGGGCATGGCTGGGGAAGGATAACTGCAAAATTTCCATTCCCAGCCACTCCAGGGGAAAGATATTGCAAAATCTCCATTCCCACCCACTTCAGGGGAAAGATATTGCAAAATCTCCATTCCCATCCCACTCTGGGGCCAGCCAGAGTGGTATTTGCCAGTTCTCTGAACTACTCAAAATTTCCGTTACCGGTTCTCCAGAACCTGTCCGAACCTGCTGGATTTCACTCCTGAACTGTGTGAAGGTAAGAGATACAAAGGCATGGGAGAACCAAGTTAGGGTTAAATCAGGGCTTAATCATTGTGAGAAGGATCTGCAGAAGAGGTGAAGGCTTAAGGGAGAAACAGATGATAGATTGCTATGAATTACAGGTTGGTGGTGGACTATTATATTAAGGAAGTAGTTTAAAAAAGCTTAGAGAGAGTGAATTAATATTAGCTATGTAATAATAATTTACGAGATGAGATAATTTACTTCTTTGAAGTTCTATCTGTCCGTACAATTGAAGTTAATCTTAGTAGTCCATTTTCTTTTTCTTCTTTTCTTTCTTGGAAAGATATGACAGTGGTTTAAGCTACCATTAAGACCGGAAGGGCTACAGGCTGATTCATTGGAGAAGTTATCACAGTTATGGGCTGGTTTATATGATGAACTACCCATTCATCTGAAAGGTTAATAAGTCTGTGAAACAGATCCATGAGTTTCAGATCAGGTATCTCAAATTACAGAACAACCCTCTATTTTCTCAGACTTGAGGTGTGACAACAATTGGTTCAATAATTAAGCAAAAACTTTCTCCAAAAAAGGTATGATCAGACAAACATGAGTGTGGGTGGGTGGTGGTGGTTATTACATTACTTAAGCCAAAACTGGACATGGTAATTACTTGACAAAAACAAGGGTAGAAGTAATATTTCTATAATTTGTTTTTTCTTTACTAATGCCTTTTCTTTTTCTTTATTTTCTTTTTCTTTTTTCTCTTTAACCTTTATTGAATTCAAACATAGACAGACACATATGTACTCATATATGGCATATAGTCCATCTGTTTTGTGTATAGCATCCATGTCTACATCTGTCCGTCCATCCATCCATCCATCCATCCATCCATCCATATCTCTATCTATCTATCTATCTATCTATCTATCTATCTATCTATCTATCTATCTATTTATCATCTATCATCTATCATCTATCTATCTATCTAATCTATCATCTTCCAAACCATCAGAAGTCAAGAAGAAGCAATGGATGGAAACTAATCAAGGAGAGAACCAACCTAGAATTAAGCAGAAATTTCCTGACAATAAGAACAATAAACCAGTGGAACAGCTTGACTTTAGAACTTGTGGATGCTCTATCACTGGAGGCTTTTAAAAAGAGTCTGGACAGCCATTTGTCTGACATAGGGTAGGGTCTTTTCCTTGAGCAAAGGGTTGGACCAGAAGAACTCCAAGGTTCCTTTCAACTCTGTTATTCTGTTAAAGTGCAATTGCATGGGAGACAGAGTCTACTGCTTCAGTTTTAATTGAAAAGGTTTGGTATTGGTATCAATGTGCTCTCTCTCCCTCTCTCCCTCTCATCTATCTATCTATCTATCTATCTATCTATCTATCTATCTATCTATCTTCTTCTTTTGAATGCTGAATATTTACCACCCTACCAGCTATCGGGTACTTTAGAGAGGAATAGCAATGAAAATATAAAAGCTGGAGCATTTATCGTAATTAAATCAGAGCACAATGTTAAAAATTAAAAGTAAAAGCCCAGCAGAACAATAGAATCATTGAAATGGAAACTGTAATTTACACCATTACCTCTGAAGTCCTGCTCACTGAAAGAATCCAGATTGCTAGAATAGATGTAGTCTTTGATTTACAACCAGCCACTTCATAAAGTTATAATGTTATAATGGACTTCAAAAAAGCTATCTACCACCGATCTTCGAAGTTATGACTGTCTCACCCTCCTCTGCAGTCATGTGACCACATTTTGATCACATCACAACTGGCTTGCATTTGTGCACCATCCTGTAGTCACATGGCTGCAAATCTGTGATGCTTTTGTAGTTATCTGGCCAAAAAAAAAAAAAAAGCCCATTGGATATGCTGGATTTACTTAGCAATCATATAATTCACTTAAAAACCATGTGATTTGCTTAACGAATGCAACAACCTACCACCAAAATTCCAGGCTCCATTGCAGTCGTAAGGTGAGGACTATCTGGATATATCTAACTGCCCATTCATAGCATATTAAAGAACTTAATGGTACCATTTTAAGGAGGAAATCCCAGAATATAAGGCCCTGTTGGACAGAACTCTAACATTCTGTACAGAATGAATGTATGTATAATAGTACTTTTGATGAGAATTAGAAACTATGAGATGATTCATTTGGAAGGATGTATTGAGAGAGAAGCAGTATGATATAGTGAGTAGGTCATTGGATAAAGAGCAGTGAGATCCAGGTTCTGGTCTAACATCAGATACAGAAAATCACTTTAGGTCAGCCATTATCTCTCAGCCCAGTTTTCTTTGTAGAGTCTTTGTGAGGTGGTGATAGGGGTATTGTGGTGTTGGTGAATAGGACAATGAGGTTCTATGTATGTCACCTTTAGCTTCTAAATAAAAGATACAAGTTCCTTGGGATTCAAATAATTTAACAACCGGTTCTCTGCCCTAATGATTTCTTCCAACAACCAGTTCACCAAACTGCTCAGAAAGTTAACAACCGGTTCTCCCAAAGTGGTGCAAACTGGCTGAATCCCACCACTGTAAAGAATAGATGGAAACTAATCAAGGAGAGAAGCAACCTGGAATTAAGGAGAAACTTCCTAACAGTGAGGACTTTAACCAGTGGAACAGCTTGCCTTCAGAAGTTGTGTTTGCTTCATCACTGGAGGTTTTTAAGAAGAGACTGGACAGCCACTTGTTTCAAATTGTATATGGTCTCTTGCTTAAGCAGGGGGCTGGACTAGAAGACCTCCAAGGTCCCTCCCAGCTCTATTCTGATTCTGATTCTAATACTAATAGTCATAAGAAACTAGCAAATGCCTCCCTGATAATTCAGGATAATAGATAGGCTGTATCTGTGTAGAAGTGTAAGGAACTGGATACATATAGTAAGATAGGCAAGTTCTGGAAGACACTCTAAGCTCACAGCTGCCACTTTTTCTAACTCATCTGCTGGGACAAGTATTGCACTGAGCGATGGAGCAACTCAGGTAATTGCAATGCCAGGTTGCAGAAGAAATGGAAGGTGAGCGAGGTTAATTTATAGAAATAATGGAGTCACACAAAATGTAGAACATGTCATGCCATCCTTAAAAGCCAAGGAGTAATTAATTCAGCATCATTGTTTCCTCCTTAATAGCCATCCAAGTTATCAGTAGTTATAATTGTTTTGATGTCCCAGCAGCAATTCAAATGCAGTGATCTGAATGGAAGGAGGACAAAACAAGACCTCACAACAGCTGGTTGCCTGACAGCTGGCTATGTCAGGCTAAAACTTCTTTGTGCAGGAGAGATTCCTTAGTTTTAGATTTGTGTGGGGTGTGTGTGTGGGTGGGGGGTGGGGGGGGGTGTCTTGAACTAATTGTTTCCGAGCAGGTTCTACTTACCTTTACTACCGGTTCGCAATGGGATCGCGCGTGAGCAGATTGCCTATGATGACAGCCAGGGTGGTGGGCGGAGCCTCCTGCCGGTTTTACTACCGGTTCTTGAGAACCGGTCCGAACCCCGGTCCGAACCAGGGACAACCCACCATTGTTTCCGAAAGACCATATTTCTTCTTGTTCATTTATTTACTCCCTTTCTTAGGGCTTATGACTGAAGAGAGCGAGACACTCAGGACCTAGCAAAGGGCAATGTAACGGTAATAAGAAGAAAGTGGAGAATTGGGTATCTAAGCTTTGGTAGTGACTCCCTTTAACTTCTCTCCTCCCCCTAAAAACCACAGAACCATCTCCCCCCCTCAAAGAAAATGTCTCCCCCACCCAGCCAATGCTTTGCAGTGATAATTCCTCTCTCTGTTCTATATAAGACCTGAAGATGGGAAGTAGAGAGCTGTTCTCCCGATTCCCTTAACAGAATTGATTTTACATTTCTTACATTTTCCTCAATCTCTTGACCCTGTGTAGGGCTTTGACTTTTCTCTTGCAATATCATGCAGACTTTAAAGATTCAGAAGTCTCGAAAGAATAGAGAGAGTAGGGCAATGCCATGTATTCCCCATTAACTGCAGTAGTTAGCATGCAGCACTGTAGGCTACTTCTGCTGACTGTTAGCTGCAGTTCGGCAGTTCAAATCTCATCGGCTCAAGGTTGATTCAGCCTTCCATCCTTCTGAGGTGGATAAAATGAGGACCCAGGTTGTTGGGGGGACTCTGTAAACCGCTTAAGAGAGGGCTGTAAAAGCACTATGAAGCGGTATATAAGTCTAAGTGCTATTGCTATAAGGGAATGATAAGCATTTAAGGGAAGTTTGGGCTAAAATATTGTGATACTTCTAATCACCCTGAATAAAGTAAATTGAATTAATAAATATGCATGATTAAATTGTAAGGAGGTGAAGAATCAATTTCTGGTATACTTGGTATTTTTTTTAAAAAAAAAAACCCTATGATTTCAATTGCAAATTTCTACTTGCCAGTAGTCCTTGTTCCGCTATATTTACATTTATTTGACTCACCATTGAGCTGAATATGAAAACTTTGCACAAAGGAGGAGTTTTGGTTTGAATTAACTGGAGTCATTTAAACCAAGGGTGTTGAAAGTATTGTTTGATTAATTGTTACATTATCTGTTTTTAATTTAAGAAATTTTAGAAATTAAGGTCTTGCAGATGAAATCTATAGCAACAATGATAGACAGTTGCTGCACGTCAGCAATGAAAAGCACAGCCACACCATGCCCAATTAATTTCTTCTGATGAAGAATGTTGTGGTTTGTCAAGCAAATATATTTACCAGTATGAGTTTTATGTTGGAAATCTGCTGACTCTACAGTTTTCATTATATGATCCTATACAGATCTAAAACAGGTGAATTGCAGAATCTTTATTGGTGAAAAGTTTATTATTTACCACACTTCTCTAAAATCACACTTTTCTAAAGATGGAGAACTTTATAAATTTGTTGAAGAAAGATCTTTATGGAATTTTATTTTTAAATACCAAACTTCATATTTTAAAAGTGAATTTTGGTCTGCATCATTAATGTTTAATATATATGCAATATATGCATATGATTACATAAATGATGTCCTGAAATTTGGACATCATTAAAAACACAAGACTTGCAGTTTCTAATTTGCATTCCATGAAGTCAGGTAATGTATTTGAATAAGACTGATGGATATTGCAGGTAAGTGAATTCAACATTATATACTGCTGCTGTGCAAAAAACAAATTTCAACATCTGATTGAATTGACTTGTAAATATCTTCTGTGATAAAAATTAGTTACAACAGAAGTTCCAGTTTTCCAAGGTATTTATTGTAAAATGCATAGATATCAGTCTTAGGAAGGGAAATTTCATAAAAAAAATTAAAAGTAATGGAATCTATTTGACACTGAATCAACCCATCAAGCTCAGAATTTGAATTTTTTAAAATGTCCAGGTTTTAGTCAGGGAAAATCTAAATTGTGATTCATGTTATTGGATTACATCCAAGCTTTGTCAAGGTTGAATTAGCGAGACATTTTACCACTTTATAATGCCTTAGGTAGACCACACCTGGAATACAGTTTTGGTCACCACAATGTAAAAAAGATGTTGAGACTTTAGAAAGAGTGCAGAGAAGAGGAACAAAGATGATTAAGGGACTGGAGGCTAAAGTATATAAAGAACAGTTGCTGGAATTGGGTATGTCTAGTTTAATGAAAAGAAGGACTAGGGGTGACATGATAGCAGTGTTCCAATAGCTAAGGAGTTGACACAAAGAAGAGGGAGTCAACCCAGGGATGAAATCCAGCAAGTTCTGACATGTTCTGGAGAACTGGTAGCAGAATTTTTGAGCAATTCGGAGAACCGGTAGCAGAAATTTTGAATAGTTCAGAGAACTGGCAAATAGCACCTCTGGCTGGCTCCAGAGTGGGGTGGGAATGGAGATTTTGCAATATCCTTTCCCCAGGAGTGGGGAGGGAATAGGGATTTTGCAATATACTTCCCCTGCCACGCACACCAAGCCACACCATGCCCACAGAACCGGTAGTAAAAAAAAATTTGGATTTCACCACAGAGTCAACCTATTCTCCAAAGCACCTGAGGGCAGGACAAGAAACAATGGGTGGAAACTAATCAAGGAGAGAAGCAACCTAGAACTAAGGAGAAATTTCCTGACAGTTAGAACAATTAATCCGTGGAACAACTTGTCTCCAGAAGTTTTGAATGCTGCAATACTGGAAGTTTTTAAGAAGAGATTGGACAACCATTTGTCAGAAATAGTATAAGATTTCCTGCCAGAGCAGGGGGTTGGACTAGAAGGCCTGCAAGGTCCCTTCCAACTCTGTTATTCTGAGTTAATTTGATCATAATTTACTTATATACTGCTACTTTCAAGGGGAATGTAAGATTGACTATATCTGGATCAAACTCATCCTTTTAAATGGAGAGGTTAGGGACTGAATTAAGCAAGTGTTCTAGACTAAAAAAAAATGAAAAAAAGGTGTATTCAGTCATAGTAAAATTACAATGCACAACTATGAAGATCCGAAGCAAAACCTACAATAATTTCTAGGCAGCTATTTAAAAATATCTAAAACAACATAAATTACAACATTTCTTCCTAGCTAACGAAGTTGATACAAGGAGAGAACCAATCTTGAACTAAGGAGAAACTTCCTAACGGTGAGGACAATTAACCAGTGGAGCAGCTTGCCTTCAGAAGTTGTGGGTGCTTCATCACTGGAAGCTTTAAAGAAGAGACTGGACAGTCACTTCTCTGAAATGGTATAGGGTGTCCTGCTTGAGTGGGGGGGTGGACTAGAAGACCTCCAAGGTCTCTTTCAGCTCTATTCTGATCAATTGTTTTTCCTTTTTAAAATCATCTGGCTGAGTTTTATTACATTTGCATTTTGACTTGAATGAATGGGCTGGTCAATGTTTAACATATTAATAGAGTTGGAAGAGACCTTGTTGGTCATCTAGTCCAACCCTGGACTAGGTTCGCCTGATTCACCAGTTGCGGCCCTTTCTGGATCGGGATGCCTTCGTCACATCCCGCCTGGACTATTGTAGTGCTCTCTACATGGGGCTCCCCCTGAGGAGCACCCGGAGGCTCCAACTGGTCCGGAATGCAGCCGCACAGGTGGTTATGGGGGCGACTCGGTGCTCCCATGTAACACCTCTCCTGCGCGAGCTGCACTGGCTCCCGGTGGTCTTCCGGGTGCGCTTCAAGGTATTGGTTACCACCTTTAGAGTGCTCCATGGCTTAGGACCCGGGTACTTACAAGACCGTCTTCTGCCATCGGTAGCCTCCCACCGACCAGTACGCTCCCACAGAGAGGGCCTTCTCAGGGTGCCGTCAGCCAGACAATGCCGGCTGGCGGCCCCCAGGGGGAGAGCATTCTCTGCGGGGGCACCTACCCTCTGGAACGAGTTGTCCCCAGAGATACGGCGGATTCCTGACCTTCGTGCTTTCCGAACTGCCCTAAAGACATTTTTGTTTCATCAAGCCGGGCTGGCCTGACCTACTCTTTTTAAAAAGAATTGTTTTAAAAAAATTAGGGGTTTTAATAAACGGTTTTTAACTATGGGCCAAATTGATTTAATTGGATTTTAATATTGTTTTAAATTTTGTATCTGTGTATTTTATTTGCTGGCTGTTCACCGCCTCGAGTCCCTCGGGAGAGGGGGCGGTATATAAATATAATAAACTAACTAACTAACTAACTAACTAACTAACTAACTAACTAACCCCCCACCCAAGCAGGAGACCCTACACCATTTCTGACAGATGGCAATCCAGTCTCTTCTTGAAAGCTTCCAGTGATGAAGCTCCCACAACAATGTGCTCAACTGAGATGTTAAGATGAGAGTTAGGAGAGCTAAGATGTCAATTGGATTATTTAGGAGGATGTTTACATGGTGAGAAGTGTTACCTTCTAAAATGACACATATGTCTATCTACAGCAAAAAAAAAAAAAAAAAAATTAAAAAGGGCTGGGCCAAAGACAAGCAAAGCTATTTTGGCATCTTCTATCTGAAATGTAAAGAGGGAGTCATATCCTATACTTTATTTAGCAATATTTCTATCACCTATAAAGACCTGTGATTGGCTTTTTTTATCCACAGTTCAACATGGCTCCATTCATGTTACTAACTCAGTTCATGGGGAAACTGGGAATAATATGTCATAAGGAACAATAATAGATTGATATTTGTGGCGTTGACTCCCCAGGAACTTTCATTTATGTGGACTTCAATTCCCAGAATTCCCCATCCAACATAGATAACGAATAGTTCTCCACCATTTTGGCTAAGGAATTCTGGAAGTTGAAGTCCACCCAGCTTAAAGTTGCTAAGGTTGAGAAACGCTGCACTGAAGGAAAGCTGTTCTGCTCCAAAATGATTACTCCTCATAAAATATCAGTCCCGAACTCAAAAATTCAAAATAACAAGTCCAAAATAGCCAGGGTTATATAGGGCATTAAACTTTGCAGGAGGAAGAGTTCTAAGAAAATCCCTTAGCCTGCAGTTATAAATTTTCAGTTGGCCCAAAAAAGCTATCGCTCATATGGACTTGTGTTTGGATTTTTATCTAGAGTCAGCATGGCTCCTTAGATGTGACTAAGTCAATTCATGTGAAGGTTGGGAAAAAAGGATGTAATAACAGATTGAAATTTGTGGTGCTGACTGCAATTATATACCTAAGAAGGTTAGCTTTGCTTTTGTGACCCTTTTTCTGTGACTTATGAAGGCTTGTAATCTAAATAGCTTTATGGATTTGCTGCAAAACAGATTTTGGAGCACCCCTTTCTTTTCTTAAGAAGTTCTCATCAGAACCTACTTACTAATAGCAATTCTGGCTAAGTATTTGGTGCCTTATAGCCAAAGAACATTGGGAAACTACGAAGGTGTATCTTCCTTCAGTTCTTTGTTGCACGTATAGATTTCACACAGAGCTAAGATTCAATTAATTTAAATTAATCATTTGTATAAACAGTCTAACAAAATTTTAAAGGGTATTAAACACCCTGTTTTATAAACATAACACTTAATTTGGGAGGGGGAACATTTAGAAGGTAATGCATTTAGGATAAGTGCACAACACATGAAAATAATAAATGAAATTTTCCCAGTTTAGAAAATGAATGTAATTAATTAACATTTAAATTACATTTTTAATTGCAATCATGCCCTCCCAGGGGACTCATAAGGGACCATAATTGCAATTAAAAGCATGTGGATTAGATAATAAAACAATGCACACTGTCTGAAATGCGCGATCTAAAATGGAAAGCAGACATTGTTATCGGCACATCTAACTTAATTGTAGCCATAAAGCAAATGTGCTGTACAAAATAAAATTCACATACGGGAACATTTAATTCTTGAATCTCTTAAAGGGGACACGCTTCAGAGCACATTTTATGACAGGTTTTGTTTGAAACAGGCCTTTAAGGCTTTCACATTCCAGCTTGGTGCTTTAATGTTTCTGCATTAATAAAAACATAGCTAAATGTTCCCTATTAAAGTACACAGATACATTTAAGTAAGAGATGAGCCTCAGTGTCTAAAATCCAAGTTGCATAATTATAGCAGGGTGGATGCCTACGTATGTGGATTGTTTGCTAAGTTAAGCCTCTGCCCCTTTAATTTCTCCCCATTCTCTCTTTCAGTAAGAGAGTTTAAAAGGGTTTTGGGTTTTGCAAAGATCTGCAAAAAGATAGGTGTGAGAGAGGTATTTTTAATCTAGATATTTATTCAGTTGTATATGTGCCCCACTTTTTCCTTAATCACCTTTCCAAATATTGAATTCCCCCCACATTCTCTAATTATAGTATTGACAATCTGCTTTTTCTCAGTGTTGTGCCTTTGCTTTTTCATAAATACCAATGGTTTCGACCTTCTTGCTATGAAATGCTCATCATTTAGTCACAGCCTCTTTTATCCCAACATGGTCAGCAGATGAGAGAAAGAGAAAAAAGAAAGGAAGGAAGAAAGAAAGAAAGAAAGAAAGAAAGAAAGAAAGAAAGAAAGAAAGAAAGAAAGAAAGAAAGAAAGAAAGAGGCTGAGAAAGAGAGTGAAAGAAGATAGATGAAGAAACAGAATGAGAAAGAAAGAGTGAGAAAGAAACAGAGTGAGAAAGAGAGAAAAAGAAGAGTGAGAAAGCGAAGGAGTAAGAGAAAGAAAGAAAAGAAAGCAAGAAAGAAAAGGAAAGAGACTGAGAAAGAGTTAAAGAAGATAGATGAAGAATGAGAAAGAAAGAGTGAAAAAGAAAGAAGATAGAGGAAGAGTGAGAAAGAGTGAGAAAGAAACAATGAGAAAGAAAGAATGAAAGAAAGAAAAAGAAAGGAAAGAAAGAAAGAAAAGGAAAGAGACTGAGAAAGAGAGTGAAAGAAGATAGATGAAGAATGAGAAAGAAAGAGTTAAAAAGAAAGAAGATAGAGGAAGAATGAGAAAGAGTGAGAAAGAAAGAAAGAAAGAAAGAAAGAAAGAAAGAAAGAAGAAAGAAAGAAAGAAAGAAAGAAAGAAAGAAAGAAAGAAAGAAAGAAAGAAAGAAAGATTAAAAGTCTTCTATAGAGACCTATGTTCAGACTTACAACTACCTTTACAATCATGCAGGTATGAAGCCAAAGGGACAAAGACGAAAAGGTTACCCTCATTTATCAGAGGGATCCTCATCAGGATACATGAACAAAGTGGGGGGAGGGGGTGGAGAGAAATTGCTGGCTTCAAAGGGCAAAAGACTATTGCTAAGTTTACTCAGCTATCAAGATCAGCCACACACTTCTGTAGTAGCCTGTGAGCATTAATGCCAGACAAAAATCTTCTTGCATTCCAACCCGCCCCCACCAACAGTTCTTAGTCAATTTGATAAATGTGATAAAAGACTTATTGGGGGGGGAGGGGAAGGATATTGTAATTGAATCATTTCAGAGATGTTCCCAGACTAATGACCTGGAGTTTTGTTTTAGTTTCATAAATGATGACAGATCACGGCTATATTTGGATAATGCATAGTTATGCACACACATTTACTTTAAATTTTTAGAAAACATATTGTTTTTTGCTTTGTGGTTGGCTTTGTGCACTGCTTTATTTATAAATCATTGTACTGTAGAACCTGCTATGTAATAATTGTACTGCACCGAGGCAGAGGAGTATCCGTAGACTATGGTCAAAATGATGGAGGCCATGACAGTGTGATCAAAATTCTGCTAGGTGGATCTTCCATCACAATATTGTGGCTGCCATTTTTACTTTTGTTGTGATACCTTATTATAACTTCTGTCCATACTCGGGCCTAGAAAACTTTTTTGTTTGCATATTGAAAGTCCAACTAGTGTGTGTGTGTGTGTGTGTGTGTGTGTGTGTGTGTGTGTGTGTGTTAGTCCAAGGAATACATAATATTAAAGGAGACTCAGGAGTAAACAGTGCGATGACTGCAGGAGATGTATGAAATTCTTCTGAACAAAGGAGATGGTTGGAAAATAGGGCTTGGTAGCTCAGCAGACTAAAAGCATTGTGATTAACACCAGCTGTCTGCAATTACTGTAAGTTTGAATCTCACCAGGCTCAAGGTTGACTCAGCCTTTCATCCTTTCTAAGGTAGGTAAAATGAGGACCCATTTGTGGGGGCAATAAGCTGACTTTGTATAAATATACAAAAGTATGAAGGCTATTGCTTAACGCATTGTAAGCCGCCCTGAGTCTCCGGAGAAGGGCAGCATATAAATCAAATTAAAAAAAAAAAATTAGACAGTTCACCACTTCTGATGGTGGGCCTGATACAGATCTGGCTAATATTTACTTTCCAGGAAGGTCTGTTTTTCTATATGCAATGTTTTTCCTTCATGTTGGCTTACAACTTGCATATCTTCATCGTGGAATATATATTTGTATACCATCTTGTTGATCTTGATAGATGGGGATGGTATTTCAGAATGATCCGAATACCTTGAAGTTCTTCTTTTTTGTTAGCTCTTGCTACAGTAATTGGGTAACACCATATATAGACTATATAATCCAATAAATATCCCAAAGGTGCTTTTTCCCCTCCTAAAAAGCAACTGGACTTTGTTTTTCCTTGAAGATGTTTTGCTTCTCATCAAAGAAGATTCTTCAGTTCTGACTGAATGATGGAGGATGAATGGATTTATATTCCTTGCAGTCATCTGGTCATTAGCTCATTAAGGCTAACTTGGAGGTTTAAACCTTAAATCACTTGGAGGCTTGACCTTAAGGACCCAATAATACTTAGGATCCTCACACAACTCTTTTCCACCTCACTTTTGCTCATATGGACACCTCCATTTAAAATGACAGCCAAAGCAGGATTGCAAATTCCCAAATAACATTTGGAAGAATTTTGAAAGACTATGCTTGCTAGTATGAGGGACATGAGGGACATGTTTCTGCCTGCAAAAAAAAAAAAAATTAACTGTTCATTCTTTCTGTTCATCCCTGTCATACTCTTTGTGACTTGGGCCTCATTTGAGCAAGAAGTTAGACAAAGTACTCATTCATTATGATCTTGTGGAATCCCTAATCAGCAATCCTGCTCAATAAGAGTTTTTTCAATTATTTGAGATTCTGGAATTAAGATCTAGGATTAATGACTTTTCCTCTCTGTAGATGGCAACATGTCTGATTGTGAGGCAAGAGGACCATTCTGCTTCCTCTTGCCTCATCATGCTCT
This sequence comes from Pituophis catenifer annectens, assembly GCF_029215685.1. Taxonomy (NCBI): domain Eukaryota; kingdom Metazoa; phylum Chordata; class Lepidosauria; order Squamata; family Colubridae; genus Pituophis; species Pituophis catenifer. The sequence continues at coordinate 197,125,443 of NW_027256883.1, read as the reverse complement.
AAAATCCATCTGGAAGGCCGCCTGAGTGATGTCCCAAATATTTGATCCCAGATGCTCCCCTGAGTGCAGTAGTACAAAGCTGCACACACGTTAACAGGATAAGGGCAAAGGAATATCTGGAGTTTGGATTATTTTAATATGTTTAATATGTGTTTAATAAGTATTTTAACATGTTTTATCTGGTTTGATTTTAATTGTTGTGAGCCACCCTGAGTCCTATGGAGATAGGGCGGCACACAAATCAAATTAATAATAATAATAATAATAATAATAATAATAATAATAATAATAATAATATCTCTAATTTTTCAAAACCCTGCACTTCCTTATATTTTAAGGACTGCACATCACACAGCTATGATTACCAGTCACTAAAGAAAAAGAAGGAGAAGGAGAAGGAGAAGGAGAAGGAGAAGGAGGAGAAGAAGAAGAAGAAGAAGAAGAAGAAGAAGAAGAAGAAGAAGAAGAAGAAGAAGAAGAAGAAGAAGAAGAAGAAGAAGAAGAAGAAGAAGAAGAAGAAGCTGCTAAAGGATTTGGATGAAAGAGAATGACATCAGACCCTCTCTGCAATTTGAACATTAATTCTGATACTCAACTTTTATTGATCTCGAAAGAAGCCAAAACAACATTGTTGCGTGGAACTGCCTGGGCTTTTGCAGAGATACCAAGACTGAAGGTCAGTCTAGGTCTTTAGCTAATGACCTCAGAAAAGGCTGATGGAATTATAGACTGTCAGCCATGTCACTCAACTCTAATGAAAAGGGTAGTTGCTGTGAAATCTAAGGGGGCTAATAGGATCAAACTTTCTGGATTCAACTTCATTGAACCATCTGGGCAATCTGCAAACTTATTTGGCTGGTAGCAGGTAAAAGCTTTCCAGGTCCTTATTTGATGTACTGTAAGTGGGTGATGTTATCTAGTTTGGGTTGTGAACAGTCTTCAAGGAAGCAACCAAGCTCAGAGAGCACCAAGGATCACTCGTAACGGGGTAAGCCCAATTCAGACAAACCCTTTCCAACTTTCCTGAATAGTGGAGAGTGCAATCTGCAGAAGCAATGCTGCATCTCTGAGTCAATCGTCAAGCAAATTAACTCCTTTGCCGATTTATTCCTCCAGTGGAACAGATTTGAGGCACAAGATACTCCTTAACTTTTGCTGATCCCATTACTTGCCCAATTGGGCAAAACACAATTTTAATTGTGTGCCAGGAGCTGAATCTTTCTTGCCCCAGGCAAATAGTTAACCACATTACTTCCTTCCTTGGAGCATTAAAAATAAGAAAACCCTAGAAGGCACAGTAGCCACTGAGTAGCCTACTGCCACAGTTCTCTTCAATACAATTTTAATTTTAATTGTCAGCAAATAGGGGCACCTGTCAGTTTCACAGAGAGAGAGAGAGAGAGGGAGGGAGGGAGGGAGGGAGGGAGGGAGAGAGAGAGAGGGAGAGAGAGGGAGAGAGAGGGCCTTTCATTCAAAAGTAGATCTCTGCCTGTGGGGAGGAAAAAGCACCTTTCTTTCTTTAGCTATTTTTTTAAAAAAATAAAAATAAATGTATATCTAAAACTTGACAAGGTAAAACACAGGCACTGCATCGCGCCATGTATTAGTGGCTTACACTGGTTCATGTCTTGTCCTGTGACAATCTTACATGACACAAAATTGCAAATATATTACATTGGAGATGTATGAAACAAAGATTTTGGTGCTCAGAAATGGAAGGATCTATGTCTGGACGGCTTTAGTAATTTCAGAGGCAAGCTAGCTGAACTATAGATACCACTCATTAAATACGCTGGGTTGTTTTTTTGTTTGTTTGTTTATTTTTTAATGGAGGGACAAGCTAATATATCAGGAGTGGCAGAACATCGCATTCCACCAGGAAAAGCTCTTTGTAGCGTTGTGCTTTGGTTATGTTGCTTGATTAATTTCAGAGATGCTGACAAAATAGCCAACAGAAACATAAGAGAAGAGAGAGAAGGAATATAGAAAAAATAAATAAAAGGAAAGATAAAATGTGGTGGAAAATTAATTCTTAATTATTTATTAGATGGCTCATTCACTCACACCTGCATTTCTGAATGACTATTTTAACCCCTGAGGTGTGTTCCACAATTGTGACCAAGGAAGCAGCGGTAGACAATTTTCGCTGCTTTTGTCATACCTCGTTAATTTCATTTGCTGGAGTTCGGGGGGTGGGGGGGGGGAGACCAAGGTAAAAACCTGTTTTTAAAAAATGGTTGAAAATGCTTGCTGATCACTGTCATCAGAGACTTTTGTTTTTGACAATCAAAATAGTTCCACCAATGGGATAAAATTGGTTAGGTGGCAAGAGCTTGGTTAAATTATTTGCCCAACAGAGTAATAAAAGGTAATGCTGCACTGTCTACCTCAAGGACACACCCTATGAGAAGTTTATGGTTTGTACTATTTAGTAAAATTGACAGAAAATATGCTCCAAACAGACTTGGAACATAGAATGTCCCATAACTTCTTGTACAGAAAAGAGCTCCATCAATTTCTTTACATGTGGCCAGCAATATTCATTGTGTGTCTGGGGAGGTATCCTTGATACTCTCTGAGCTTGTTTGTTTTCTTGCAGATGTTTCACTACCCAAACTAGGTAAAAGCATCAGTACTGATGATGTTTCCTAGTTTGGGTAGTGAAACATCTGCAAGAAAATAACCAAGCTCAGAGAGCACCAAGGGCTCCACATTTCAAACCTGAGCTACAAATATCCTCCTTTATTCATTATGGGACTCTGCATTAGGAGGGTTAATTTTTCAAGACAACTGATCATGGAACCTAGGATTGGATTTAGGCCATCAAATCCAACTCTTATCTCACTGCTGAAATCCAGATGAAAGCATCCCTGACAGATAGATGTCCAGCTTCTTCCACAGTGTTTTTCAACCTTAGCAACTTTAAGATATCAAATCCCAGCATTCCCCAGCAGGCCACATATTTTAAAGTTGTTAAGGTTGAGAAACACTGCTCTACTTTATACACCTAATGATGGAGAACCCATCATTTCTCTTAGTCATTAGTTCCATTCCCATAGTGCTTCTTGTTCTTCTTATTGTTAAGATGCTTCTCCTAATACCCAACCAAAAATCTTCTTCCCCATAATTTAACATTCAGAACAGCCTATCAGGACTCTGTAGTACGCTAAGATTATTCATGACTCTCTAGTGCATGAATTCCCCACGACTTTAAAGAGTGCAACGGTGGGACCTTTCCTTAATACTGATTTTAACAACTCCTGGCTGTTTATTTAGCCAAACTGGTGGAGATAGTGGTGACATCATATGCCTAAAAGGATAGCATGAATCGAATTAATTCAGTGCTGTTCCCAAAGCAAGGGAGTGAAGTGAAAATATAGGTCTCTGCTTCCTTCTGTAAAGTGTGTGCTGCATTCTTTGATCATTCATGGGGCACATGTTTTAGATTATATCACAAGTGAGTTTAACATTAATAAGCAATTCAACTTTAATCTACAACGGAGACCATATTATGAAATAAATTCGAACGAGCATTGAATCTAAACCCTTTCTTATAATAAATCAAGAGAAGACTATTGTTGGTTTTTATTCTAAAGTTTTATCTGTTTGGTTTCTTTTGCAGTTTTTTTTTTTAAAATATTGTTATTTTAAAAACAGGTTGTTAAGGGAGCAGATGACCTACATTTTCTGAGTGAGTGAATGAGTAAAAGAGTGAGGGAATGAATGAATGAATGAATGAATGAATGAATGAATGAATGAATGAATGATTGAATGAATGAATACATTCTAGAATAGTACAGAACAAATCACAGCACTCTTCTTCAGGTCCTTGAAGAGTAATATCATACCTCTCTCAATTATGTTTTTCAAGTTCATTTTCATGTCCTCCACTCAATATCCTTCCTTCCTTCCTTCCTTCCTTCCTTCCTTCCTTCCTTCCTTCCTTCCTTCCTACCTACCTACCTACCTACCTACCTACCTACTGGAAACTTAAAGAGGAACAAAGCAGAGTTTGTAACTGTCCTTCTTTTTGAAACTTCTAACCAAAGATACTTTAGTAATACCCTAATTAAAGAACTGGAAGTGATTGGACCAAAATCAGTGCAATTAGAGATACTGAAACCTCAAAGACTTGGATTGTATATAATACGTCAAGATACAAAGGGATAAGAATAAAATAATTTTGGGTGGCTGCCGTTCCCATTTTAACCAAGTCTGTCCCATTCCATCATTTGACATATGTTTCCAGTGACCCTGAGTTATGCTGACTCCAGTCATTGTGCTTTCCTGGAGAGCCAAAACCATTAACAGAACTCTGACGTCTGCATTTAGCTTTTTTTTTCTTCTTCAAAAATTGTTCTTCATATTTAATCTGCAACAAGAAAATAATTCCTTTTTTTTTCCTTCTCACCTATGTCCAGTGGTTGGCATGTGGGTACAGGTGTGTAAAAATACTTTTATCTAAAAGTATAGGTCAGACAAAGAAATAATGCAATCAAAGAGACACTTTCTGAAACATTATAAATACTGCGCTATACGGGGGGGGGAGGGCTCCAAATTGTCAAAAATGACTAGCTGTGCATGAATTTTGAAATGCGTCAGATTTTGGCAGAGCAAAAACTGCAGTAAAACTGGCAGAAGAGAGGAGGGGAGGGGGAGCCTGACTTTCCTCTTTCTAAGTTTTAGATACCTTTTTTAAAAAAAGAAATATCCCAGGAGGCTTTATTAAAGAAAATGTTTCCTTTTTTATTCCTAGAATTCTTTCTCTTGTTCCTTATCACTCTTTCCATTTTTTTAAAAAAATGTTCTCTTTCTCTCTCTTTTTACAATTTACTATGTTTAGAATAATTTACTATTATAAGTATTTACTATATTATTACAGTACTTCAAATAGAATAGAATAGAATAGAATAGAATAGAATAGAATAGAATAGAATAGAATAGAATAGAATAGAATAGAACAGAACAATAGAATAGAATTTTTATTGGCCAAGTGTGATTGGACACACAAGGAAAGAGATTAACCTGATTGGTTGGGAGACTAGGTGGAGTGGACAATGAAGGCTTTGCCAAAACTTTGTAACTCCTCTTGTGTGCATTTGTTTTAATATATTTGAGGCGTGGTGGTGCAGTGGTTAGAATGCAGTATCGCAGGCTGACTCTGCCCACTGCCAGCAGTTCAATCCTGACCGACTTCAAGGTTGACTCAGCCTTCCATCCTTCCAAGGTCGGTAAAATGAAGACCCAGATTGTCGGGGGCAATATGCTGACTCTGTAAACCATTTAGAGAGGGCTGTAAAAGCACCGTGAAGCGGTATCAAATTCCTTATGTATCCAATCACACTTGGCCAATAAAGAATTCTATTCTATTCTATTCTATTCTATTCTATTCTATTCTATTCTATTCTATTCTATTCTATTCTATTCTATTCTATTCTATTCTATTCTATATAAGTCTAAGTGCTATTGCTATATTCATATTGGTACATATATGGCCTACTGTAATATTTAGAATCTTTTTCCTTTTATAAAGCTCTCTTATAAGTTTTTGATGCTTTTTTTTTTCTTTTTTCTTTACTAACAATAGAGCTTTTGGTCAAAAATACAGCTTTTGGTCAAAATTGTAGTGATAGTGAAGGTGAACCTCATTTTGGTTCATTTCTTTGGGAAGAATGAATGATATTGGCTAATATTAAAACATGAAGTAAAGACATTCCTTATCTCTCTGCCATTTTGCAAATACTGTAGTCCAACGCAATAGTATACTCTAAAAAGTCAATCTATAAGTAATGAGTGATCTAATCTATTCCATCCTACCTCTATCTTTGCAGTCTGTGTTATGCTATGTAGATCATATGAATTGTTCCACAGACGAGAATGGATTTTCTCCCCCAATTTCTACATGATTATTTTGAAATATTAATGGGGAAGAATAAATAATAATAATAATAATAATAATAATAATAATAATAATAATAATAATAATAATAATAATAATAATAATAATAATAATAATAATAATAATAATTTTATTTCTATACCGCCCTTCTCCCGGAGGACTCAGGGCGGTGTACAGCCTATTAAAAGCCCAAAGACAAACATCAATTAAAAATAATTAAAATTATTAAATAGTTTCAGCTCAAATTTAAAACCCCAAAAATTTAAAACACCTAATTTAAAATTATTACATTGATAGCCCGGCCTGACGGAACAGCAGGGTCTTGAGGCACAACAAAATACATGGAGGTCGGAGATCTTATGCATTTCCGGGGGCAGTTCATTCCACAGGGCAGGGGCTCCCACAGAGAAGCCCCCTGGGTGTCGCCAGCTGACATAACTTGGCTGATGGCACCCTGAGGAGACCCTCTCTGTGGGAGCGGACTGGCCGGTGGGAGGCTATTGGTGGCAGAAGTCGGTCTCAAAGGTACCCGGGTCCTATGCCATGGAGCACTTTAAAGGTGGTAACCAGCACTTTGAATCGCACCTGGAAGACCCCTGGGAGCCAGTGCAGCTCGCACAGGAGGGGTGTCACGTGGGCACAACGGGTTGCACCCATAACCACCCGCGCGGCCGCATTCTGGACCAGTTGGAGCCTCCGAGTGCTCTTCAAGGGGAGCCCCATGTAGAGATGCTCTTGCCCAAATGAAGTATTTTAAATCTGAATTGTGTTCATATATTTTACTGCTTTTGGTACTCTCTTCCCACCAGTTAATTTAGGGATCTATATAGGTGGTTTTCCCGCTTGTGGCCTCACAACAATCCTGCAAGGTGTGTGAGGTTGAAAGAAGTACAAAAGTTTAAGGTTAGATTGTGAGCTCCACGATGTTAATTCAGATCTCCTGAATAAACTGGATGATTTTGTGTGCCTATAAATGCGTTTCTTCTAGTCTTCCACACTGAGTTAGGGGGGAAAAGGGGGGAAATGATATGGGAAGATGTTTTTGTACAAAAAGCAAGATTTTAAAATGAGAATACCTCATGGGACAGAAGCAATTGTCAGAAGAGATATTAACATAGACATTATATATTTTTTTTTTAAAAAAACACCTTCATTTTTTTTAAAAAAAAGTTATTTCCCTATTCCCTACATATTAGTTACGTTTTATCCATATATGAATTCCATGCACACATACAAACACACACAAAATCTATGCAAATATTATTGTGTAACTATTAAAGATCTTCCAGAGTAGTGAAAATTAAAATGGAAGCTTGTTTTTTTTTCTTGGAGAACAACATGTATACACAGGAAGCATTATATATACTATAAATAACAAAGGCTTGGCATAATAACACTCTCTATTTCCTCTCTTACTGGAATAGAAAAGCAAATGTGAATACATAACAGAAAACTAATTCAAGTCAGATATGCAATAAATAAAATCCATACAATGAATTTGAACTATCTAACCTTCATCAAAACCTGTTGGAAAAACATAGAATAAGACTAGGAAAAAATTCTGCATATAAATTTAGAGTCATGAAATTTCCAACTTTGTAAAAAAAAAAAAAGTAAATTGTAAAATTCCTCTCCCTAGAAAGAAAGCTAGCCTCATATGTAAGTATGTGTGTGTATCTACATACAGTATGTATAGACATATACAGCATTATGTGTGTACACACACACACATACACCAGTGGTGGGTTTCAAATTTTTTTACTACCGGTTCTGTGGGTGTGGCTTGGTAGGCATGGCATGCTTTGGTGGACGTGGCTTGGTGGGCATGGCAGGGGAAGGATATTGTAAAATCTGCATTCCCTCCCCAATCCAGGGGAAGGTTACTGCAAAATCTCCACTTCCTCCCGATCAGCTGGCACTTGGGAGGTAGAGAATAGATGGGGACGGGGCTAGTCAAAATTTTTACCACTGGTTCTCTGAACTACTCAAAATTTCTGCTACCGGTTCTCCAGAACTGGTCAGAACCTTCTGAAACCCACCTCTGACATACACACATATTGCAAATAATCATCTACCTATGAATAGCCCTTTCTATTCCAAAATATATGGTGAATTTTTTTTTAAGTGATTAAATCCATTTTAATGAAGTAGTTTTAATTTTTCCAGTGTTGTTGTTCAAGTTTCACAGATTTAGAGAAGGATGTCATGGAAGTGTTTCTGAAGTGTGATACAGATATTGTCTTTAATAATGAGATGTCTTACAGAGTAAGTGGGAAATGTATGGCCCTACTTAACACTGCTACTACAACTTCCAGCAATCCTCACCATTAGCTATCTGGGCAGAGCTTCTGGGCATTGTAGGCTCTTCAAGCATCAGAGCATAACTCATGACTTTTTCAGGGATACCCCAAAACCTGTATTCCTTAGCAGTCTTTAGAATAAAATACAAACCAACCAACCCCAGAATAAGTCTCTAGCTCCTTCACGTGTAGAGATACCAAACTCAGCCTTGGATGTGACAATCCAATATGATCACAGATGCGTCATAAAATAAAAAGAGGGAATAAGTTATCAGAAGGAGAAGGCAAATACTTTGCCTGTGTTAATTTAGTTGATATAAGAAATAAAGTAAGTTTGGCCCTACTTGGTTGTTTGATGGAAGCCCATTGAACACTTTGGTAGTTTTGGGATTAATTGAAAAATTTAAAAAGCATCCTGAAAAAAACCCCAAATGCTATACGGTTGTCAGAAAAACTGCATGGATGAAAACTGCCAGTAGTCCAGTTCTACTAAGGGACATTTTACTCATATCTCTGTGAAAGTGATCCCTTGGCCACACAATCAATAATAAGTAAACAGAAACTTTACCTTCAACTTCCAGCCTTCTGACCAGTAAGTAATAGATTATATTTTAAAATAGCATAAATATTGTGTTTTGTTTTAAGAAGTTAACCAATTACAAAAACATTTTCTATAAAGCTGTCTGAAGACATCTCCGTGGTCATGGGGCCAGCATGACTAAACACCAAAAGCACACGGAACACTGTTACCTTCCCGCCAAAGATGGTCCCTATTTTTCTACTTGCATTTTTTACGTGCTTTCGAACTGCTAGGCTGGCAGAAGCTGGGACAAGTAACAGGAACTCACCCCGTTACACGGCACTAGGGATTCGAATTGCTGAACTGCCGACCTTTCGACAGTCTTAGCCACTGAGCCACCGCGTCCCTATGAAAAACTTATTGCATATCACTCCATAAATGTTGGCTGCCCTTGATTAGGGGGCTGGAAGCTAAAGCTTATGAGGAATGGTTGCAGGAATTGGGGATGTCTAATCTGGTAAAAAGAATGAAGGGTGTAGTGTTCCAATATTTGAAGGACTGCCACAAAGAAGATGGGGTCGATTTATTTTCCAAAGCACCAGAAAGTAAAACAAGGAACAATAAACAGAAACTAAACAAGGGCAGAACCAACCTAGAACTAAGGAGAAATTTCCTGACAGTGAGAACAATAAACCAGTGGAACAGCTTGCCTTCAGGGGTTGTGAGGGCTCCATCACTGGAGGCTTTTAAGAAGAGACTGGACAGCCCCATGTCTGAAATGATATAAGGTCTCCTGCTTAAGCAGAGGGTTGGGCTAGAAGATTTCCAAGGTCCCTTCCAATGATGATGATGATGATGATGATGATGATGATGATGATGATGACAACTGTTTGGTTTCGTTTGGTGAAATTCTGATTACTAGATTTTGGGATCTGTAGATGTGAGATTTTTAAGGGGTAGGTATATAAAAACAATATCCTGTCCTTTGTTTTACATATATATCACCCACAGTTTGTACCCGGATCAACTTCTTTCTAATGCAGCACTACATACAACCAAACATCCCTTTTATGTGGCTAAATAGTCAGAGGAAATGACTTTCTCTGATGGTTACCCAACAGGCTGATCAGACAAGCCATTTTTTCACACGAAGAAGCACATCTTTGCAACAGAGTAAGAACTGCATTGTGGAACCTTAGCTATTACCTTTCCCTTATGCTAAACGTAGCACTGTACGTGAGTTTTAATTTGGAAACTCAGGCTCCATATAATAAACCACCGAAAATCAGATTTGATTTCCCACCATTTAAAGAAATTCAAAAATTGAAACTGAAATAGGTATGTAGACTCATCAGAAGGTATCTTTCACCCCACCCGTAAAACCCAAACAACACTGTGAAATTTCATTCTCACCCACTCTCACGTTATTGTGATATTATAACCTTGCACATCTAGTTCTAAAATCTTAAGTGTCTACTCTGTCTCAGCGTGTGTTTAATTTGATTAATGCCTGGAACTCGCATTGTATATTGGACATTAATACAATTGAGCGAGTTCAGAGGTATTTCATGAAAGAGTCCTCCACTCCTCTGCTCACAATAGAATACCTTATGCCACCAGGCTTGAAATTTTGGACCTGGATAACCTAGAACTATGCCAGCTATGGTCTGACCTAAGCTTAGTGCACAAAATTATCTGTTACAACATCCTACCTGTCAATGACTACTTCAGCTTCAACCATAATAATACACGAGCAAATGATAGATACAAACTTAAGGTAAACCGCTCCAAACTCAATTGCAGAAAATACGACTTCAGCAACAGGGTGGTCAATGCCTGGAATGCACTACCTGACTCTGTGGTTTCATCCCCAAACCCCAAAAACTTTAACCTTAGGCTGTCTACTGTTGACCTCACCCATTCCTAAGAGGTCTGTAAGGGGCGTGCATAAGCGCACCAATGTGCCTTCCGTCCCTGTCCTACTGTTTCCCATTTATTTGTATCCTTATCCTGTATTCATAATCATGTTTATACTTTTTTTTAAAATTTGATTTATATGCTGCCCTTCTCCGGAGACTCAGGGTGGCTTACAATGTGCTAAGCAATAGCCTTCATTCTTTTGTATATTTATATAAAGTCAGCTTATTGCCCCCACAACTGGGTCCTCAATTTACCTACCTTAGAAAGGATGGAAGGCTGAGTCAACCTTGAGCCTTGGTGAGATTCGAACCTGCAGTAATTGCAGGCATCTGGTCTTAATAACCAGCTTAATAACAGGGTGCCTTAGACCACTGTACTACCAAGGCTCTTATACTTATATCTGTTATCTTATACGTGTTTGACAAATAAATAAATAAATAAAATAAAATAAATAAATTCTCCTCCAGGAGCTGAAGGCAATATACACCCCATCCCTTCCTTAATTTTTTCCCTTATTACACAACCCTGTGAAATCGATTGCTGTGTTCAGTTGTCATTGGACAGCAGTCTCCCAATGATGAGGAGGGATTTGAGTATGGATCTCCTCAGATGTAGGACAAAGTTTTAAGCAGAATCATGCTAAAATGTGGAATGTCAACCGCTCCGAATTGCAGCCTGTATTCATAGTTAATGACTTCAATTGCTTTAAACCTGATTTTTTTCCCCCAAATTGTACAAGGGCATATTTATGTTCCATTTTTTGCAAGTTTAGTATAAAGCTGTCTGTATGCCATTTTGCGCTTCAGAAGAATGGTCTTTGCTTCCAGAAATAAAAGCAAAATATTTATATAATTAGATAAACATCCGAGATTTATTAAGTTTGCCACATAAACCGATAGGGCTTTTGAAAGAATAACTGTAACATTAAAGGAGGGCAAAAGGTATGTTTAAAGGCTATTATTGACAAAACTGTGTGCAGATTTGCATGGCTCCAAACTGAGATATTACAGTAACTCCCAAGTAAATAATCACTGTGTTAAGTGAAATCAGAACAAGCAAAGTTTTGTTGTATTAGTGAAATCAGAGCAAACAAAGATCAGCTGTATCAGATTAAAAAACCTCTGCATTATTCTTAGTCTAAAACTTCTGATTAGCTTCTGCAGAGACAAATTAATCTAATGACAGGTCAACTAGAAGTTAATCGGTATGTTTTATGTTCGTGTGTTTGAATGTGTATGTGAGTGAGTGCATCCGTGTATGTTGGAGGGAAACAAGATAGAGCTGCACAAGATATTTTTTATACTGTCCACACTTTGAAATGAAACATCATTTCCACACTTCCCAGAATAAAATGCAAATTAGAGTATCGTTATTCTTCAAAATTTGCATCTCTCTTAAGCTTTGCGATTCAGTTCTCACTTTGAAAGATGTGTTTAGATAAAATCCATTTAGAAGTATAGATTTTGAAAGAAAAATATGACTTTAAATACATATTTAAATTTGATTTTTTTGGGCTGATGTTTTAATTTAAAAAAAGGAACCCACCAGCAATATGGATATAGGAAAAAGTGGGTCTGAATGAACGACCTGCAAAACTGACACATAAAATATTCTGGGCACTCTTACTAGAAACTAAAATAAAATATATAGAGGAAATGGTTTTCTTTAATATTTACACAACATGCTGATGAGGCAAGTCATTTTTCATGCAGATATTTAAACTGGAAGAAACTTGTTTCTTCAGTAAGAAATGCATTGCAAACATCCAAGAATCTTAGCTACCACCTTTCTCCTATGTAAACTTGAGTTTTTATTTGGAAACTCAAGAAATTTACCCATGTGATGACCAAGAAAATAGAGCTCTCTGTCACAAACAAGCAAATCAGGTTACTAGTCCTCAGAAGCCAATGTTAAAATTCTCTCAGTTAAGGAAATTGAATCCTTCCCCTGGATTTATGGAAATTAACACTTTCTCATGTTTAAACCGTGTTAATCCTGGATATTATGAATCTAAGCAGTTTTCTATTTACGTATCTGGAGAAATAAAGTGTCTGAAGCAGTCAGCAGGGGGTAATTATCAGGAAATAAAAAAGAAAACAGAAAAGGAAAGGAAAGGAAAGGAAAGGAAAGGAAAGGAAAGGAAAGGAAAGGAAAGGAAAGGAACAAGAAAATGCAGTCATGTGCAATTTAGAACAGACTTATGATGCCTGGAAAGATTTTTGTAGTTTAGAGTGAGAAACATAAGGCACTTTAGATTTATGATAGAAAATGCTTATATATCAGTGAAAGTTTTGCAGAAACCACATTCCATATGTGATCAAACGGAAAGACTTTCAGAAATAAAGAGGCCGTTTGTACCTCATAGCACCAATAATCATTTGGCTGAAAAAAACAAATAAATTTCCAACTGCAATGCCCAGGACTGGACAGAAAGCTAGACTTCAATGCATTTTTGCCATCTGTTGTTTCCCTTGAGATTTACAAGCCTATAACGATTCATCATTTTTCCATATCTCTTTTTTTTCCCCTCCTGGAGGCCCATGGGAAATACATCACAGGTAAGCCTTCAAACCAAGACAAACAGTAGTACAGGTGCAGTTTGCTGCAAGTAACAGGGTGGCTCCTGCCACAGCACCCCCTCCCCCCCATGAAAACTGTTATCAAATCATTTCTAAGGAATTGAGGCTTCATTTCATTTTGCTTTCTTCCAGTGTAAAAGGTTGGAAACAGCAATGTCTACCTGGCACTGGGGAGGTGACATTTAAAGCATTATCCTGACCCTGTCTACTTACAAAAGAAAACATTGAGACCAAGGTTCCAGATGTCTGTAAAGAAAGTGCCAGAGGAAAGCAGCTATCTTAACTTTAGTGTAGTGCATTTGACAATCTTCTGCTGAAAGACAATAACGTCAAGGCATGATTCTTTTTGCTTTAAATTCGTGTCAACTCTCTCTTTCTCTCTCTCTCTCTTTTTTTTTCAAATCCCAGGAATCAAACTCGTATTTCAATAAAAGACTCAATTATCATGGCGAAGAAAAACAATGCCCAGGCTTGCAACGCTTGGAAGAAAAGTCTGCACATAAATGAGTGCCCATGAGAAAATGTGTAACGATTACATCACCTAGCATCATCGCTTTTACAATTAATTGGTATCTCTAATCCCTTCCATAAGTACATGGATCAAACAACCGGCTTGCTGTATGCCAACATTTAATGTGTGTTAAAGTTCTGTAAAGGGACTGAGCGGTGGCTCAGTGGCTAAGATGCTGAGCTTGTCGATCGAAAGGTCGGCAGTTCAGCGGTTTGAATCCCTAGTGCTGCGTAACTGGGTGAGCTCCCGTTACTTGTCCCAGCTTCTGCCAACCTAGCAGTTCGAAAGCACGTAAAAAATGCAAGTAGAAAAATAGGGACCACCTTTGGTGGGAAGGCAACAGCATTCCGTGCGCCTTTGGTGTTTAAGTCATGCCGGTCACATGACCATGGAGACATATTCTGACAGTGCTGGTTCTTTGGCTTTGTAACGGAGATGAGTACCGCCCCCTAGAGTTGGAAACGACTAGCACATATGTGTGAGGGGAATCTTTACCTTTACCTTTAAAGTTCTGTAATTATGATCCCTGGAATTCTCTTGTTTCTACCTTTCATATATATATATATATTGTGTGTGTGTGTGTGTGTGTGTGTGTGTTTTGCAATTGAGAGCCAGTTTGTCTAGTAGTTAAGGCCCCAGGTTAGAAACCAGGAGACTGTGAATTCTAGTTCTAGTTTAGACATGAAAGCTAGCTGGGTGACCTTGGACTAGTCACTTTCTCTCAGCCCAACCCATCTCACAGCGTTGTTGTTGTGGTGAAAATAGGAGTATTAGATGTCTTTGCTGCCTTGAGTTTTTTTAAATAAAAATAATAATAAAGGTGAAATATAAATAAATAAATAAATAAGTTGCTGGTCCTTGATTGATTTAAAGATTTATTGCCTCCTTCACCAAGGGTAGTTCCCTCTAGATGTCCTGAGACTACAACACCCAGAAATCCAAGTTACTGAACTTAACACTTTCTCTGCAGTATGAATACAAAGATATTTTTTCACTGCTTTCTTTTGGGATGGATTTTCAATTTCCTAGTCTATTTTAGAGCCCCAAAGTTTCCTAGTCATCCTCCATCCAAAATCTGATTGGTGTTCTTCTTTTTTTCCCCCCAGATGAAATAAGATGAAATAATGCCCGCTACTTTAGATCTGCTATTTTAACTTTGCAAAAGATAAAGGAATTGCTCCCTGCAATCAAATGAGAATGAGCTTTAGGAAAGGAGTTGGGAGAGGGAGGGGGAGGGAGAAGAGAAGGAATTCCTCTAAATAAATGAGGCTATACACAAAACCACCAACAAATAGGTCAAGATAGTTCAAAGACCAACCAGATGGCAGTTGGGCTGCATGTGTCCAGGAATTATTTACAAAATAATTTTTTATCTTCTGAGGTCAAGACAAGTTGACTTTTTCCCAAAGGCTATTATGCAGCAGAGAACTGGATGAGTTGGGGTTATTTTTTTACAAAAAAAAAAATGTTTAGTTAGTTCAGATTCCTCCTCATACAGTATGCACAAATATTCTTTTAAAAAGCTTTCTAGCTACTGTACAGACATATAGATTAGAAAACTCTTTTCCCCTGTGCTTTAAATTTTAGAAAATTGCTGTGATTTTTTTTTTCTTTCCCTAATGAAATCTGGGAAATTGTACATTACGTTCTCATTTCTTTTCTTTTCTTTTTTTTTTTAGGGCTGTTTGAAATTTCGGCTTTCCGTCTGCTGCGGTCATTGTTTTACAAGGACTTCTGCTCCGGTTCAAAGCGATGGATAAATCAGGGGAAGAATTATCCCAGTGCAACAAACCGAAACAGCTTTTGCTTCCAAAACAGCAAACCATCGCTTCTGCTGGGCTCTTTTTTATGCAAGGTTTTCCAGCAGGCTCGATACCACATCAGTCTCTTGCAAGACTCTTGCAAGACCCAAACCTTGTGGCCCTTTCCGTAGACTCTGAAAATAATAAAACTGAAACATATTAAAATGTGTTTTACTGCAAATGGACCTCTTCATAACCGTCAACTTTTGTTGCGCAAGTTGAAAAGTAGACTTTGTTTGTTTTTATTTTATTTTATTTAAATCTGCTGCCCTGAATTTAGAAGCTTTCACCCCCACCCCTAAAAAAAAAAAAAGCATAACGGAAGGTAGTGAAATTAAGATGTTGGGAGGGGGGGGGTTGGTAAAACTCCTTATGCAAACAGGATGTTGTAAACGACTCTTTGAAAAGGGGCCTTGTACTAGGTCTCCGTTCTGCCCTTTGATTTATTAGGCGTTTCAGCTGCAGACCAAATAGGTTTTCCTGTTCCTGTTAGCTTCTCACTATGCAGTTTTCAAGTCATTATGCTCCAAAGAAATACATGCCCAGAAAAGTCTGTTACAGTGCCCTAAATAATATGCGATGTGCAAAAACAAAAAATGTTGTTAGAAGAGCTTCCTGTTTGGGTTTCCTCGCTGGCAATACAGCTGAAATGTCTCAAAGGTGTATATGTCATGTACAGATCGAAAGAGATTTCTCCCACCCTCTATTTTTTTTAAAGGGGGGGGAGAACCAACAAAACAACAAGACTTCAGCATTTGCTTCACAGTCTTTTTTTT
Source organism: Pituophis catenifer annectens (assembly GCF_029215685.1). NCBI lineage: Eukaryota > Metazoa > Chordata > Lepidosauria > Squamata > Colubridae > Pituophis > Pituophis catenifer. The sequence goes on along the minus strand of NW_027256883.1, from coordinate 197,109,136 downwards.
TTTTTTTTTTTTAATGCCCTTGGCAAAAACTTTGGCTCACTCGATCTTTTAAAAATGTTTCTTCTTTCTCTCAGCCTGTCGTGGATGGTAAGTGCAATCACATTACACACAGCTTTCTTTGGAAAGCCCCTTTTTAATGATCTGGCAGCTTTTAGACACTGACTGCTTCCAGAAAAAATTTCAATCCTTCTTCCCACAGCTTCCACAAGCGCCTGTGATAAATGACACCTGTCATTCTGTCACAGACAAATGGCACAGATGGGAACCTCAGTGATGTATGGTTCAACTGAACAGGAAATCAAGTCTGGGTTTGTTGTGGTTTCCCCCACCCACCCGTCGCCCCCATAAGTGGAAAAAGCTGACCAGGACAGTGTCATGAGCCTGTTCCAGAGGTTTTGCTCAGAGAAGGAAAGGAACATTAGAGAGGCACACCGAAGGTAGAAGCCATTTTTGGAAACATGGGATTGCTGGGAAGCACACAGCGCAGAATTGCCAGGTGTCCACTATTTGAGTGGACAGTCCGCTTTTTTCACATTATGTTCACTATTTTTTTTCACAAAATAGTGGACATTTTTTTTATTCAAAAGCTTTATGATAAAATGGTACGTAATCTAAAGCTGTACAGTCTAAGAGAATAAGGATAGGAGAATCGTGTTTTGTCTTTTTTTTCATAAGTTAGAATGAGACAAAGATCAAATATCCATTGAACTCGATTCTCTGAAAAAATTAATGATGAGATTAAAATAAAAATATATTATAAAATTATGTACAGTTCACATTTTTAAAATGTATTGTAGCTTGTGTCGACTGACCTAAAATGGCGTCGAGTGATGAGAGTGACAGCGGTGAGATTTCGAATTCTTTAAAACGAAAGAGAGGAGTGTACAAATATACCAAAGACTGGGAAGCTACTTTTGCATGGATTACCAACAACGAAACTGACAGAACAAATACGACGGCCTACTGTAAATTGTTTGTAAGAAAATATATAATTTAATTGTAATTTTTTTTAATTTTTTTACTACTTAACCCCCACCCCCCGCTTGTCCGCTATTTTTTGGAAGCAGACCTGGCAACCCTACACACAGGTTGGAAGGCTTCCCAAATTCATGTCAGTCAACACTGTGATTATGCATACATATCATGTTAGGCTGCATCATGGCTTGCTCGGCTTGGCTTAGCTTGTTGTGTGGGTGCAATGAAAACGGCTTGTAAACTAGGACCCATGATGGCAGGGGTGCAGGAAAGCAAAGCAGTCAATGTTCTGCCCCAGGTCTGGATTCCTGAGGATATTGACACACACCAACAGTCCTTATCAAATTTATTAAGGAGCAAGAATAAACCAAAGTCTGGCAAAGGTTGGCAACCAGCCCAGAAAGCAAGATACGATAAGACTTTTCCAAAAATGCTCTAATGATAATTACAAGCTGTTTCTAGCAAGAAACTTACTAACAGCATGTGACTTAAATAGGCTAAGGGAGTGGCCAATTATCCTCAAGCCTTACTCTTGAGGAGACCTCCTCCTCCTGAGTAGCCATTCCTGCCTTTTGGCAGCCCTGCATGCTCAAGCATTGAGGAGAGGCTCCTCCACTTTGCTATCTCCACTTGAAGGAGCCTCTGGAGGTTCTGAAGGCCCTGGCTGAGTCTCTGCCTCTGGCACCACATCCTCTTCAGCCTCCTCGCTGTCCAACACAAGCACCAGCTGCGCAGGCTGCTGGCACGACACTACACCAGCCTCCTCCTCGTCGGGATCAGCCACGATCCACGCAGGCCGCTGGCAGGCCACAACAGTCAATGACATTTTTTGTGTGGGTTTTTTTTTTATGTGCTTCACATGTGCAACCCCAAAGTGGATGATATTTTGATTACACTGTAATGGACACTATCTTGACTTTTTTTTTGGGGGGGGGTTGCTATCCTGTAACAAATTTGGTAGTATACTCCAGAATTCACTTGGGGAACAATCAAATGGTGAAATCTGGCTGGATCTATCCGGCTCGCGCGAACTGGTAGCGCTGGCAGTGGGAGGTTCTGCCCACCTGCCGGGACATCATTACGTCCCATTTCTGACCCTCTGCGCATGCACAGAATGCTCTGCGCATGTGCAGAAGAGGCACGTACGCTCACACTCCCGAACTGGTAGCGAAGGTAAGTGCATTTCACCACTGGAACAATCCTATTACTCATATAATTGAATAATAGCATGTTAGATGTTGACTTAGTGCCAGTCTTTGTTGTTTTTAAGGTTTTTAATCCGTTTAGTTTTATAGTTTTGGTACGATGTTATGTCTTGTTTTAACTTTTGATTGGGAGTCGCCCAGAATTGGTGAAAAGATGGGCAGCTATATAAATGTTTTCAAATAAATAATTTTTTTTTTCGAAGAGCCATGGTGGCGCAGCAGTTAGAATGCAGTATTGCAGGCTGACTCTGCCCACTGCCAGGAGTTTGATCCTTCGCGGCTCATGGTTGACTTAGCCTTCCATCCTTCCGAGGTTAGTAAAATGAGGAGCCAGATTGTTGTGGGCAATATGGTGACTCTGTAAACCACTTAGAGAGGGCTATACAGTACTATGAGGTGGTATATAAGTCTAAGTACTATCTTTCCTCTGTATAATAAGCAGCATGTTTATCAAGATACATTTATTTATTGGGAAAGTGAATCTGAAAAGTAAATGTATGATATTCATGGAAACTTGAAGTCAGATCTGAATAGTGTTCTCTGCTCAAAAAAATGAGCAGAAAGATGAAGTTAACTCTATTAGTTCGACTCATTCCCAATTAAAAACCCAAACCCTTCTGTCCCTCAACTTCACACACTTCAGGGCACACCACAGTCCCAAAGATATCACATAATCATTACCACTTTCTCATCATTGTGAAAGAAGAAAACTAACGGTAACATCTCCTTGTCCACACAATTTTCCTGGCAATGCTACAAAAGTGAATTGCCACAGCCGCCTTCTATCAACTTTTCAATCCAATTTGCAGCCTGAAGGTTTCCAGGAAATCCCTTATCCAAGTACTAACTAGGTATGATTTTTGATTATTATTTTTTTTTCTTTTTGAGAAATGTCAGGTTTATCTGGATTCTATCAGCTAGCTAGGCTAAATGCCAAAGAAGAGAAACTTTTAATATGCCCCCAGCAAACATGTAGTTGACATACTGTAAGGATTTGTTGATTCGAGCCATTCATTTTCTTCTCTTTCTGTTGCGTTAGTGTACAACCTGAATCTCACATGTTGCTTTCCCAAAGTCCCTCATGCTACCCCAGGGGCCCTCCAAAATGTTCGCTTAATTATAATTTTTAATGAAACAATGGGGACATTATTAAATACATATCTGGAAAATAATTATGGTTAACTCTTCTTTGATGAGTACGCGATGAGTACTGAGTAATGAGGGATGCGGTGGCTCAGTGACTAAGACACTGAGCTTGTCGATCGAAAGGTCGGCAGTTCAGCGGTTCGAATCCCTAGTGCTGCATAACGGGGTGAGCTCCCGTTACTTGTCCCAGCTTCTGCCAACCTAGCAGTTCGAAAGCACGTAAAAAAATGCAAGTAGACAAATAGGGACCACCTTTGGTGGGAAGATAACAGTGTTCCGTGTGCCTTTGGCATTTAGTCATGCTGGCACATGACCACAGAGACATCTTTGGACAGCGTTGGCTCTTAGGCTTTGAAACGGAGATGAGCATCACCTCTAAAGTCGGGAAAGACTAGCACATATGTGCGAGGGGAACCTTTATCTTTACCTTGATCTTGAACTTGTACAGTTTTGAGATGGAAGTCCCCAATGTGTCCCTCAAAGGAGAAGTTTGATCTGAGCCTGACAAAGTTTGGGCAGTCCTTCACTTGAGCTACATATGATCCTGAACACTAGCCATGCCCTGTTGGCATTCAACCAAGGTAAGATGGCATGCTATCCATCCAGGCGAGCTGGCCTGACATCTAATTCAGCTTTTTGAGAAACTTCAAAAACCAAATTTGGAGCCAAAACAAAAAAAAAATCTCTGCATACAGATACTTCTCTGTTTTGTTTATATTCAGATGCTGCCCCCCAATGATCTCTATGCATTAATAAATTGCATGAGCAGAATGGGGAAAAGGAAAGAAAAGAAAAAAAAAAGAAACTTCTCTCTGAGTGAAACTTGGAACACAGCATGAACTGAAGCACCTGGGGCAAAATCTCTTCTCTTATTCTGTTTCCTGAGGATACAGCTGAGCCCAGGTTTTCTGGCATTCACAATCAGTGTTCAGTTTGAAACAGATGCTGTTCCTGTGAAAAAAGAAAAAAAAAAAAAACCCCACAAAGGTTGAACATTTAACCGGAGTTTATGGCTTAGCTTTCCACAGAAAAGGGGAAAAGTCCTAATGTCCATTAAGCGAGGTATGGAAATAGAACATTGTGCCAGGAAAAGATGAATACTGACGAAAGTAGGCCATAAAGAAACAATTATCCTCTGTATCAGGGGTAGGCAAACTTTTAATAGTGATATCCATTCTTTTGATAATTATTCTTTTAGTTCATGTTAACATACTGAAGAATGTATGATTGAAAGGCTTGGCTGGGTTTGGATAGGGTTTTTTTTAAAAAAAGTGATTTATGGCAAACTTGGTAGATTAATCTTAACAGAGCCTTAACGCTGCATGAGTTTTGAGAAATAAAAAGAAAAATAATTAACTGCTGAAAATGGCTGATTTGCTATGAAATAACTGGCCACGTACATGAAGTCCTCGACTTACAACAGCTCATTTAGTGACTGTCCAGAGTTACAATGGCACTGAAAAAAAGTGACTTGTGACCATTTTTCACACTTACGACTTGCAGTATCCCCGTGATCAAAATTTAGACACAGACAAATTTAGACATATTTAGACATTGTCCTATTTCTGACAGTTGCAGTACCTTGGGGTCATGTGAACAGCTCATGCGACCTTCTGACAAGCAAAGACAATGTTAAATGAATCAGATTCACTTAAAAACTATGTTGCTAACTTAACAACTGCAGTGATTCATTTAACAAATGTGGCAAGAAAATTCATACAATGGGGCAAAAGTCACTTAACAAAAGTCTCATTTATTGTATTTTACTTTATTTATTTTGAACCATACTTGATATATTCTACATAGATATACAGTATGTGTGATACAGAGGTGGGTTTCAGCAAGTTCTGACCAGTTCTGGAAAACCGGTAGCAGAAATTTTGAGTAGTTCGGAGAACTGGTAGTAAAAATTCTGACTGGCCCCGCCCCCATCTGGGCCTTCCGAGTCCCAGCTGATCGGGAAGAAATGGGGATTTTGCAGTAACCTTCCCCTGGAGTGGGGTGGGAATGGAGATTTTATAGTATCATTCCCCTGCCACGCCCACCAAGCTACGCCCACCAACCCATGCCACGCCCACCAAGCCACAGAACCAGTAGTAAAAAAATTTGAAACCCACCACTGGTGTGATTTATACACACACACACACACACACACACACACAGAGAGAGAGAGAGAGAGAGAAAGGGAGAAAGAGAGAAAGAGAGAAAGAGAGAGAGAGAGAGAGAGAGAGAGAGAGAGAGAGAGAAAGGTAGTATATATATTGTATACATCTATATCTATCTATACCCATATCCATACACACACATATATTTGTGTGTGTGTGTGTGTGTGTGTGTAGTGTTTTAGTGTTTTACAGCCCTCTCTAAGTGGTTAACAGAGTCAGTATATTGCCCCCCTAAATCTGGGTCCTCATTTTACTGATCTTGGAAGTATGGAAGGCTGAATCAACCTTGATCCGGTGAGAATCAAACGGCTGTCAGTGGGCAGAATTAGCCTGCAATACTGCATTCTAACCACTGTGCCATCATATATATATATGCAAATGTTTATACATTCTTAACACAAAAGGAACCAAATAAATTTCTTATATATTTTTGATATGTATCTGTAGAAATGAGTATTTTTTAAAAATGAATATTTTTTAAAAAAACAATTACAATAGGAAAAAAAAAATCCCAGTAGTGTTTATATGCAAGGAAGGATTATAAATACATTGGTGGAAAGAAAAAAAGAAAGAAAGAAAGAAAGAAAGAAAGAAAGAAAGAAAGAAAGAAAGAAAGAAAGAAAGAAAGAAAGAAAGAAAGAAAATAGAAGGAAGGAAGGAAGGAAGGAAGGAAGGAAGGAAGGAAGGAAGGAAGGAAGGAAGGAAGGAAGGAAAATTTTCTATCAATACAGAATTTATTCAGTCCTTAAGCTTATCATGAAATCGAGACTGTATGAAAACATATTGCTTCATCTTCCCATCTAAAGAACATAAAGACTTTTCATAAATAGATAAGTGATTCCTATCATGAATGTATTCCTTCCTATCAGGAGGATAGATTTTGTTCCATTTACATGAGATTGTCTATTTTACATTTTCAGGCTCAGTAAAGCCAAAGTTATTCATATAATGAAAATACACATCTTTTGGAATTGGGTGGCCTCCAAATCCAATCAATCAACTCCATATTTTAGAAAAACAGTTATAGAGGATTATGGAGGTAATACTGAAGAAAAAAAAATTAAGAACCATTAAATAAATTTAATCCTGGGAAAGAAGAACTGATGAAAAAAAAAAACCTCAAAATATACTTGCCTTGATTATGTTTGGCATAAGAAGGACAGAGGAATTCTCAGACATTCAAGAGATGGTTATTATAGCCTTTAACAATAAAGCAAACTTCAGTAATCCTTGGGTTGTCTATTCACAGGCCTGGTCTACTGTAGCTGACATTAACAGAATAACAGAGTTGGGAAGGACCTTGGAGGTCTTCTGGTCCAACCCCCTGCTCAAGCAGGAAACCCTATACCATTTCAGACAAATCACACTTGGCCAATAAAGAATTCTATTCTATTCTATTCTATTCTATTCTATTCTATTCTATTCTATTCTAATGTTGTCCAAGCTCTTCTTAAAAACCTCCAGTGTTGGAGCACTCACAAGTTCTGGAGGCAACTCGTTCCACTGATTAATTGTTCTAACTAATTAGTTTAACATGTTAATCTTCAACAATTACATATTTTTCCAAAGTTGAATTAACATATGCTGAAAGCTACAGCTTTCAGAAAACCAAAACATATGAGTTAAAGAACCTATATCTTCTTATAACACCAGTCCAATAGACATGAAAATTTATTTTTATTTATTTTATTATTCATATTTCTATGCCGCCCACTCTCCGAGGACTCTGGGTGCTTACACCAAAGACAGTATACTAAATAGCATATTGTCCCCAACAATTTGGGTCCTCATTTTACCCACCTTGGAAGGATGGAAGGCTGAATCAACCTTGAGCCGGTGAGATTTGATCCGCTGATCTGCTGAACTGTCCGCTGTCAGCTGAAGTAGCTGCAGTACTGCACTCTAACCACTGCGCCACCTCGGCTCTTATGACACTTTTATGATACACTAATTACATTATTGAGTCATAAGAAGGATGTTTTAGATTTTTAGACCCATTGATTTTGCAAGATTGGATGTTACATTTTTTTCTTCTTCTACAGTAACTGATGCCAACATTCATTCAGGCTTTTTTAAAGTTCTTATAAAATGCAATTATTAGACTTGTTTCAATCACTCCCTTTAAGATCCTAGGACATGCAAGTGTGTCTAAGACATCTAGGCATGGATGCTATTGGTACATTTAGTTAAATCATATTTGGTACACAATTTTAAAAATAACCATTATGGATCAACTGTTCTATTTCTCTTTTGTATAGTCCAGGTGTTCTAACAGAACCACAGATCTAACTACAACAAGACATATTTATACATATCAATGAGCATAAGAAATCGTCTCTTCTTTTGCATAGTGTCATTTTTTTTTTTTAAAAAAAAGGGGGGGATGCATTAAGTCACAAATTTTAAGATCTCTCTTTTTCATTGATGCCTCTTCTCCAAATGTGCCTCAGGCTTGAGGAACAATGACAAACACAACATTCTAAAGATCCACCATCACAAATCCACACAGTCTCATTTTCTTCCAAGCAAGGACAGACAGCATGTATCAAGGATAACATTGGGTGATTTCATTCATTCATTCATTCATTCATTCATTCATTCATTCATTCATACATTCAATTTCTATATCCCCCTCCATCCCAGATAAGTGACTCTTGATGGTGAACAATTAAAAATAATAATTAAAAAGAGTTAAAACATAATATAAAATGAAATATATATGGCAACCAAGAAAAAAATGTCAGCAAATTTGGTCAATATACCCAAGGAAAAGGGGCCCTTCACATACTCTGGGCCACAGGTCCAGACATAAAACTGGGTCTTCGAGCAGTGGTGGGTTGCTCCCGGTTCGCACCAATTCGCAAGAACCGGTAGTAAAAATTTGTTGTAGTTCAGAGAACCGGTAATAACATTGGCTGGCCACGCCCCCGAATTGGTCCCCGGCCCAGTCACTGCTTGCTTACCCCATCCACCTCATCAGAAACTTTTGTTTGGGTTTTTTTTAGTTTTAAAAGTATTTTTTCTACAACCTCTTCAGCCAAAGAGGTTGTAGGAAAAAAAATGCCTTTAAAAGCCTCTGGCGATCCCAGCTGAGTTGCCTGATCATCAGAGGCTTTTAAAAGCATTTTTTTCTGCAACCTCTTAAGGTTGTAGAAAAAATGCTTTTAAAAGTAAAAAAAAAAAAGTTGGCCATGCCCACCCAGTCACATTACCCCCCACCAAGCCACGCCCACAAAATAAGCCACGCCCACAGAACCGGTAGTAAAAAAATTTAGAACCCATCCCTGCCGCACATCTTAAAATTGTCAAAGTCAAGAAACACTGCTATGAGGTAACATTAGAAAAGGTAACACTGCTACTGTATAATGTAACATGCCCCTCCCCGATGGTTATATGGACTTAGCTGACATTGTCGGTCATTTTAGAAGGAATTTCATGTATTTTAGTAGCTGTAATATGAATTGACGTGTGCATAGGTAGCCAGCCTGCATCGTGATCCAGAGTTGCTTTAATGGACTTTATTTGCATCAATACTCAATAAGAAATGCATACAGAAACCTGTTATCTTCGGTTATAGCTGTGTCAGTCATGAGTTAGATTTGCTTAAACCGTTCACTTTTTTTCATCTATGAAATCTATTCCAATCAACAACTTGACAAAATGAACTGGATCTCAAACAACACAAGCCAATATCTTGGAGAACAACAGGAACAACAAAGCAATCCCTTATGTCAGCATAAGATGCAAGATAAGTAACAAAATGTGATGTGACATAAGTCAAGCAATGTAATATGACGTGACGCTACAAGTAAGCACACGCGCAAAACCACGTTTATTTATTTTTTAGCTGAGACGCTTATTATCTTCCAATGTCTGATCTGAATCTTTTGTGAAGGACTTAAGTGGAGTGAATGCTGTTACAATTTGGCTGATGTCATGAGTTTAATCACGATCTGGATTCAGCCAATTTTCTGGCAGCCATCTCAAATCCCATGTCCTTTCAAATCAGTCTCTGAAAAAGATGACAGACCCCAGCAGCGTTGTCCTAAACAGTTAGAATGGCAATATTTTTGGATCACAATCCTGAATACCATTAGGAAGGCTATTAAGATTCTAAAAACCGCCAACAAGCTCCCAGTCGTAAATAATTGCAATTATTATTTGGAAAGTAATCACAAATAATAACACATAGATGAGCAAAAATAACAAATCTGTCTTGAAGCAAAGCACAGTGTTAACTTGCTCATGAATTGCATTAGTATCACACATTGGTGGGGTCTATTATTTTATTTTAATGTCAGATCAAAGGAAGGATTAAGCTAAAGGATGGGTTCCCTATTTTTATTCATTTTATTTTACCAACTAATGAACGTTTAAAAATACACTATGTGCAATAGGAAAGGTAGAACATGGAGACAAAATTAATAAGTTTACCAATAAAAAATAAATAAAAGGGGGAAAAAAAGAAAGAAAGCAAAAGTCCTGTATTTAGATAGGCATAGAGACAACTGAATGATTGCTTGATACAGTATTTGCAAGGCAGTTTCCCTTCAAAGAACTGTAAGCTTTCAGAATCATACCAAATTTTCTTTCTTGGTTAAAAAAAAAAAATCATTTTTAATGCTACCTCTGTTTGTGAAAGCATATCTACCAGAATTTAGTGGTAGAAGGTAGGCTTTGAATGCAGATTAAAAAAAATATCAGGATGTATATAATGAGAAGGACAGCCCTGTGCCTAATACTGTTGGGAGTCTATCACAAGTCACAAAGCATAGAAAAATGTATTACCTGCTTTAAGGAAATTTCTTATGTTCCGAATTGTAATACAGTATAACTTCTTAGTTTAATCCAATGAGGTTCTTTACCCAAAACTATTGAAAAGTTGAGAGACTTTAGAAATATGAGTTATAAATATATAAACATGCCAGAATCAATTTGGTGTCGTGGTTAAGGGGCTGGATTGGACACTGTGAGGAGCTCTGATGGCGCAGTAGTTAGAATGCTGTATTGCAGGCAAACTCTGCCCACTGCCAGGAGTTCAATCCTGAGTGGCTCAAGGTTGACTCAGCCTTCCATCCTTCCGAGGTTGGCAAAATGAGGACCCAGAACGTTGGGGGCAATGTGCTGACATTGTAAACCCCCAGAGAGTGCTGTAAAGCACTGTGGGATGATATATAAGTCTACGGTCTATTGCTATTATGAATTCTAGTCCCCTTCTAAGCTTTCACGCTGTATGACTTTGGGCTGGTTATTCTCTCCCATCCCACAGGACAGTTGTGGGGGAAAAAATAGGAGGCAGGTGCATTAGGTATATCACCTGGAGTTGTCCAAAATCAAGTTGGGAGGATATCATCATTATCCAATCCCAGGAAAACTGCTTAGAGCAACGGCATCCCTTTATATACACAATTTCAAAGATTTCTTGGTAAAATACTTCCTCTTATTTTGTCTATGGATATACAAAACTGCTTTGGGGAAGCAGCTTAAGAACATTAGAACTGAAGGTCTTCATCTTTTAGCAAGCTGCCCAATTCTATAGAAACTGAATCTTGGAAAGTATAGTACTCTGTTTCCCCCCAAAATAAGACATCCCCTGATAATAAGCCCAATTGGGCTTTTGAGTGCATGGCAATAAGGCCAAGCACTTATTTCAGGGTTCAAAAAAATATAAGACAGGGTCTTATTTTCAGGGAAACACGGTAGGTATTGTTTGATTCTCAGCTACACGTACGCATATTCGCACACATGACAAAGAAAGTGTATAGCTTCTTTGCCTTTCTTTCATCTATAACTATGGCCCTCTAATTACCCATCTAATCACCTAATATGATATCCTATTGCTGATTGCATTTTGTGTACCGATGCATAAGAGGATTAATCTTTCTGTTCAGCATCTCAGATTTTTTTTTTAAAAAAAAAATATACATTGTTACAGCAAATTTTTGAATCAGAACAGTTGAGCAGTGCTTGTTTCACTATTGGGCTAATTTGCTACTGATGCATTGTGATGGCCAAGGATCAGAGGACATATTGGTTGCATTTTTTAATTTATTTTTTTGAGTCATGCATCAGAATTCTCCCACCAGTATTGACTTGTTTCAGGTCACTAGAAGAGGTAGGGAAGGCAAGAAGAAAGACCAAGCAATGACTTCAGAGGATAACAGAATAAAAGAGCTGGAAGGGACCTTAGAGGTCTTCTAGTACAACCCCTGATCAAGCAGGACACCCTGTGCCATTTCAGACAAATGGTTCTTAAAAACCTCCAGTGTTGGAGCATTCACAACTTCTGGAGGCAAGTTGTTCCACTGATTAATTGTTCTAACTTTCAGGAAATTTCTCCTTAGTTCTAAGTTGCTTCTCTCCTTGATTAGTTTTCATCCATTGCTTCTTGTCCTACCCTCAGGTGCTTTGGATGATATGAAGATGATAGGGAGATGCTCTGGAGCGTTGACTTTAGGAAATGCCCAATGATGTTGATATTGGTTGTTTTCCTGAACTGTTTTCCCAGTTACATGTATCTAATGAAATGTGTTCTTTCCATCAATTCCCTGGTCTTTAAGATGGCAGCAGATTCTGTATTCCTTAGGAAATGCCTGGTGGTTTCTGGCACAAAGTGCTAACTCAGCTTTCAAGTTGTATCAGCGTTCTGTCCAGAAGAACTGGGTGTGTAACAGTTGCTCAGCCCTCAGCTCATATCAGCATAAACACTTAGTCACAGCTGACATATTGATATGTTAAATGAGTGTTGCTTGTGCACAATGAGGTCACAGAAAAATTAATGAATGGGCACACACGGCCCCCTTCAAAATAAGGTAGAGAATTCATGGAGTAAAGCAGGCCCCTAAAATGCAAGCGATCTGCTATGCAACTCCTTTTTAAAAAAAAAATGAAAAAGAAAAAAAAAAAGCTCTGACAGTTGAGTTCTAAACAGTTAAATATGAAACTGTCAACAAGGACCTGTCTTAATAACCAAACTTGAGGCCTTTTATCCTGGAAGATTTATGAAGTAATTTTAAAGAGGCCCAAGCAAACATCTGTCAATAAATTGAATGCCGGCTACAGGATTTACAAGCAAGACAAGAATTTCTCATTAAGTGCACATTAGCACTGTGGGGATCATAAATAGTAAGAGGCCAGGATGCTGAGCCTCTCAAGCTGTCATTAAAACACTATCTAAGAACTAATGAGGAAGTGATGGAAGGGTACTAATGATCCCTCAGGCTCCTTTCATTCGGCAATGAAAAGAAGAGCATGCGGTACGAGTTCTCAGCCTGCCGCAGCTGAAGTCTTTGTAGGGAATCAGAAAGATGGTGAAGAACAGCATCCCTGCAAAGTGCCCTCTGTCACTGCCAACCATTTCTCAGTTCTGTCAAGAGTTGATCATTGGTGAATCAGGGGAAAGTTGGCAGCAGACTGGTACAGTTGTCTGTGGGTCAAGGCTGGTTGGAGATTCTGGAGATAGATCATCATGGATTGGGCAAAGCCACTCTTGTAACCATTTCATCCCATCAAAGCCATCCCTTGCCTGACTTCTCCGATTTGTAAACCAAAATTGAAACAACCCATCTCTCTCCAAAGGTGCTTTTTTTCTGACAGAACTGAAGAAGCTTCTTGGATAAGAAGTGAAACATCTTCAAGGAAAAACAAAGGAAGTCCAGTTGCCTCCTGAAAAAGCACCTTTGGGACAACCATGACCTGGATGACTGAGTATATGTAGACAACCCACCATACCTCATGGGAGTTTCATCTTGATGATTGTGTGCAAAGTCGGTAAAGCTGCAGAATAGGAAAAAAAGAAAGTTTGCCTATGAAAGAGCCAGTGGACATAGACTCATCTTGTCCACTTGTTGAGGAAAAGGAAGTTTCAGCAAGCTTTTCTCCGTGTCTCAAAAACCAAATCAAATTTCTTTTACTTTTTTTTTTTACTTACAACTGCACAAGAGTAAATGAAAAGCCAGGATTTGGGAAAAGTAAATTTGTCCCTATTGGTTTCACTCAGCAACATATTAAAAAAAACTCACACATAGTCTAATATTATTTGTATGTGCAAGGGAACCCAATACATCATATACCAAGTAGAGGAATTCTGTAAATATAAAATATTTTTTATAACTGGCAAGACTGGCAACTGGCATTTTTTATAACTGTGTTGTGGCAAGAAAAAAAGGGGGAAAAAAAGAGATTTGGGCAACAGTAAGCCAAACTGTCTTTTCCAACTGTTAGTGGATATGATGAGCACAACTGCCTCCTAATTCTAAAATTCTACTTTCTCTTTTGCTTCTTGCTTGCTTTGCATCTTATTTTTGATCAAATTAGAAATGCGAGACAATTCATAGGAATTTTTTTTAGTTGTTGCAGGTTTGTGAGGGTTCTCTCTCTCTCTCTCTCTCTCTCACACACACACACACAAACAAACAACAGTGTAAAAAACAAACATCCTGCCATGCATTTCCTTTGAGCGAATGGGATGATCTGCCAATAATGGCACCATTATGGCCCTGACAGCTGTATCCATCATTCGTGGCTCAACATTTCATACAAAAGCACCATATATCAGGGAAAGTCGAGTACAAAGGCATTATAAGCAGTTACATGCCGAAAAGTGGTATTGCAAACTGTGCCGATTAGGGAAATGCCTGTACAGTAAAATAGCACATGCATTTTCTTTTCTTTTCCAACTTACAGAAAATGTCTTGAAATGAATGCATGGGGTGGTGATACGGACCTGATTTAAGCAGAGACATGGTCGATTTCATTTCAAGCTGCCACAGGACCATTGTCTGTTAAAAGGGACTCCCCATCAAGAGACTGCTTTTGAAGCTTCCTCGGAATTCTCACTCGGAATGGAATAAAATATATTAGGGAAAGAGAACAACACATACATGGCTTTAAATAAAAGTGCGTGTGAAATGTGATAAGATTGCAGGCGTCTTCTTGATGAGAAATATTTAAAATATCGTGACAGTAAAAATAAGGTGATACCACAAAAAGAGATTTGTGCATCTCTTGTTATGTGCATGCGATAGTAATACTAATTAATTCAGTCATTTTAATGAAAGATTATTAAGACCGTGATTTTAAATAATTTGAGATTTGTTTGAAACGCACCCATTTTTTTTTTTTTTTTTTTATTTTGCTGTTAATGAAATTTGGCAGGTGCTGTACTTCAAAGCATATTCTTTAATTACTTTGTCTCTTGGAAACACCACCATCACTAACCCATTTATGTCAATAGTAATAATTATTATTTCTAAATAACTTCGGCACATCAGCACTTAAACCACAGATGTTGTAACATCCCTTTTTCCAATTCAGTCTTTCTCTAATAGATGGATTTTAAAACCTTACCAATGATATTAATAACATTTCTCAGATGTCTGTCTATCAGGAGAAGGTAAATTATTGTAATTAAAATGTTAATAATATGCACATTTTTTTAAAAAAAGTTATATTTTTATATGATGTATCAACAGTCTATGACCATCTTCCCAAACTACCGTGTTTCCCTGAAAATAAGACCCCGTCTTATATTTTTTGAACCCTGAAATAAGCACTTGGTCTTATTGTCATGCGCTCAAAAGCCCGATTGGGCTTATTATCAGGGGATGTCTTATTTTGGGGAAAACAGGGTAGCTCTAAAAAGTTACAGCTGAAACACTCAAACAGGCAATTGCTTAGATCTACAAATGACGATGCTCTTTAATTTGTATTTAAATTATACTTCTCATTCAAAATGTTCTCAGAAGAATTCAGCCTTAGTTCCACTAGTTAAAGCTGCTAACAACAGTCTACATTTCAGAATTTTTATCATTAGCTTTAACGTTATACAACTGCTTAATTTCCTTTAATTTCCCTAATTCAAGAATATATTTAATGATATTGCCCTAGATAAAACTTAAAAAAAGAGAGGGGAAGTTCAAATATGATCTACTTTTAAGGTTTTGTTCAAAAAAATCCTATGAAATATTAATAACTTTAATATTTGAGGGGGGGGAAAGAAACTATTTAACCCTGTTGGGACATACTACACAGCTGGATCAAATAGAAGTAACTGGCAAACAATAGAATTTCCATCCAGAAAAATGCTATTACTAAGTTTCTCTCTCTTTCTCTCTCTTATTTTTTTACTTCTTTTTACTTAGACGAGTACAAAAATAAGCAAGCAAAATGTATCGCATGAAGTGTCATTCTTTGAATATTTTTAAAACAGAAAGAGTCCAATGAAGATAGAGCAATTATTAAGAAATAGCAAGTATTCAAAACTGTGGGGCATGAAATAACTGTTACTCAAAGAAACTTTCAAATTTTTGAAATAACATTTTCTTGCTCACCACCCCACCCCAAATCATGAATATCAACTCCAATCAAGACATCTTTGGGCAATTGGCCTATATGCTTTATGTCATTTGACTGGAGTTAAGTGGAGAGGTGCAAAAATTTTCCAAGACTTATTTACAGTGGTGCTTATATCTGGTAGTATGTAAATTACACCCACAAGAATTAGGAAAGGGGCATGTCCTACATGCTTGAATGATATCAAAGGGTAGAAGTTTAATCAGAGCACGTCGTGTCTTCTTGGTAAAATAACTGCCCTCAAATCTCATTGATTATTCCATGGAGGATAAAGTATGGGACCGTCATTTTCAGGGATTCTAGAAACTCAATCATGAAATGTTATCAGTGATATTAGCAATAGCACTTTTGGTATTAAACTACAGAAAAATAAGGGTTACTGATTGTTCATCAAACATACAAGGTTCAAGATATCTTTGAAAAAACAGATTTTAACTAATGTTTCACACTGTTGAATATTTTACCAAGGTTTATTCCAAGGATATCATTTTGATGAAACTACGAATGCTTTCAATATGTCAAAATCACCTTATATCTACATGAAATGCAAATGGGTATACCTATAAAACAGTATAATGGGAACATCTATATAGTATACACACACACACACACACACACACACGTGTGTGTGTGTGTGTGTGTGTGTGTGTTTTCTGAGGTTTTCGCGGGTGTTTGTATGTAGGTCTTTGGTTATTCCGGTTTTCTCCTGAGTAAAATTGGAAGTGTCTTGGCCAAGACACTTTTACGCGGAAGAAAACCCAAATAACCAAATATATATATATATATATATATATATATATGTATATGTATGTATGTAAAGGTTCTCCTCACACATATATGCTAGTCGTTCCCATACTCATCTCCGTTTCAAAGCCGAAGAGCCAGCGCTGCCCAAAGACGTCTCTGTGGTCATGTGGCCGGCATGACTAAATGCCAAAGGCTCACGGAACGCTGTTACCTTCCCACCAAAGGTGGTCCCTATTTTTCTACTTGCATTTTTTACGTGATTTCGAACTGCTAGGTTGGCAGAAGCTGGGACAAGTAATGGGCACTCACCCCATTGATGGTGGTTGATATTCCAGAATTCTAGGAACTGTAGCACAACATACCCTGTTTCCCGCAAAATAAGACATCCCCTGAAAATAATCGGGCTTTTGAGCACATGGCAATAAGGCCAAGCACTTATTCCAGGGTTCAAAAAATATGTAAGACAGGGTCTTATTTTTGGGAAAACATTGTATTTGGATAACACCTGACTGGGAAAGGCTTCTATAGATTAAAATTCAGACTGAGCAATGTAGGAATTGTTCTCCAGTCTTTAGATACGTACTCCCCTATTGTCTTCTGTCTTTCCATTCCTTGAAAATACCTATCTCAAGGCTTCCATAATAACATTTTTTTAAAAAAAGAAGATTTACAATGTTTTCTTTAAGGAGCTTAATGCAAAGACCTTCAGTGTGTACAGTTGTGCTGCTTTTACCTTATTTCTGCAAAGCAGGTATTTTTTGAAACCACGAATTAGAGAGGGTGGCCTCAGGCTAAATTGCAGGGAGTCCCAAATGAGCATACCCTTTGAGAAGAAAATCAGTGAAGAAGAAAATGAAGATGACAAGGCTGTTGCTTCTTAATAAACATTATCACATTTCCAGCGTGTATTATTTATTACTTTTCTTTCACTGATTTATGTTCTAAAGCATTTAATCTAATATGTATATCTACATACATATATTTCATTCTGGCTCCCACCCCCTCTTTAACAAATCTCGCCTTAAAGCTCCTTCTGCATTTTAGTGCAGCCAAATTAAAATGTTAATTTCGGCAATTTTCTTCCAGCTCCCCTTCCCTATTTCCAGTAAGTTGCAGAAATATGATTAAATTAAAGGCTTGTGATTGAATCTCGTTGTGTTATAAGGTTTTTCAAATTAAAATATAGCACCAGATTTAGATTGAACACATTTGTTTGGGTGGATGTAAGTAAGGCTGTGTTCTTTCTTGGGGATAGACCCCTTAGGGATTGAGCAGGAGTAGTCAGAAGTAAGCATTTAAAGAATTGGACTGCACTTCTTTTGCTGTGTATTTATTTTAACTCTTTTTCTTCTCCTTGTAAACAGACAATACACTCAGGGGCAAAATCTCTATAGATAATGCCTGTTCTGTTCTACTGTTTTAAGGGTGCATCCATTTGCATCTTATCAAGATGGAGGCCCCTTCTGAGACACTGAAAGCATCTGTGAAGAGGCAACATACCATTCAGTAATGAGAATTTACTAATTCTATCCTTATTTGAAATGTGATGCTTCATTTTTTTAAAAAAATTCATGTTATATCAAGGAGTAAACCTCAAACAAACGGCAGAGAAGTCGTGATATTGCTGTTTGAAATCTTCCATTGCGGAATAAAATCCCACCTCCTGATTAATCAACCGCTCGTTAGTTGACTGATCTACTAATTAAATGAATGAAAACTTGCAGCCCCAGTCAGAAGCCAGTGATTGGCTTGGCTAGTGATTACTCAACAGTCAGAGGGTTGCAGTCTGAAAGACTAAAAGAGAAGGAGAAAGCAGATTTGTTGTTTGTAGTGCTATTAATTAAGCAAGGCAGCCATCTCAGGTAGAAGACAGTAAGCAATGGTAAATAAATAGAGCTGGCTTTGTCACATAACCTACATGCTGTACTTCTAAGTAAGTTGATACAATGGAAACTTTTCCTGCCACCAGTTCCGGGGGGGGGGGGGGAATTAACAAACAACCAGACTGGTATTATGGTTACTGGGTTAAATTTAGATTGGGGAGTCCAGTTCCAGGCCTTCTCTGAGTCAGAAAGTTCACTGGGTGATTCAGGACCACTTATTCTCCCTCAGGTCAACCTACTGCGTAGATTTTTGTCAAGTAAAATACCAAAAATGAGAGAGGGGAGGGAGGGAGGGAGAAAGAGAGAGAGAGGGAGAAAGGGAGGAAGAGAGAGGGGGGAGGGAGAGAGAGAGGGAGAGAGAGAGGGAGGGAAAGAGGGAAAGAGGGAGGGAGGGAGAGGGAGTGGGAGAGATGGGGAGGGAGGAGAGAGAGGGAGGGAGGGAGGGAGGGAGAAAGTGAGGAGGAGGGAGGGAGAGGGAGGGAGGGAGAGAGAGATAACTCTACATTAGCTAAATGGAATATAAGTACAACATAAGCAAACAATTAAAATATATCAATCCGCTGAAAATAATGTAAATTTTTGTATATGGCAAGGGGCATATGTCATTGGGTTCTTCGTGTTAGGCAGGAAAATATGGTTAATTAGATTGCTGGGAGTGTTTTAGCAACAGCTTTGAAATGAAAGGGTGGGCCTAAAACAGATAGAGGGGAAAAGGAGCCTCTTCTTTTACAAACTGAGAGGAGGTTGTGAAGCCAAGAATGTTAACATGACGGCAAAGGACACATGTTTTCAAAGAATGTTTGAGAAAGAAATCTCACACAGTGGCTGGAAAAATTGAGAAGACGGAAGAGTTGAAGGTGGGAGTTTGGTCAATCAAGAAAACAATGGAATGTACAATGATGTAAGTTTCTGTCAGGCAACAATCTTTATCAAGTTAAATTTCTTATGATGAAAGGATGATTTTTAAGAAGTCTTCTCCTTATAGGAAACTTGGGTAAATATAGATAGCTTGAAGTATCTGAACCAAGAAGCTAAACAAAACCACTGGGCTCCAAGAAGTCGCAATCTTTCAAAACTGGTAGAAGACTGGTAGCATCCATTTTTCAAATAGATATTATTTTGTCACATAATTAGTGAAGGCCATGTAATCAACCACACCCAGCCTTGATTTAAAGAGTGATCAAGATCAATATTTATAGCAATATCACTTAGAATTATATTTTGCTCCATAGTGCTTTAAACCACTCTCTGGGTGACTTACAATATCAGGATATTGCCCCCAGCAATCTGGATCTTCATTTTACTGACCTCGGAAGGATGGAAGGCTGAGTCAACCTTGAGCCCATCAGGATTGAACTCCTGGCTGTGGGCAGAATTAACCTGCAGTACTGCACTCTAACCACTGTGCAACCAGGGCTTCTGGTGTGGCAGTGCTTTGAGACAAAGGGAACTGCTTCCAGCAGTCAGTGTAGTGAGGTGATTGAACTAGGGCTGAAATATCCAGGTTCTTCAATCCCACTTTCACCCATGGAAATTCACTGGGAGACTTTGGAACAGATTATTCCCTAGTTTAATCAACCTCACATGATTCTTGGTGGGAAAACTTGGCCATTTTTTTTTATTATTATTCTGGAAGACCTTTACAAATCTGTTGCCTTTAAGATATATTGGACTTTATCTTTCCATAACCTTCCCACCAATCTTCTTCCACAGCGTTTGAACAGTGCCTTTCTAATCAGGCAGATCAGTCATAGGGAGCTGTGTGATTGCATTAAGTCTTTCATCAATGAACTGGTCTTCCATTTACAATTAAATGAAATAAAAAGAAAAGCTGCTGCATGGAGCCTTATAGAGTGAAACAGCAAGGAAACATGCATAGTATAACTACAGTATGTGAATGACTTAATCTGATTAAGCACAAACTGATTTTTTTTATAGGGCAGAATCTGGTTTCTCTTGGACTATTGCACAACACAGAAATGATCTGTCATTTCCCCTCTCCCCCAAGACTCTTTTTCATTTCTCAGTTTGGCATTCAGTATCAGAATTTCCTGGTGGCTTTGTATACAAATACTAGCCAGGATCAATCTTGCTTAGTTTCTTTTAAAACCAGGTTAAATGCCACATGTACCACCAGGGGTGCTATTCAGCAGGTTCTGACAGGTACTGGAGAACTGGTACCAGAAATTTTGAGTAGTTTAGAGAAGTGGCAAATACCACCTCTGGCTGGCCCCAGAGTGGGGTGAGAATGGAGATTTTGCAATATCCTTCCCCCACCAAGCCACACCATGCCCACCAAGCCACACCCACAGAACCGGTAGTAAAAAAAATTGAATTCCATCACTGTGTACCACCATCATCGTAGGTGTTGATTAAGTTTCTTCTATCAGCTGAAGAGCTACAAAATATTGTTTTCAACAACTTGGAACTGCAACCAGATAAAGGTCTACAAATCCAATAATTTGGCATAATTTATTATGGTATGGAAGAAACCCTCGTCCCATTGCTTCACAATAAGAAATGCTAGAAAACTTGTTCCTATTTGTCTTTCTTTATTTTATTGTTTTTATGATTGTTTTATTTATTGGTTTTATGGTTGTTGTAAGCTGTCCTGATGGGCAGCCATACAAATCTTCTAAATAAATGAATGAATAAATAAATAAAACAAAAGCAGAGCATTGCAGCAAAATCACCCCGGTACCCAACTGCTCGCTATTGTCTTGAGGAACTGGGAGTTACAGTCTTCATAAAACAATATCTGTAGCAACTTTTTTTTCCTCATTTGTTTAGGGATGTTCAACTTTTAACCAAATGCACTATTTTTTCCCTAAGATCTGTTGCCATCCAGTAAATATATAACTTGGTTACTAACTATGTCTGCAGCAAAATGATACCTTTGTGGATACTAAAAACAATTTAATGGTGTGTCATAGTAGCAATTCACTCTGCTAATAGCCTGGTTCAATAATACTCCATTGCATAAACCTCTTTCAAACTTCTGACAAATAAATTCACCTTTGTGCACTCAGCAGCAAGCTCCATTTCACTAACTAATATATTTCTCCCTTATCCCTCCAAATAAATTTCCAGCAGCTTGCTCTGGATCAGGTCAGAAATGCTGTATTTCTACCTTGTGCTACTGTTCATCATAGCTTGAGAGAAAATCAGTTTTAAGCCAACATATCAAATTATAATGGGAGGGGGGAGAAAGGGAGGGAGAAAAAAAAAGAAAAACCTGTAAAAATGTGTGTGCACATTTGTGTACATGTAAATGTATTTCCTTCCTTCCTCAGAATATGTCTCTGTGTTTGTGAGTGTGAGTGTCTGCCTGTATTGAGTATTAATGAATTTCATCACCAGCAGTAATAGCTGTGGAACATTTAAAAATTCTGTGTGTGCAAGTAGCATAAAATGTATATATTTTACTTGCATATCACTTTATTTTGTACAACTCAAGATGGTGAACACAATGCTCATGCTTTCTATCTTTATTCCTACAGAATTGAGTATCCAAACTGCATGGAAAACACTGTGTTTACATTGCAATGTCAGTAAATAAAATAAATTAATTAAAACAACAACTACTCCTGTAGAAAACTTAAAAACAAGCCACAGATGATCCACATTTCATCAAAAGCATGGAGTATAGTTCTGCGGGAAGCTGATTTTACATATGAACCTTCAGTTTGGAGAGAATATAACTGAACAGTAAGACCAGAGACATACAAAGAATGGTTATTACCTATAGAATGCATTTACAAAATAGTTGTATGATGCACAATGATTCTTGCATTGATGAGCAGTTGGCACATGTAATATGATTAGACCTGTTGGTTTCTATTTTAACCCAAAAGAAAGAATATGGATGATCTAGAAATACATAAAATGGTATACAATATGTTTTTGGAATTCTTTTGCCCAAAGATTGCAGTTTAGTTAAAAAAATAATAATAATCTCCCAGTGGTTATTGTTACTTCAGAGGTAATCAAATTCTCATGGATTTTTAACTTCAGCAGAATTACCAGCTTCCCTTCCAGATAATGGGGATTATTGCCAGCCCATACACTTTCAGCCTAAATAGAAGCATTCAACTTTTACCTCACAGAGTTGTCTTTGATATGGATCAAGATAAAGGCAGTAAGATGTGCTTTAACTTCAGGGTAATTGTAATAATAACAAAATAAACCAACCACAATAAAAGCATCCTATAGCTTTAAGGCACACTCAGAATGACAGCCAAAAAAGACTTGAGAAGGTGGGGGGGATGCTGGATCTATTTTCTTTCTTTTCTTTTTTCTTTCTTTCTTTTTTTTTCTTTCTTTTTTTTTGGGGTAGCAGAAACTATTTGTATCAAAGATCATGAGCAAATAAGTGCATCATGACAATTTCAAGCATCTTTTATGATTTGATTGTCAGTAGCAAGGCCCACAGGAGAGTGATAAATGCTCAGTGTGAAAAAAAATATCTATTTCACTTAGATCACAAATTATGCAACCCTCTGCTTGATAGCACTTGGCAAAATAGAAATGTAGCTGAATGGAGTTGAAATTGTTGCTCTTTCCTAAGACATAGGTAATAACACTGGGGCCCTGTCTTTAGATATTTATAAGAGATAAGAGTTTAAGTAACAGTAGAAGTAATACAAAATTACCTTTAAACATTGAAAACATTCTTACTTTGTTACAAGGTGTAATTTAGGTTTTTCCCTCTAATGGCTTATGTACTGGGAATGATACACTAATGCGATTTCTCAAAATGTGTTACTTTTTTCACCCCTGTTGTAAAATTATATGCTCTTTTTTTTTCTCCCTGTTTGTCAGTTTTGAAATTCCTTTTAATGGCATCTTTTTGGAGTTCCACAATTTCACTCCTTGTCATTGAAGTTTGTGATTTTTTTTTTTTAATATACAATCTATCTCAAAGTTTGCTCTGGGAAAAAAAGAAGAAGAAGGAAACATTGCCAATACAACCTCTGATATATTTTTTTACAGTTATTGAGCTAACCATTTCATTGCTACTGCATTTTCATAATCTCCAAGCAAATGCAGAAAACATGAAGATAAATCCAAAATCATACAGTATTTTCTTTTACCCAATCGGTACCCTTTTATTTGGTGACAGTAATGCATATTTATTACGTCGCCTCTATGGTATATTCTCTAACAGTCCCTCATCCTTTCTCTGAAAGTATTTCACAAAATGGCGACTCTCATTCATCCTTTCCTCACTTCTGTGGTTCATTAGATCTGGAAGACCCTGCTTCAGTGGTGAAATTCAACCGGATCTATCCAGCTTGCACAGTCCGGTAGGGCCGGTGGCGGGAGGTTCCGCCCACCCGTCCAGATGTCATCACGTCCCATTTTTGACCCTCTGCACATGCACAGAGGAGGAGGTGCACAAACTCACATTTGCGATCTGGTAGCAAAGGTAAGTGCATTTCACCCCTGCCCTGCTTGCAAAGTTATTGGTGTTAGTACCAGTTTGGTATAGCAGTTAATCTAGATCTAGAAACCAGGAGACTGTAAATTCTAGCCCCACTTTAGGCATGAAAGCTGATTGGGTGTCTTGTGGGCCAATCACTCTCTCTCAGCCCAGCCTATTTCACAGGCTTGATGGCCTTGCTACTATAACCTTTCTGGTTTACAAAAGAATCCTGAAAAAAAAAGAGGGGAACTATTGAACTTGATTAAGAAGGCATTGTAGAAATTTAATCTCTTTTCTCTCTGTAATCCTGTTTCCTTCCCAATTGTTAAAATTTCCAGCTAAACCAAGATTTGCTTAATCATAATTTGTTGACTAAACTATAAATGCCTGGGGTCAGATATTACACTGAAGCATGTTGTTGCTTTGCATGTATGAAACAGTCAGTGGCTCCTTCCCTCTAACTAAATTTATCCTCCCCCCCCCAGTGGTTTAAATAGTACATTTAACTCTTTATGTAGTAATCATTCTCATTCCGTTTCCATCTTTGTATATTCATTAAACCTTTGAATTTCTCTTCTCTATAGGTTTAAACAATCATGGCTACTTCTCTTTCAAGTTTACAAAATAATCATTGACCTAATTTATTTTTTTATTTTTTTTTAATTTGATTTATATGCCGCCCTTCTCCGGAGACTCAGGGCGGCTTACAATGCGCTAAGCAATAGCCTTCATCCTTTTGTATATTTATACAAACTGGGTCCTCAATTTACCTACCTTAGAAAAGATGGAAGGCTGAGTCAACCTTGAGCCTGGTGAGATTCAAACTTACAGTAATTGCAGGCAGCTGGTCTTAATAACAGGGTGCTTTAGACCACTGTACTACTAAGGCTCTTTATTCCTATTCCTTTATTCCTATATTCCTATATTCATTCTCTCTACTTTTGGAAGATTCTGTTTACTACCCTTTCCAGACCCTATTGCTTGTCTCTTGAGTGTGCAGGTGCATTAACAATACATGGAAATAATCTTGAGGGATGAGGGGAAGAGATGCTGCTTAGGAAACCATCAAATAAGAAAAGGAGAAACCCCCAGTGTCTTAACAGTCAGAGGAACAAACTTAAGAAGGATCCACCTTCTTAAGTTTCACTTAAAATCACCTAACATATTACTATTAAATGTAATTAATGTATTACTATTAAATGTATTACTATTATTCTTCTCTTCCTTACTAGTACTATAACCATGTTGCTTGTATCTTTCAATTTATATTGTTTTTATTTGTTTCCTAGTACAATTTGAAAGCTTATTAGTAACCTTGACTATCACTAAGTGTTGTATCTTTTTATTTTCAATGAATGTATTTTATTCTCCTTATGTACACTGACAGCATATACACCAAAGACAAATTCCTTGTGGGTCCAATCACACATGGCCAATAAAAAAAAAAAATTCTACTATTCTACTAATGGATCTGGTGATTTAAAAAGGCAATGGATAAAGTGTGCTTTCAGAGTAGCATAATTCTGTTAATGTAGCCTTACAATAACACAATTATGAGCCGCAATGATGCAGTGGTTAGAATGCAGTATTGCAGGCTACTTCTGCTGACTGCCGGCTGACTGTAATTTGGCAGTTCGAGTCTCACCAGGCTCAAGGTTGATTTAGCCTTCCATCCTTCCAAGGTCAGTAGAATGAGGGCCTAGATTGTTGGGGCAATATGCTGATTCTGTAAACTACTTAGAGAGGGCTGTAAAGCACTGTGAAGTGGTATATAAGTCTACGTGCTATTGCTATTAGCTCATCTTGTCATATTTTCTATCTGGCATACCTGGGAAGGCTGACAGTGTATGATTCCTGTTCAGATGAGAAAACACAGTAACAAGATGAGGAAAATATGGTAAAAAGAGGATTTTTTATCGAGGCGCAGAGCAGCCCCTACCTGTCTGCTTACCTTCACAGCATGATTATATTATGAGCTTTCAGGTAATATCAGGGACTTCAAAACATAGTTTGAGGGGATATGTGGTTTCACCTCCCCAAGAGTGAAAACCTCAACCTGACATCATTGCTACAACATTTCTAGTATTTTGCAAATTACTCCAAGCCCAGTCTTTTTACTGAACCTTTCCCCGTGGGCTGTATGAAACATCATCCTTCTTTTTAACTAGAATTGTCAAGTCACAGCTGTATTGTAGAACGATTCTGAGTAGTTGTTTCTCCTCATCACCAGTGCCTCATACAGAAGAGGATTAATTTTTTTTATTAATCGTTGCTGACAAATATGTAAAAATTGCATGGATTGTTTCATTACGGACTGAGCTTCATTGGGAAATAGGTTATGGTTGGTTGGGCCAAGGGCGCATTTCTGCTATTTCTTTAAAACCCCGCTTTAATAGTTTCACAAATGTTTTTTTTTTAAATTATTTATTCTATAAGGCTGAAACACAGGTGTTCAGAACAGCTGTGAACATATGAAATCATTGCCCGGTGCGTTCCCACAGGGAGGGCCTCCTTGGGGTGCTGTTGGCCAGACAATGTTGTCTGGTGACCCCTAGGGAGCGGGCCTTCTCTGTGGGTGCACCTACCCTGTGGAATCAGCTCCCCCTGGAGCGCCGGGTGGCCCCTAACCTTCGCTCTTTCCGCCATGACCTTAAAACATGGTTATTTCGCCTGGCTGGTTTGGACTGAAGGGGTTTTAAAGGGGATTTTAATGGTCTTTTTATAATCTTATTGGGTATTTTTAACATTGATTTTGCTTGTTTTTATTGTTGGGAGCCGCCCTGAGCCTTTCGGAGATAGGGTGGCACACAAGTTCAAATAAATAAATAAATAAATAAATAAATAAATAAATAAATAAATAAATAAATAAATAAATAATTCTGGTTGGAGTAGAGTCGCAGGAGCACTCTGTTTTGTGAACAAAAGCAGATGTTGGAAATGGTGTATCTATTGAATTGCCATTCTTTGGACTTTGGCCAGAAAGGTTCAGATTGCAATATTTATTGTACAGCGCAAAAAAAAAAAAAAAAAAAAAAAGACAGATTGACAGGCTGGCTGACCACCTTTCTAGTTAAGCACTCCCTTCACTTCCATTGTGGCTTTGATTAAACAAGTGGTAAGCCCACCAACACATAAAGATCTCTTAGTTTGTATAAGATGCTTGGCAAAGAGTCAGTTCAATGCCAGTTTGAAACTGTGATCTAGACCAGTGGTTCTCCACCTTGGCAGTTTAAAGATATGAGGACTTCAACTCCAGAATTCCCCAGCTAGTACAGCATGTGAGAGGTTTGCTCTCACGAATTACTGCGCAGCTGAATGGAGCTGTTTATATCAACCATCCTGGAACTCCAGATGGCGAAAACACCTGAAGATGTGCCCCACATGACACTATGTGGGATGGGGATTGGACATTCAGTCTAGGTCCCTGAGGGGAGGGATTTGGGGAAACTTTCAATTTGTAACTTTGCACCTTTTGGCACAGATCTTGCTTTTCTTTTGCTGCTATCATTTTAAATTCCCCAGCTGGAATGGGTTGCCCACCGGGCTCCGGACGGCTCCCAACCTCCGCACCTTCCATGCCGACCTAAAGACATGGCTCTTTCAGCAACTTCCCTGATCTGCCGTGGATTTTAACTTGGGGATTTTTAATATTATTTAATCTTTAACTTTATCTATTGTTGGGTTGTTTTATTGTTGTGAGCCGCCCCGAGTCCTACGGAAGAAGGGCGGCATATAAATCTGGCAAATAAATAAATAAATAAATAAATAAATAAATAAATAAATAAATAAATAAATAATTCTGGGAATTGAAGTCCATGCATCTTCAAGCAGCCAAAGTGGAGAAACACTGATGTAGTAGACCCAAATAAAAAAGGCTGTACCCTTCCTTAACATTGGCTAAATCTGTCCAAAATGTTAGGAAAGAAATTGCTGTAACTGACTGATTGGCAACTCCTGGCCTCTGGGTCAGAAGCAATGTATGTTTGGCCTGATATAAAACCCATGACAGTATCAAGGTTAGTTTAGGCTAGTACTTCCAGTGGCGTAAGAGCTATAAAGCCTAGTAAGTAATGAGGTGGTGACAACCTCATGGAGATGAATGAAGCAAAGCAAGGAAGGATTCCAGAACTACTATATGCTATATTTATAGGAGGAACAGAAGAGGCCTAATGCCTTGGCTGCTAACTCAGTCTTAAGAGATGATAATTTATTATTTGCACATTTTTCCCTAGAACAAGGATTTCACAGCAGGAATGATTCCATGTTATCATTACAGCGAACTTGGCTGAGGCAGAATAGTCGTCTTAAGGACATAACGGGAACTCAGCAAATAATTGGAAACCCAAGCTCAGATCTTCTCAAATCAAACCAACATTTAACCTAATCTGTGATAGGGTAATGAGATTTGGATAGTGTAGCAATACCGAGCAGCATAGATGGTTCCTCAGAGCTTTATTTTTAGTGAGAAGCTTTAAAAGGGTTCTTCACTTTGATGATGCTTCAAGTGAAGTTTAACCCTTTGATCAGGAGTGGG
Source organism: Pituophis catenifer annectens (assembly GCF_029215685.1). Lineage (NCBI taxonomy): Eukaryota > Metazoa > Chordata > Lepidosauria > Squamata > Colubridae > Pituophis > Pituophis catenifer. The sequence continues at coordinate 197,080,703 of NW_027256883.1, read as the reverse complement.
ATTCAAAAATGTTAGCAACTGGTTCTCTGCCTAGTTGCTGGGTGGGCGTGGCCATGGTGGGCATGGCCTACTTGGCCTCCTGCACCATGGTGGGGGGATCGTTTTTTGCCCTCCCCAGGCTCCGGAGGCTTTCCTTGAGGCTCCGGGAGGGCGAAAATGGTCCTCCCAGGCTCCAGAGGCCTTCCAGAGGCCAGAAACGGCCCCATTTCCGGACTTCTAGTACTTCCTGTGGGCCCATTTTTGCCCTCACAGGATCTCCACATGGGCCCTGCACTTACCTGGCATCCAAAACGGGCCATGTGGAGATTCCTGGGAGGGCCAGGCGGGGTTGGCTGGGCCAGCCAGTCCTTGCAACTACAGGTTCAGCGAACCAGATGTAAAATTAGCATCTGGTTCACCCGTACCTGTTCGAACCAGCTGAATCCCACCCCTGCCTTTGATGCCATGTTGCGGAGCATTATGACATCCATCCTTCTAAAGCAAAGAGGACTATTGTGTTGCTTCATTTTACTTTACTTCCAAAGAGTTCCATGAGTTCCCTGAGGTGCCAGAAAGAGACTTCCGCACAAGCACCACAATGCTGGAAGAAGGTTTGTGATGACTTGAGGTGACTCACTGCAAACTGCATCATGTCAGTAATTTAATGATGTGACATGAGCTGCCTGTATGGTGCAAAGTGCCTCATTGAAATAAAAATTGGCCACCTTGTATACTCTTAATTTTTAGTCTTAGGTCATCTGCTCAACTTGTTTCTAAAACTTTCCTCAGTTAACTGAATTATGCAGACTTAATCCTTTTGTAACAATCTATTTTAAATGACATTCAAAATTTAGTCAGACTGGGAATTAAGATAATGTAGTTCGTGGCAAACCATGCCTCTAATTCAACCTTTTGGCCTGTTAGTTTTGCAGCAAATCTTCTTTCTACTATTCCCACCATGTGTGTGGTAATATAAAGGGATAAAAGGTGAGAGCAGGACAGAATGCATATGACACCATACTGAATTATATTTAATTGAAGATATTCCTCCTTTCTATTCGGCCTACATATTTTTGTATTGGGTCATTACCTCTTGATCTTTCTGGAGAGCATTACCATATTCTGTAATTAGGTATATGTCTATACTATATTTCGAGTAATCAATATAATGTTCAAACATCTCTTGTGCTGAGAATGTGTTTGCAGAAATTGCCAATTTTCCTGTATAAAGCAGAAAAGTATAGAGTAGAAACACTCTACCTCCTGGTTTAGCTGGCTTTACAGTTAATCATATATGTTAACTATTCTCTCTCTGTGTGTCTGGGGGGTGGGAGTGCTTTAACGTTGGATTTTGGAAACACTCTACTCTATACTTAGAGTGTTTCCAAAATCCAACGTTAAAGCACTCCCACCCCCCAGACACACAGAGAGAGAATAGTTAACATATATGATTAACTGTAAAGCCAGCTAAACCAGGAGGTAGTGTGAAAAGCTACCTTAAACTAGTAAATTCTGAGATACACAAAATGGCCTGGAGTTGCTTTGCAATACAGTTGAGGATGATCTCCCATTACTGACTTGAAATAAAATTAAGCTGGCATTTGTGTATGGTTCAGCCAGTCTTGTCCTCTGACTTAGTAAAATATACCAGGCTGGCCCTGACTCACTCTCCTGCACTTTTTATAGAGCAGAAGGAAGTCCAAGACAGCAATAGACACTTTTATGGAGTTAGTGAGCACATTTTGAAAGCTCTCATTGTTACTTTCAGAAGATGGCTGCGTTGAGGGGCTGCCTACTCACAAAATGGCTTCCACGGCAGTTCATCCCTACCTGAAACAAAAAGTATGCATTTCCCAAAAAACAAAATGATGAAGTTGCTCTTTGTCATCTTTTCCAGGTTTCAGGAGGCTCTCAAACACCCAAGTGAAAAGGTACGTTCATCAAAATGAAACTGAGAAGCATGAAGGCACTGCTTCCAATTCTGGGTCTTCTTATTGTGACATCCATGCACTTCAAGAGAATTGGCCATCCTAGGGTTACCAGATGTGAGCTTCAAAACTCTGGACAAGTGCTAATTGGAAGCAAAGAAGGACAGAGAATCCCAATTCTTTGTTTTCTTCTAGAAATCATCTGAAATGATATGGCAGCCCTATCCTATCCACCTGAAGAAAACATTCCATCTTACTAACAGATTGCACTCCAGACACCCAGAAGCTATCATTACGAGAGAGAGAGAGGGGGGGGGGAGGGAGAGAGGGAGGGAGGAGGGAGGGAGGGAGGGAGGGAGGGAGAGATTCAACTGAAATAACATATGTCTTGCTTATTTATTTATTTATTTATTTATTTATTTATTTATTTATTTATTTATTTAATTTATATTGCCGCCCATTTGCACACAGTGACTCAAGGCAGTTTACAGAAGATAAAACCTCATTTAAAACAATAAAACTAATAAAAAAGAATCAAATAAATTATTATAATATAATAGAATCACCCCCCACCCCCACCCTGGCAACAGCAGATCACACAAGCCATTTAATGGGCTCCATCCTAATACATGATTAAGGGAAGGAGCCATTCTGTTTTACTAATTAGATGCAGGGTAATATTTCATTTCTTAGAAGCATGTTGAGGGAGCACTTTGGTAGGATTTCTGGAAGAGTGAAGCATCTCTTTGAGGTTTACACCAAAGATTATGTTTGACTTTTTCTGGGAAGCTGGTTGAGTTCTCTTCCAAGCAATGCATGAGATTAAAGGCACCCACTATAAGAATGCCTAGGGCTTGATAGGGAAAAGTGCACTAAAAAAAATCACAAGGGAAAATACACATTATATTAGCGCAAAATTGCTTACAAAAGCAGCATAAGCTAGGAAAAGTGCACAAAAACATATGTCTATTAGGATAAATGTACATGAAGCTACATTCTTTTTCAACCCAGAGAAAATGAGGTCAAAACAAACTTGCCTTTGGGAAAAATGAGAAACTGACTGAAAGAGAACTTGACAGGGTTGAAGTTCAGTTCATTTGATGCAGGTTTGAGGTAAGCCTGATGTAACTTTGCCACGTACATTATTAGAATACCTAAAACATTTGCAGAATGGTAAAATATATGTGAGAATCAGTTTTGGTACAGTGGTCAAATGCATTGAATTAGAAACCAGGAGACTGTGCGTTCTAGTCTTGCCTTAGGAAACGAAGTCTCTATCTCTCAACTCTAGGAAGAAGGCAGTGGTGAACTCCTCCCCAAAATCTTGCCAAGAAAACTTAATGGACTACTCCAAGCAGCTGTCAGGGTTAACATATAAGAGTCGAGGTGGCGCAGTGGTTACAGTACTGTACTGCAGGCTACTTCTGCTGACTGCTAGCTGCAGTTCAGCAGTTCAAATGTCAACAAGGCTCAAGACTGACTCAGCCTTCCATCTTTCTGAGGTGGGTAAAATGAGAACCCAGATTGTTAGGGCAATATGCTGACTCTGTAAACCGCTTAGAGAGGGCTGTAAAAGCACTATGAAATGATGTATAAGTCTAATAAGCACTATTGCTATATAGCAGCGATGGCTAACCTTTTACGTCACCACGTGCCAGCCTGTGTACCAGAAATGGCCCACGAAACCATCCTGCGAGGAATGCACAGCCCCGCTGGCCTGCGTGCATGCAGGAGCGCCAATACTCGGAAGAGCGACGGTCCATCGTGCATGAGTGAGTTGGCACCTGAACTTCCTGTTTCCGGCATGGACGCGCACCCAACGAACAGCTGGCCATTGCGCATGTGCCCTACGTAAACCCAGAAGTTTGGGTGCTGGCCTGCGCATGTGTGATGAAACGCCATTCTTCTAGGTTTTAACGCTCCCGTGCACACGACGGCCAGCTGACCGGCATGCGTGCATGCACAGGAACGTGGAAGGGAAGCCAGTGAGGCCATGCATTCCTTGTGGGATGGTTTTGTGTGCCACTTCCAGCACGCATTCCATAGGTTTGCCAACACTTCTATATAGCCTTGTAGGCTCAAAGGAAAGATAGATACTGTTTGGCTCTGGATTTGGACACATGCCTTCAGTGGGAACTATCTGAATGGGCACCTCTTATTTTGCTGCCTCTGCAAGCCTTTTTTCCGCTGGCTCCCAGAAACAGAAGGTGGGCCTTCCTATCACTCAGAGAAGCCATTACTGCAGAGCACCACAGAAAAGCCAGTAGTTCTTGGCAAGACCAAGAAGGGGATCCAATAAAGAAGCTTGAAAGATTGATTCTGGTGGATACCTTTGTGCAGATTAGGTGATGGAACTGCTAATCAAAGTGTAGCAATGCACAACATTTCCTGAAATGTAGATGGTGGAACAGGTCTAGCCTAGGAAAACCTCTACCGCCCAGACAAGCTTGGCAATATATTTAGTGCCAGGGTTGGCGAGTATCGACGGTGGAACCAATCAAGCTGTTTATATATTATTTGAAGTTAAGAAAAGTCCATTTGTTTAAATCTTAACCAAGTGACTGCACTGTCCTGTAGTCCACTTGGTCACATTTCCTTACAGGCATAAATAAACAAATGAAAGGAAGAAAAGGATTTTTAAATCAGAATTTGGTCAATGATACCAATATAACAAAATATCTGCAGAGATATAAATGTTACAGGATTAATAAGATAATAAGAAAAGGATGCAAAACAGGCTAATAAAGTTTTCCTTGTAGGAAAGTTCTGTCTGACCCTCAAAATGCCTATTGTTCCATATCTATCTCTACAAAAATATTAGGAATGTTTGGGGGAGGAGACATAGTAAGAATATGATGGATTCAGCTTAGTGTCAAAGCTATCTTCACTCACTTTAAAATTATATGATAAACCACCATGCTTGGAGATAAAAGCTTGGGAGCAGTTTCTTTAAAAAAGCCTGAGATTAGCTTGTCTGTTGGTAGACGTCTAAAAATGGATAAAAGATCTTTTATTTATTATTAAGATGGTGCCCATCTAACTATTGGATAAGCTACCCTGTTTTCCCCCAAAATAAGACATCCCCTGATAATAAGCCCAATTGGGCTTTTGAGTGTATGGCAATAAGGCCAAGTGCTTATTTAAGGATTTAAAAAAAATAAAATAAGACAGGGTCTTATTTTTGGGGAAACACGGTACTCATTAGGAAGCATTACCAGGATAACATTGGGTGATTTCATTCATTCATTCATTCATTCATTCATTCATTCATTCATTCATTCATTCATTTTCTATATCCCCCTCTATCCCAGATAAGTGACTCTTGGTGGTGAACAATTAAAAATAATAATTAAAAACAAAGTATAATATAAAATTAAATATATATGGCAGCCGAGAAAAAAATATCAGCAAATTTGGTCAATATAGCCAAGGAAAAGGGGCCCTTCACATACTCTGGGCCACGGGTCCAGACAATAAAACTGGATCTTCAAGTCTTTATGAAAGGCCAACATCCTCAACTCTGAAGCAGAGGTGGGTTTCAGCAGGTTCTGACCAGTTCTGGAGAACCGGTAGTGGAAATTTTGAGTAGTTTGGAGAACCGGTAGTAAAAATTCTGACTGGCCCCACCCCCATCTATTCTCTGTCTCCCAAATCCCAGCTGATTGGGAGGAAATGGGGATTTTGCAGTATCCTTACCCTGGAGTGAGCTGGGAACTGAGATTTTAAAGTATCCTTCCCCTGCCATGCCCACCAAGCCACATCCACAGAACTGGTAGTAAAAAATTTTGAAACTCACCACTGCTCTGAAGGCTAGGTAAGGTAGACCTTCATTAGTGCTGTTGTTTTCAGGACTGTTGTTCCATAATACTGGCAAGAAAATAGCATGGGCGTAGCAATTGGAAGTCAAGCTCAAGCTAAGATTTTTTTTTTTTTTGTCTTGCCTCCTGGAAAGAAAAGACAGTATATCTTTCCCCAATTTTTTTTTTAAAGTCAACTAAAGGGTTTTCTCAGAGCTTTTTTCTGATAAAATGGGAAATGTGAATTGAGTATGCATGCAGCATAGTAAATTATTAATTTATAACTGATTCTCTGCAGTTGCAACCCTCCTCTTCTTCTTCCTCCTCCTCATCACTTTAATCTTTGTAGAGTATAGAAATCATCCATGCTTTTCTCTCCATGTATGGAAGCATAGCAGTCCCATGTTCAGAATCTGGAATTTAATGTACTGTATATGACTAAACTAAGCAACGTTGAATAAGATTCAGATTTGCACACAGTCAAGTTCCACTTGTGCTGAAGGAAGAAGGAAGGATGCCAATCTTTACTGATCCCTCATTGTCCCAACTGCAAAACGTCTCCAAAAGAAACAGGAAAAGAGAATTGGCAGAAAAGAGAATTGGCAGAAATTAGCAAGAGCTGAGAGTTAATTCACAAACTAGAAATCACCAGTGAATCTTTGAGATCCAGAGCACACAATTTCTCTCAAAATACCAGAGTTCTTGCAAAGCATTCTTCATCCTGATTCCATCTCCATTTATCAAAGGACAATTTCAATTATGCATCTAAATTAATCTGGATTTCTATTTAGCTTGCCATTTTTTTAAAAAAGTTACTCATAATTCCTGTTATATTTTCCGGTGAAACCTGTCTCCCTGATGTAAGGCACAACAATACTTTCCCTCTTCCCATTTACTAGTGTAAGGGTATCCCATATTCAGGTTACAATGTGTGCAAAAGGTTTATAAAAAAACCCCCCCCTCATCTCCAGATTTCACTATGAATCTCAACAGCTATGCTCTTTTTACAGGAAAATGCAAAGCGTTGTGCATCAAATTCACATCAATGCTGATGCACTCATATGAACCCACAGTGAATGCATTATAAAAACACACTACTGGCCAAATGTCCATAATTATTCTATGCATAATTACTGCATGCATTTTGAATTGACAGTTCCTTCATTTTAGACATAAACTCGTATGAAATTTAAGTAATTATCCAGAGTTTACATCTTTGTATGTGTGGAAATTCCTCCTCAGGGTGATGTTTTGTAAGAAATTTTCCAACCAGACACAGATTCTCAGAAGCACAACTAAAAGATGTGTTTAGGTTTCAGCTCAAAAGATAGGATGAATTTTGGAAGAATCATCCAAGTGTAAATAAGTATTATTTTTCCCATTGTTGAATACACATAGTCCTCATCTAATTATGATAATTGGGACTGGCGATTCTATCATTAAGCAATGTGATCATTAAATGTGTGTCACACAATTTGCTATTTGCAACTTCTTACCAGCTTCCCCATTGACTATGCTCATCAACACAAGGAACATGAATTTGGGCCAACCCTGGGAGACAATGGAAGGCAGAGGGGTCTGGCATATCATGGTCCATGGGATTACAAAGACTTGGACATGATTTAGCAATTGAACAACAGCAACAAACTGGCAGTGAAGGTCACAAATGGCGATCATGTGACTGCAACATGTTGTAACCATTATAATGGTGAGCCATTTGCCAAGAGCCTGAATCATGATCATGTGACCATTGGGACACTGTAAGCTGCAGCTAGGAGGACCAGTTGCAAACCTCCTCATTACATTAGGACAGGGGTCAGCAACCTTAAACACTCAAAGAGCCACAAAGGTCCTATCTGGAAGCCCCCCTGTTCAATTCTGGAGCCAACTGGAAGTCCAGTTGCCCTACCATAGCATCTCCTCCTAGCGTGGCATCCTTTTTCCTCTACCTGTCCTAACTGAAAGCCCTATCAATTGTGGAGCTGATTGGTGACAGGGAGCCACAGCAGAGGGATGAAAGAGCCACATGCGGCTCCAAAGCCGTAGGTTGCCAACCCCTGCATTAGGATGTAACTTTGAATAGTCCCTGAAGAAGTATTAAATTCTGACTTCTGTGTTTTCCCCAAAATAAGATCAGATCTTATATTATTTTTTGCTCCAAAAGTTGTATTAGGGCTTATTTTCTGGTTAGGTCTTATTTTTGGGAAAATATGGTACTAATTGCATCCATCTGGCTGATGATCTTAACTGGGGCTTATTTTGGGGGTAGGGATTATATTACGAGCATCCTGAAAATATCATGCTAGGACTTATTTTCTGGGTTGGCTCTTATTTTCAGGGAAACAGGGTACCGCTATAAAAAACTACTGCAATCACTGATATTAAAGTCATATATTTATAAGAAGTACATTTGCAGTATTTGTTACAATCCTGAATTCTTGGTTTGTGTGTGTGTGTGTGTGTGTGTGTGTGTGTGTGTGTGTGTGTTGTATGCATGTGTGCATTTCAATGAACCATTAAGCTGCTTTTTATTTTTCTTTTAATTCTTCGTCCATTAGAGTAGAAAGCCAAAACATTTGGACAATTTAGTTTTCCATTAATTTTTTTTTTTAAAAAAGGAGACAAACTGCTCTCTCGTATTCATTTTCATTTCAATTTTCACTGTACAGAACCTCCTTTCCAGACAAGTGAATATTGCATATGTCTCATCAGAAGTGTCTGCTTTCATCATCTGTAGCGTATTGTGTCTGGGCTCCAATGCTCGTGGCGACTCTAGTCTGCGCAGTTTATAGGTTGTGAGTTCCAGAACAACTCTTCAGTCTGTTTTATGTTGTTAAAAGGTTAAACATATTGAATCGATGCCCAGAAAAACAGCAGTATTCTAGCATTATTTTTTTTTCAGCATCATACCCTTCCAATAATTTAGTGATATATAGAAGCTTTCATGTACTGGCTCCTATAACCATGCATTATCTACATTTACTGGCAATTGCATTCCATGGATTACAGACAAACTTCTTTCCAAGCCATATCTCTAGATGCTGGGGATAAATCCTAGGATTGGCTTTATGCAGAGCTGATGGTTATTCATTCAGTATTGTTTTGCAGCTTGAGGAATTACCAGATGTGTGACTTCATTTACCAGAATTCCTAGCCATGCCCACATTGGCTGGGAAATTCTGAGAATTGAAGTCCACACATCTGGAAGCAGTCCAGACTGAAAAACATTGAGCTACATTAAAAAAAAAAAGATGAAATTTGAATCTCAGATTAGACTTGGAGCTACATTGTCAGAAATGGAAAACTAACCCAAGTTGTGATCCAATATAAGTTACAGCCATTGCCTCCTTGATTTTCCTCACTCACTATTTAAAATAAGAATAATGGAATAACAGAATTGGAAGGGACTTTGGAGGTCTTCTAGTCTAAACTCAAGCAGGAGACTTCTGGACAAACAGCTGTTGAATCTCTTCTTAAATACCTTCAGTGATGAAGTACCCACAAGTTTTGGAGGCAAGCCGTTCCACTGATTAATTGTTCTCACTGTCAGGAAATTCCTCCTTAGTTCTAGTTAGATCTCTGATAAGTTTCCATTTGTTACTTCTTGTCTTGCCCTCAGGTTCTTTGGAGAATAGGTTGCTCCCCTCTTCTTTTTGATAGCCCCTCAAATATTGGAAGTCTGCTATCATGTTGCCCCTCTTTGTTGGACTAGACATAGCCAGTTCCTGCAACCTTTCATCATATGTTTTCACCTCCAGCCCTCTAATCATCTTTGTTGCTCTTCTCTGGATTTTTTCTAGAGTCTCAATACCTTTTTTGTATAGCAGTGACCAAAACTGGATGCAGTATTCCAAGTGCGGTCTTACTAAAACAATGTATAGCAGTAGTAATATTTCATGTGATCTTGATACTATTCCTCTGTTGATGCAGCCTAGGATTGCATTGGCTTTTAATAATATGGAAGTTTTTAATCATATGCTAGCTTGAACACAACAGTTGACCAAAGTACATACAAATATATATGTCACAGTACTAATCAAGCTAATTTTCTGGAAATCATTTGCAAAGTTATAAATATTATAATAGAGGGTAGAGGCTAGTAGTCACATGTTCTTGCTGACTTAACAAAGAGAAGGGATCTAGCCTGTCACCTGGAAGTATCAAACAGATAAATTTTAATATTTATAATTATGACCTATATAAAAGGAGGTTGTCATTACTCTTAGAGGAACAACAACAAAACTGTAACTAATCATATTTGGGATAGAGCAGAATCAAAATCCATCTGGAGAATTTTGCTCTGGTTGACATTTATAGTGTAATGGTTATATATCTGCAAAAGTTGCCATGTTTTTTAAAAAAGTTATGAATGAGACAGAGAATTAGCTGAGAATGGGTGTCATTCAGCTTGAAATTCTCTGATGTGAAAACATTGTTGTGGCAGAATGTATGAGCCCAATACATGTATCACTAGAGTTTCAGAAGTTTGATGATTCTCTGAGCAAAGTGCTCCTTTGAAACTCCTTCGTGAAGCAATGTAGGCTGTCCACTTCTCATTAAGTGGCCACATTGTAAGACATCACTCTACAGTCCACTCAGGCATAGCCAGTAGCCAGAAGAAACTTTTTGACAGGTACAATTCATGGGCAGAAAATATGATGGAATATCTAACAGAGCTTGGGAACATGAAGAATGGAGCAAGACTATTATAAGAGGGAATTGGACCATTACAGAAGATTCTTTAATCCAGGGAAGGGTAAAAGTTAGAAGGAAACTCAGAGTAACTCTACCTTAATCACACCATGAATAAATTGATCTAAAGAATTGCTTTGGTGTTTTTCACGATTCTGTTGTATTACTCTGTTGTGAACTAAGTTAATTCCAGAAATCTGGGTGGTTCTTGTTTTATGAGTTTACAGCCTCACAGGGCTCGATAGAAATTGGCTACTGCAAATGTCAAAGGAAGACTAAGAGCATAGGAGTCTGCAGAAGGGACAAAAATTCATTGGAACAACATAGCACAATCCACATGGTTTACAAGATGCAAGTATGAAAGGCTGGAGCCTTGTACTGCAATATTGTGTCACCTATTTTCATTTTTTCCCCATCATCACAATTTGAACTGGACACCATTATCTCCCTGTGTTAGCTTCTCCCATAAAGCAGAACCTGTCTTCTTTGCACCTGACGTATCACACTGACTGTATACCAAAGCCAACTGTGGCTACCTCATAAACAAACCAGTGAGGTGTTTTTTTACACACATTAACTAACTGCAACATTGAACAAATGGGGACGTTACTATGTGTCCATTCAATGAGAAAAGTATCTGAGAGAGCAATCCAGGGCACGAGAGCATAAAGAAACCTAGGAATTGTAATGGTGAGGGCCAACTGACATATGCTTCCAAATGTATGCCATGAAATCCAGGTTTAATCCGAAAGAATTTAAATCAGATTTAAGTCATAAAGCCATCGAGAAGCAATATAGTCTGCAAATCTATAATGGGGTATGATTGTGAGATGGTTCAGGATACTGAGAAAGCACTGGCAAAGTTTCTCTGGAAAGCCAGTGATCTCTGTCTCTACACCAATGTTTCTCAACCATGGCAACTTTATAATGCATGCACCTCAAATCCCAGAATTCCCTGTGGAGTTGAACTCTGCGCAACTTAAAGTTGCCAAGATTGAGAATCACTGGTTTATGCTTCTATTCTATTCTATTCTATTCTATTCTATTCTATTCTATTCTATTCTATTCTATTCTATTCTATTCTATTCTATTCTATTCTACTCTACTCTACTCTACTCTACTCTACTCTACTCTACTCTACTCTATTCTACTCTACTCTACTCTACTCTATTCTACTCTACTCTACTCTACTCTATTAAATATAGAATAATTTAGAATTATTCTAATGAAAGCTTCTGTAAACTTTCTCTTCACTCTCTCAGTATGTATAGCCAAAATAGATTGCACAGTTGTGTGAAGAGGGGTTCAACGCAGGCAATGAAGTAATGTTGCACTGTTGCGCTGTAAGCTTTGCCCCTGTAGTTGTACAAAATCCAATAAACATACGAAAGGGGAAGAGCTTGAAGCAATTGTCCCCGATTGCATCAAAATCTTTGGATCCTGCTTTTTTTAGATAGGTTAGATGGTAATAATTTAGGTTTATGAAAATGTGTTCGGTGTTAACTTCCACAAAACAAAGAAAAGAAATTTGGCCCATTCTTTAAACAGAAATTGACATTCTTCTTCCTTAGCCATTTTTTTTAGGTTTCTCATCTCCATATACAGTTTTAATAATAACAAAACTAAATAGAAACATTGGTGGATTTAACATATTTCTGTGCTTTGTTTTATATAGCACCTTCTTTTCCTGAGTCTTCTGAATCCTGTTGGATTCTGTTCTGACCTCCACTTTTGTTTCCTATGGGAGGGGCCAATCACCTCCAAGGTGTGGCTTTACTCCCAAGTCAATCCTGCTTTCTTAGTTGTTCTTGCCTTCTGGCAGCTCTGCGCATGTGCACACACCAACCTCCTCACTGTCTGACTCTGCGGCCAGCCATGCTGTCCGCCAGCAGGCCACAACAGATTCTGACATCCTTCTTCCTACTCCACTATCATTCCACCTAGGATTACGGAAAATTAATTATTTGTAGGCAGCAAATATTGGATTTTGAAAGCTAAAAGGGGCATTGTAATATAGGCCTGGAGGGATGTGGTGGCTCAGTGGTTAAGATGCTGAGCTTGTTGATTGAAAAGACGGCAGTTCAGCGGTTTGAATCTCTAGTGCCAAGTAACGGGGTGAGCTCCCGTTACTTGTCCCAGCTTCTGCCAACCTAGCAGTTCGAAAACACGTAAAAATGCAAGGTGAAAAATAGGGACCAACTTTTGGTGGGAAGGTAATAGCATTCTGTGCGCCTTTGGCATTTAGTCATGCCGGCCACATGGCCATGGAGACATCTTCGGACAGTGCTGGCTCTTCGGCTTTGAAACGGAGATGAACCCTGCCCCCTAGAGTCGGGAACGACTAGCACATATGTGCGAGGGGAACCTTTACCTTTACCTTTAATATAGGCCTGAGATAAATTTTCACCTCAGGAGTCTTCATAATCTATCTCCTTAATTAGGAACATTTTGAATTAAATATTGTGAAACACTATGATTATGAACTGGTGGCCCCCACATCACTATTTTTGGAATATTGTTATCAATGTTATTTTTTTTTTTCCTAAAGGCATTTCTTCCCACTATGGAAATCTGAGTTTATTTCTACTGTTCTCCCTCCAGGTAATCTCAAGAAGTGGAAAACAGTTGTTCCCTCTTTTCATGTGAAGGGAATCTCAAAAGTGCTTTTTTCCCCCCAACTGAAAACTGAACTGTGTTTTCAACTGATTAAGCTTCTTGAATGAGAAGTGAAATATTTTCTTTCTCAAAGAAAAAACAGTCCAGTTATCTTTTGAAAAAAAAAAAAAAAGCACCTTTGAGACAACTATGACCTGGATGACTACTGAGAATCTCCAAAGACGTATGATGGGAATAGAATAGGATAGGATAGGATAGGATAGGATAGGATAGGATAGGATAGGATAGGATAGGATAGAATAGAATAGAATAGAATAGAATAGAATAGAATAGAATAGAATAGAATAGAATAGAATTTTTTTTAAATTGGCCAAGTGTGATTGGACACACAAGGAATTTGTCTTGGTGCATACGCTCTCAGTGTATATAAAAGAAAAGATACGTTCATCAAGAATCATAATGTACAACACTTAATGATAGTCATAGGGTACAAATAAGCAATCAGGAAACAATATCAATATAAATCGTAAGGATACCAACAACAAGGTTACAGTTATGCAGTCATAAGTGGGAAGAGAATGAACATTTTAAAGTGGAAAGCCTTTTTATCTGCACTGCATTCATGATTCAGAATCAACATGACTGCAATCATAGCGGAGCTCATCTCTTATTGTCTCAGGCTAGGCAGAAGATGACTTTTCCATATCAAAATGATTGAGGTCTTTCCTAAGAGCTACATGGTTCTCTGCTTTGTAAGAATTAGAATTCTAACAAAATTTGATTTTATTATTATTATTTTTTTTACTTAGCCCTACAGAGCTGTGTGATGAATTTTAGAATGCAATTTTACTCATATTGGATGCAGAGAAGCTCTGCCAAGTCATGTCATTGTGGTTAGATACACAGAGATTTAAAGTAGCACTATTCCAGGAAGGACAATAATAATGCTCTTGAACTTTTGCTCAGTTTCAAGGGAAGACTAATCCAGGGATTTGCTTAACTGAAACAGAGACAAATGCATATCTTTCCAAATCTTCATTTGAATTTCTAAAGGAATAAATCTCATTGTTTTGCTGCCTAAAAGATAACAGCATCTTAGAATTAGAAGAAGCTGTTTACATAAATAAGTCTAAACCCTGCACAGTGCAAGAATCTAAATTAAAATTCCCCTGATAGATGGTTGGCTGGCATCAAGCTAAACACATGTGATCATGTAGCACCCAAGACAGACGTGGTTTTCAGCAGGTTCTGACCAGTTCTGGAGAACCGGTAGTGGAAATTTTGAGTAGTTCAGAGAACCGGTAGTAAAAATTCTGACTGGCCCTGCTCCCATCTATTCTCTGCCTCCCAAGTCCCAGCTGATCAGGAAGAAATGGGGATTTTGCATAACCTTCCCCTGGATTGGGGAGAGAATGGATATTTTACAGTATCCTTCCCCTGGAGTGGGGTGGGAATGGAGAATTTACAGTATTCTTCCCCTGCCACATCCACCAAGCCACGCCATGCCCACCAAGCCACACCCACAGAACCAGTAGTAAAAAAATTTGAAGCCCACCACTGACCCTAACATCCTTCCAAGAATTTGAAAAGTGTAAAAAATAATAATAATAAATAGAAATGTTCTCAGGAAACACAACTTTTGAAGCTCTGCTGAAGCTCTGCTACGCCATACATTTGGGCCTCCATGAACCCAGGATCCTCTAGAAACCTTGGCTGTGGTAGAGACAGGGGTGAAATCCAGCAGATTCTGACAGGTTCTGGAGAACTGGTAGCGGAAATTTTGAGCAGTTTGGAGAACTGGCAAATACCACCTCTGGCTGGTCCCAGAGCGGGGTAGGAATGGAGATTTTGCAATATCCTTCCCCCAGGAGTGGGGAGGGAATGGGGAATTTGCAGTATCCTTCCCCTGCCATGCCCACCAAGCCACACCACGCCAAACCAAGCCATGCCCACAGAACCAGTAGTAAAAAAATTTGGATTTCACCACTGGGTAGAGGCCCCTCAAACTGTTAATGTAACAGAAGGTGAAAAGAATAAAATGTTGATGGAGCAAACAAATTACCAAAATGGTAGTTATTTTTAAGTTAAAATGAACCATTTGTCCAACAAATAGAAAGTGAGTGGGATAGTGTATGGAATCATAGCAGACCTCTTAAAAGATTAAAATATAAAAGCAGAGGATTATATCTAAATCGAATTTCTCTTGAGTTTGATTCCAAATAAAACCTTATGTAGGTGTAAATATATAATGCACTATTCAGAAACACAGGCAAGATTTAAATGTTGGAAGAAAAACATAGTTAGCCTATTTCTTGACAAATATAAAATCTATTTCTTGACAAATGTTCAGTCGAGGATTCAGCAATGATAGCTTGCTGCATTTTGTCTCTGTCTCCAGATCATCCCAATTTAAAACAGTACTTCCTGCAGGTAACTTTCATTGAACTTATCTTATGGGGAAAATATCATGGACTCAGGAAATCATCATCTAATTGGATAATGGAATATCTGCAAACAAGCAACCAAGCTCAGCAAGCACCAAGGATTCCACAGTTCAGCCCCGAAGTACACATATTCTCTTCTACAGTATTGGAAAAAAGATTTGTTGAACTGATGACCTACTGTTAACTGATGACCTACTGTTGCCTACTTAGGAGATATTGGTTGGACATCTATAACCCAGGGCATCTTTCTAGATGTCTTACTTACTCCATTTCTGAACATCCTCCTTTGAAAAGATGTTGTTTGACAGCAACACTACACTTGTTATGTTAGATATCACGTCTTTTTGCACCGCCCTACTTCATAATAACCAGCTTCTCTTAATTGTTACTTGACAATTAAAGCAAGGTTGCCAGTTTTAAATAGCTTGCTGTTGCTATATCAGGAAGTTTCCTTTTGTCCAATTCCGCCAACATCAAAATATATGCTTTTTGCTAGTAAGAGCACAACAGAAATTACTGATCAGCAATCCTGGATCACATCTATGTGAATAATCCAAGTGCTGCATCACCATTATCTCCAGAAGACAATAATTTTTAAGAACATCAGGACAGGCAGATAGATATAAAACAAACCTACAGGTCCTGCCGTGTAAGTTATATTACTGACACCTGCAGGGAATAATATTTATTGGATATAAATAACCAGAAAATAATGTTCAGTATATAGATAAGTATAAATATATAGAAACTGGCCTGTACGTACTTTTGAGGCACAATAAATCTGCAATAAATCCTGACCCAGCTGCAAAATAAATTAGAACAATCTGTTGCACTTTAGATGAGAAGATCCAAACCTATCTGAAAGTCAATTTTTGCAGTAAGGATACCAAACGATTCAACAATATTGCAAAGGATAGATTTGTGCATAGAAGGACATTGCACATTTATTATTAATTAACCCCAAACTAAAAGAAAGTATCTGGCACGACATCTGTAACAAACCACAATGATGTCAAAATGACATTACATGTGTTATAGCATTATCATGCAAAGGATGCAACTGAGTCCCTGTACCATTAATTTTACTTCATTTATAAAATTTATATGATCATGATGCAAGTTTCTTCACTTGCTTTTTCTTTCGTGGATCATTCTGACAGGCACTTTACTTTGGACTATACCTCCTCCAGGGAGCCAATGCTCCTATTTCTGACTAGGTAAAGACTAGGTAGGAGATTATTTTGTTTCCAAACTTAGATGCTTGTTTTGCTCATCAAAATATACTTGCACATGAACAGGCTTGATGAAATAAAGAATGAGTTATATGCTGTAGGTTGGCATCAGGAGAAGCACACTAAATATTTATAATAGAGTAAAATAACAGAGTTGGAAGGGACCTTAGAGGTCTTCTAGTCCAACCCCCTTCTCAGGAAGGAAACCCTATATCATTTCAGTCAAATGACTGTCCAGTCTCTTCTTAAAAACTTCTAGTGTTGGAGGATTCACAGCTTCTGGAGGCAAGTTGTTCCACTGATTAATTGTTCTAACTGTCAGGAAATTTCTCCTTAGTTCTAGGTTGCTTCTCTCCTTGATTAGTTTCCATCCATTGCTTCTTGTCTTGTCTTTAGGTACTTTGGAGAATAGGTTGACTTCCTCTTCTTTGTGGCAACCCCTGAGATATTGGAACACTGCTATCATGTCACCCCAGTCCTTCTTTTCATTAAACTAGACATACCCAATCATCTTTGTTGCTCTTCTCTGCACTCTTTCTAGAGTCTCAACATCTTTTTTATACCATGGCGACCAAAACTGGATGCAATATTCCAAGCGTGCTCTTACCAAGGCATTATGAAGTGGTATCAACACTTCATGTAATCTTGATTTATCTGTTTGTAGAAATAGCAATTTGCCTAACTACTTGCTTGCTTATTTATCTATTTATTTATCACATTTATATGGTGATCCAACTCAATTAGTGCAACTCTGGGTAGTGTACAACTATATATAAGCACCAATAATCTTCTATAACAAGTTAGGAAAGACAGATATTGCAAACATTTTAAGATTTAAAAGCCATTCATTACATTTTTTCCATTTTAGCATGGGAGCTAGACTTGCCACACACAGCGTGTATGCTTTGCACTCATGGAGATCAGGAGGGTAACTAGAGATTAGCAATCTTGTCACTTTCACTTTTAGTCAGTACATGTCAGCTGGACAAGGTAGACCAGACTAAGAAACCAATGCCATAAAGGTCAGGACTACTTTTATTGTAACAAGTACAGTAACAGAAGCTTCACTCTCTCTCACTTTACTTTCGTGTGAATTAGGGAGGAGCTTGTCTGAGATGATTTCTCACATTACCGTAGTTCCTTGGGATGGCCTCAAGCCCTGCTTACCTGATTGATGCTTTGGTAACAGGTCTTTTGCCTTTCCTTCAGGGCTACTCGTCATGACTCTACAGTACATTGTCTATCTGTCTGTCTGTCTGTCTGTCTGTCTGTCTGTCTCTGCCTTCCTTCCTTCCTTCCTTCCTTCCTTCCTTCCTTCCTTCCTTCCTTCCTTCCTTCCTCCATCCCTCCCTCCCCTCTCTCTCCTCTCTCTCTCCTAATTACTGAGATGTAGGTAAAAGTATGATGATTACAGATCTTAATTTGCACTGAATAGGAAAATAGACTTTAACTGTGCATGTGGCATAAGAGCCAATATCTATAAAAAACAATAAGCATTGTCCTTACCATGAGCAGGCAATGAGTCATGTGGCATAAGCACATCCCTAAGTAGAGATGTATACCTGAGTGTACATCTCTACTTTATTAAAAAGATTTATGTGAATGTATCAGTTCCCCAATGCCATGATGTTCACAGATGAAGAAATTTCTTTTTTTCCCGCTCTTCAGATTTATATGGTTTATGTGAAATAAATTGAAAAAAATAATAATTGTGATTTTTTGCATAGCGTTATTGTCATTGTTGCTCCTGTTGTTCCATTTAGAGTTCATTGCAGGTGAGTAACTAAAATAGATATCAATCAATCAATCAATCAATCAATCAATCAATCAATCAATCCTGGTAATGGACAGAATAACAGAGTTGGAAGGGAGCTCTTCTAGTGCAACCCCTGCTCAAACAGGAAACCCAACACTATTTCAGACAAATGGTTGTCCAATCTCTTCTTAAAAACCTCCAGTATTGGAGTACCCATAACTTCTGGAGACAAGTTGTTCCATTGAGTAATTGTTCTGTCAGGAAATTTCGCCAAGGCAATACAAAGTTGTATTAATACTTCATATGACCTTAATTCTACCCCTCTGTTAATGCAGCCTAGGACTGTGTTGGCTTTTTTGGTAGTTGCAGCACACCGCTGGCTCTTATTTAAGTGATTGTCCACTAGGACTTCAAGATCCCTCTTGCAGTTACTGCTACTGAGCCAGGTAGATAGCCACAACTGAGGCCTGGGGGGAAAAAAAGCCTTCAGACCAGACCAACATCCAGAGAACTTTTGTTGAAGCTGAAAATGTTGTAAATTGTCCTGGGAGCTGAAGCATTTCTATACCACAGATATTCTACTGCGTGGTTTGCAATTGTGCTAAGTAGACATAGTGAGGAAAAGAGAGCAGAGGAATAAAACATCATTTTATTGGCACTCTTGACAGGCATTATATTACACCACAGTGTCATTTGTTTAGTTACTGCTACAGCAATTTCTGTGGAGAAATCACATAAGCAGCCATATGGTGCCTTTGAATGAAAGCCCATTATGCTTTTCATAAGTAAACCACAATGTTTCTGCTAAGGAGTAAAAAAAAGCTTTACTTTCTATCCAATGTCAGTTACTTTACCTTAAGATAAGGGAAGAGGAATTCTTTCCCAGGTGAATATAGGAAGGTTTTGTGTTGACTAAATGCAGCGTTGTTTCCGTTTCACATTCCAGTGGACAACTGGGCCTAGGCCAGGAGGGGAGAGCACAATCTCTAGATCCTCAGCCTATTTTCTGAATGAGCATGTCTAGTCACAGGGCACTTCTTGAAAAGAAGCTCTGCTGAGAGTAGAAAGTGAGAAAGATTTACAAAGAAATATCTTGGAATAGCAACAGTACTTAGACTTATATACCACTTCATAGTGCTTTACAGCCCTCTCTAAGCAGTTTACAGAGACAGCATATTGTCCGCAACAATTTGGGTCCTCATTTTACTGACCTCGGAAGGATGGAAGCCTGAGTCAACCTTGACTTGGTGAGAATCGAACTACTAGCAGTAAGCAATGAGTGAGCCTGCAATACTACATTCTAACCACTGTGCCACCATGGCTTCACTGCACCTCATTTTAGTCTCATTCCCTGACTGTGTAGGTCAGAGGTCTCAACCTTCCTAATGCCGTGACCCTTTAATACAGTTCCTCATGTTGTGGTGACCCCCAACCATAAAATTATTCCTAAAACCATTGAAAATATGTGTTTTCCGATGGTCTTAGGCGACCCCTGTGAAAAGGTCGTTCGACCCCCAAAGGGGTCCCGACCCACAGGTTGAGAACCACTGGACTAGATTATGTTTCATGTTCATATCTTTGCTCACCATCCAGAGTGCCTCTGCTTAGATAGATTACCATATACATTTTACAGAGTCAGCATATTGTCCCCAACCATTTGGGTCCTCATTTTACTGATCTTGGAAGGATGGAAGCCTGAGTCAACCTTGACTTGGTGAGAATTGAACTACTAGCAGTAAGCAATGATTAAGCCTGCAATACTACATTCTAACCACTGCGCCACCACAGCTCCACTGCACCACATTTTAGTCTCATTCCCTGATTGTGTAGGTGAAATCATCCAAAGCTTAGAATTCAGAATAATCAGAATGTTCAAGGTACAGGTACTCCTCAATTTACCACCACAATTGAGTCCCAAATTTATGTTGCTAAGTGAGACAGTTGTTAAGTGACTTTTGCCCCATTTTACAACCTTTCTTCCCACAGTTGTTAAATGAATCACTGCATTTGTTAGGTTAGTAATATGATTGTTAAATGAATCTGACTTCCCCATTGATTTTGTTTGTTACAAAGTCGCAAAAGGGGATCACATGACCCTGGGACACTGCAACCGTCATAAATACGAGTCAGTTGTCAAGCAGTTGAATTTTGATCATGTAACCATGGGGATGCTGCAAAGGTCGCAAGAATGAAAAACACTTATAAGTAACTTTTTTTAGTGCCATTGTAACTTCAAACAGTCAACGATATGAACTTTTGTAAGTCGAGGACTATCTGTACTCAATTTATGCCTTCTTTTTTTACATCTGAGTCAAGTTAATAGTCAAAACAAAATAGTCAAAATGGATGCAGCTTGTTGCAGTTACTTATTTCTTCAATTTTTAAGACTTGCCAGTAACAGCCCCCACCAAATATCCACCAAGCTATCTGATTATTTTTAAAAAAATCACAAATGTTGAAACAATGCTATTTTAAATATATATATATATCAAACATCACATTTTAGACATAAAATGTAAGAATCCATAAATTGTTGCAAGCTAGTCTTGATGATAGGCTATAAAGAGACCTAATAGGGCAGGGTGTCAAACTCGATTTCATTGACGGCCACATCAGGGTTGTGTTTGACTTCGGTGGTGGGGTAGGCATGGCCAGGGTGGGCATGGCCACCTTCATGTCACTCGTGTCGGGTGTGTCTATGGTGGCTCAAGTGCTCTGCCAGCAAAACGGGCTCCAGAGCTCCATTTTCAGCTGTGATGGCCTCTGGGAGGCGGCCCCCCTGAGCTCCATTTTCACTGGCAGAGGGTGGCAGGAGGCCATCACAGCTTAAAATGGAGCCTGGGAGGGCCGCATGCAACCCTCCTGTGTTCCGTTTTTGCTGGCAGAGGCACCGCAGGCCGGTCCTTTACTGTTTCTAGGGCAACCCCGTATGCCAGATCTAAGCATCCCGAGGACCGGATCTGGCCCCCGGGCCTTGAGTTTGACACCCCTGTAACAGTGAATTCATTGTTTATGGCACAAATCTAGATTTTGCCATTTATTTCTACAATTTGCGCAATAGCTACATGAGAAATGAATCTTATGTTAGAACAGTTCTGCTTCTCCTACAGTACTTCAGGTCATTACATTCTTTTAAAAAAAATAAAAATTTGTAAGAAAGGGAAAATACTTGGCTAAAATGTATTACTAATCAAGCTGTCAGAACTATCCACCATCAGCTCCTCCTATAAATTTGTGCAAACTATGTTCCCCTAACATATTAACCCACTTGAGAAAAATGCTATTACAGGCTAAATGTAGTGAGAAAGCTTCTGAGTGGACTCATCTGTTTTCAAAATGCTACATCGGTCTTCCTCCACTGGTTTTGCGGAAAGGAGTTGTAAGAAAGACTCAGTGAGAACGAATGGACAAAATCAAGGGAGGGCTAGAGAAACAGAGGTGAAATGAACAAAGGATGGAGATGGAATGGAGAACCCAAGGCACATGGAAGCACAAAACTAAACAGATCTAAACAGAATAACAGAGGTGGAAGAGACCTTGGATGTGTTCTAGTCAGTGGTGGGATTCAAAATTTTTTACTACCGGTTCTGTGGGCATGGCTTGGTGACCATGGTGTGGCTTGGTGGGCATGGCAGGGGAGGGATACTGTAAAATCTCCATTCCCACCCCACTCCAGGGGAAGGTTACTGCAAAATCCCTATTTCCTCCTGATCAGCTGGGACTCAGGAGGCAGAGAATAGATGGGAGCAGGGCCAGTCAGAGGTCGTATTTACCAGTTATCTGAACTACTCAAAATTTCCACTACCGATTCTCCAGAACTGGTCAGAACCTGCTGAATATCACCTCTGATTCTAGTCCAACACCCTGCTGAAGTAGCAGACCCATTTTTTTTTGACAAATCCAAGTCCCTTCTTAAAAACCTCCAGTGTTGGAGCACCCACAACTTCTGAAGGCAAGGTGATCCACTGGTTGATTGTTCTTACTGTCAGGAAGTTTCTCTTTAGTTCTAGGTGGACAGAACTTTTTAAGAGAAAAAAAATACGAGACTGGAAAGTGGCAAGGCTTACAAATGAATAAGCAGCCACAGAGAATGGTGGAAAAATTTGGCCCATGTGAAGTGGCCCTGCTTGCTTATTCTAAGCAGGCTCGGTGAAATTTTAATATTGGAGTATATTTGTTTTACCTTTGCCCTTTTAAGGGAATGTTTAAACTTCTTTCAGTAACACCCCCCCCCCCCCGCTGTCCCTCAGCCATACATCTCGCTCCCAAATAAATCTTAACGGGGAGACCAGTACTGAGAACATATTCTGCATAATGTCATTTTACAGCTCCTATTTAACAGGCACTTCCCACTAAAATTCCAGCCACTTCTATTTCTTTTTCCTTTTTCCTTTGATTAAGGCTTGCTGTTTTACCACCCACATTCACCACTCTCCACTCAAGCTGGTTCGTATACCCAGAGTACTAAAAGGATCACACAACATGTAATTGCCCTAATGTTTTGTATATTTATGTTGGAAAACTTTTAATGAACTGTTACTTTGGAAAAAAAAAAAGACGGAGGAGGGGGGGATGGCAAGAGAGAAAAGGAAGATCAGTCTGTCTGTTAAAAGGAGGGATTGATTGCTGCCACTCAACCATTTCTTCATTCTTGGCTTCCCTCTTGGTCTGTGTAATAAGTTTTTCATGAACACCAGACCACTCGTAAAGAACATTATTCATCATAAGCCAAGCACAAAAAAAAAAAAAAACAGGCTGACTTTGATGAATACAATAGCATATTTCGGTTTCTGTTGAATTCGATCTGCCGAAAAGCAAAAACACAGAAAGACTTCTATAAACATCAATGTGCAAATCCTCACCCCCAAAGCACACCAGCCTACACAAGCTACTTCTTGGCCTGTTGAAAGGGCAATCCCATGTGCGATTGTTCAGAAATAAAACTCATGGAATTGGGCAGTGAGCTTGTTTACTTTTGTGGCTTGTTCCAGAACTTTCCAACTGATAAGGAAAGGCCCTACAAGTTCTGCTTAAATTGCAAGAAAGGCTAAAGGGACATTTCTGAAAGGTTCAGGCCGAGAGAACTTTTTGAAGAAAATATTTTCTCTCACCCAGATAGAAAATATAACATTAGTGCAAGTGTGGTGATTACAATACTGTAATGGGACCTGGGAAATACAGCTTCGAGTCTCATTTATTCCTGGAGCTCCCTGTAGGATTGGAAATTAGTCACTATGTTTCTGTAGAAGATCGGGCAGAGCTGGGAGGTGGAGTTAAACACATCTTCAGTTTAGAGTTGTTGCATTCCCACATAAAAGGAGCAACAGATAGAATAATAATTTTACATTGCCTTTTGGATGATCCCACAAGCACTACAAGTGAAACCTCTCCTGAATTTTATTGACCCTTCTCTGGTGTCAACCTTTAGTTCAGCTGATTCTTGTGTATAGGCTTGAATAAATCTATGCTGCAACCTTGCAAATGGTCCTGATTTTTTGCCCCTGACATTAATCTGGTCAACTAAAGTGGATGGAAGTAGATAATCCACAGTCTAAAAAATATGTGAAAGCTCCTGCCCTTTTTGCAAGGGTTATGTTTAGGCTATAGTCTTGCTATGAAATTTTGATAGCATGGGTTGGATGTTGGAAAATATCCAAAGTATAAATTATAGCATCCAAGGGAATTAGGGTAACAGAATAATCACTAATTCCCACGGATAACATTTTCCTTCTATCCACTTTCTCTGTCCTTTCGTGATTAGGTTGGCATTTGGGAGTAGAGGCATATCAGCTCAGAAGTACAGAGTGAAGCAGTCTTTCCTTTTAATCTGGTGCAACTTTCAGAGTCAGACACACAGAGAGTATAGTAATTATGCTGGAGCAGGAAATTACCACTGAGTTTGGCCCTAAATAGCTGACATTTCCTGCTTTAAACAGGAAGCTGGAGGAGCTTCACTCTAGTACACTATTATGACCTCTGCTATTTTATTGTCCCATTTGGCTATCTGTGAAGGGTTTTGTTTTTGTTTTTTTGCTCCTTGAAATCATTCCATCCATTTAATCATTAGTTCTCCTTATGTGTGGAGCTTCCTTCCAGAAATCTTATTCCCTAATCATTCCGTACATCCTTGAAACTACATCTCAACACTTCCCTTTTCCATGTACTTTTCTATTTTTAGTATCGTTTCCTTTTTCTGACAGTTCTAGCAGAGTCCTTCTGCATATTTTATAATTTGGCAGGGGGTTGGATGAAGTTTGCTCACACATGCATTAACTCCGAGTGATTACTCCACAGGTATGAATTATGCAGATCCATAGTGGGACAATTTGGATCATGGATACATAACCTAATCCATACTCCATATTTGCTATTGCACAGGCCTGAAACCCTGTTCTGGAGTTGGAACAGGCACCTGGAGAATAGAAATTGATACTATATGAATCCCTCACCTCTTCATTTTGGAGGGCTCATGATACCAAAAAAAGCCAACGCAGTCCTAGGCTGCATTAATAGAGGGATAGAATCAAGATCACATGAAGTGTTAATACTTTATAATGGAATATTGCATCCAGTTTTGGTCACCACGATGTAAAAATGATGTTGAGACTCTAGAAAGAGTGCAGAGAAGAGCAACAAAAATGATTAGGGGACTGGAGGCTAAAACATATGAAGAACGGTTGCTAGAATTGGGTATGGTTAGTTGGATGAAAAGAAGGACTAGGAGTGACATAATAGCAGTGTTCCAATATCTCAAGGGCTGCTACAAAGAATAGGAAGTCAACCTATTCTCCAAAGCACCTGAGGGCAGGACAAGAAGCAATGGATGGAAACTAATTGTGGAGAGAAGCAACCTAGAACTAAGGAGAAATTTCCTAACAGTTAATCAGTGGAATGACTTGCCTGCAGAAGTTGTGGGTGCTCCAACACTGGAAGTTTTTAAGAAAAAGTTGGACAACCATTTGTCTGAAGCGGTGTAGGGTTTCCTGCTGGAGCAGGGGGTTGGACTAGAAAATATTTAAGATCTCTTCCAACTCTTCCTATTCTGACTGGCCTAAAGATGGAAAGTATAGGCTGAGAAATCAAGTGAACTGCACTGTTTCCTAATTTCATACATGAAACATCTGCACAGAGCTTTGAACGACTCCATTCAACTTGCCTCCAATATTTTTTGACACACTGTAATTTAATGTGACAGAAGCTGCACTCTATTAAATGCAAGGGAAGTGATTATATTAACAATTAAATTAAAGTATTTTAAACATTCGTTTAGTTTTTTTATAATTTCACTTCTTTGTTTTGCTCCCACCTCCTTTTCGCTAGTCAGCCCTCAACCCCCCAAAAAAGGTCCTGAAACTCAAACTCAGCCCTTCTGGATTAGGTAAAAGACAGAAGATGCAAAGAAAAGAAATGAGAAGGTAGTTAAAACAATGACAACCAATAACAACAGTAACAAATTTGAGTATGGTGATCAATTCAGTCACTGATATATCGGAATCTAATTACTTTGGCTTAGATTGCATTTAAAAATGTGAACAGCATCTAATCTCAACCTAGCTCAGGGGGACGGATCCGGCCTGTGGGGTGCTTAGATCTGGTCCACGGGGCCACCCTGGAAACAGCTAGGACTCACCAGCGGTGCCATAGGTGGCACTCATGAGCTCCATTTTTGCTGCCAGAGAGTTGCAGGAGGGCATCGCAGCCGAAAACAGCACTTGGGAGCCTGTTTTCACTGGCCGAGAGTTCGGGCCACCACAGGCACCCCCGACACGAGTGATGTCAACATGGCCATGCCCCTCCCCCGAGGCCAAACACAACTGTGATGCGGCCCTCAATGAAATTGAGTTTGACACCCCTGGCCTAGCTGGATCTCTTAGCTTGCTAATTCCTGTAGTTATTGTTGTTTTCTTCTCTTGCTTTTTCTTCACTTTTAACATCCTTTCCCCTCCCTTCAGGGCAGAGCGGCATATCACTCATTCCAGAGTGAATATGGCTAGTCTCTGATAATAAGCTAAGAAAGACAATTCCACAGAACAATAAAATGAAAGCAACGCAAAGCACCATGTAATATCTTTCCCACAATAATAACAATAAAAGCAGTGTGTTCATCTGTCGTTGTCTGTTTACCTTTGCAACTAAAAGCTTCCGCCTATAAACTGCCGTGCCAAGAGCTATATGCACGGTCATGAAATTTTGTATTAGCACCAGGGAAAAAGCCAGCTTCCAAGAAATTGCCCTTTGATGTGGTTGCATCCCTTTTCCAAACATCAAGGCTTGTTCAAATAGCTGCCCTATGGAGAAGCAGGAATTCCCACACTGAGCACTGTGAGAGGTTCTGAAATGTTCCTTTTGAAATTCAGTCACTATGTCAACTTCATCCACCAGTATATTGCCTCTTGGAGTGGGATAGCCCTGGAAAGCCTCACCCTCTCCTGGTCTGTTCATATCTGGACAGTGATGTCATTCTAGAGAAGGAAACTGAGCTGGGATGGTCACCTTATTACGAACAAAGATGAACAATGCTTTGATGGACAAAGGATATTCTTGTGCGACACTTTTTGTCTATTTCCTGTTTCAAAATGGGGGGAGGTTTTGCTAGCTTTTCGCTATGGTTGATGGAATCATCTCTGGAGCGGTATGAAAAAGTTCTGGAGGCTCCATTGCAGGGGTGAAATCCAGCAGGTTCTGACAGGTTCTGGTGAACCGATAGCAGAAATTTTGAGTAGTTCAGAGAACCGGCAAATACAACCTCTGGCTGGTCCCAGAGTGGGGTGGGAATGGAGATTTTGCAATATCCTTCCCCCAGGAGTGGGGAGGGAATGGGGATTTTGCAATATCCTTCCCCTGCCACGGCCACCAAGCCACACCATGCCCACCAAGCCACGCCCACAGAACCGGTAGTAAAAAAAAAATGGATTTCATCACTACTCCATTGTACTAGCAAACAGATGCTGACAAATATGGGCAGAGGCAGTAAGAAGCAACAGTATTATCCTACAGTGGAAAAGCCACCAAGAGCCATGGTGGCACATTGATTAGAATGCAGTACTGCAGGCTAATTCCGCTGACTGCCAGGAGTTCGATTCTGATTGACTCAAAGTTGACTCAGCCTTCCATCCTTGCAAGGTTGGTAAAATGAGGACCCAGTTTGTTGGGGGCAATATGCGGACTCTATAAACCGCTTAGAAAGGACTGCGAGGTGATATATAAGTCTAAGTGCTGTTAGTACTGCTTGTATGTTATGTGGGGAAAGGGTACAGAAAGGACTCTGTGCAAGGATGGAAGATGTGACTATTCTTTTGCTCAAAAAAAAGAAGACTCTCAGGAAAACTCTGGAGCAGGAGTTACTTCGTGAAAGCCATCTCGCATTAACTTGAAGAATGTAAAGGTGGCTTATTTGGAGCTAAGCCTGAATGAAGGGAGCCAAGGTGGGAATGCATAAACTTTTCTTGCTGCCTTTTACCTCCTTGCAATGTTCCAGGCCTTTGATGGCCCTGTAAATCAGGTCCTTTAGCTGGCATAACTGTAGAATACCAGCATCCATCGTGACATTACAGACCAACCTTGAGCTGTGTCTTGTTATTCTCTGCACATGTAACAAAACATTTGGGGATTCGAGTTTCTCATAGGTAGATCACTAGCAGCCTACTTTGGGGACGTGGGTTGTTTATCAGTATTCAGGGATAAAAGCTGGATGGGATCCAAGTTCATTATTGAAGGCTGTTTTTGTAGAGGAAACATGCTAAACCCAAACGTTAATCAAATACACTGGAGAAAGATTTTTTTTATTTTATTTTACAGCTGTCCAAGGACACAGCAAACCATAACACTGCCTTCATAACTGCATTAAATCTGTTTTGTTTCCCCTCAATCCCCACCCCACAAATATCTTATGCTTCAGAATAATGTCAGGGATCAATGAAACAAAGCTTTGAAAAACAAAACAAAACATATTAAGTGTTTCTACGCCCTGCCCAAAGACACAATCTTTCATCCAGATTTTGCATGAAGGACATTAAAAAATGCATTTAAAGAAAACCTTGTAGTTGAGGAGTCAGTCAGAAGTCAGTATTAAAGAGTTTAGGAAACTGTTCATTCAGAGTCAGAAATAACATCCTGGAAGCATTATTTGTGCATTATCTGGGCCTTTCTTGCTCTTTGTTTTCCCCTCTTTCATCCCTTAGGTCATGCTTTGTGTGTGTGGATGGGTGTGTTTTATAACTGTACCTAGGGACAAATGAGTTGGCAACTTAGAATGATTAATAGTCTTGTATGTAAAATGTACATCAACAATTCAGAGAGCCTTAAATTAAAGACAGTCCCTCCAAGTTCATAGATATAAGGTAATTCCGTCACAAACCACACTGTTTTCCTGAAAATAGGTCCCAACCAGAAAATAAGCCCTAGCATGATTTTTCCAGGATGCTCATAATATAAACCCTACCCCCAAACTAAGCCCCAGTTAAGATTGTCAGCCAGATGGGTACATCTGTACTAAATGTACTGTATTTTCTCCAAAATAAGACCTAACTAGAAAATAAGACCTAATGCGTCTTTTGGAGCAAAAATTAATATTAGACCTGGTCTTATTTTCGGGGAAACATGATATCACCTTCTTTCCACAGTTCTGAACAAGATTTTTATTTATTTATTTATTTATTTATTTATTTATTTATTTATTTATTTATTTATTTATTTATTTATTATATTTATATACCGCCCTTCTCCTGAAGGACTCAGGGCGGTGAACAGCCAAGATCAAATACATGTCATATAAAAATTAAAAACAATTTAAAACCAGATTAAATACTTTGGCCCATAATTAAAAACATCCCATTAAAATCCAATTTAAAATTTAAAACCGTTAAAATTAGGCTAGCCCGGCTTGCTGGAATAACAAAGTCTTCAGGGCATGGCAGAAGGTGAGCGAGTCCGGAATCCTCCGTACCTCCGGGGGCAGCTCATTCCAAAGGGCAGGAGCCCCCACTGAGAAGGCTCTCCCCCGGGGGGTCGGGGGAGATATTCCTTATATACTTTTTCAATTTTTACAATATATTTATTTCAAAGACAACTTTTGGGACAAAAGCCCTCCCAAGACAGCTTACCTATATATATATATAAAAGAAACAAAACTTTTAATAAATTCAACATTAAAGCCAACATTCCTGAATTTAAAAAAGAAAACTTTCCTAAAAGCTCACAACTCATTTTGAATTAGAACTCTGGATACTTTTAAAGCTGACAGTCACAAACCTGGAGAAATCTGGATTACAAGGTATTCCTTAGTTATGGGGTATTATGAAAAAACACCCTTCTCTCTTTTCTTGAGCAGCGTATGAATTCTCAAAACAGAATAAACCATATTCTATTGAAACTAATACCGTAGTTCATATAGTGAAAATCCCAGAGTATGGTGACATGGGTGGCATATAAATTTAATAAATAAAACATTTTTTAAAAGCAATGCCTTAAACAACCCATCAAAATAGCTCAGACTTCCTTACTATGATGCCATTCATATATGCAGTTCCCAATCTTATAACTAACAATGTTGGAAAAAGTGCCAGTGGATAGCATAGGTTAAGATGGAGCAGACATTTTCATACAGTCATACTGTACATATGGTAGAAGGTGGCAGCAAATTGCATCAAAGAGCAGAATAAATAATTCAAAATTATTTATTTATTTTATTTATTTATTTTTAAATTTATATACCGCCCTTCTCCCTGAGGACTCAGGGAGGTGTACAGCCAGAATTAAAAAACATGAAATACAAATATTAAAAAACAATTAAAATATATATAAATTTGGCCCAAAATTAAAAATACAAACCAATTAAAACATTTAAAATTTCTTCTTAAGCCAACCCGGCTTGCTGGAAAAAGTGGGTTTTAAGGGCACGGCGGAAGGCACTAAGGTCTTGGATTCTCCTTATCTTTGGGGGCAACTGATTCCAGAGGGTAGGTGCCCCCACAGAGAAGGCCCTCCCCCTGGGGATCACCAGCCTACATTGATTGGCTGATGGCACCCTGAGGAGGCCCTCTCTGTGGGAGCGCACGGGACGATGGGAGGTCGTCAGTAGCAGTAGGCGGTCTCGAAGATAGCTAGGCCCGATGCCATGGAGCGCTTTAAAGGTGATAACCAACACCTTGAAGTGCACCCAGAAGACCACTGGGAGCCAGTGCAGCTCGCGCAGGAGCGGTGTTACATGGGAGCGCCATGCTGCTCCCATCACTACCCGCGCTGCTGCATTCTGGACCAGTTGGAGCCTCCGGGTGCTCTTCAAGGGGAGCCCCATGTAGAGAGCGTTGCAGTACTCAAGGCGAGAGGTGATTATAATGTGCAATATCTCAGATTATGTTCCCCAAAGGTGTTTTGGATAGAAGTAGCACTTAAATGTATATACTGCTTCGCAGTGCTTTACAATTCTCTCTAAGCGGTTTATAGAGTCAGCATATTGCCCCCAACAATCTGGGTCCTCATTTTACTGACCTCAGAAGGATGGAAGACTGAGTCAGTCAGGATGGAACTCCTGGCAGTCAGCAGAATTAACCTGCAATACTGCATTCTAACCACTGAGCCACCACAGTTCTTAGTGATACAAACATAGAACCTATCTAATGACTAAAAGTGGCCATGTCGTTTACTAGAATGACATGAGAAGGCAGTCTAAGGGGCTCTTTGAAATAAAATCAGAATTGTCCTAACAAATAGATACAACATATAAACTGAGAAAAAAATGTTGTTTTCTTCTGCTGATCAAACTTCAAGTTCTACCACTTCTCAACTTCATTTTCATAGTCTTTCAGAAAGTCCATCATATTCTTTTTTTTAGACCCTCTTTGCAATCGTGAGACCTAGAAACTTGAAATTTTGTAAATAATGAAAGCAAAACATTTTATTTTACTCATTTCTTTTTCTTTTTCTGTTCTCCTGTGTATTTTTGGAATCTGGGCTAATTGGTAGCTGGCATATGGAACATAATGTTTGGCCTCGGGGCTATTTAGGCTGATCAAAAGCATTTGTTCTAGTGCGTATCATTGTTATGAATATTCTTGATAAAAATTTAGTGGAACAGAAAACTAGGGGAGACACTATGCTTTATATCATGAGAATGTCAAAAAAAAAAGTGGGGGGGAAAGCGGGGAAAAAGTCACTCAGGTAAAAAGCATAGATCCATAAAAAGACTCCAGCTATTGTTTTCAGAAATGATACTCACACAATTTTATATTGGTGGGAAAGGAATCACTATGCAGCAGAGGAGAGCAAAAGAGGGGGAAAAAATTTAACTACCTCTTAGCTCAGTATCACTCCATAGGGATCGGATAGAAGTTGACAAGATTTGATGTCCAAAGTACTTTTATCAAAGTAGGTTGTAGAATCTGGAACACAGAGTTGTACGGAGGCCTCTTCAGAATGCAGGATTTTCATCAAAATGAGTTGTGCTGTCATGATGCAACCCCTCCCCCCTTTTATACAACATATGTACAAAAGAGGCAGAACTTGCATCATCCTTCTGACAAAAGTGCTGGATTCTGATGCTATCTCTGGGGTGATACAATTAAACGAAGATGAGAAGATTGCTCTTTGCTCCTGATTATGCTGCCTCTAACTTGAAAGAGCCTCTGTCATCCTTCATCAACTAACCCACCACAGTCATCTCAACAGTCCCAGGGTGCTTTGTGGGTGAGAGACCCAATAACCCGGCCTGTGATTGTTGATGTATCATCTGGCTACATAGACAAAGCTGTAGAGCCCTGCTGTTGAGTGTATATTTCAGCAAAGTATTGGAGCTCTGTCTGTAGAGATTCTCAGTCATGCAGGTCATGGTTGTCTCGAATGTGCTTTTTCTTTAGAGCTGAAGCTTCTTGGATGAGAAGCGAAACGTCTTCAAAGAAAAACCAGAAAGTCCACTTGCCTCTTGAATAAGCACCTTTGGGACTGCTGGAGCTCTGCTTAACTCCTGGTCTCCTAGATACAGCCATGGAATTTTTATAGCGGCAGAATTAAAAGCTTTTCATTTTCTGCTTCTAAGTTTCCAATCTTGCCTAAATCTCAGGGATAACCTCATATCTCCATCTAGGGCAGGGGTGTCAAACTCAAGGCCCGCGGGCTGGATTTGGCCCATGGTGTGCTTAGATCTGGCTCTCAGGGCCACCCTGGAAACAGCAAAGGAC
The DNA here is from genome assembly GCF_029215685.1 of Pituophis catenifer annectens. Taxonomy (NCBI): domain Eukaryota; kingdom Metazoa; phylum Chordata; class Lepidosauria; order Squamata; family Colubridae; genus Pituophis; species Pituophis catenifer. The sequence continues at coordinate 197,048,085 of NW_027256883.1, read as the reverse complement.
CAGCCTGTGGTGCCTCTGCCGGTAAAAACAGAGCATGGGAGGGCCACGCGTGACCCTCTCAAGACTCCATTTTCAGCTGCAATGGCCTCCTGCAGCCCTCTGCCAGCGAAAATGGAGGCCCCCCCCCCCAGCTCCATTTTTGCTGGCAGAGGGCTGCAGGAGGACGTTGCGGCCATAAATGGGGACTGGGAGCCTGTTTTCATAGCAGAGCACTCAGGCCAGCACAGGTACCACCCCTGACATGAGTGATGTCAAGGTGGCTATGCCCATCCCAGCTCCCTGAGGTCAAACACAACCCTGATGTGTTTCATTTCCCCTCAATGAAATCAAATTTGACACCCCTGATCTAGGGGCTACCCAGGCCTCCTCCTACTTACCTTCCAAGCCCAGTCAAGATTATCTAGGAGTGTTATCACCTGTAATTTATCTATATTGACTAGAGAGCTCGTTTTCTAGGTTCTACATAGGAGAGAAAAAAAGAGGGAAAGACAAAAACGAAGGCAAAACTGGCTAGGCCGATCTTTCTCTAATTTCAGCATTTGGCAAAACTACTCTTACTGTAGATTTTGGCTGTCCTGCCACCATAACTACTTTGAAAGAACACCAGAACAACAATTTAGCAGCAAGCCATTCCTCTCAGCAGCTGAAAGCCTCTCAGACTTTGAAGGAATTTAAAATCTGAAATGTTTTCACAAATCAGGACTCTTATTCTTTTTTTTTTTTCTTCAAATGCTGTTCAGGTAATTTAATTTCACATCACACTAACAGTTTCTATCCAATCTATCAAGACAATGATTTGTTTCCCTCTCTGCTAATGAACATCAGTTGCTCAGTCTTTTATTTCATCTCGAATTAAGACTTGTCCTTTTGAAATTTCTCTACAGTCCAAGGTCTAAGGTCTGTTTCTTTTCCCAGTTTTTCTTCCCTGTTGCTGTCTGTGTTTCACGTTTATTAAGAACAAAATTCAAACTGACATTTTAGGAAGGGTTCTCATGCATACATTTCATTTTCCATGCCAAAAACATTTTTCAAATCTTTTCTTTTCTCTCCCCCTCCAAATAAACAAATGTACAAGGACAAAAACAACTAATTCACCTCTTCTTGCCGAGGAACATATTTAATTGTATTTATGAAATGTTCACGAACCAGATTTAGATAGATGCTAGATTCCCTTCCCCTTAAACAAAAATGAAATGTTTTTCTCTGTGTTGTCAAGATCAAGATATTAAGTATTATATAAGAATAGATGATACCTGTAACACCTATGTGTGCAGTCTGGACACTTTTTTCCCCCTTCAACCTTGTACAATTTTACATTATAATTGTTTTTTTTTTAAAAAAAATCTTTTCAGTTACTACCATATATGAGGACATGATGGCTTAGTGGTTAAAGACACTGAGCTTGTCAGCTGGAGAGTTGACAGTCCAGGTTTCAGATCCAAACTCCATGCAATGGGTGAACTCCCGTTACTTGCCCCAGCTCCTGCCCACCTGGTAGTTTGAAAGCATGCAAATCGAGTAGATAAATAGGTACCACTTTGGTGGGAAGATAACAGCGTTCTATATACCTTTGGCATTTAGCCATGTTCATGGAAATTGGCTGGCTCCCTCGACCAATGGAGATGAGCACTGTACGCTAGAGTCAGACATGACTGACAGGGAAACCTTTACCTTACTTCCATATATACTGTACATATAATATAGGTAATCCTTGATTTACAACAATTCATTTAGTGACTGTTCAAAGTTACAACGGCACTGAGAAATGTGACTTATGACCATTTTTCAGAAGTACAATCTCTGCAGCGTCCCCCTGATCATGTGATCAAAATTCAAATGCTTGGCAACTGGTTCATATTTATGACGGTTGCAGTGTCCCAAGGTCACGTGATCCCCTTTTGTGACCTTTTGACAAGCAAAGTCAATGGAGAAGCCAGATTCACTTAACAACCGTGGCAAGGAAGGTCGTAATATGGGGCAAAACTCGCTTAACAAATGTCTCACTTAACAACAGAAAGGATGGGCTCAATTGTGGTTGTAAGTCAAAGACTACCTGTACACATTAAAATGTAAATTGAATGCAAGTCTCACACAAAGCGTAAATCCTGCATGTTATTTTAATGATAGGCTACCAAATATACATATATACAAATATAAATATATAAAAGGGCACGGTGGCTCAGTGGCTAAGACACTGAGCTTGTCGATCAAAAAGTTGGGAGTTCAGCAGTTTGAATCCCTAGTGCCGTGTAACAGGGTGAGCTCCCGTTACTTGTCCCAGCTTCTGCCAACCTAGCAGTTCGAAAGCACATAAAAAATGCAAGTAGAAAAATAGGGACCACCTTTGGTGGGAAGGTAACAGTGTTCCGTGCGCCTTTGGCATTTAGTCATGCCAGCCACATGACCACGAAGACATCTTCGGACAGCGCTGGCTCTTCAGCTTTGAAACAGAGATGAGCACTGCCCCCTAGAGTCAGGAACGACTAGCACATATGTGCGAGGGGAACCTTTAGCTTTACCTTTACCAAATATACAAAAGCACAGAGACACACACAGAGAGAGACTAAGATAGAGATTAAGGAAATAACTATTAAAGCAACCTGATGAGAGAGAAATAGCAGATAAGAAGGTTTGTTTCTTTTTATTCTGTTTCCAATGCCCTTTCAGAATACATTTTTTTTTCTTGACAGCCTAACTTTAGAAATCAAAAGCCAGTTTCCTAGATGTGGGGGGAGGGGAAGGAGGAAGGAGGGAAATCCTCCACTTCGCAAGCCTGTTGATTCAACAGAGCTGATCAATGTGACAAGCTTTTGTCTGCTTAAAACAGACAACACCGCAGAACTGGGCAATCAATTCTGTGACAGTTTGCTGTTTTCATTTGTGCATATGCCACTCATTATCAAATCAATATGCCCTAATACATTGCCAGAAATAACTGAGTGCGCCTATGAAACTACTGTGATCATCCACTAAAAGAGAAAAGGGCTACTTTTCCCAAGCCCTGCTCTGGTTGCTACTGAGGAGACTAAGGATGTATTTGCACTTGCTTTGTCCAATGAACATTTCCCCCCCCTCTCTCTCTCACACACACACACCCAAAAGCAGATGCTATTTACATCATAACCTAGATGGGGTTACTGCATTGTTCTCCAGCTCTGTCTATGTGGTAGAGAAACAAATTATTCATTAAAGAAAGTCTTGAAAAAGAACATTACTTCTTATAGCGTTAGAGTTCTGCTAGCATCGGAACTGATTCAAGCAAGTCTGTGCCAAAGGTCACATATGTGTTCATGAGATGAAAACTCCCCCCCCCACCAAGAAACATGAAGGTCTACAACAGGGGTGTCAAACTCAAGGCCCGCAGGTCAAATCCGGCCCATGGGCAGTGGTGGGATTCAGCCGGTTCTCTCCAGGTCGTGCGAACCGGTAGCGGCAACTGCGGGAGGCTTCGCCCATCCACCAGGACGTAATGCGCGACTACTACGCATGGACAGAAAGCTGTGCACATGTGCAGAAGTGGCATGTATGAGTGAAGTAAGCATGCGTGCGCGCTCACATTTGCGAACCGGTAGGGAAGGTAAGTGAAAAAAATAAAATAAAATAAAATAAAATCCCACCTCTGCCCCTGGGGTGCTTAGATCTGGCCCGCATAGCCGACCTGGAAACAGTGAAGCCTCTGCCAGTGAAAATGGATCTTGGGAGGGCCACATGCTCCATTTTCGCTGGCAGAGGGTTGCAGGAGTCCGTCGCATCCGAAAACAGAGCTCAGGAGCCCATTTTCACTGGCAGAGCACTCAGGCCACCACAGGTGCCCCTGACACAACTGACATTGGACTGGCCACGCCCACCCTGGCCTCACCCACCCCAGCCCCCTGAGGTCAAACACAACCCTCAACAAAATCGAGTTTGACACCCCTGGTCTAGAAGACGAAAAGGCAAAAAACAGATCTTATGTTCTGTTTCTTCCCTCCCGTAATCTGTTCCTGCTGTGGTGATTTTCTGAAAAGATCAGAGAGATGGTTAAAGCAAGAAAGAAATTGCTAGGTTTAAAGATGGCTGCACTAAAGGCCGTGTCTCTTCAGGGCTAAGTGAACTTAAACCAGGCTTATGTTCACACGTAGACTGAGCCACACCTTCCTCATTCATTTTAAAAAAAAAAGTTCATTTAAGTGCAGAATGTAATCTCAGAAAGACTCATGTAAAACATGTCAAATCACTCAAAGCCATAATTTTCAGCATATATGATGTTAGGAAAAATGGAGAGTATATTGTGAATAGTTTAGGGGGGTGTCATTCACCTATTAATGATATCTCGTAAAGAAAGAGAGGGATCTAAGGACACCAGTGGTAAACAGATAGCATCAGTGGTATTTCCCATACTTTTTAATAATCACCTTCCTGAACTTCGTCTCAGGAATATATAGAATATATTTGATAGTTGCTATCCCATCCTATGACTAAGTGTTGTACCTTATGATTCTTGACGAATGTATCTTTTCTTTTATGTACACCAAGAGCGTATGCACCAAGACAAATTCCTTGTGTGTCCAATCACACTTGGCCAATAAAGAATTTTCTATTCTATTCTATTCTATTCTATTCTATTCTATTCTATTCTATTCTATTCTATTCTATTCTATTCTATTCTATTCTATTCTATTCTATTCTCATCCCTGTCCCCGTCCCCATCCTATCCCATCCCATCCCATCCCATCCTGATCATCCTATATCTATTTTTCTTTAGATGTTTGAAAAGAGGGTCACTGCATTGCATGGAACACATTATTTTGTTTCATCAGAAAACTTAAGTCAAGTGTGACTTTACCAATGCAATGCCAAAAAAACTCTTTGCCTTTTCTTCCCCATCCAGATTCACTGAAAAGAATCTGCTTTCATTTATTTATATAAAGCGGGGCTAAGAAAGAGAGAAAAAAGAAGGAAATGTTAATTGGGTTTTTATGTAGGTTTGTAAGGTTCTTGTCCTTTCCTAAATAATGAGGGATGTGTATGACTCACTGTTTAATTATCTCTTAGGTGTATACACAGGGGTGGGCTTCAAAAATTTTAGCTCTGTCCGGTTGCTGGGTCGGTGTGGCAATGGTGGATGTGGCTTAGTCAGCCTCCTGCAGGGGGGCGGGCGTTTTTGCCCTCCCCGGGCTCTGGAGGCTTTCCTTGAGCCTTCGGGAGAGCGAAAATGGCTTCCCCAGGCTCTGGAGGCCCTCTGGAGATCGGAAACAGGCCCATTTCTAGCCTTCCCAAACTTCCAGTAGGCCCATCTTTTGCCCTCCCCGAGCCTCCGTGTGTGCCCTGCATTTACCTGCATCCAAAACGGGCCATGTGGAGACTTCTGGGAGGGGAGGGAAGGGGAGGGGTGGGTGGGGCCAGCCAGGAGTAGGATTTGGGGGTTCTCCAAACTGCACAGAATCTTAGCTAGAGGTTCTCCCGAACCCCTGCGAACCCCCAGCAGCTCACCCCTGTGTATACAGCCTCCTCCTTGGCTTCTCATGCCTCAATTCCATAAAAAATAGTTAAGATCATATAGGATCTCCTTCCAATAATCTTTTCTGATTGGGAAACAGAGGCAGCCAAAGAAACTGTACAATCAGGAATAGGTGAACAACAAACATCGCAAAGCTCTTTGCTACTTCGCTTCCATGGAATTAGTCCCAAAATACAATTAAAGAAAAACCTTAAACCATCTTAATAATTAGACTGAAATCCAAAGGCCTCTTTTTGAAGAGAAGAAAGTTTTCAGAAAATCAGGGGCACAAATGCCGTATGGTTTTTGAGCCTTTTATAAGGGACACAATTTAATGACTGCTCCCAAACTTGAGAGGTAAGTTGTACCTCTGGAAAACTAAGTTAAACCATTGTTTCCAATGGTCTGTGTGTGTTTCAAAAGTTGCTATTATGATGCACCAGTCTTGGGGAGAGAAAAAAGCCTTTTCAACTAAGCTGTTTTTAGTTTAGAAATCAACGCAATATAAAAACAGAAAGCAGTGCAATTGATTAAGATGTAAAACCATCAGCAAATGAAACTCCCTTAAAACCCATAAAGTTCTGAAGTCTCCCATAGTATCATAAGGCAGATACTCTTGATGCAATCAGCATGTCCTACACAGGTAATTACTTTTACTACTAATGTACCTCCCCCTTAGTGAGGAAGATAAGAGGTTCCAATGCTACTTAATCACAATGCTTCATTATTGCTCCACCACCTACTGAGTAAAACAATTTGCTTGCTCTACTCAGTGACTCTCACAAATGAGAAAAATTTATTAACATGTGAGCAAACGGCACACATGGAAACTGCAACTGGAAGACAATCTCCTCTCTACACCACTGGAAAGAAAAAGTTGGGGGTATGGATCCCTTTTCAGTGCACTGTCCATTCTTTAAAGCAAGATGACAATCTACAATTTTTTAAAAAAGTTTATATATGTAAGAAAAAGAAAAGCCTCTGTGATGATTTGCTGCTTCTAATCTATGTTATCCAGACACCCCACCCCCAATATATGCATAACAGATACATCTCTTTCCATATTCCACAGTATAATTTTTTTCCTTGTGAATTAGTTCCACAGGAAGCAACTGATCTTTCAAAACTTAGATGATTATTCTCTGGTCACATCCAAACTTTAGAGGGATAGTGATCCTGGACATAAACTGTTTCAACTCCTACCCTCAAAAAGACGCTATAAAGCACGGCACACCAAAACAACTAGACACAAGAACAGTTTTTTCCCGAACAACATCACTCTGCTAAACAAATAATTCCCTCAACACTGTCAAACTATTTACTAAGTCTGCACTACTATTAATCTTCTCATCGTTCCTATCACCCATCTCCTCCCACTTATGACTTTATGACTGTAACCTTGTTGCTGGTATCCTTAAGATTTATATTGACTGTTTTCTAATATGATTTGATTGCTTATTTGTTCCCTATGACTATCATTAAGTGTTGTACCTTATGATTCTTGATGAACGTATTTTTTTCTTTTATGTACACTGAGAGCATAAGCACCAAGACAAATTCCTTGTGTGTCCAATCACACTTGGCCAATAAAGAATTCTATCTATTCTATTCTATTCAACTCTGAAAGACTTTCGTGGTGAGATATTGAAATTTAAAGACATGGTTCTTTCTAGTGCTGGCAGAATACCCAGAGGTCTGTAAAACTCTCTGAGCGCTTTTATTTTTCTTCTTCTAAGTGTGTGCATGTGTGTGTGTGTGCATTTTCAATACCATAGGTCATCATAGACATCATAGCTATCTGCATATGTTAGAAATACTCATTTAGTTTTATATAAAGTTACAAATGACTGCAAAAGTAAAGGAATCTGTGCATTAGACATCTGCCAAACTGGCCATGCCAGGATGGATTGCACCTGTGTGGTCACAAGCATATCCTATTTGAAACTTTTATTACCTTATCCTTGAATTCCTTAGCAACCTACTTTTTATTTAAAATATGCACTGAAACTCAAATTAAATTATTATTTATTTATTTGCAAAGAATTTAACTGATTTTTAACTAAAAATGCTTAAAAACAGATTTAAGATGCTAGAATAGAAACTGAGAGAAAACCCCACTCCTTACTACCACTGATGATGTTACTTAGTTTGGGTAATGAAATGTCTGAAGAACACAAGCAAGCTCAGAGAACACCAAGGACCCCTCATGTCAACCCCGTTCTACAAATATTCTCATTTATTTGCAAAAACAAATTAAAAATACAATTTCTATTTAAAATCAACATTAAAAAATATTGCATTCATTTAAAAAAAATAATCCAGAAGAGTGAGAACCAGCGGTGAAAACCAGTAGGTTCTGACAGGTTCTGGAGGACCGGTAGCGGAAATTTTGAGTAGTTCAGAGAACTGGCAAATACCACCTGTCGCTGGCCCCAGAGTAGGGTGGGAATGGAGATTTTGCAATATCCTTCCCCCAGGAGTGGGGAGGGAATGGGGAATTTGCAGTATCCTTCCCCTGCCATGCCCACCAAGCCACACCACGCCCACCAAGCCACGCCCACAGAACCGGTAGTAAAAAAAAAATGGATTTCACCACTGGTGAGAACCAATCAGAAAATCAGCCCAACAAAATCAAATTAGAAATATAATGGAGTTCACATTCATGCTTTTTAACACTCAGAAATTCTAATGCTTTTTGTCAAAGTCAATCAATCAATCAATCAATCAATCAAGAGTGTGTAATAAAACCCAAATAACTGCTTTTTTTAAAAAAAAATAATCAACTTTTGTGGTCCAATAAAGTCAGGTTGCAAGCTTCTATAACAAGGCTTTCAAACTCCTGGCCCATGGGCTGAATGCGTCATGTGCTGGCCACGCCCACGCCCAGTTTAGCAAGGGGGGAAAAGTCCCGATATATCACGTGACACCGTCGTGATGACGTGAGTTTGACACCTCTGTTCTATAGAGTAAGCCCTCCTCAGCCTGTTAAAATGGATGGAGGTAATCATGTGTTGTTTGAGATGGGACTGAACTTTTGTGTACTTCATTTTTCTAGACATGGTAAGGAATTGTTTTGTTCAAATGGGTTTGAAACTCCTGCTTCCCCAGGAGAAAAAAACTTTTAAACCCCTTGGTGTCTCATAATTGTTCACAGGTGTGTCAAGCTACCATTAATTTAAAGACCAGCAGCAATGCATGTCTACCAATATGTGTTTCTTCCAAGCAACGACTAGGGGAAAGCTAATCAGCCAACAACCAGAGAATAGAACACAGTATGCACTGAAGTCTTCAATCACAGCTATTTTTCAAAAGTTGATATGATTTTTATGCAAACTATCCATTACAGTATTTCCCCATAAAGAGCAATTGCATATTAAAAAATGGTATGTTACTGTTGGCAATAAATGTATACTCTGAAGGAAGCATATATCCAGCTGTGAGTTATTCCTTAGCAGAGGTCTGACCTCCAAAACATTTAAATGTCACACAATAAATCAAAATGATATATTTCTGTTCACCATGGATCATTTCCTCATTTCTGTGTGATGCTAAGTAAATGCATCAGCAAACAATTATGCCCTAGTACAGTAAAAGGAAGCAAGTAAAATGACAAGCAAGCTGGACAAAGCTCATCCAGACGTACTGAGGTAAGTGGATGTAGTCTTCGCCCATGGTTGCTACTCCTGTGTGAACCATCAGCTAGTAAATAGAAATGTCTAAATCAGAAGATGATATACAACATTCGTTCCCAGCAGCAAGTGGGATGTGAAACAAGGACTTCATTGAAACTGTTCCTGGCACTTCAGCTCATCGTCAATGGAATCTGTAAACATCATCTTTCTTTATTGCTTTGCACCAAATATTGGCAGCCTTTGAACAAGATGAGATAGGTCAGTTGCCCTGTCACGATGGTTTGATCACTGTATTAGGGTGAAGTCATCATTTGGCACAGAAGGGGAATGGCCCTTAAAATACAAACTGCAAATTTGGGGGGGGGGGGAAGCTGTGTAAGGTGTTGGAGAACAGGAGAGGTAGTTTTTAAAAGATCTGCGTAAAGATCTCTTCCTACAAACATTTTAGAAAATAGAATCATCCCCCTGAATTTCTCGCACGTGCAAAATTATCACTGAAATAAAGGACATTTGCTTTAGCAAATTAGGTAGGTGATAACCATCTTGCTGTTGAACAAGTAATTCTCCCTGCAAAGAGTATAATGAAATTGGGAAGATCATATCTGGAATCGTGTTTTCCAGTCCTGGACTCTGCAGATCAATAAACATGTAAATGAGCTGTAAGAAGAGAGCTTTGAAGATGACAAACAGTCCAGATGTTGAATGGGGGGGGAAAGTTAAAACGATTAGAATCATTGTGTGTATAGTTCACCCACTTGGTGTGATCTTTTTAAGAAAAGAAAAAAAATCCGGGAGGAAAAAGTAATTTACACAATATACAGCTCTTCTGTTAGCAGATGCCAATGCTCTTATGAACCTGCGCTGACTCAGACTTCGTGGCAGAATTTTCTCTGAGTTCCAATATTTTCACACTGGAATGTGACATTACCAATAGAAGAGAATATTTTGTAGCTCAGAGCTGAACTGTGGGGTGTCCTTGGTGCTCTCTGAGCTTGGTTGTTTTCTTGCAGACATTTTATTACCTGACTAGATAACATGATCATGCTGTTATCTAGGTGGGAAATGAAATGTCTGCAGAAAAGTAACTGAGCTCAGAGAGCACCAAGCACCTCACAAATGCAATGTTGCCTTTATTTTTGCAACACACAGGCAACCAGCCAGATTTACATACTTTCCGCCGGGCCCTCAAAACTTTTTTATTTCAACAAGCCGGGCTGGCCTAACTCTCCAATTGTTTAATTTTAATTTTAATTTTAATTTTAATTTTAAATGGGGTATTTTAATTGTTGGGCCAAAATTGTTTAATATGTTTTAAAATTGTTTTTAAACTTTGTATTCTATGTTTTTTTACTTTTGGCTGTTCACCGCCCTGAGTCCTTCGGGAGAAGGACGGTATATAAATTTAAATATGAATAAAATAAATAATTAAAACCATTGGTCTTCATCTTTTCAGCACCAGAACCAGATTTAGACTCCATCTATAACAAGCAACTTGCTTTTAGTTTTTTTATTACTATTTCTCCTCTTTTTGGAGTAGTGTATATCTTAGACTGGAAAGTGCCCCCTAAGAAACTAGCAAACACAACCAAAGTTTAGAATCAAAGTTCTAAAAATTTTCAGATCATCTCAGGATGGAATATTGGGATTATATTTTAATACAATATGTGTATTGCATTAGGATTAGTAAGGATGGCCTGACTAAATAGAATAAACGAAATAATGAAATGGAAAGATTAGAGGTTAAAAGATGGTATTATTTTGCATGCTTAAATAATATTGTAATTGGCATTAGAATGGTACATTGAAATACTGAATAACTAAATAATGAAGGACTATATTTTAATGCAAATATGAGTATTAATTCTAGGGGTATATATAAGCTTAACCAAGGTAACAAATATTATTGATATCAGCATTGTTATTTGTATCAAAATGAATGATACCCAAATGCCACACTGTTCATGTATTGATGTTGATGTATATATAAAAATAAAATAAAAAACATAATAAAAAAACTTTCAGGACATAAAGATGGTCTGTCTTGGCTGATCCTGTACTCTTTTAAAGTATCTTAGCAAACTAAACTTTTCTTTGGAAAGCTTTTTTCTCTTTTGCCAGTTTTTTTACCAGTTTTTACTTTAAAAAAAAAAGTGGTACTTTTTTACCATTCCAGTCTTAAACTTCAGATGTATTTCCTGAAAGTATCTCATAAAAGTAGGCTCGTTTATGAATGCACAAGCAGATTGGCAAAATGCATCTCATAAAATATATTCTAGCATTACATTTGTACAACATCCAATTTCTTATGCACCTATCTGTCTTGGAAACATAAAGTATATGCCATACTCATGCCATTTATTGCTATTTGTTTTTTTTTTATATGATTTCTTTTCAAAGTGCTGGACTTACAGTGTAGCTTTAGGGAATCTAAGAATATAGTTATGGATGGGGGAAAAAAAACCCAGCACAGCCCAACGAAGTGCAGCAACTTGTCTTCCCCTAGTCAACAGTTTATAATGTTTTGGAAACGACTTCTTTTGTCCCTGAAGTCAGACCAAGCAAATATTTATGCTACCTATTCAATAGATCTATCTGTCTGTCTGTCTGTCTGTCTGTCTATCATCTATCTAATCTATCTATCTATCTATCTATCTATCTATCTATCTATCATCTATCAATCATCCATCCATCCATCCATCCATACATACATCCTAGATAGGATAATCCATCCTATCTATCAATCATCCATCCATCCATTATCTATCTATCTATCTATCTATCTATCTATCTATCTATCTATCATCCATCCATTATCTATCTATCTATCTATCTATCTATCTATCTATCTATCTATCTATCCTCTACCTACCTACCTATGTATCTGGAGGCAATGTGTCTTGGGATAAATTGTGTCTATATTTTCATTTTAATATCATAAGTCTCCATCTGATTCAAAGATAGACCATAGTTGACTGACATCTAAAAAGTGAAATGGTGCAGTGATTTTAATCTTAATCTGTTCTTCAGAAAAGTATTATTAATTAGCAATAGTAATTAAATCACTTACTACACTGCAGATCCATTTTATGCTTGAGAGTCCACCCCTCTGATTCTACATCATTTGAGAAGTATAAACCTTCATAAATCTTTCATGGTTCAAAAGACATCCATCAATGCTTTTTGCCCCATACAAGGAATGATAAATAACACATATTCTCAATGCAATCCCATTATGTATTCCAAGTGAACTATGAGATAAGACATTTATCCTTCTTGTGAGGATATCTGTTCTTATTTTTCCAGTGCTTGGAACGAATGTACAGGTCTGAATGATGCCTGATGATGATTAATGTATTGTTCTACCCAGCAATATGGTTTTATTTGAACTACATTGTTGCAAGTAAAATGTGATTAAGCGGTAACACTTGTATGTAGCATGTGAAAAAATAATTAAAAAAAAGCCTTAAAAATATAATTTCTAAAAATTATTCACAAACATGAATTTTTCTTTGCTATGAATGCACTCAACTACAGTTTTTTTAAAAAGACTTTTTTATGGGTGAGAATTTTGGAGAATTTGGTAGATAATAAAATTTTACTGAACTTGGGTTTGCTTCTGTCTATGGAGCTTCTCTGTCATCCAGGTGAGGATTGTCCGAAAGGTGCTTTTTCAAAAGGCAACTGGATTTTGTTTTTTCTTGAAGACATGTCCCTTCTCATCCAAGAAGCTTCTTCAGTTCTGACTGAAGATGAACTGAAGAAGTTTCTTAGATGAGAAGTGAAACATCTTCAAGAAAAAAACAAAGTCCAGTTGCTTTTCGAAAAAGCACCTTCGGGTTTGCTTCTTGATACTGAAATATATAACGCTCACTTTTTAAATGCAGTTTCCTTTATGCAATTAATAGTATTACAGACAAGCTGTGATTGTGCCAAAATCTCATTTTGTGTTTGGTTTCAATGAGTGTCAAAAGATGAATTTGGGGATTGACTGCAAACATATTCAAACGGTTGTAGTGATGTTCTTGGCTTTATTTTCCTCTCTCTCCTTCCCTCCCTCCTTTCTGTCCTCCATCTCATTTGTCCAAAATGCCAATTAATCCAACTGGCTATAACAATCCACATGATTTTACTAATGATCTCATCATGTTATGTCTGACACGACTTGTAAACAATATAATCAGAGCCAATCGGATTAAAAGGCAGTATGGTCAGATGTAGCTGAGTACAATTAAACCAAACAAGGAGGTAGAAAATGGAGCTGAAACAGGGGTGAGGAGATGCAGAAATCAGGAGAAGAAAAAAAGAAATCAGACAGCAATGAAATGATTTAAATGTTGGACCTTTCTGGAGACTTGTTTTAGCTGCCTCTGATAAATGTTTTTCATACAGAATATGAAAATTAGCAAGTATTTGTAATAGAAAATTAAAAAGTATTTGTCACAATGCTACCATCCCTAAGGTACTGTACTGTGATAAACAGCTATTATACTCCTTGAATGCTTAAATGTTCAGGAAGAAAACAACAATTAGGGATATAATGTCAGATAATTAAGATGTGAAACCAAGGCCTATCCTAGTCACTGCAATCCTGAAAGTGCACATATGCATGGAAACTCATATTTGATTCTGTATTTACACTTTTCAGTGTTGAAATCAAACTTTCCTTTCTTCATTGAGCCTTGTTGAATTTGAAAACAGCTTTTCGGTTTCCCCTTATCCTCAGTTATAACTGAGCTGAGTTTTTATCTGAATTTACACTGAAAGCACAGGTCCACAGGGGTGGGTTCTACTTACCTTTACTATCGGTTTGCATCGCGCCTACGCATGCGCAGGTCACCTATGATGACATCCGGGTCAGTGGGCGGAGCCTCCCGCTGGTTTTACTACCGGTTCTTGCGAACCAATCCGAACCGGGGGCCACCCACCACTGCATGTCCATGATATACACCCCAAGCAATTATGGATGTGTAAAAAAAAAACCCAGCTCTCTTCAGAATAGTGCGCCCCAGGTTTCCATATATGCCTCTTCTGAGGCATTTTTGTCAGGATGGGTGTGAAACAGAGGTGGGTTTCAGCAGGTTCTGACCAGCTCTGGAAAACCGGTAGCAGAAATTTTGAGTAGTTCAGAGAAACGGTAGTAAAAATTCTGACTGGACACGCCCCATCTATTTTCTGCCTCCCAAGTCCCAGCTGATCAGGAGGAAATGGGGATTTTGCAGTAACCTTCCCCTGGATTGGAGAGAATGGAGATTTTACAGTATCCTTCCCCTGCCATGCCCACCAAGCCAAACCCACCAAGCGATGCCACACCCACTAAGCCACACCCACAGAACCGGTAGTAAAAAAATTTGAAACCCACCACTGGTGTGAAAGTGCCATCGAGTCAGTGTTGACTTGTGGCAACTGGCTGGACTGACCCCTGCAGTTTTCTTAGATTTTTCAGAAATCGTTTGCCACTGCCTCCTTCATAGGGCTAAGAGAGACTGAGTGGCCCAAAGTCACCCAGCTGACTTTATATCTTCAGCTCTAAAACGGGACTAGAACTCATGGTCTTCTGGTTTCTAGCATGGTAGATTAACCACCACATTAGACTGGCTCTGATTTTTCAAGCTATAAATCCATAAGTTTCCCCTGTACATGTTCAGGAGGCCTGGGGAAGGGAATTGGCTCAGGAATGCTGGATGTATGATCTTACTGCCCAAGTACAGTTCTACTCTGAAAATTGCTCTTCCAGGGATTATCTTGGAGAAGCAATTTTGAGATATATCCAGAACACACTTCATACAAAACTAAAAGTATCATTGACAGAGGACCTGGTCAGCCACTGTGTTAGTATGAAAGGAGATGAATGCAGGCATCCTCCTGTACAAGGACATTTCTTTAACGCTCTTGAGCCACTGAAGTTAAAATCCCATCTAATATACAGAAATAGCTATTTATGCAGTAGAACATCTTTGGGGGATAGGGGAAAAGACCTCAGGAGGAAGGCCTGCTACAAAGCAATTACCAGATAAAAGGAACCTGAGCCTAGATCAAGAGTGTAATCTGAATAAACTTCTCAGACAAGCCTCTCCCTAATTCACACAGGTAAAGGGAGGGGGATGTGCATTGAGACACACAAGATTCTGTTAACCTAGCTTTAAGGTAAAGGTAAAGGTTCCCCTTGCACATATGTGATAGTCGTTCCCGACTCTAGGGGGCGGTGCTCATCTCCGTTTCTAAGCCAAAGAGCCAGAGCTGTCTGATGACGATTCTGTGGTCATGTGGCCGGCATGACTAAATGCCAAAGGTGCACGGAATGCTGTTACCTTCCCACCAAAGGTGGTCCCTATTTTTTCTACTTGCATTTTTTAAGTGCTTTCGAACTGCTAGGTTGGCAGAAGCTGGGACAAGTAACGGAAGCTCACCCCGTTACGTGGTACTAGGGATTTGAACCGCTGAACTGCTGACCTTTCAATTGACAAGCTCAGCATCTTAGCCACTGAGCCACCGTGTCCCAATTAAAACCTAGCTTTACAACAATAGTAATCTTGAGCTACATGACATTGGTTTTCTTGTCTGGTTTACCTTGAAGAGTTGACAATATCCGAATCTAAGTGATCTGCTGCCTTAGATATATCTGGTGTACCAATCAGTTTCACACAGTAGCCAACTGGCTGCATTAGGAAGTTCATAAGTCTGAATTGAAAGGATGATACTCTCGGATATTGTTGCTTCCCAACAATCTATATTTAAGAATGCTGCCTATGCTTCCAGGGGAAGGAATCCTCAATATCAATAGCTACCGTATTTTTCAGAATATAAGACACACTTTCCCCCCCTAAAAGAGGCTGAAAATTTTGGTGCATCTTATACTCCAAATGTAACCCTGCCCACCCTCCCGCCCCCACCCTTCAGCCTCCGTGCATCCTCTTCTTGGCTGCAGAGATTGCCACTGACAATGGCTTGTGTTTTTGGGTTCCGCGCGCCATGTTTTCAGCCTCCAAATGCTCCATTTGAGAGCTCTTCAAGGCTGCTGGGATTGCCAAAGCACATTACTGCCGATCACCACCCAAAAACACAACACATTTGGAGGCTGAAAACGTGACGTGCTGTGCCCAAAATGGCTACCTGGAATAACTGCTGCCTTCTTTTACCCCTTCTGTGCTTCACCTGCTTTAATCACTGGAGCGCCCTCCGACAATCAGCTGTGCTTTTGAAGCTGTTTTTCAGCCCCAACACAATCTTCCGTGCTTTGCCTGCTTTTCTAATTGCTGCTCCCTCTGATGATCAGCTGTGCTTTAGAAACTGTTTTTCAGCCCCAACACAATTTTCCGTGCTTTGGCTGCTTTTCTAATTGCTGCTCCCTCCGATGATCAGCTGTGCTTTTGAAGCTGTTTTTCAGCCCCAATACGATCTTCCGTGCTTTGCCTGTTTTTCTAATTGCTGCTCCCTCCGATGATCAGCTGTGCTTTAGAAGCTGTTTTTTAGCCCCAACCAGCCCCAATCTCAAAACCAGTGAGTGAACTAATATGCTGAAGCTGACCAGGCTAAGGACGCTAGCCAGATGAATACCTAGTAGGAAGAATTTCCCCCCCTATTTTCCTCCCAAAAAAACTAAGATGCGTCTTATACTCCGATGTGTCTTATACTTTGAAAAATGTACTCATTCACATGAACTTTTCTAGTCTTCTTTTATAACCTTCCATGTTGGTTGCCTCACTACTATTGGTAGTGAATCCCACAGTTTAACAATAGGCTATTTGAAACGGGTTTTTCTTTTCTCGGTCCTGATTGCCCTACATTTAGTTTCAATGGGCAGCCTGAAGTTCTAAGGTTGTGAAGAAAGGTGAAGGATTTCTCTCTTTATCCAGGTTATGTGTGCCATGCTGACCATTCTGAGCTTCAGCAGGGGAATTCCCCAGAGGAGAATCCCAAGTTCATGGGAGCATTTAATTATTTAGCAGATTGGCTTCTCATAACATCCAGTTTGGGAATTACTGAGTCATGCATTTAAATTCATTTACTTTTAAATCATAACCTTCTGCCCTGTTGTTCCCTGAGTTTAGAAACAGCTGTCTCCAGCCATCAAGTCAACTCCCTTTCCCTTCAAATTCTTTTATGAGCAAAGCTTTTTACTCAGCTTTGAAAAGCTTTTATCCTGTTGCCTCTCCCATCATCACTCCATCAGCGCATGCCCAGACAGTTTCTCAGGCACCTTGATATTTTGATAGCTCTTCTTTTCATCCCATGCATTTTTAAGCAAGGGACAGGAATTGTCTCCAGAGAGGAGAAAGGTCCTCTTCCTTTTTTCTTTAAGTATTAAACTCAGCAACATTTGGCTCACGTCAATTCAAGTCAGTTTCTTCACAGCACGTTTGTTTAATAGGATCTCGTTGCTGCCTACAGGCGCTGCCAAGGGTTTCAGTCTACGAAATAAGTTCCAGAATGAGGCTCAGGGGATTTGTGAGAAGACTATATTTTAAAGAGAAATTCTGGACATTGAACAGGCTTAAGATAAAGTGAATATTTGGGGAGGAGGGGAAAAAAAAACCCTCCAGTGTTTGATCTTGCAAATTTCACTTTTGGAAATTCATAGAAATGTTATGTCTGAATCAATTTTCATTTGAGATTGTGTGAACTCTCTTAACATGGAATGATGATGTTTGTCTAAGCTATTGGCCAAATCACTTGGACATTTGAGTTGTGGTGTTCAAGGAATTTATGCAAGTGGTCATTAAATCTATTTATAAGGCACAGGCTTATATCTGCGAAAATTCCACAGAATGCCCATTTGAATACATCTTCCTTTGAATTTTGAAGACTCTTTCAGTTCAAGTTCAATTTGAAGCAAAAAATTGAAAGAAAAATCATCACTAATAAAAAAAAAATGTCTGGAAGTTATGAATTTCCTTATGAAAAATGAAACACATGTATAGTCAAAAAACAATAACGTATCAGAAGGTCCAGTAGCAAATTCACTGTTTTTGGTCTGGGTGGACCATGGAGCCCCAAAATCCAGACTTGATGTAAATGTATTGAAAGAAGACTAGGTGCAACGTTTTGGGAATAGTGGCAAAGTGATTCAGAAGTACATTCATCAGTTGGTGACACATTTCTGAAAGCTTGAAATGTAGCTGATTGTTTTGGGAAAAACAGGTATTTAAATTTAGCAAATAAAAGCAAAATATTGGTCAAAATTTATTTTCCAGATTCCAGGAAAAAAAAACTCTATATGAAAGAGATGTCCATTTTTCCTACTGTATTTTCAGGTATTTTTAAAAAAAAAATGTGGGGGAAGGTGGGAAATGATTCTAAACTTACTTTACAACAGTGGTGGAATTCAAATTTTTTTACTACCGGTTCTGTGGGTGTGGCTTGGTGGTTGTGGCAGGGGAAGGATACCCCCACTTCTGGGGGAAGAATATTGCAAAATCTCCATTTCCACCCCACTCTGGGGCCAGCCAGAGGTGGCATTTGCTGGTTCTCCGAACTACTCAAAATTTCCACTACCGGTTCTCCGGAACCTGTCAGAACCTGCTGAATAATATCCCTGCTTTACTACCGTAAGGTGGAAAACTATGTAATTGTATTCTTCTGCTAAAGAGGACAGAAGGAATGGCCTTGAAGGATGGGATTAGCAATCTCTAGTTCTCATAAGGATGAAAGGAGAGAGGGGGGAAGCACATTCAGACTTGTAAGATTCTGTTTCTATGACAGGTACAATAAAAGTAATTCTGACTCTTAGTAATTCTAACTAAAGAATTAGTTTCTTAGCCTGGTCTACCCTGTTTGGATGACAATATCTGCCAGTTGCTCTGTAATTCTTCTAGCTACTCCACTTCTTGATCTATCAGAAGAATTCCCTCAAAAAAAAAAAATCTTCTTTTGAACAGACGTTTGGGTTTCAGGGATTGGAGAAATGTTGGTACAGGATGGGAAATTCAAACACGATCCTCTAACCACTTTTTAAGAAAAATATTTATAAAATTCCACGCATCCATATTCTAAACCATAAAAATTTTGCAATTCTTTTGCAATTCTTTCTCCCTCTCCCATTTTTCTCCATTGAATTTAATAGGAATGTTGGAAAGTATCAGAATATTATGAACAAATTTCCATTCTTGGACCATCCCAAGACCTGCCTATGTTTCTATTTCCATCAAAATTATCTAGAAATAATTTTATCCATCTGGAAACATAACATGCTGATTAACTTGAAAATTATTCTGAACCAAGTGTATACATTATGGAATGCTGGAATATATGGCATCAGGCCTGGTTACTTGAGGGACCACTTTCCTTTCAAAGTATTTGCCTAGCCAAATTCATCTGGCTTGGCTAACGTGTTCTAGGTTTTTTTCAACTAAACAATGCTGTCTACTTGAGACCTCAGAAGGAGGCTTTCTCTGTTGCATCTCATGAATAAGATTCCTTCAGAGATCAGTATGGCCCCTATATTGTTGGTGTTTCAAGGGGCTTTGATGAACTGGCTTGTCAGTCTTTTGTGAGAATGGTTGAAAGCTTCTTTGGCTTGTCTAAGTAGCCTTCTCTATTGCTTAAACAGCCCTAACTTTCAACAATTCCTCGTAGCATGAATCTCCTTTTAATTTTAATCTGTTGGTACTAATTCAGCTCTTGGTTTCAAGGGGAAAAGACCAATATCCCCTCAGATAGAGACAGCCTTTCATACATTTGTAGATTGCTACCCTATTTCCCCATAGTCTTCTCTTTTCTAAGTAAAATATGGTCAGCTCCTTTAAATGCAACTCACAGGGTTTGAGTCCATGCCCAGAATTAGACACAGCAGTGCAAGGGCCATCTAACCAGTGTAGATCTCAATGGAATAATTACTTTGCATAAGCTATGTGCAAGTTTTCTAAACAGAGCTCCAAATTGCATTGGCCTTTTAAGTTGTTGCATCATCCCATTAGTTCATATTCAGTTGTAGATTCATCATCAACCATGTGGTGGGAGGTGGGCAGCAAGAGCAGGCAAATGACATGAACAATGTTGCACTGACATAATGCTGGTTTTCTCTTTTTGGCAAATGGATTGGATCCCACTGAGTTAATTCACTAGTGGCAAGATCAAATCTGGGTCGGTCAAGTACCAAAGATTTAATCTTCCAGCTTTCAGACATGTGCTGGAGCCCATCCTCTGGGAACTGTTCTCTAGCAGAACATGTGCTTTGAATATTCTGTATGTGGTATTTACAAAATACACAGAGTAGCCCAAAGCACACACTCTGCTAGACAGTAGTTCCCTAGGGATGGGCTCCAATATGTGTCCGAAAGCTCAAAGACCAAACCTCTGGTACTGGTGACTGACCCAGATTGTATCCTGCAACATTATCCTGGGATACATATGTATATTAACCTTCATTTTTACTTTTTTTACTTTGGCTGTTCACCGCCCTGAGTCCTATTTGGAGAAGGGCGGTATAGAAATTGAAATAAATAAAATAAATAAAATAAATTCATTCGTAATTCACTAGTGCTCCATCATGTACTGCTATCTAGCCAGGCCAGTCAATCCTAATTTTTTATTTTTTACTTTTTCTTAATCCAAATGCAAAAGTTTACACTGCTACAATAGAACATCATCTTGTTGGAACTGGCCAACTCATATGCTAGTTGTTCTGAGTTTTGTCTTCGAAAATGTTAGTCAGTCTTTTAGCGTGATTTGATTTGCAAATTTGAGAAGCATCCCTTCCATTCCATTCCATAGGGCAGGGGTGTCAAACTGGCAGCCCACGGGCCGGATGTGTCACATTGCAGGCCACACCCACCCCAGCTCCGCGAAGGGGAAAAACATCACGTCATGTGACAGCAATGTGACGCCGTGAGTTTGACACCCGTGCTTTAGGGGCACTAATAAAAATGTTGAATATCATTGTGCCTAGGAAAAAGCTTAGAGGGACAATATTCATTATTTTTCCTCAGGAAGATGTACAACTATTTATAATTATATTATATTATATTATATTATATTATATTATATTATATTATATTATATTATATTATATTATATTATATTATATTATATTATATTATATTATATTATATTATATTATATTATATTATTATATTATATTATATTATATTATATTATATTATATTATATTATATTATATTATATTATATTATATTATTATATATTATATATATTCGTTTGATTTTATAAATTGGGTGTTTTAATCTGTGTTTTGGCCAAAATATTTAATAATTTTAAGGGATTTTTTAATATTTGTATTATCTGTATTTTATCTTGGCTGTTCACCACCCTGAGTCCTGCGGGAGTAGGGCGGTATAGAAATTTGATTAATAAATAAATAAATAAAAATAAATAAGCATCCTTTGGAGGCAACTCCATCAGAACTACAGTAACATCTTTTTATCCATCTTGTCTATAAGGTTATTCAAGAGTCAAAATTCTTGACAGGATTCAGGATACATTACAACTATAACACTCCCTTGTGTCTTGATCCCCAGATATGCAAATAAATGCCCAAAGCTATTATACACCAAAACATAAAGGTTTTAGGATGGGATGAGGGCAATTGCTTTCTTTCTCCATTTCCCCCCTTCCCTTCATGAAAAAAGAACTGCCATTGAATTAAAAGCAGAGTATTAATTACCATGTGGAAAAGCTTTATACTTTATGTTCAAAAGTACTATCTTGATGAATGGTGCCATTAAGATCTAGGCTCTCTTGCATCAGCCACTTTTCTCAAATAGCCCTGAAAAGTGTAACAAATTTAGTCAAATGCTAATAAGAAAAACCACATTGTTTATGGGGAAGGGGAGTCAGCAGGAAAGGTCTCAGCAGAGTCAAGGGTTTAATACATTTTTTAAAAAATATATTTTAGGCTTCTTATAACCTCAATGGCCTTCAACTGGAACATTAACTGCAATACAGTATAGTATCATATTTTACGAAATCTCTCCACCACATTGAAATTCAAAACCAAAAGAGAGCTTCAGCCTTCATTAATATAATATAAATATAAAACATCTCAACTTTTTAGATGAGCATTTTCTAAAATCAGCATAAAGAGAGGTTGTGCTTACTACAATAATTCCTTTCACTTTTTTTTTTATATGGAACCCCTAAATAGGATCTAAATTTTTTTTTTGTGTGTGTGTGCTATAGATTTCCATGCACTGAAAAATGGCTTCTGTTTGAGATATATTTTTCCCAGCATTTGTTGGAAAAATGTAATATTTTTATTTACTTGTTACAACATTTAGAATGTCCGCTTCCTGAATGTATGTCAGTAAGTCCTTCCAAGTTGGTAGAAAGGTAGACAACTTGAAGCTGCCTTGTAGGTTACTCTCTCAGTTGGAAAAAAAGATCAATCACTGAATAAAATGAGAGAAGCAATAATAGCCATGCAGAAGCAACATATACGGACATGGTAGAAAAAGCAGCATCCACCACCATAATTTAAACTAAAAAGCTTGAGACCAATTTGTAATGCTATTAAATGATGGAAAGTTAAGTAAAGATGAGCCTTAAAGTGGGCAAAGAAGTAATCTCACAGACAAGAGACCGCAAGTGAAAAGTTCATGCACCCATTTAGCCAATAGGCTAAATGGTTAGACAAGGTTATGGGGATTCTGGCAATCCTCTGGGAACGTTGAAAAGAGTTTAGATGTTTAAAGCTTAAAGCCAGTATCTAACACAGGTTAGACTACCTCTCAGCCAGTTTCAATAAAAATTCCTATGAAGTTGAGTCAGCACTTTATCTACTAGGTGGTGAATAAGGTGTAGATTCAGAACAGTTGTTGTGGCCTGCCAGCGGCAGCAGATTCGGACACTGAGGAAGTTCGGGAGGAACATGGGCCAGTCCTGGAGTCTGGGGAAGGCTCGAACGAGGGCTCTGAGTCGGAGGCAGAGAGGGGGCCAAGGCCATTTGATAGTTCTTTGCTGCCTCCGGAGTCTCCAGAGTCTGACATCAGCGAGGCAGAAGAAAAGCATCAGCCTGTTCCCAGTGTGCACATGCACAGAGTTGCCAGGAGACAGGAACAATTAAGAAAACAGGGTCAACTTGGGAGTAGGCTTGGAGATGATTGGCCCCTCCCATAAGACATAAAAGAGAAACAAATGGGACGTGAGCTTTTGCAGGAAGCAATTAGTTTATTTGGTCAGTAAAAGCTCTGGAAAAGTTCTGTTTGACTCTGTGCTAAGTTTGGCCTTGCCCTGCTTGTGGCAATTAGTTCTCTGGTAGCATTCCAAGGGAGATAAGGTGAGTGTTTGTAAATACTCCCCTGAAAGACTGTTTGAGAAGCCTTTTGGACTGGGAATGACACTAATTCACAGCCGTATGAATTAAAGAGGTTTACTGGGACTAAGATTTTGCTGTATACTTTATAAAGAAACTTAGGTCAGAACAACAGTTTCCCAAAGTAGTCCCCATGGCACATATATAACTCTCCAGACCAAATTATTTCTGGACATGGGTAAGTACATTTTTCCAAGAAACCAAAACCAACTCAGAGGATGGATACCTGAGCTTCCATAGGTTAGGCCAAATCTAATTCTCGTGAGAAGTAAGCCACAATTGGTCTCATTTTCTGCACTGTGGTCTTCAACTTTGTCAAGAGGTTTTGTGATAGTCCCATGGACTCCTTTGGGCTTCCAGTAGATCACTGGAAACCCTGCAAGATGCTGAAGCACTGGAGCAGGAGTGTCAAACTCACATCATCACAGTGGCGTCACATGACACATTGGGACATTTTCCCCACTTTGCTAAACCGGGTGTGGGCGTGGCCAGCGGGCCGGGAGTTTGACAGCCTTATACTGGAGGAAGCCACTGGAGGGTATAAAATGAATTAAGATTGCTGGGAGAAATATCAACAACCTCAGTTATGCAGATGATGCCACTCTAATGGCAGAAAGTGAAGAGGAACTAAAGAGCCACTTGATGCAGGTGAAGAAGGAGAGTGCAAAAATTGGCTTGAAACTTGACATTAAGAAAACTAAGATCATGGCATCCGACCCTCTCAATTCCTGGCAAATAGATGGAGAAGAAATGGAGGTAGTGACAGATTTTGTTTTCCTGGGCTCCACGTTCACCACAGATGGGGACTGCAGCCAAGAAATTAAAAGGCGCTTGCTCCTGGGGAGGAAAGCTATGGCAAATCTAGACAGCATACTTAAAAACAGAGACATCACCCTGCCAACAAAAGTGCGTATAGTCAAGACTATGGTTTTCCCAGTTGCAATGTATGGCTGTGAAAGTTGGACCATAAGAAAGGCTGAGTGCCAAAGAATGGAGGCCTTTGAACTCTGGTGCTGGAGAAGACTCCTGTGAGTCCCTTGGACTGCAAGGCAATCAAACCGGTCAGTCCTAGAGATCATCAACCCTGACTTCTCTTTAGGAGGCCAGATCCTGAAGATGAAACTCAAATACTTTGGCTACCTAATGAGAAGGAAGGACTCACTGGAGAAGAGCCTA
Organism: Pituophis catenifer annectens; assembly: GCF_029215685.1. NCBI lineage: Eukaryota > Metazoa > Chordata > Lepidosauria > Squamata > Colubridae > Pituophis > Pituophis catenifer. Next base: position 197,023,532 of record NW_027256883.1, on the reverse strand, counting down.
ATGCTGGGAAAGATTGAGGGCAAAAGAAGAAAGGGACGACAGAGAACGAGGTGGCTGGATGGAGTCACTGAAGCAGTAGGTGTGAGCTTAAATGAACTCCAGAGGATGGTAGAGGACAAGAAGGCCTGGATGAATGGTGTCCATGGGGTTGTGATGGGTTGGACACGGCTTCACAACTAACAACAACAACAAGATGGCAGGTGAGCTATGCGGTTGATGAGGGCTTACACTGTTTCAGAAGCAGCCTCAAAAGGAATGCTTTGCTCAAAACATTGTCAAAGTGAAGCACTCCTTTGAAGCTCAACATGCCTCTAATAGAATTAAGTGAACCTTCCTAATGGTCAAAACAGTACATCAATCAAACCAGTTATCTAAAGTAATGACTGGTTCTCACATTTGTTACAGGAATTTGGGGTGAACTTGGACAGCTATCTGTTAGAAATGCTTAGCTGTGAATTTCCTGCATCAGGTAAAAAGTTTTCACAATGACCTTTCATGTCTGCACTCATTTGATGATTTCAAGGAGGAAAATTATGGCAAACCCTAGGAATGTAGGTGAATAAAACATATGTATATAATTTGGGGGAGCCATATATTTTCCCTAGAATCCCATTAGCTTGCATTAGGGTTGTCTTTATGAAAGACAATTCATGATGAACAAATCATATCTTGAATAGTAAACATTTACACATAAGAGGCAATATAATATAGATATATATATTGTACAATGAGTTCATTCCACTTTCTACTCTATTGTATTTGAAGCAGCGTGGAAACTGTCTAAAACAAATAGAAATTCTCAGAGGATAGATAGCTTTGTATCAACGCTCTTGTGAAACTTCCAATTCATTTTGACAGAACTTCTGCTTCAAATTGACAATGGTGAATGCTGTTTTTTTTAAAGAATGTTTTGATCCTTGGCTTTTTCTCCTCCACAAAATGAAACCAACAACTTCAAGAAAAGAAAAGAAAAGAAAAAACAACAACCCTGAATCTGTGCTTTCAAACTATGTGAAAGGTTAAAAAATGCCCATGATTACTGAAGCCAATTTCTGAAAATCATTCCAGACAGCTGAACAGAATTCAAGCGGAAAAAGAAATTGGTAGCTAACTTGATTACAATGCGCAGGAAGGTTTCACCTGGCACGTGGATGTGGATGTGATGTTTTTCTTTAAAAAGCCCAGACAATGTTTTTGTTAAGAGGGAGGAGAAGCCAGAAGTTTGAAAGACTCATGTCAAACCAAACCAAAGTCTTGGCTCCATTCCTCAAGTCAAACCCAAGCATTTTGGAGCTGAATATACACATATGATAAAGCTGTTTAAAGAAATGATATACATAGTGTCATTAGACCACCAGGAATTAATGCCAGAATATTTTCCTTGGCTTGGTCCTCCTTGGCTCATCCTCAATCATAGAGCAGAGCCAGTCTCAAAAACTCTCTAAAGTCTGACTTTACTTATATTAATGTGTACATTTTTAGAGAGTAACCACAACATTGTAGTTCAGAGTGCAAACTTAATAAGTGCCTTAAAATATCCCTAACTAACCAAGATTCTTTCCTTGTCTATTCTCTGGTTGGCTTCAACAATAGACATGCAGAGTATTCTTAAGTATATCAGTGCTTCTGCTCTACTAATTGCCGCTGAATTAATTTCTACTTACTTATTTCATAGAATTGGGAAGAGACACATTGGTATCACATCATGACATGGGCAAATTTAGTCTTGGAAGAAGACCAAGTATGAAATACATGATAAATGTTTTTTCAGTACCTGAAGGGGTTCCACAGAAAAGATGACAAAGACTTGTCTTTTATTATCCTCTATTGTAGGAGACAGAATAAAAGTTTTGTGGGATAAGAGATCACAGTTAAATGTCTTTCCTAATAGAAACATCAGTTTGAGAGTGGAACCAACAATTAAGGCAGGTAATGGACTCCATTCACAAGATCTATTTAAGTTTGGACAGCCATTCATTCGGGGTGTTTCCATTTGAATTTCTGTGTTGAGCATAAAGGGAAGAATAACACAGCCAAACTATATTTTAATATGAGCCAATCAAAGCTAAGTTTCAAAGCCCTATTGACTTAATGACAATCAATGGGATTTGGTGAACTGAAACTATTCTTTGCTTCATACATTGCTTAATATTCTTAACAATACTTTTATTTATCCTACCCATGCTTCTGTTTCCAGTAATATTGCACTTCCCCCTTGTACTCTTCCATTATTATTTGTGCCAGAGCTCACTGCAACAACGTTGCCAAAAAGCCATTAAGAGTTGTTAACCTAATCTTGCGAAGCTTCTTCTCTGGTAATATTGTACTGCAAACTAGGGCATACAAAACCTTTGCTAGACCAATTCTTGAATACGGCTCATCTGCCTGGAACCCGCATTATATATCGGACATTATAGATCATATATCGCTCATACAATCGAGTGAGTCCAGAGGTATTTCATGAGAAGAGTACTCCACTCCTTTGCTCACAACAGAATACTTTATGCCACCAGACTTGAAATTTTGGGATTAGACAATTTAGAACTACGCCGCCTTCGGTCTGACCTAAGTGTAGTACACAAAATTATCTGCTACAACATCCTACCTGTCAATGAATACTTCAGCTTCAACCGCAATAATACACAAGCACACAATAGATACAAACTTAAGGTAAACCATTCCAAACTCGATTGCAGAAAATACAACTTCAGCAACAGAGTGGTCAAAGCCTGGAATGCATTATCTGACTCTGTGGTTACTTTCCCAAACCCCCATAACTTTAACCTTAGATTGTCTACTGTTGACCTCACCCCATTCCTAAGAGGTCTGTAGGGGGCGTGCATAAGCGCACCAACACGCTTACCGTCCCTGTCCTACTGTTCCCCATTTATTTGTATCCTTATCCTGTATTCATAATCATGTTTATACTTATATCTGTTATCTTATATGTGTTTGACAAATAAATAAAATAAAAAATAAAAACTTTGATAGATACCTCCAAATTAACAAAAAAATAATAATCCTAAACCAAATACAATGAAAATTATATCAGAATATAATGAAGGCAACAAATGGAGGGCACCATCCAAATTATTTCCCAAACACTCCGATAAAAAAGGGCTGTTTCTGGGTCGCAGCACTCCTTACCTCTCAAAAATCGGTAACCATCTTATCCCCAGAAATATGTACCTTATCCCCAGACATACAATTTATCAGTGGAAAAACTTGTCTCCAAAAGTTGCGGGTGCTCCAATACTGGAAGTTTTTAAGAAGAGATTGGACGACTATTTATCTGAAATGTTATAGGACAGTGATGGCTAACCTCTTTGCCGTCATGTGCCAAAAGCAGGGGGAGCACGGGGAGGTTGCCCACGTGTGTGCCCACACCCATAATTCAATGCGCCCCACCCCTGCATATGTGTCCCCCCGCTTTTAGTACATGATGGCCCGGTGGGCCCGGTGGGCCCGTTTTTCACCCTCCCCAGACTCCAGAGGCTTTCTAGGAGCCTGGGGAGGGTGAATACAGCCTTCCCCATTCCCCCGGAGGCCCTCCGGAGGCCGGAAACAGCCCATTTCCCAACTTCCGGTGGGACCGAAAGACCCCAAAACCACAGATGCGTGCTGGAGCTGAGCTACGGCAACGCTCGTGTGCCCACTGATATGGCTCCGTGTGCCACCTGTGGCACCCGTGCCATAGGTTCGCCATCACGGTTATAGGATTTCCTGCCTGAGCCAGGGTTGGACTAGAAGACCTCCAAGGTCCCTTTCAACTCTGTATTCTGTTATTCTGTTATAAGTACTTTATAGGGCAATTCTGACTGGAGAAAACAGTCATGAGCATACCTCGGAACCAAACCATATAAGGTTTTTGAAAAATTCACCAGTAATCTTATTTTAAGATAATACAGGGACCATAGTAAAATATTATGGTATGTATAAACTTACTGAGAACTAATTTGGTATAAGTTATTAAAGGCATCGGGCCAGAAACTGAGAGACCATGACTTCTTCTCCTACCTTAGCCACAAAGCCATCTGGGTGGTTTTGGGCCAGTTACTGTCTTCTAGCCCTAGAAACAAGACAATGGCAAACCAACTTCTGAAAAATGCTGCCAAGAAAACTACATGAACTTGGCATCGACTTACCAGGAGAGAAGACTGACTCAAAGGCACAGAAAAAAAGTATTCATTACATTTTTATACCAATATATAGAATTATGGGTAAATTTTTCACCCAGAAGTAATGCAAAAGGTTATCATTGTAGTCCTGATATAACAGTACATAGAGATGTACAATGCTCAGCCAATATGTGGTTAAACAACTCCCAACTCCATGCTACCATTCCATGTTGTATATATTTGCCAAAGAGATTTAAGAGGAAGTACCGGTACTACTGGCAAGTTGTCTTAAACATAAAAAAACATCATTTTGCTCAGCGGTGGGATTCACATTATGTTACTACCGGTTTGCTGTTCGTGTGCACGCTCGTTTTGTGCATACCCAGTTTACACAGGCGCCTGCCTTCCACGCATGCGCCTGACCTTCCACGAATGCACCCGGCCTCAAAAATGTGCCTAAATAGGATGGCATAGAGACGGGGCAGGTGGGCGGGTGGGCAGAGTAGGTGGGCAGGTGGGCGGGGCCACCCACAATTTCTGCTACCGGTTCAGGCGAACCATTCCAAACTGGCTGAATACCACCTCTGATTTTGCTCCTTACTTCATAGGTAGAGGTAGAGCACTTATATCCAGATAATTAGTTCTGAAAGTTATATTTCAGGTGAGAGAAAAGTGAGAAGCCTACTTATATCCACTTTAGCCATAAGGTCCCACAGATGGCTGATCACCAATGGTTCTATGAAAAGCTACTTATAACCACAACCTTCTACATATTTGCAATTTTCACTTGGATACAAGTAAAGTCCTTTGCACAATTGGAAACTGCTGCCAACGTGATAACCAATTAGATTGGGCTAATAAGTTGATACTGAATCTGAACAGAATCTGAATCAGAATAACAGCCAGGAATTGCAGTAATAACACATGTTGCAGTAAAACATTTTTTGAATGAGTTTGCACTTTACTTCAAGATATAGGCTCATGTTATGGGATTTTTTTTCCCCCTAGACTCCAATTCGATCCCAGATGTTTAAGTATTGGAAGCGATAAGGATGCTTTTATTCCATTACAGTTCATGCACCAAGTTTATCAGTTGCTAATGAATGCAGATCTGACAGAGGTGTCCTATGCCTTCATTATATCACATCTGGATTTTTCTACATACAGCTGGCTTCAAAAGATATTTGGAAATTACTGTGGATCTAGAATGTAGCATGCATTTGTCAATAAGCACAAAGTAAGCTATAGGAAATGTGTCCTTGTTTATTTCAAAATGCAGTTCAAAGCATTCTTCATGACTATAAAATCTTTGAATAATTTAGAATCAGGATATTTGAGGAACTACCTTCTTCTATACAAACCTACCCACCTATTGAGATTAAATTGGAAACTCTCTTGTGAATGTTTCCATCCATTGCTTTTGGTCTTGCTTGAGACCAGAGGAGAATAGCTTGACTCCCTCTTCTTTGTGGCAGCCCCTTAGATATTGGAAAACTGCTACCCTGTCACACCTAGTCCTTCTTTTCATTGGGTATGTCATTAAAATAGACATACCCAATTCCTCCAACCGTTCTTCATATGTTTTAGCCTCCAGTCCCCTAATCATCTTTTTTGCTCTTCTCTGCACTCTTTCTAGAATCTCCACATCTTTTTTATATCGTGGTGACCAAAACTGGATGCAATATTCCAAGTGTGGCCTTACCAAGGTGTTATAAAGAAGCATTAACATTTCATATGATCTTGATTCTGTCCCTCTGTTAATGCAGCCTAGGACTGTGCTGGCCTTTTTGGCAGCTGCAGCACACTGCTGGCTCATATTTAAGTGATTTTCCATTAGGATTCCTTTATACTTCTCACAGTTAGTACTATTGAGCCTGGTACTACCTATGCTATACCTGTGCAACTGATTTTTGTTGCATAAATGTAGAAACTTACTTTTCTCACCACCAAATTTCATTTTGTTAAATAGGGCTCAGTGTTCAAGTCTGTCAAGATTCTTCGGTATTGTTATCCTATCTTCTGGATGGTTGACTATTCCTGTCAGCTTAGTGTCATCTGAAAACTTGATGTGTTCCCCTTCTATCTCCTCATCTAAATCATTGATAAAGTTATTGAAGAGTACTAGGCCCAAGACAGAGCCTTGGGGTACTCCAATGCATACTTCACATTGTCTCAACAGTCACTGTGAGATATTTTTTGGTTGAGGCTAGAGACAGTGACTTTTTGATGTCTGTCTAGGACAGGGATCTCCAACCTTGGAAACTTTAAGCCTGGCGGACTTCAACTCCCATAATTCCACAGCCAGCAAAGGTCTAGGACATCCTTTCTCAATTTGCTATCCCCAGATTCATTAGGTGTTTCTGAAATTCCCAAATAGCCCCCTCCCCCCCACACACAGACACAATATAGTAAATCAGATTTTTTGCAAGCATGGTAAAAGAGATTTCTTGTAAATTCCAACTGTCCTGCTCTCAAAATTAAGATTTTAATTCTGAAAGAAATCAGACTAAACTAAAGTAAGCACGGCACAGATTATCCTACGAAAAGTATGGGTGCTTTCCCATTCTCATTTTTATTATGTCCCCAAGCTACTTTCCCAAGGAAGTATTAAACAAAACCATGTTAGAATAAAGAATGCAAAAATCTGAACTCTTGGGGAAGGGGAAACAATGCATCGTTCACCTTGACAATCTTAGATATATTAATTATCCTCAAGATTTCATTAGCTTGCCTAGCAAGCACATTAGCAGGCAAACGAGGTAAGTTGTTGACCTATTTAACTTCAGTGGAACAAGTCTGCTTTGCTTGAGCTTCAATTTTCAAAGAAATCATTTGTTTATGACCTTACAATGTACTATATATTTCAATCAAATGTTAGCATGCAAAAAAAAAAAAAGGAAAAGGAGTCAGCTTGAAGTGTCTTCTCGGTATCTACTGGGAATAGACATAACATTGCACTGAAGACAAGATGATAAGTCCTTGAAGCAGACATTCAGAGTTACACTGCCTCCACATTTATCTCCCCAATTCTCAAAAAGTTTTTCTTCTGCAGCGAGCAAAGTTTCTATTTTTCTGTCTCATCCTCAAGATGGTTTAGAATCTTTTAACCGTCTGTTGGTGGTCCTTGAGCCTGTTTTATCATTGCCAGGCGCCTGAGAGTGTTTTTTATATCCCCACATCTCTCTGTAAGCCTGTAGCCTCCCCCTTGACATTTCCTTGAAGTGTGGGAAAGACAAGGAGGCCGCATGTCACTAGGAAGACAAGGTAAGTCAAGCCATCGTCCATTCTTCTTGTCTACCTCATAATTCAGGAGTGTCAAAACAGAGTGCCCAGACCTCACTTGATTCATTACCTATGGATTTATTAGATTTTATATCCCACCCCACTTCAGCTCAAAACATATAACTAAAGCAAGGCAAAACCATAAGTCTGACCCATGAATGATTTGTCATGCTTTTTCCTCAAGGAAACTGAGGAAGAGTTCTATTTGTTTTATATCAGATTGAAGGGAAATTTAAAAGAGACATATGTGCAGAATGAAATGGCTGCATTGGACTTATTTGCATTTTCCATGTTAACATGGAAATAGATGTGTAACTTATATCTAAGGGTAGGATATAACCAGGGGTAAAATGCTACCAGTTCGGACCGGTTCTCCCGAACCGGTAGTAAAAGATGGTCCTGGTTCGGGCAAATTGGTATTTCTGATGATCAGCTCTGATGCACAATTTATATTAGCTAGAATTGTCAGATTTCCTGCTTTCGAGCTAATCTAAATCATGTGGCACAGCGGATTCCCCCCTCCTCACTGTTCTACTTACCCTTGCAGTCTCAGAAGGCTTCAAAATGTTCCTTTTTTTAGCGCTGCACGGGCACACGCTCGGTAGCAGACTCACAGAACTGGTAGCAGACTTCAGAGGATTTCACAGCTGGATATAACTATACACTTTTGGGGGGGGGACGGGATGGGTAAATATGCAATGCTGTTTGGGATTTTAGTTCTCCATTACCAGATCTGAACTGAAAATCAAACATTGGTGCCTCTTAATTCCAGAAAAGTCTTATCTCAAAGCTTCTAATGTTGAAAGAAAATGTTCACAGTTACGAACTTTGAAGCATCCCTATGATTGTGTGATCAAAATTCAGAGGCTTGGCAATTCATACTTATGACCGTTGCTGTGTCCCAAGGTCATGTGATCATCTTTTGCAACCTTCTGACAAGCAAAGTCAGTGAGGAAGCCAGATTCACTTAACAACCAGGTTACTAACTTATCAACTGCAGTGGTTCATTTGACTACTGTGGCAAGAAAGGTCATAAAATGGGGCAAAAGTCACTTAACAAATGTCTCACTTAACAACAGGAATTTTGGGCTCAATTGTGGTTGTAAGTCAAGGACTACCTGTACTTGTTGCTATTATTTTTACTATTATACTGTTTTCTTACCCTGATCTTTTCTGTCTTATATGGGTATTTCCCCCCCTTTCTTGCACTTTGGTGTCCAACATCATAACCTCAAAAAACAATTCATATGCCTCCTGAAGTCCAGAATCAAGTATGGTTGCAAATTGACAGAGCATCCTGACCTTCTTTCCCAGGGATCATCCAAGTCAGGGAACACATGAAAACAAATGGTTTACACTTTTTATCCCAAATAATGCGTGGAACCTGATCCTTTGTAATAGATCACATGATATTTCATGTCTGTGGAGTGATACTGACAATGGATCTTGACAGACTTGAACACTGGGGCCTATCTAACAAAATGAATTTCAATGTAGAGAAAAGTAAAGTCTTACGCTTAGGTAAGAAAAACCAAAAGTACACATATAGACTGAGTGAAACCGGGCTTAATAGCGGTAACTGTGAAAGGGATCTTGGTGTCTTAGTGGACAACCATTTAAATATGAGCCTGCAGTGTGCAGCAACTTAGAACTAAGGAGAAATTTCCTGACAGTTAGAACAATTAATCAGTGGAACAACTTGCCTCCAGAAGTTGTGAATGCTCCAACACTGGAAGTTTTTAAGAAGATGTTGGATACCCATTTGTCTGAAGTAGTGTAGGGTTTCCTGCCTAAGTAGGGGGTTGGACTAGAAGACCTCCAAGGTCCCTTCCAACTCTGTTATTCTATTCTATTCTAAAGTCATAGGAACAAGTATATTTAAAATACCATAACTATATACCTGCAGAATGGGAAGATATTCAGAGGACGTCACTTTTGTATTTTGTGATGACAGGAACTATGAATACAAAGCAAAATGCATTAGGCTACAATTTCCATAAACATCACTCAGCATAGATAATGGCCAGAAGATCTGGGATTTGTAGTCTAAAATAACAACAAATTCCCTAATACTCTAATATCAAGTACTCTATTCCCAAGCTAAGATCTTTCTCCTTAGTTTGCTTGCCTCACATTAAAATCAGATTCTTGTCATGAATTTCTTGGGACAATTTGTTATTGTTGTTATTGCAACTGATACTACTTCTGTTTCAGCCAGTAATTGACTTTTTCTGGATTGCAAAATTACTTTGAAATATTAGGAAAAAATATGTAAGAAGTATTAATAATTAGTTCAAAGAAGAAAAGCTGTCACCTCAGTATAACGTGGGAGGGAAGGCTTAGAAAAATGCTCAAGGACACTGGTAATGGGGAATGGTATATTTTTCTCTGGCTTTGAACATTACTAAGACCTAATGAAACATAGGTTCACCTATATTCCGTACAAAGATCTAGGCAAAAGTCCACTTAAAATATTTCAATCCCAGAGTCACTTTGCACAGTGAGATAGGCAGCATATAAATTTAATCAAAAAAATAAATACATTTCTGTGGTCTTTGGGTAGTTGTGACTTTCTTCAAATTTTGCCCCACTTATTCATCATCTTTTCCTGCACTATTTTTAAAGAAATGTGCTGGCTGCTGAATGATCACATGTAACTTCATGATCTATAGGCAAAGTCATTTCTTTTCCTCAGGAGGCTTCCCATGATCTGTGAAATCTTTCAAGATCATTCTTCTCTAGGTACATGACCCAGTTTCGTTAGACAGTTCTGAACATACAGATTACCAGAGTTAGAAGGGACCTTGTAGGTCATCTAGTCCCAATCCCCCGCCCAAGCAGACCTTACACCATTTCTGATAGAAGGCAGTCCAATCTTTTCTTGAAAGCTTCCAGTGATGAAGCTGCCACAACATCCGAAGGCAAGCTGTTCCATTGGTTGATTGTTCTCACTGTCAGAAAATCTCTCCTTATTTCTAGGTTGAATCTCTCCTTGATCAGTTTCCATCCATTATTCCTTGTCTGGCTTTCAGGTGCTTTGGAAAATAGCTTGATCCCTTCCTCTCTGTGGCAGCCCCTCAAATATTGGAACACTGTTATCATGTCTCCCCTGATCCTTCTCTTCACCTGAATAGCCATGCCCAATTCTGCAACCGATCTTCATATGTTTCATCTTCCACTCCCCGAATCATCCTGGTTGCTCTCCTCTGCACTTTTTCTAGAATCTCAACATCTTTTTTATAGTGTTTTGACCAAAACTGGATGCAGTACTCTAGGTATGGTCTTACTAAGGCTTTATAAAGTGGTATTAGTACCTCCCTTGATCTTGATTGAATCCCTCTGTTAATGCAATTTAGGATTGAATTGGCTTTTTGGCTGCCACTACACACTGCGGTAGGACTAGGACTCCAAGATCCCTCTCACAGTTACTACTATTGAGCAAGGTACCACATATACTGTACCTGTGCATTTTTTTCTTGCCTAAATGTAGAACCTTACTTTTTTCACCATTGAATTTCATTTTGTTAGATAGCACCCAATGTTCAAGTCTATCAAGATCCTTCTGTATCTTAAGCCTATCTTCCGGAGTATTGGCAGTATTGGTATCCTGCCAGCTTGGTGTCATCTGCAAATTTGATGAGTTCCCCATCTATCCCCTCATTGAAGTCATTGATGAAGATGTTGAAAAGTACTGGGCTTAAAACAGAGCCTTGGGTACTCCACAGTTTAAGAGTCCCTTTCCTCCACTTTCTCCATGTGGCAGAAAGTCCCACAAATACGTCTTCATGGAACGATGATATGAACAAATAACTGCAGGAAGAGTTTGCTGCATGCAATAACAATGAGAAGTACTGGGGAAAATCACAAAATACAAAGAGCTGCAAACAGATGCAAGGGGACTATGGAAAATGAAAGCAAAGATAGTACCAATAGCAACAGGTATCTTGAGTGTAATTCCAAAACATCCAGAGCATGATTGAACACTATTGACATTGACAACATCACCATAAATCAATTGCAAAAGGCAGCTTTATTTGGAACAGCTTACATCGTGCGATCAACACTATCAAACAACATCTGCCTGTTTCAGGTCCTTGAGAAGGACCTGAGGACTTTGAGAAGGACCTTGAAATAAAAAGGTGGATAAAAATGCCAAATCCAGTTTAAACATATGGCTGACTGTGTGACCAATCATAATAACAGCCTACATTCTTAGGCGTTACTTTAATCATGCTTAGGTCTTTGGTTAAGACTTGAATTATTATGTTTCCACCAGTCCTAGACTATGATTACCCACATATAATAATAATATTTTTTTCTTTTTCTTTTTCTTTTGAAGGAGAATATATGAAGTCATCTCAGGTCTATTTATTTACTATGATAGTAAATTCTACTGAATTCAGTGGCACTGCCTTTCAAAGAACACTAAAAGGATCTATCTGCCTGCACTGTATATTATTACTTAAATTAAACATTAAGAGGTTTCAGCACTAGATGGACCTTTGATGTCTATCAAAAAGCATTCTTCCTGTTGTCACCTTCACTTCTTATAGCAATCATGATCTAGCCATGATTCACCTACTCTCACACCAAGCCTCCTTAAAGAAAAACTCCAAATAAGAAGCTATGTATCCCACTCTGGACCATTCATGAATCATCCCACAATGACAAAGTCCAGCAACGTGGTTCAGAGAAGATCAACAACTTGCACCAACCTGGAAGAAGCGCACAGAGTGGGAACGAATAGTAGATATAATTCATTTTCCTTTAAGAAATGCTTAAATTCACTTTTAATCCCTTGAGATCATCTTTGAAGACTTCTCAAGGATGTCTTTCTGTTTAATTTATTTTGACAATTTCAATTTCCTTTCACTGAGTATTTAAAACTAAAATCAAAGCTGTGTTTTGCTTTCACTGCTCTTGCGCATGTGACCATATAGCTGATCAACTCTAAGCTATATATATAGGTTATATTATATTATGTGTATTTACTTGGATTGAAAGAATAGCCACATTTTTTAAATGAATGGATTTTTAATGGAAGACAATTACAAACTTTAAAGTATTTCAATATTTGTTTAGCTTTATGAATGTCTTAATCTCTGCAGGTGGTAAGTCATCTGGAATCATATAAGAAGGCGCATCCAACTAATTGTAAATTGTGTTAAATAAATAAGAATAACATAAAATGAATAAATGTATAAAACCAATTGCTGTTGGCCAACACAACTGAATGCCACCCCTGTATTCGGGGGCCATATTTTTCCTACTGCAAAAAGTCTGGAACAAACAGTAAGAGAATGCTACCACCTTATAATGTATCCTGTATATATCTACTAAAATCTCCTACGTTCAATAAAGCTTACTTCCCATGTAAGTTTATTAAAAGATTACAGCTTTAATTATAAAGCTGTCAAAAACAGAACTGTGGGTCCTTGGTGCTGTCTGAACTTGGAGAGCACCAAGTTCAGAGAACACCAAGGATCCCACAGTTCAACCCTGAGCTACAAATATTTTCCTCTATTAGAAACATAACTCTAACATACCTGGATCTTCTTTCATTTTGTCAAATTCAGCCCTACTTGTTCGTGAAAACCACTTTCTTTCTCCACAATCCAATCCAATAGCAAAAGTGAAAATGTGAAGAAAAGAACCCAATCAATCAAGTGACGGGTTGACTGTGGACTTGGTGCCAGAGTTTCTGAATCCTAAGCAAGACTTTGATATCTCTTCATCTGACAGAAGTGATCAGATTGACACCTTTTGGTCTTTTAGCTTCTTTGTGCAAAGAGAATTATTGAGATTGTTAGGGTGTTTGTTTGTTCATTTACCAAGAGTGGGGAAAAAACAATTGTTGTCTTCATTTCCGCCTGAAATGAAGCCAATGCAGACATTTGCTCTTCTACACTGGCATTTCCTTGACAATAAATTTGATGGATTATAGCACTAGCACTTAGATTTATATACCGCTTCACAATGTTTTACAGCCCTAAGTGGTTCACAGAGTCAGAGTATTGCCCCCAACAATTCGGGTCCTCATTTTACCCACCTCAGAAGGATGGAAGGCTGAATCAACCTTGAGCCTGATGAGATTTGAACTGCCAAATTGCAGGCACCAGCAGAAGTAGCCTGCAGTACTACACTCTCACCACTGCGCCGCCGTGACTCATCATTATATTTGACAAAGGGATATTATCAAGTTGACTATATGATCTTATTACTCCCTATTGGGTATCCCATGGAATGTTTGATGACATGTTCCTTGTCAATTTTTAAAATTTTAAAATTAGGCCCAGCCTAATTTTTTTTAGGTCCAAATTCCATGAAGATATCTAGGTGTACTTCATGAAGAGCAGCAGTTCCCAATCTTTTGGGCACTGGGGCCAGTTCCATGGAGAGAGGTTTTTCTCTCTCTTGGACTGGAGAGGGCTTGGTTTCACATGCTGCCTGCATCTCATGGATGGGGCTTCGCTTGTTTGCATGGCCCAGTTTCTGGCATGCTGTGGCCCAGTGCCGGTCCATGGACCAGGGGTTGAGGACTCCTGATGTAGAGTGCCATATGTTTTCCAGTAGGATTGCTCTATATTCTATAATTCCAAGTACATTGCCACTATTTGATCTTTGGTGGGAACACAATAAAGTCTCACATGTTCTGGAAAAAGGTTTTTAATGAAATGTTAGCAATATCTAAACAAATAATCGAATTCTTGCAGAATTAGATGCATTACATGTATTTTATGAAATAGAACGTTATAAAAGATGAAAAAGCCCATCGTATTGTTTACCTAGTTTTTAGTACTAAAGTCAATCATTGCCCATCAATGGAAATATTGTGATGGTTTGTAGTTTGAAAAAATGATTTTAAAAGATTTGAGCTATCGACCTACTTTGAAAAGTCTCTGATAAAATTCACATGCATAAAAACAAAATGGAAAATCTTTATACCATCAGGATTGGCTAGATTTTATCTGCTTTAGAAATGGCAAAATTAATAGCCATCAGGATGTATAAAAATTTTAAATGATCTAATATAAGAATACAGAAGCTGTAGTACAATATAATGTAATATAAAGACTGCTTTATAATAATAATAAATTAAATGTGATAAGAATAGTATTGAAAAGAGTAGTTTATCCACCTTTTCGAAGCATATAGCTAGAAATAGTACAAAAGTCCATAAATCTGTAATTAAATTACTATTGATTATTCTTTTAGATCCTCTAGTCTTATGAGATTTAATTATTATACAACTGGCTGTTGGGCTGATTATTGTAAAGTCCAAGAAGCATCTTGGAGTCAGAACGTTCCTATCTATACTGCTAATAGATACATATTTGATCACATTAATTTTAGAGGCATATCTATTTTATGAAGCCTGTGTGCATTCAGTTTGATCCAAACGTGTAAGTTAAATTGACATAACATCTGCAATAGAATTAGCCAATGTCAAATGCCAAAGTATCATTTGGAAATGGAAGTTTCTACATTAAAGCTGGATTTAGTTTTAATAAATTGAAGAGATGAACATCAAAGATTTTAGTCTACCACATTTAAGGTCACTCCAATGGCCTCTAAAATTGATTGAAATAAAAGACCATCTCCAAGAGTTTAATGGAGAAGAGATGTTATAAGAAGCCATGGTCATAACATTTACAAACAAGAAAACTGCCCAAATACTCATGGTTTCCACGAAGCGGGAAGCATGAAACTGAAAAATAGACCCAAGCACTTAACTGGCAAAACTGCCACATAGACTTCCTTCGATGTGCATTTTTTAAAGACTTAGAAGCCTTTCTGTAAACTTTTAATTTTTTTAGACTTTGCAATATTTTTCCTAGATTCCTACTAGGAAACAAACCACATGGCTTCCTTACTCATTCTTTTTCTGAGAAAATGATAGAATAATATTTGTCTTGTCTGTCATAAACACAAAGATTTATCAACAGATTGAAATTGGCCAAAAAAATTTGAGAAGCTTGATTTTCAATAACTTTTTTTTCCCTCACTCTAAAAGTTGCTTCTGGTTGGGGATTTTTCAGAAATCACTGCAAAACAGATTAAACATAACTGACTAACTCATCCCCATTTTTCTCACCGGCTATGATTATAATTGTCCAGATAACTTCACCTTCACTCTGTCAGCATATAGTTAAATTTGATTGGCTATAAAACATCACAACACCATTACCTTCGTTGTATGACACACAAGTATCTGAAATTGCTGAACAAAGTGGAAAAGTATTGTAGCTAATGAGCAAATTGAGAAGAGTAAAATTTGCAACAGAAACATTCTTTAAAAAAAAAGGAATGTGGATTCTCAGTGATCAAAAGTAGAAATGAATAAACATGATCATATCTCTAGTTGGGAAGATCTTTTCGATTAAAAAAAAATCCTTTCTCCATTGAAGTGAAGAGCAACTCTTTATGTAAAAAAAAAAAAAAGCATTAAAAAAAAACACCCAGGGGAAAATAATTGGTGTGAAGCCTAACTCTGTCATTTCTGGTCTTTCATCTGTACCTCATCTATTTGCTCTGTCCCATACAACTTAATGGAGCCTACTGATAGTCATGCTGCTCCATTCTGCATAGCCTCATCTCATTACCTCTCTTGTCCTAGGTTATTAGTATCACTCTGACAATATCTCCATGTGCCAGTGCACTGTTATTATAAGTCTATGAAAAGCTAAGTGGCTGGTAAAACACACAAGTTTCAGGCCAGAATATTAGCTTTAAGAACTCATCATGCTCACTTCAAAGAAAAGGGTTCTAGAATTCTAATCTGAGCTATTGCAGATGTCTCGTGGCACAGCAGTGACGCTATATTGGTACCAAGGGGGAGGGTGGAAATTTTCCCTTTTCCCTGCTGTGTTGATATAAATGTACTGCTATGGTTTAATGTAGCTAAAAAAGGGCTACATTAGGCTCACGAAATGTTAGAAAGGTTTAGTATTTATTTTCCAATCCAACCCAATGTCGCCCATCTGCGATAAAGGGGTCTTTCCATCTCCCTGCTTTCCATTATAATAGCAATAGCACTTAGACTTATATACCACTTTGCAGTGCTTTTACAGCCCTCTCTAAGCAGTTTACAGAGTCAGCCTATTGCTCCCAACAATCTGGGTCCTCATTTTACCCACCTTGGAAGGATGGAAGGCTGAGTCAACCTTGAGCCTGGTGAGGTTCGAACTGCCAAATTGCAGGCAGCCGGCAGTCAGCAGAAGTAGCCTGCAATACTGCATTCTAACCAGTGCGCCACCGTGGCTCTTAAATTACATGTTATAGGAGTATGTGGTACTAGTCCCTCTGAAAAAGAATGAAGTAGATTTGAACAGTGCATTTTGAGACCGAGAGGCATGCAGAGATAAATGCTTTTGGTTTAAAGGGTGGAAATATCAAATATGTTGAGGGAGTGCATCATCATCACACTAATGCCTCTTCTTTGGACCAGGTAAGGGAAGGTAAAGATATCCATGTGGGTATTACTCCGCTAGTCATAGCCGACTTTAGGGGCAGTGCTCATCTCCATTTCTATAAGCCATTGAGCCAGTGCTGTTAGAATACGATTCTGCAGTCATTTGGCCAGCATGTGACATGATACCACAACACAGAACTTAGAGCGCTTACCTCCTCACCGAAGTGGCACCTATTTATCTACTTGCAGTTACTGTACATGCTTTCAAACCACTAGGTTGACAGGAGTTGAGGCAAGTGATGGGGGATCACTCCATCATGCGGTGGTAGGACTTAAACCGCTAGAGCATACACCTTCTCTGGTATCTATCAAACTACTGAGCCACTGTGCTTTTCAAGTGAAGATACATGAAAGTGTAATTGTTTAGATCTAAGGATGCATGTAACTATTTAGTGTAATAGTTGCTCAAATGTTTGGAGGCTTTAGTTAAACATTTGTGTAAATAATTTCTACTCTTTATACAAATACAGTTATATACAGGTGCCCAGTCATATAGTAAAGAAAATGGGAGATGGACTTCTGTTGCCAAACTTCAAACATCAGGTGATTTCACAGGCAGGTTACAAGGTACAGATGGAAGGTGATAGTCCTTGACTTATGACCAGGATTGAGCCCAAAATTTCTGTTACTAAGTGAGACATTTCTTAAGTGAGTTTTGCCCCATTTTATGACCTTTCTTGCTACTGGTGTTAAGTGAATCACTGCAGTCATTAAGATAGGGACACAGTTGTTAAGTGAATCTGGCTTCCCCATTGATTTTAATTGTCAGGTTGCAAAAGGTGATGCATCGATGCACCCATGCAACCATCATAAGTATGAATCAGTTGTGAAGCATCTGAAATTTGATCATGTAACCATGAGGATGCTGCAATGGTCATAAGTATGAAAAATTGTCATAAGTCACTTTTCCCAGTGTTGTTATAACTTTGAGCCATAATTAAATGAACTGTTGTAAGTCAAGGACTACCTACCTACCTTTAGAGCGCTCCATGGCTTAGGACCTGGTTATCTACGGGACCGCCTGCTGCCACCAGTAGCCTCCCACAGGCCGGTACGCTCTCATAGAGAGGGGCTCCTCCGGGTGCCGTCGGCCAAACAATGTCGACTGGCGGCCCCCGGGGGGGGCACCTACTATCTGGAATGAGCTCCCCCGGAGATATGGAGGATCCCGGATCTACGCACCTTCCGCTGGGCTCTCAAGACCTTTTTATTCCATCAGGGTGGTATATAAATCAAATAAAACTAAAACTAAACTAAACTAAATCTATACTAACAAATGCACATGTCTTGGATAAATGAGCATTTGAGTTTGTATTTTGATATTGACATGGGGGGAAATGGGAGCTGGGAGCCCATCCATAGCAAGCTGAACACATATGTTTGTTCAGCTTCTCCTTTATCTGAAAGATGCTTTCTACTTTGTACTATTGAAGGATTTTAATGTTAACAGAATTAATGTTCTGTTAAACATTGAAAACCCAACCTTTTATATTTTTATTGGGAGAAAACCTTGAGAAGCTACTAATATTGTAATGAAAGCTCTAGCTCATATTTTCATCTAATTCATGCAATGCAGTAGATTTTTCTAAGCTAACCTTTAGCATCAATATGGATGGAGTGAGGGCTGAGAAATCCAGACAAGATGAAGTACATCTGCTGAACTTGTCTTGATGGATTGGGTACACAATTTGGAAATCGTTTTGGATGCAACAGTACTACACATAGTTTGGAAAGCACTCAATGGGTCTCAGATATAGGATGGAGTAGGATAAAAGGAAGGAAGGAAGGTAGATAGGTAGGTAGTTAGGTAGGTAGGAAGGTGTTGTGGCCCGTCAGCGGCCTGTGCAGCTAGTAGCTGATTCCGACAGCAAGGAGGCTGGTGTGGTGCTGCGCCAGCAATCTGTGCAGCTGGCACTCGAGTCAGACAATAAGGAGGCTGGAGAAGATGTGGTGCCAGAGGCAGGGATTCAGCCAGGGCCTTCAGAACCTCCAGAACCTTCCATGGGTGAAGAGGAAGAAAAGAAGGAGCCTCTTCTCGATGCACGAGCGCGCAGAGCTGCCAAAAGGCAGGAGTGGCTCCTCAGGAGGAGGTCTCCTTGAGAGTAAGGCTTGGGGTCACTCCCTTAGCCTATTTAAGGACGGACGATGACTGAGGCAATTTGCAGGGAACAACTTAGTTCATTCTCCTTCGTGTCTGGATCTTAGTTCTTTTATCAGTGTCCTGCAAATTGCTTCTGGGCTTTCTGCCAATCCTAGTAAGATTACAATTATTTATTCTTTGGATTTTTGTAGGCTGTTAAGAAAGTTAATTAACAGCCTTTATTTGAAAAAGACTGATTTAATTTAGTAAACTAAGGTTTGTACAGACTTTGTGTGTGCTGCATTCTTTGGGTCTGTAGCTGGGGCAGGCAGGCAGGCAGGCAGGCAGGCAGGCAGGCAGGCAGGCAGGAAGGAAGGAAGGAAGGAAGGAAGGAAGGAAGGAAGGAAGGAAGGAAGGAAGGTTCAGACAAATTGAGTTAAGCCATTTTATGAGAAATCCTCTATTGATATTTTGATGGATGACAACATCACTGACAGCATGAATGTATCAAATGGATGCTTTGCAGTTGGCCAATGGTGGAGTCTTTTGATGAGTTCAAATACAGGGCTTCACATTCACGCAGTTCCCATGCTAGCTGCATATTTTAGCATCATGTTTCTTCCACGTGCAGCCAGATTTGACAGATATAAACTGCAGACCTACAACACAAGCATATATAGTGTGGGTATTTTTGAAGGTATGGAAAGAATTTGAAGACACTGCTGCATCTGCTACATAGGCAGACAGGAAACTCAGCATTACCATATGGATTCTGGATTAACAGAAGCCAATTCTGCCTTTGTGTTATTTGTGCCATTCTCATTACTTTCCAAGGACAAATGAGCGAATCTATTTGTAGAATTTGGACGGCGGTCTGCATTTTTAACATACTACTAATGAAATAAATATTTAGCCAGCAAGAGAAAGACACAATTCAAACTCAGTTTTATTTTTTTATTTTTTTAAAAAAGAATCTAGTGTACATTAAAGGATGAAACTACCGGTATAAGAATACATTTTAAGCAAAATCAGGAGATTTTGGAAATTAAAGCTGACAGAAGTATCACAAATTTTAAAAAGTAAGATATAATGATTTTAGACAAATTTGCATAGGTTGTATAAGTCCATGATTCCACCTTAAATTAAATTAATTATTTAATAATACACAGTGTTTTTGCATAATTGGTTTTGATTTCTTCTTCTTGCATAAGTTTACAACAGTGATAAAATCAAACCTGTCTTACTGCCAATGTTTCATGCTTTTTTTTTTTCTTTTGCAAAAAATCAATCTGGCAACCAACTTAACTCAAAAACATTCTGAATAGTTACATAGATCTGATAATACTATTCAAACCAACAGATTTGGGCTGGGTTTAGACTTTCGCTTCAGTAATCAATTTCCCTTCCCTAGAATATTATTTCCACTTCCTTTTTCAATCAGTCCTCAGCAAATATTCTTCCAAGTTATTTTCATATAAATTTAAATCACACCCTTTACTTATGTATTCATGAGTCATATTGCATGATGCCATTCCAACCCTGTTTAGAAGAAAATATTGCTCACAATAATAAAAGTTCAACAATTTATGGGAAATATTATTATTTTAATCCAATCAAGTGTTCAGTGAATGCCATCCAGTACATGGAATTTAACAGAAAGTTTGCAGTAGCGTCTCTAATCTATAACAAATGGAGGTTGAGAAAGGTAAAATGATAAAGCGATGTCTGCATGGACACTGGGTAATACAGATTCAAATAAGAATAAACATAATGGAAGATTAAGAAAAGGTTAGAATCAAGCATAAATATACTGAATTAGTCACATCTGCATACCCTTTTAATTTATTTCTTTGCTTCTCTTCTTTTATTATGCAAAAGGGATCACTGTTAATTAATCTTTCATAGAAGAAATTTCAGAACATTTTCTTAAAGGGCTTTCCAAAGTGGAAACTTAGTCATTACTTAGCTGGGAGAGGAGGAGCTATTTTCTCTTTCCCAGAAACTAGTATGACTGATTTATGATCAATTCCCATATCCCCCAAAAGTATATATATTTTAAATATTGTACCCAAATCTTAGCATCATCAGAATATATCCCACCTGAGGACTCTGAGGAAGACACAACAATCAAAACAAAAAAATGACAACAAAGCCAAGAAAAGAAATTAAAAAAAGAAAAGTTGGCAAGAACAACAAACCAGATGGAGTGAAATGGGATGGAGGGGGGGAGAGTGTCTCCCTTTCCATCACGAAAGACCTGGGTAAAAAGCCAGCTCTTCATACTGTAGCTCTTCTACACAAGAAAAAAGTGGGGGCCATCTGGATTTCAAGGGGAACTTCATTCCAAAGGGTTGGCTTTGTTAGAGAGAAAATTCATCATCATCATCATCACCATCATCATCATCATCATCATCATCATCCAGAATAACAGGGACCTTGGAGGTCCCTGCTCAGGCAGGAAAGCCTATATACCATTTCAGACAAATGGTTGTCCAATCTCTTCTTAAAAACTTCCGGCATTGGAGCATTCACAACTTCTGCAGGCAAGCTGTTCCACTGATCAATTGTTCTAACTGTCAGGAAATTTCTTCTTGATTTTACATTGCTTCTCTCCTTTATTAGTTTTTTATCTATTGTTACTTGTCTTGTCTTCAGGTGCTTTGGAGAATAGGTTGAATAGTCATTTTTGTTGCTCTTCTCTTTCTAGAGTCTCAACATCTTTCTTACATTATGGTGACCAAACTGGATGCAGTATTCCAAGTGTAGTCTTGCCTAGCATTATAAAGTGATATCAGGATCAAGATCATGTGATCTTGATTCTTTCCATCTATTAATGCAGACTAGGACTGCAATGGCTTTTTTGTCACACAGCTGGCTCATATTTAAGTGATTGTCCATTAGGACTCCAAGATCCCATGCACAGTTACTTCTACTGAGCCAGGTGCCACCTATACTATACCTGTGCACTTGGTTTTTCTTGCCTAAAAGTAGAACTTTACTTTTTCACCACCGAGTTTCATTTTGTTAGATAGGGCCCAATGTTCAAGTCTAACAAGATCCTTCTGTATATTAAGCCTATCTTCTGAGGTGTTGGCTACTCCTGTCAGCTTGGTATCATCTGAAAATTCCCTATCTATCTCCTTATCTAAATCATTGATGAAGATATTGAAGAGTACTGGGCCCAAGACAGAGCTTGGGGTACCCCACTCATCATCATCTTTCTCATCTTCTGCAATTGTCTGTCATATTTCTCTTTCAAAACAGAAGTCATTCCAAATTCAATAAAGGAATGACTTATTTGCTAACAATTTGTACAATTAAGCCACTATTTGCATCAAGAGCCGGGGAAATCAGTAGATTCAGATAGTTCAAATGAGTATAAAGATTTATTGCAAGCTTGAGATCCCTACAAAAATCTGAGCTACTAATGGTCAAGGAAATAAGTGGGAATTAAGAAGGCATTCAAGATGGGCTGGACTTAAATCTCTTGTGGGTGCACAGGAATTCATGACTGATGACGTGTTTGATCCCTCCCTCAGGCTCAGCCTGGTCATTTCCTACATTTCATTTTATTTCTTTCAAGCCCAGTCATAATACCTGAAGTTAGCTACTGGAAAGTTGATACTTTTTATTTATATTTCTCTGTATATTTTGCTTTCTGCACGCAGGAATTTTAATTAAACTGGGAGCATTCTATCATGTTATTTCCCTAATGTAATGTGAAGTGACACAATGCAAGAATAATCATTCATACATCATTCATACATCATTCATGTACCATCATCATCACCATCATCACCATTAAAACAGCCCTTTCATTATCAAGTGTTCAAGTTAGTTCATAGCAAGTTAAACTATTTGATCTTCTGCTTGTACATTGCAGTTTAGCAGTAAGTAGAGATCAAGAGTTCAAAAAACATGTAAAATGATCTGTTAACCTGATATAACTATTTATGGCAATACACATTCATTTAGACATCCAGAATCACAGTGCAATTACAGGATGTTCTCTGAAGCATACAAACCGGGATTCTTTTGAGGTATTTGTTGACTTTTTTATAGTCAGTTTCCATTCCAGAAAGATGGAAGTAGACGTCTGATTTGGAATTGGGTAAGAACATTGGAAATATGTTGATGAGAGAAGTATACAACATTGCTAAACTAAAAACTCTTCTAGGCTGTACTTTTTAACCTAAGGAATTACCTTAATAGCACCATTGCATTAACAGATTAAGAGAGTCAGAAGGGACCTTGTAGGTCATCCAGTCCAACCCCCCACCCAAGCAGACCCTACACCATATCTGACAAATGGCAGTCCAATCTCTTCTTGAAAGCCTCCAGTGATGAAGCTTCCACAACTTCTGAAGGCAAGCTGTTCCACTGTCAGAAAATTTCTCATTATTTCTAGGTTGAATCTCTCCTTGATCAGTTTCCATCCATTATTCCTTGTCTGACCTTGGTGCCTTGGAAAATAGCTTGACTCCTTCCTCTCTGTGGCAGCCCTTCAAATACTGGAACACTGCTGTCATGTCTCCCCTGATCCTTTTCCTCACTAGACTAGCCATGCCCAGTTTCTGTAACCATTCTTCACATGTTTTAAGTCTCTAGTCCCCAATCATCTTTTTTACTCTTCTTTGCACTCTTTCTAGAGGCTCAACATCTTTTTTATATTATGGTGACCAAAACTGGATGCAATATTCCAAGTGTGGTCTTACCAAAGGCATTATAAAGAAGAATTAACATTTCATGTGATCTTGATTGTATCCCTCTGTTAATGCAATTTAGGATTGCATTGTTTTTTGTTTTTGGCTGCCGCCGCACACTGCTGACTCATATTTAACTGGTTGTCAACTAAGACTCCAAGATCCCTCTTGCAGTTACTGCTATTAAGCCTGGTTTCACCCAGTCTATTTGTGTACTTTCGGTTTTTCTTGCCTAAGTGTAAGATTTTACTTTTCTCTACATTGAATTTCATTTTGTTAGATAGGACCCAGTGTTCAAGTCTGTCAAGATCCATCTGAATCTTGAGCCTATCTTCTAGCTATTCCTGCCAGCTTAGTATCATCCACAAATTTGGTAAATTCCTCTTCTATTCCCTCATCTAAGTCATTTATGAAAATATTGAAGAGTACTGGGCCTAAAATGAAACCTTGTGGTACCCCACTGCTTACCTCCCTCCATGTAGACATAGACCCATTAAGGACTACTCGTTGAGTACGGTTTGTCAGCAAGCTACAAATAGGATGATGCCCCATCTCTCTTTTTTAAAGCTGTTAATCAAATCACTACTAGTGGGAAAAGTAAGCATTCAGAAAAAAAGAAATTTTTCCCTGAATGCTTTATGTATTCTGAATGCTGAATGTATTTAAGGCTGATGAGGACCCAAAGAAATCAACTAGGAACCAAGTGCCAGAAGAGGTAAGAGATGGGAAATAATCAAGAAATAAATTTGCAGCACAAGATATAAAGTTGACAAAATATTTTCCAGGTGGATAAAACCCTATTAAGGTAAATGGGAGCTGCATTGGATGCAGGACTACCAGGGGTGAGATTTAGCCTATTCGGTCCAGTTTGGGTGAGCTGGTTGCTCTGACGATCAGCTGAGAGCGAACCGGTTTCTTCTGATGATCATGTGGGCCCGTCAGCCCGCCCTGCGCTTTACTTACTTTTATTTTCTTTTTTTGAAGCCCAGCTGAAAGGCGCGGCAGAGCAGATTGCCATGCCTCAGCTGTTTTACTCATCAGGGCTGCAATCAAAGGTAAGTGTCAGCTCCGGCGGACCAGCTGACCCGGAGTTGCCATTCGAAGGGAGCCACGCATCCAACATCCAGCACAGTCACCATCCCACCAAGCCCAGCTGAAATATTGCCATGACATTGGGAGATGTAAGCTCTGTGGCCACGTTGAACCCCACCTGTGTCAGAAGCAACCAGAATCTGACCGGCCCGAGAAAATCTGCCGAACTGCCGGGATGCCACATGGCTGCCAAACAGCTGAGGGGCATGGTGATGACATCACCGAGGATGGCAGAGAGGGCCGAAAGAGGCCTGAAAGGCAGTGGGTGGGGGCTGGAGGAGGGAGAACCCAGCCGATTGGATAGGAGGTTTTGGCAAGCAGGCAAGCTGGGGGTGTAACTATTATGCTGGCTTAATGCCGAGAGCCATTACTCTGGGACACGTGGGAAGAAAGACACACGTGATTGCGTGATGGGAGGGGTGATGTTTATTGTATAAAAGGTGGCAGGGGGCACAGGCATGTAGCCCTAACAAAAGATTCAACAGAGATTGTCAGTATGTGCCAGGAAGTTAATAAAAGAAGGCAGCAACAGACCAGGTTTGTGTCCTTTCTTTTCCATTCTGTTTGGAACCTGACAGTAAGTTTTAGACTGGTTTGGAAACGAACCATGCATGCACGGAGCGCACGTTTGGCACGTGTGTGAGCAAAGCATGTGCTCAGCGAACCGGTTGTTACACAGGTTGAATCCCACCACTGAGAACTACATAGGAGAATTGTCCCCATTTTGACTTGACTGCCTCAATGCTGTCACAGCACTGATCACTTACTGAAATAGTAAGACAGAATGGGCAGGTGATGTAATCATTCTTAAGCAATTGTTTTTCCTCTAGAGTGGAATCCAGATCAGGACTAATAGAGAACAGGAGGTGATGAAACAATAATAGAACACATATCTCAAGAGCATAAGAGTCTGGTTGACAGTGAGAAAGCTGCTGAAATAATCCCAGTTCTTTGCCTCCATAGTATTCTTGGGTAGCTATTCAGCAGAGCAATAGCAATAGTATTTAGACTTATATACCACTTCACAGTGCTTCCCTAAGCTGTTTATAGAGTCAGCATATTTCCCCCAACAATCTGGGTCCTCATTTTACTCACCTCGGAAGGACGGAAGGCTAAGTCAACCTTGAGCCTGGTGAGATTCAAACTGCCAAATTGCAGGCAGGTGGCAGCGGCAGAATTAGCTGCAGTACTGCATTCTAACCACTCTGCCACCACAGCTCTTTGTTTTCCTGCTGTAACATCTAGAGCAGTGATTTTTGCCATTGTGTGCCGGGGGGACGGGGAGGTTTGTGCGTGCATGTGCCCACACCCATAATTCTATACCCCCCTGTACATGCATGACCCCCCCTCCTGGCACACGATGGCCCTGCAGGCCCATTTTTCTTTCTCACCTGGCTCCAGATCCTCTCTATGACTCTAGGGAGGGCAAAAACAGTCTTCCCCACCCCCTCGGAGGCCATCCAGAGGCCAGAAAGGAGTCTAGGAGTCTAGGAGTCTTTGGAGGCTGGGGACAGCAAAAAATGTCACTTCCTGTCCAACTGGAAGTTGGGAAATGGGCCGTTTCTGGCCTCCGGAGTGCCTCCGAGGGGGTGGGGAAGGCTGTTTTCACCCTCCCTAGATTCATAGAGAGGATCTGGAGCCAGGTGAGAAAGAAAAACGGGCCTATCGGGCCATCGCGTGCCAGGAGCGCAGGGGGAGGGGGTCGCGCGTGCATCTGCGGGGCAGGGCACATAGAATTAACCTCTGCCCCCCCTCCTGGCACGCAATGGCAAAAAGGTTAGCCATCACTGCCCTAATCCTTCAACTCAAGAGGTGAATACCAAGAGAAATGAAATCAAAATGGAACCAAGATATAATGTATTAGTATGTGCCCTATCTTCTTTTAAATACATATTAGAGAAGGGAATGGCTGGCTGGCTGAAAATCATGAACAATGTTTTTTAAAAACTTACTAAATGTATTCATACAATGCACAAACATAAAGCACTCATCTCATTCCATTCATATAGTCACTCTAGACTGCTCTGAATTCTCTGCCAGAAATGTACTTGTTTCTTCTCTGCACCCTCAATCCATTTATCCAGTTCCATCACTCATGATAAAGAAAGGGTTATTTTCTTATGGTATCGTGATGATAGAATATACTGCAATATCTACTTTATAATAACAACTGCTTGCACAGAATGTCTATAGGGTGACTCTTTGGGAAGAAGTAATTTCCTTGAATGCCTTTAAAGGGAACCTTTGTTTTTGGATCATAACTGTACTGTACACCAAATAAAATCCATTGAAATATGCGTTTAAAAAAAATCTGCATTTGATTTCACATTCACATTCCTGATTGATAGACCTAACGAAATCCCTACATTTGACTTCTTATTTCTGATATCAGTCATAACGGCTTGTCCGCAGATTATTCCACCAGACAAGTCTTGCGGATGTGATGGGATTAGCCAAATTTCAAAGCTTATTTTTGACCTCCAGCAGAAAATTGAGCACATACGCTATTGAAGCCAACTGGGACTATAGAACATCAAGTTGATTCATCAAATTAGCTCAAACATAATTGTGCTGCATGACTGCCTATGGAAGTTGTCAGCTATAAACCTGTCAAAAAGCCATCAGCTTTAATGTTAAATAGAGAAACAAAGTAATGTTCCTCGGAATTTGACGTTTGTTGGTCTTTAGCCTGCTTTAAAGGCTGCTATCTGCTTTGTTTCCTCTTAGAAGAATTTGTAGTCTCAAATGCGTCCTTGATAGATTGCAACAGACAAAAGGCACAAATATGCCTCGCAAGAGAGAACAGCCTCAGCAAAGCAAATCTTCAGCTACATTCTTTATCTTAAGTGTGAATTAATTCTGAGATAAGATTGCCATGCACACATGTTCGGGGAATTTTCCACAAACGTTGCACGCATTATACTGTCCTATTATAAACAAAACTGGCTCTCTCTCTCTCTCTTTTTTTCCCATGAACATCCTCTCTCAGTCACCTCACTTTTGTTTTTCTCCCCCAACACAAGTGGGCATTGAATGTGCAGCAGAGATGGGAGTGGGCCCAACTAACTGGTTTCCCCCCTCCTCTTTAAGTCAGAAGATAAATAGGATATTTCTGAATCCTGTTATAAGCCCTTTCAAGTGGTACTAGTGCTATCATTGGCATGAATCCAAGCTCTGCTTTAATTCATTTTCTATCATCCAATGAAAGCTGCTCCCCCCCCAATCGTCCCTCTATTCTATGCCATTGCCTTGGCTGTACATTGTCACCTCTCCCTCCCTCTCCCTCCCTCCATCCTTCCCTCCATCCTGTAGTTAAGAAACTGGTAGATGGATGATAGAATAAGTTATGAACAGAGAGGGTGACAGAGGACTTCTCAGATCTGGATTACAGTATAATCTAAGAAAGCATAAAACGACAGTGTTTGCCTTAAAGTGGAAGCAATCTTTATGAATCACAGAGTATATATACTGAAGCAGGCAAGTGCAAATGGCAATAATATGTAGAAATATTTCCAAAGGCTCTCACTCTGATTCTTATCATGTAGTGTTTAATATTTCAATTAAGTAAGTGTATATCTTTGTTTGAGAGTTTTAATGGGCAGGTTTTGAATTAGGCTAGGTTAAATCTGCTTATTGGTAAAGGTTGAGCTATACTACTGGTCCTAAGAGTGACTTGATAATAGAATAGAATAGAATTTTTTATTGGCCAAATATGATTGCTAACACAAGGAATTTGTCTTGGTATATATGCTCTCAGTGTACATAAAAGAAAAGATACGTTCATTAACAGTAATTGTTCCGTTTCTGTAACTGAGTAAAGAGGGTTAGAGTTAATATTTTGTAGACAACGATAGGCTGAAAAATTCTGGATTTTTTCCCCTCTACCAGTTCAAAGAACATGAGTTTTAGTTTTAGATTAGCCAGACCCATTTCGGTTGGGGGTTTGATCAGAATATGGTGTGCAGACTGCTTTCTTTCTTTCTTTCTTTCTTTCTTTCTTTCTTTCTTTCTTTCTTTCTTTCTTTCTTTCTTTCTTTCTTTCTTTCTTCCTTCCTTCCTTCCTTCCTTTCTTCCTTTCTTTCTTTCTTTCTTTCTTTTTTTACAATCTTTATATATGACCTAATACTGGAAACTAGACAGTCTATGTGGACCTGTATTTCTAGTAAACTGTCTGGAAAAGAAAAATCCAAAGGAACAAGTATCTCTGTTCTTAGAGGAGTAGAATTTATGAGGAAAAAAAGATTAAGACAACACAAGAAATCTTAAGAATACTGTATATTTCCAAATGGGAATGGATCTATCTGTCCATCCGTCCATCCATCCATCCATCCATCCATCCATCCATCCATCCATCATATTCAAAGTTATCACCTCACTTTGTTGCATTGGTAGAGGGAAGGGAGGTTTTGTAGGTTGCAGTTTGCAACCTACAAAATGATCAGTATCTGTTTTACTACTATGTGAAACAACTATCATACTGAATCTCTCACCAGTGTTTGATACCACTGATGTTCTTGTTGAGCACCTGTTGGTCTTCAAGATGTGTTTTGCCTCCTTCTTTTTGTGTCTACCCAGAATGAAGCCCTGGAAAATAACTGTTGGATATCTAAGCCTTTGACTTAATAGTGTCCCACAAGGTCCCACCTCATCTCATGCTATTCTACCACCATATCAAATGATTGGGGAGATTATTCAGAGCTTCAGTGGTCAGCAGTATTAGACAAAATCTATTGAGTGAGCTCAAGAATGACCAAGCTGAAATTGAAATTAAGAAGGGCCTGGTAGCTCAGCAGACTAAAAGCATTGATTAACACCAGCTGTCTGCAATTACTGTAAGTTCGAATCTCACCAGGCTCAAGGTTGACTCAGCCTTCCATCCTTTCTAAGGTAGGTTAAATGAGGACCCAGCTTGTGAGGGCAATAAGCTGACTTTGTATAAATATACAAAAGGATGAAGGCTATTGCTGAGCACATTGTAAGCCGCCCTGAGTCTCCGGAGAAGGGCGGCATATAAATTGAATTAAAAAAAAAAAAAAGAGCCAGATCGTCATGGTCTTCTAGAAGACTAAAAGTAGATATCCTCTGGATCTCAAGTGGGAAGCTGTTCCAAAGAGCCCCAGCAGCTATAGAATAGGCACATCTCTGGGGTCCTATCAAATGACAACTTCAAAGGGAGGCAATGCAGTTGATGCAACAGAGGTCCCATAAATTATCTGGCCCCGGGCCGTTTAGGGCCTTAAAAGTAATAACCAACCTGTAAAGTTGCACCTAGAAAAGAAATTGGGGGCCAACAGAGCTCACTCAACACTGTAACGTTGGCAAACCATGAGGCACCCATAATTGTGTCTGCTGTTGCATTCTGAACCAATTGTAGCTTTTGAATGGTCTTCAGGGACAGCCCTAGATAGAACACATTAGAGTAATCCAAACAAGAAGTCACTAAGATGAATGATGGTAAGCAAGGCCTTTAAGTACAGGAATAGGTACAACTGACACACAAGATGTATTTTGTGCAAAAGTCTCCCTGCTGCCACTTATTTCTTGGGCAAGTAGTGGTGAATGGATTGGTGGATGTCCAAATTGCATCTGAGGGAGTGCTACCCCAACCAGAGACAAAAATGACAACTTGGTGGACCCTAGGGGCCCAAAGCCACAAAGTTACTCCCTCTTGATGGGGTTGTTACATCTGGTTCCTCCCCATCAAGATCTTCACAGTCTCCAGGCACTCAGCAAATGCCTGAATGGCATCATCTGCTTGGCATGGGATTAAGATGTTTAGTTAAGTATCATCTACATATTGATGATGCTGCATCCTATATATATATATATATATATATATATATATTTATGCCATATAATATCACCCAGGAGTTTCATACAGATGTGAAATAGGAAAGAGACTTATATCCTGAGGCACCCTACATAACAGAGGCCTAGGGCCCTTGTGGCTATGAGCTCTGACACCAATATTATGGATCTGATTGGTTAAGGCCTCCTTGCATGGTCCAAGTGAGGTCCAAGGAAGTTAATGTTTCCTTGCATGAGTGGGCACCCAATCTGCTTTGAGGCACGAGGTAGTGCACTCCCTTCTCAAGGGAGTCCGTCCATCCATCTATCCATCCATCCATCCATCCATCCATCCATCCATCCATCCATCCATCCATTTTATTGGCTCTCCCTTGACTCAATGATTACATCCTATTGATTATAACATTGTACATGAGATGCCCTTCCTGTAGATGTAGATGTTGCAATCAGAGCAAAACGGAGCCACTAAGCTGCTAACTAACAAAAAGTTCAGAGATCACACAATTGACCTCTGAACTGAATTGAATGGAAAGATCCATGTTGTTGTCAATTGCCCACTCAATATGTCCGTATTGACTTTCAAAGCCCTAAACTGACTCAGGTTTCAACTACTTCTGCTACACATTTCATATTCAAATGCATCACATAAACCAAAGCTATGGGTGACAGCACTTTTGTTTGTCTCACATGGATTGTGCATTTTGAAAGATTGTGTGGCTATGGGAATATACATTTCAGAATAGAGATGTACAGAACAGGTGCAACTTTTCCACCTACCATAATGTGCTTTCCATGTGGAAATGATATGCAAATTGCATTCATTACACGCAATTAAAATATGCACAGAAGCGTCAGCCCTCTGGCTCATGATGTATTTCTGACATGGCCTTGGTGCTAGGTAGACTTTCCACCCCTGAAAAAGCTGTTCCAAGCTTAAGCATGACACATGCCAGGTTTAACAGTGCAGACCGCTAGCTGCCACCACATCAGGCTGATATTTTAATAGATGTACTCAGGGGTGGGCTGTTGGGGGTTCGCAGGGGTTTGGGAGAACTTCTAATTAAGATTCTACGCAGTTCGGAGAACCCCCAAACCCCACTCCTGGCTGGCCCCTCCCCTCCCACCCCTCCCCTCCCAGGAGTCTCCATGCAGCCCATTTTGGATGCAGGTAAGGGCAGTGTGCACGCGCTACCTGGGGAATTCATTTTTGCCCTCCCGGAGACTCGAAGAAAGCCTCCAGAGTCCAGGGAGGGCAAAAATGCCCCTCCCTGTGGTGCAGGCTGACTAGACCACACCCACCATGGCCATACCCACCCAGCAACAGGGCAGAGAACTCCTTGCTAAAATTTTTGAAGCCCACCCCTGGCTGTACCTGCAATGTTTGCCAGTCCTCTCTATCTTTTTTTTTTTTTAACGGATGCCTGTAGTTTATTTATAATTTATGGACTAGATAGAATGCTACGGTCTGTAATGTGTCAATGCATATTACAAGGGGACCTTAGCCCACTGAATATTGACATGTTAGACTCTAAACTAGCAGCTCCGGCTAAGTCATGATGATTTAGCATGTCAGTGCATAGTGAGAGAGCTTCCATCCATGGACTCCTGACAGGATCATTTACAATGATGCAGAAAAAAAACCTATTATGCCTTGTTGTACATGAAGAAAAGAGATTATTCCCAGCCAATCACCCACTGGAGGAATATGCTCACTTTATCTTGCTATTATCAGGGCATTATATCCCAGTAAAGGGACCAAAAGTGTCAGGAGGAAGAAAATCGTTTGGGGGTTCTTCCAACTGAAAGTCTTTGATATGTTCCTCCACATTTGAATATAGTAATAACACTTTTGAATATAGCAATAGCACTTAGACTTATATATTGTTCCATTGTTCTTTACAGTCCTTACAGCAGTTTATAGAGTCAGCATATTAGCCCCAACAATCTGGGTCCTCATTTTACCAGCCTCGGAAAGATGGAAGGTTGAGTTAACCTTGAGCTGGTCAGGATTGAACTCCTGGAAGCAGAATGCAGAATTAGCTTGCAATAGCTCATTCTAACCACTGCACCACCACGGCTCATGTTGCATATTGGGTCTTGCATGAATTCTTTCTCCCATTAACATTGGGAGAAAGACTGGATTTCTAACCAGATCAGCTCTAAATTAAAGATAACGCACACACCCCATCTATTAAGGGTAAATTTGAGGAGGGAGAGCCTCTTTTCCTCTTTTCCTGTAGTCTCTCTGAATGTAAGCAAATCTTAAAAGCAAATAATTGGACAGAGGTAGAAGGGGAAAGGCTAAATCTTCCCGTTAGGTAAACACAGTATTCATTTATGTCAATGTATTCATGACTGGCAGAGACATGGTAAAAAGGTCAGCCAATGAATAGGGCTTAGTAACAAGGTCAGCCTATAGGAGCTAAACAGCTTGAAGCCTGGGCGTGGCTTAGTTCTGTAACCTCTGAGTCTGTGCAAAAGCTGCAAACTAGTCTATCTCCTCTCTGAATTGAAACTGAAACTCATCTCTGCTGTTCTCTCCTCTGCCTGTGTTTTTTGCCTGTAACTCTCTACCACGAAAAGAGTTGGAAGAATCTGCTGTTGGTATTGTATGTGTTATTATGTATATAAAGAGAGGTTAAAGAATCCTGCTGAATCAGTTATCTGTGTGTGCTTTCCGAATGTGATTTCTGCAACAAACTCTGACAATTTATTATTCCAATAGATGGAATGGATGGAGGGTGGGTGGGTGGATAGATGGATAACAGCTGGATGATAGATACAAATACAAGTAGTTCTTGATTTATGACTATTTGTTTAGTGACCATTCAAAGTTATAATGGCACTGAAAAAAGTGAGTTATGACCAGTTCTCTCACTTGTGACCCTCACAGCATCTCTTTGGTAATGTAATAGTGATTTAGTTATGATGGCTGTAGCATCCCTGGGTCACATGATCAGCATTTGCAACCTTCCCAGCCTTCTTCTCACAAATAAAGTCAATGGGGGAGGGGGAGATGTTGGATTCACTTAATGGCCACAACGAATAAGGCTATAAAATCGAGGACAATCATTTGATAAACCTCCCTTGCTTTGGCATGCTCATGAAGGGACAATGTGGCTTTCGAGTTTTACATTTGTTGAAACAGATTATCACTGTGGAAATCAAGAAAGAAGGAGAAATAATCAGCAAGAGATAGAGAGGTTCTTCTCATGTAAAGAACATACAGATTAACAGAGTTGGAAGGGACATTGTAGGCCATTTAAATCCCCCGCCCAAGCAGGAGACCCTACACCATTTCTGACAGATGGCAGTCCAGCCTCTTCTTGAAAGTCTCAAGTGATAAAGCTCCCACAACTTCCGAAGGCAAGCTGTTCCATTGGTTGATTGTTCTCACTGTCAGAAAGTTCCTCCTCGTTTCTAGGTTGAATCTCTCCTTGGTCAGTTTCCATCCATTATTCCTTGTCTGGCCTTCAGATGCTTTGAAAAATAGCTTGATCCCCTCCTCTCTGTGGCAGCCCCTCAAATATCAGAACTATCATGTCTCTCCTTTTCTTCACTAGACTAGCCATGCCCAGTTCCTATAACTGTTCTTCATATGAGTTGCCACCAGCAGGAATGTTTGCTTACTATGTTTCATATCTAACGGTTGTTTTTCATCTGGCTGAAGAGATTTAATTGAAGTTCACTAGATTGTGTCCCTTGGTGTCTTCTAGTAGAATTGTTACTGGCAGGAGAATTCTTCAGTATTTTTCAAACTCAGCAACTTTAAAATGTGCGGACTTCAATTCCCAGAATTGCCCAGTCAGCATTCTGGGAGTTGAAGTCCACACATCTTCAAGTTGCCAAGGTTGAAAACCACTATTTTATCTGTACCCCCTGTCCCCAATTCCTCTTCCATGGAATTAAGAACATCTCCAAAGCAGATCTAAGTCAAATCCAGGGGATCAGGAGAGCAAAGGAATTTTCTTTCGACTCCATAGAAATCCCCTTTGCATAACATTGGATGTAATCCTGATGTTTTTACTTCTTACAGAAGTAAACCCTGTTGAGTTTATTAATGACATTTGTCTGAAGGAACTAGCTGTAGGATTATGGTTGTGGCCCACAATTTTAATTGTGGAATTTTGCCACCTTGTACAAGTAAAAATAAAGTTCCAGGGATATTACTATACATGTAAAACAATGATGACTTTTGGCTTCTAAACCCTAGAAGACTTTCATCAATTCTTGAAATATATAAAGCATAAGCTGAGTGCTTGCACTTTGCAAAAGCTGATAAACTGAGTGTTGGAGGGCAATGGAAAACATTAAATTGAAAATGAGAGATGAAGGAAAGAATTGGAAGGGAGGAGGAAGGACAGAGAGGGATGGAAGAGTAGGGAGGAAGGAAGGGAAGGGAAACCAGAGTAGGAGAGAGGGGAAGAGAGGGGGGAAGAGAGGAGGAGAAGGAGGAGGGAAGGGGAAGTAGAGAAGAGAAGAAGAAGGTGGGGAAAGAAAGTTGGAAGGAGAAGAGGGAGAGGGTAGGTTTGAGGAGAAAGGTTGCTGTGGAAAATGAAGTGGAAGAAAGGTAGCTCTGAACAAACAAATATAAATATATTAAGATAAAGAATGAACTGTTTAAGAAGAAAAGAGGATAAATATGTACAAATAGTAAAATTAGAATTTAGGGATAAATGAAGAAGGTGTGTATGTACGCAAGTATAGAAATACTGAGGTATGTTCAAAAAAAAAGGAAAAGAGAGGAAGACGATATTGTCAAAAATTGTAATTGAGTAAAATGTATTTGAATTTGACTAATTGTATAAGATAAGAAACGACCAACACTCTGTTAAAAAAAAAGAAAAAAAGAAAAGATGTGGGTGAAGGTGGGAGAGGAGAAAAAGAACCAATAAAAATAGTTTTTTAAAAAAACTGAGTGTTGGAGGTGAACAGAGGTGGTATTCAGCAGGTTCTGACCAGTTCTGGAGAACTGGTAGCGGAAATTTTGAGTAGTCCGAAGAACTGGTAAATACGACCTCTTACTGGCCCTGCCCCCATCTATTCTCTTCCTCCCGAGTCCCAGCTGATCGGTAGGAAATGGGGATTTTGCAGTAACCTTCCCCTGGAGTGGGGATGGAATGGACATTTTACAGTATCCTTCCTCGTCACGCCCACCAAGCCACGCCCACAGAACCAGTAGTAAAAAAATTTGAATCCCACCACTGGAGGGGAACATTTACAACAAAACAACACATTTCAAATTGTATATATTTACAAATTCTGTATCAAGGGAGATTTTATTTTGTTTTCTTTATTTGTCTGTAGAGGAACACCAAGAGAAATCACTCACCTGTTGTCTGAAGATGTACAATCCAGAATAAATAATTCACAGGAGGCAGCTGCTACCTTTTAGGTTAATAGCAATTTATTCCCAAGGAAGATCTGTCTATAAAGGTCCTATTTTCAATACATCAAACACTAAGAAGACTGCAAATGTATATTGTTCTTGAATATCTGCCTATTTCTCTGTTGCCTGGTAGTTGACAAGAACATATGATAGACAGATAGATGATAGATGATGGGTAGGTAGGTAGGTAGGTAGGTAGGTAGGTAGATAGATAGATAGATAGATAGATAGATCAGTAGGTAGACAGACAGACAGAGACAGACAGACAGACAATAGTTTTCCTTCAGAACTAATGTTTGTGTCACCATTAAGTGCAAGTAAATGAAGAGAAATTTAGAAATGCATATATGCCTGTGTGTGTGAGAGAGAGAGGGGGGGGGAGGGAGAGGGGGGGAGGGAGGGAGAGAGGGAGGGAGGGAGGGAGAGAGAGAGAGAGAGAATTTAAGCCAAAGGTGTCTTTTTCTTTGGACCATGTTTTCTGTTTTCAAAAGATGTATATCGACCAGTAAATCAAACTAAATTTGTTTTAAAAGTAATTAAAATTACTATGCATGTGCTCACTCTGCAGTTATTTCTTCAATATTTTTTTTTCTTTTCATCATTACCATTTGTAAAATTGTAGACTTCTACATAGGAAGCATTTATATTTAAGGGAGTTCATGATGCATTTTCGGGTTATAATCACTGGTTTAAATGTTAATGCTAAACCATTACAAGAAGATGGCATTATTACGGTGATTGATGCTGTATGGAAGACAGTTGCATGCTAACAAAAACAAGACTCTAGTGAGTCAAGCTTGACTCTTTGTGACTTCATGGGTATCTCCAGTTAGGGTTTTTTTTTTTTTTTTTGCAAATAATAATGATAAGTGGTTGTCAATTCTCTTTTTTCCACAATTCCTCAAGTAAATCCACAGCTCTTGGATTTCCTACTGGTCTTGCAACCAAGAACTTTCAGCTTGCTTATAAGACGTGTGGGTTTCAACTCTGGAAAGTTCAATTCTGGAAGCTGAATTCCACACACCTTAAAGTTACTAAGGAAGAATTCAAGCAGACCTCCTTCCGCTAATTTTCTCTCACAACAACCATCTTGTAAGTAAGTTCAATTAAATTTACATGACTCAGAATGCTAGTTCCTAACCTAAAGCATCTCTTCCAAAAAGCAGCAATTGCAACAGATACGTTGTGGCTGATAAAAAGCACCCAAGTTGGCAAGGTATAGGCTGCAAAGATGACCAAAAATAAAGTAAAAACTGAGAAGAGGGCTATTCTCAGGTTCCTTCCTCATGTAAATTCTCAACCTGCCCAGATTTTTAAAATTTATTTATTGGATTGCTATCATTTATAACTTCATTTAAGAGTTCAAGGCGGCATACTTATTTCTTATTTCTCTCTCTTATTTCTCTCCACAACATCCATGTGAAGTAATTGGGCTGAGAGCAAAGCCAGTGGCTGAGATTAAAGTGGTCCAAAGCCACCGGGTGAGCTTCAAGATTTTAAAGATGGAGTACAATCTGGGGCTCCCTGCTCAAAGATCAACACTTCAACCATCATAACCCACCAGTTACACACACACACAAACAATATGTCTATAGCAGGGGTGGGTTCTAAATTTTTTTACTACCGGTTCTGTGGGGCTGGCTTATTTTGTGGGCATGGTTTGATCGTCATGTGACAATTCTTTAGAATTTAGCAGAAGTACTGGTCTACCAGGCTTTTAACTGCTTGCAGAGCTGTACCAGTCTACCCATTTGTTCTTGGAGCGTTCCAGTCTACCCATTTGTTTTTCGAGCACACTGGTCTACCACCACACTGCCTTTTAACACTGATCAGCTGTAGGGCAGCCCTTTGAAGCCCCGCGGCAAGAGTTTAAACAGTTTTTTTTCCTTCTAGCCGATCAGCTGGGACTTGGGAGGCAGCAAATAGATTGGGGGCGGGGCCAAATAAAAGGTAAGAATAACGCAGGGGCGGGCAGCTCCCGAGCAAAGAGAACCGGTTTGGTGACATCATATCGTTACCCGGCTCAGCCGAACCGGGAGGAACCCACCACTTTTTTATAGGGTGTTTGCAGAAAATAAAGACATTTGCCGTACAATTCCTGGGAAACTTTGCTCAATACAATAAAGCAACTTCCTTTTTAATAAATGAGCAAAAATTGGCATTTCTGCAATAAACAGTTTGACAATCCAAACATGCTCCTCCTCTCCCCGTCATACACACTCACACCGACCCGCAAGGATATCTTTCTTCCCCCCCCCGCATCTGCTTTTGCCTAAGCTCTAACACAACTACTGAGACTTGAACTATGATGGCTTTCAGTATTAACGTTCCTAAGATTTGTCATTGTCACATCTTCCTAGCACTCAGCGCATCTCATTTTCTAAATATAATGTATCACTGTTTAGTGGCAAAAAATGTAAATTACAAGAAACCTAATCATGTTCAAGAAACTGAAAATATATGATCCCCAAGTCCCTCAGCACTCAGGGTATAATGCAGAATGCTTACCAATTAAGCACAACAGCACAGCACTGCAAACCGGTGGGACAGCCACATCAATCGCCACCAGCTCATTTATCCCCATTCCGTACAAGTCCTGGAAGTCCAAGGGTAGCTTCTCAGTTGGATGCAAAAGATAAAGCATAAGAACTCATTCAAGGGGAGATGGAGCTAATAACTTTTCAACCCCATTTAGGATGCTTGAGGTTTGCTTTACAGATGGTTAAAAATGTTAACAGTTAAAGTGTGAGATGTAAATGCCTTATTCCCTAATGTGTAAATAATGTATATATGGGACATCGGGGGTTAACTTATTCTTTGGTTCCTAATGTATTCATAATTCACCACTCCCATTCTTGGCTCCACCCCTTGTATATATAAGGAGCCACCTTCACCATTTTTCCTCGCTTCTATCTGTGAATATTCAGTGAATATAGAATGCCTGTTATAATTAAAGAGAAATATATTTAAACCTCTAACTCTTATTATCATTATTGAGTCTGATCCTGAAAATATTGCAACAAGCTGGTAGCAGAGGATGGTTAATTGACTCAATAAATACTTAAAGATGTCTAAGAAAGATAGGCCCAACAACAGGGCCTACAGCAAAGAAATAGAAACTGAACAAGAAATAATCAACGAATCCACAAACGCGATTTCGAGAGAATCCGAAGAATATACCACTGAAGAAGAAGAACTAATAAATGAAAATAATGACCAGGAGGAAATAGAAATAGAAAATAACGAACTCAGGTCAGAGATATTAAAACTATTAAAAAGCCAGAAGAATGATGAAAGCCTCATCGCGAATCTCCAAGAAATGCTGAAAAACAGCGGAGCAGCGAGAGAGAAAAACATTGCTAAAGAGAAATCCAAAGACCAAAAAACTGTGAGTGATATGACTACAGAGAAAGTCGTTATGAAAAAGAAAAGATGTGATCCCGCGCGAAATTTTGAATGGCAGCCATCTTGGTTCCAACAAGCCTCCAAAGTGAGCGAAGCAGAGCC
Source organism: Pituophis catenifer annectens (assembly GCF_029215685.1). Lineage (NCBI taxonomy): Eukaryota > Metazoa > Chordata > Lepidosauria > Squamata > Colubridae > Pituophis > Pituophis catenifer. Next base: position 196,984,081 of record NW_027256883.1, on the reverse strand, counting down.
AATCAAAATGCTCAGTTCAAAATTTCTGGCGCGAAAAACGTTATCAGACAACGAAAGTGAAAAGGAAGATTCAAACTCTTCAGAAGAACCAGAATCAGAAAGCGAAGACGACTTAACGAAATCCCAAGTAAAGTCAGCAATGAAGACGCTTTTTGCTGCATTTGGGCCAAAATTAAAAATTTCCAAAGCGACAACGAAGAAGCTAGAGAACAAGCCGATACCTCAAGACCTGCACGCTCCCATCCTGACTTCGAGAGCGACGACGCCCGAGCCCAGAGAGCCATGTCGATTCCGCCCTACACCGCAGACCGGATCAAGTACCAACGCACACAAAAGAAAGAAAAGAGCAGTCGCCGCCATCAAAACTCCTAAAACCGAGCCAGAAACCGACTCGTCTGAAGAGGAGCGGAGCGAGCGAGCTGCAATGGAGAGAACCTTCCACGACGACGCCAAAGAAGAAATGAGCAACGCGCATGTGCGAAACTACGTAGACGGTCCGGAAAGACTTGAACTGGCCAGAGAACCGCGCAGACTCGTTGCGAGCATCCCCATGCCGTTTTGCAATTTCCTGCACTTGCGAGACCACGGACTACCTCAGGTTGTAAGTAATGGACAAAATAATGTGGGAAACTTACCCAGTGACTTCCCAAAACTTAGAGTTGATGGCATTAATTTGCAAGAATGGTATCAACAGCTCCAGGTTGTCTTTATGAAAGAAAATTTACTATTCTTTATCACTAGTCCTCCAAGAAGACCTTGGACTTTAAAAATAGATTGTTTACATCATAGAGCATTTTTCTTAATAATATCTAGCGTGTCTCCTGCAATGTATCATAGCATCAAACCAAACCTAACTGTTTCAGAAATAATTCAATGCATGTTTAATCTGTTTCACAGCGATAGTGTAGCTACCACTACAAGAATGTCTAAGGATTTCTTTTCTTCCAGAGTAAAACCAGGGGTTTCCATAAGTGAGCATTTGATATCTCTAAACAAAATAAGAGCTGAGCTGCATTTGAGGGGGGAAGTGATTTCAGATCAAACAATGAAAAGTGTTATTATCAATTCACTTGATTCATCATGGGATAGTTTTATGTCACACTTAGACACCATCAATCTAGGATATTTATCCATAGAAAGTCTATCTAACAAATTGATAGCAGAAGACAATTCAAGAAAAAATCGTTCCAGCAATCACACAGAACACAAATCTTTTAGGAAGGTAGCTTTCCAGGAAAAATACAATGAAGCTTTTAAATGCCATAATTGTGGGTCCAGGGAACACAATAGAAGAGACTGTCCCAAAATCTCAAAGGAGAGACATAGGTCAGAGTATAGGAGCAAATACAATTATAGACAGTCTTCCACAGATAGACATAAATATAGAAGCCCACCAAATTACAGAGATAGTAGAGGGGGTAGAGAAAATTCAAAAGAGAGAAAATCTGGTTCACTGAATGGACTAAATAAACAAGACAGCACTAAAACACAACAAAATGAGAACAATAATTGGCTTATTGATTCTGGGGCAACCAACCACACCACTAATAACAAAAATATATTGTCTTCATTTACAGAAGATAAATTTGTAATAAAGGTAGCTAATCAAGAAAAGGTTCAAGTATTAGGCAGAGGAAATGTGACCTTGCCTGGCCTAGGAAAAATAGAGGGGGTATTGTTAATTCCAGAAATACCTCATAACATACTAAGTGCCATAAAACTAAGCAGAGATTCTGACATCAATATAGTTTTCTCAAAGGGGAAAGCAACTTTAGAGAAGGACAAAACAAATGTAGGCACTGTGATGATTAAAGGAGGCCTACCCTATCTAATAACAAAAGAAAGATGGTTACATAACATTGATTCAAATATGGAAGATTGTATTGAGGCAGATGATGAAAATGTTAGTAACAGTGACAATGATGAATGTAAAATATCTCATGATCACGCAAATACACACAATGAGAAGAAACCAAGAATAGGTAAACCAATTCATGATGAGTGTGCTCACATCTTGCATAGGAAGTTAGGACATGCAAGTTTTCCTGTAGTACAAAAAATGACTGAACACGCAGAAGGTGTCAAAATAAAAAATTGTGAAAATTATTTGGAATGCTCAGTATGTAAATCCACTAAACTAAAAACTAGTCCCAGACCAAAAAAATCCAACAGATCAACTAACAAAATTTTTGACTTAGTACATATGGACCTAGTTGGTCCATTAACTCCATCAATCACTTATAGAAAACGTTACTTCCTAACAATAGTAGACGATTACAGTCGCTATGGTTTTGTTTACACATTAAAACACAAGGATGAAACCTTTCAGAAATTTAAGGAATTCTACAAACGCATAGAAACACAACATAATATCAGAATAAAACAAATTATGACAGATAGGGGATGTGAATTCATGTCTAAAGAATTCTCCCAATGGTTAAAGGATAGAGGAATGCTACATTTCACGTCTAGTCCATTTTCTGCGTTCCAAAACGGGATTGCAGAGAGAAAGAATTCCACACTACAAACCATGATTAGGTGCACATTAGAGGATGCTGGTTTAGGCAAACAATTTTGGTCAGAGGCCTTACATTATTCAAATTACACTCAAAATAGAACCTGGTCCAGTATTGTGAATAAAACACCATATGAGGTGATGTATAATAGGAAACCCAAATTAGCACACATGCACAAAAATATCCGGAGGACTACACTGACACATACTCCCCCACAGTGAGAACAGAGAGTGTTAAAACAGCTCTAGTAGTGGCATCTGCACTCAATCTTGATGTATTTCAATATGACATACAGACTGCGTATTTACACGCAAAACTAGATAAGGAAATATATGTAAGAGCACCACACAGTCAATACACTAATAAGAATGAAATTTGGCTATTGAACAAGAGTCTATACGGATTAAAGCAATCTGGCAAAAGATGGTACAATTGCTTGGTAAAAGTACTTAAGACCATGGATTTCAACGCTACCACTGCTGATAACTGTTTCTTTGTAAAAAAGAGTGATGATAATATTGAATTTGTATTAATTTATGTAGATGATATTTTATATATAGGAAAACACAAGGAGAGAAGAGAAACCTTTGTAAATAAGCTAAACGAACATTTCTCGTTGAAATCTCTAGGTAAAGTAAACAAATACCTTGGTGTACAAATTAACAAAACTAGAAGGGGATTCAAACTTACTCAGAAAGATAAAATCATTGAACTTCTGAACAAATGCAATTTAAACAATGCCAAACCCTGTGACACTCCTATGCAAACTGATTTCCTTAGAAACACTGATGAATCTTCCCCTGAATTCAAGGATAATACATTTTATAGATCAGTCATAGGTTCACTTCTTTATATATCTAATTGGACCAGGCCAGATATTGCATTACCACTCAACTTATTGTCAAGATATGTTAGCAAACCAACAATGTATCATTGGGAAGCAGTCAAAAGAATTCTAAGATATCTGAAAAGTACATTAGACTTTTGCTTAGTATTAGAACCTAGTAATGGTAAAGAACCAAAACTTACATGTTACGCAGATGCGGATTGGGCTGGAGATATATCATGCAGAAAGAGCACTTCTGGTTATATTTTTCTATTAAATGACTGTCCAGTTTACTGGTACACTGGTAAACAAGAACTGGTAGCCACTTCGACCACAGAAGCGGAATATGTTTGTTTGTCCAAAGCTGCAAATAACCTTGTATGGTTTAATGATTTGATTTCAGATGTTTGGAAAAAACCTGCTTTGCCTTTTGTTATGCATGAAGATAATAAAGCAGCCATTGAAATATCCAGATCCGATGCCATTGGACAAAGGTCCAGGCATATAGATATAAAATTTAAGCATGTGAGACAATTGTCTCAAGATGGATTTATCAAAGCAGTGCATTGTGATACCTCTGAACAATTAGCTGACATATTGACGAAGCCTTTACCTTCTAAACAGCACAAATATTTAACATCAAAATTATATGTCTTATATTGTCCTGAATCTGAATGTAATTGGTGTTGTATAGCGAACCGGCATTTAGAGGGGGATTTGTGAGATGTAAATGCCTTATTCCCTAATGTGTAAATAATGTATATATGGGACATCGGGGGTTAACTTATTCTTTGGTTCCTAATGTATTCATAATTCACCACTCCCATTCTTGGCTCCACCCCTTGTATATATAAGGAGCCACCTTCACCATTTTTCCTCGCTTCTATCTGTGAATATTCAGTGAATATAGAATGCCTGTTATAATTAAAGAGAAATATATTTAAACCTCTAACTCTTATTATCATTATTGAGTCTGATCCTGAAAATATTGCAACATAAAGCATGCTAAAACAAGAGTGAAGTGTATGCTAATGAATGGAACCTCGAGCCTTTTTAGATATGGGATGCCATCTCCAGACTACTGCAGTGTGTAGAGTTTCGCTGTTGTTGTTCCTACCGCTATGGGAAGAGCAGTTTTAGCTTAGACCACACAACAAAAAAACCAGGGGTAGGCTTCAGATCCTTTAGCAATGGGTTCGCTGCCCTGTTGCTGGGTGGGTGTGGCCATGGTGGGCGTGGCCATGGTGGGCATGGCCTAGTCAGCCACCTGCACCAAGGCGGGGGGGGGGCTTTTTCATCCTCCCCAGGCTGCTGAGGCTTTCCTAGAGCCTCCGGGAGGACAAAAACCCTTGGGGTCCGGAGGCCCTCCGGAGGCTGGAAACAGACCCATTTCCTTACTTCCGGAACCTCTGGTAGGCCCATTTTTTGCCCTCCCAGACCCTCTGCATGGCCTCTACACTTACCTAGAATGATGAACGGGCTGCGTGGAGACTCCTGGGAGGGGTGGGGTGGCCATGGCCAGCCAGGGGTGGCATTTGGGAGTTCACCGAACCCTGGCGATCCTTGGCTAGAGGATCGCCCGAACCCTGTCGAACCTCCAGGAGCCCACCCCTGAAACTAACTAACTAACTAACTAAAGAAACAGACAGTATTGGAGAAATTAATATGTACAAATGTAACACAAAGATTTCCAGATTTCAAATGCAATTTGTTTCACGATTTGACAGCTACTAATCTTGCACTGGAGAACTTCCTTTTAATGATAATCAAGTCTCTTCCTCTACAGGAATCAGTTTGAGATTTGGAGATCAGGTTTAGTTTGAACCAACTATTACCAAGGCTGATTCCCAGAACCAGTTTGAATTTGATAAGGGTTAAGGATATTTTCTCCTCAGAGGTCCCCAAAATTCCAAGCACAAATAAACCCCAAGCCTAACCTTGCATGTATGAAATCAGGTATTAAGAAGAAAGGCTGTATATTTCTTAATCTTATTAGATCTTCATTTCTATGTAAAGAGAAAAAGATTATTGAACCCCAACGAAACATGGTGATATTCATCAACTGCAGGATATAATCGTATATGCCATCACATATGTTCATCTTTCAATTTGCTCAGAATTGGCTTTTTAAGGGAATTGTTTTTTTTTTCACTGGAAAAGAGTATAATTTACTCCTCTTCATTTATTATTAATATGGAAAACGTATAATTTCACCCCTACCCCTTCTACCTACAGTATCTATTTACATGGATGTGGAAGGCCCTACATTTACAGGTGTTGACCAAACAGAAGATAGTCTGCAGCATAATCAGAAGCCCTGCTCACCCATAGGTCCAAATCAACATAAAACACTATAACCCCATAAAGGGGTGTCTAACTCAGGTTGTCACAGCAGTGTCACGTGATGTATTGGGACTTTTATTCCCCTTTCCTAAATGGAGTGGCCAGCACATGACGCATCTGGCCCGCGGGCTGCGAGTTTAACAGCCCTGATTTAGCTGAATTTAGTTATGGTACCACTTCTTACCAGACTGATTCTCCACTTAAAAATAGTGGCAGTGTCCTGTACCTTCAAGAGCAGAATCAGGGTTAGGAATTTGATGAGATATGGGTGAACTCTGGTTGGTGGTAACATCCTAGTATTCTGGTTCCCATGCATTAAATTGCTAGTGCTTAAAAACAGGCAGTGGTGTAGGGTCCTTTGGATCACTCATGGAATCCATATTTCTACCAGTTGGCTGCTCCTTGTGAAGTTCTGCCTCTTCCTGGGCTTTCACAGGTAGCCATACAAGGTCAGGAAAATAAATATTAAGGACTTGAGAAGGTGGCAGGGACAGAGGATTGACGTGTGGTCATTTATGAAACAAATAACATTATTTCTATGGGGCAAGAATACTTTGCTAAGGCTGAGAACTCACCTTTCCTTTTGTGTGCAAGGGTGTCCATTTTAGGACTCCCAAACAATGTTCAGGTTGAATGTTTTATTTGTGCAAAACTCCTTGCAGTACAGATGAAGAAGAGAACAGGCTTAAGCCCAGAGGTGAAATGTTCCCGGTTCAGACCGGATCACCTGATCCCGTAGTGATGGAGGCGGGTGGTTGGGAGAACCGGTAGCAAAAATCCCTGCCCCCCTATGCCCAGCTGAGCCGTGCGATCATCAGAGCATTTTTTTTTTTACTTTTAAAAGCATTTTTTCTACAATCTCTTCAGCCGATAAAATGCTTTTAAAAGTAAAAAAAGCCTCTGACGATTAGGCAACTCAGCTTGGATCATCAGAGCCATTTATTTATTTATTATTTATTTATTTATTTATTTATTTATTTATTTATTTATTTATTATTTATGATTGATTGATTGGTTTGATTTATATATTTATATATATTTATATCCTTACCAATCTGGTTTCAGGCGTGGCCACAGCACGGAAACGGCATTGGTCGCCCTAGTAAATGATCTCTGGCGGGCCAGGGATGGGGGTTGATCCTCCATCCTGGTGCTTCTTGACCTCTCAGCGGCGTTCGATACCATCGACCATGGTATCCTGCTGCAGCGGCTCAGGGGGGTAGGGTTAGGAGGCACTGTTCTACAGTGGTTCTCCTCTATCTCTCGGGCCATCTGCAGTCTGTTTGGGCGGGGAGGTCAGGGATCTTCCCAGAGGCCTCTCACTTGTGGGGTGCCTCAGGGCTAGGTTCTCTCCCCTCTGCTCTTTAACATCTAACAGCTGGGTGAGATCATCCGTGGTTTTGGGGTGAGGTATCATCAATATGCTGATGATACCCAGCTTTACATTTCCACCCCTGACCACCCTAGGGATGCCCTTTCCGTGATGTCCCACTGCCTGGAAGCGGTGCGGGTTTGGATGGGGAGGAACAGGCTTAGACTCAACCCTTCCAAGACTGAGTGGCTGTGGATGTCAGCATCCCGGGATCTGGAAGTTCCATCCTTAATGATCGGAGGTGAAACCCTTGTTCCCTCCGATAGGGTCCACAACTTGGGTGTCCTCCTGGATTCTTGGCTGTCCTTAGATGACCATCTGACAGCCGTAACCAGGGGGGCCTTCGCACAGGTCCGTCTTGTGCGCCAGTTGCGCCCGTTCCTAGACCGGAATGCCCTCGCCACGGTCACTCACACCCTTGTTACCTCTAGGTTGGACTACTGTAACACCCTCTACATGGGGCTGCCCTTGGGATGTGTCCGGAGGCTTCAGCTAGTCCAAAATGCAGCCACACGGGTAGTTATGGGGGCGTCTAGATACTCCTGTGTAACACCTCTCCTGCGTGAGCTGCACTGGCTACCGGTGGCACTCCAGATACGTTTCAAGGTGCTGGTGCTCACCTATAAAGCCCTTCATGGCTTAGGCCCGGGGTACTTGCAGGACCATATCCAGCCATTCTCCCATCGTCCTGTGCGCTCTCACAGAGTCGGCCTCCTCAGGGTGCCGTTGGCCAAACAATGTAGGCTGACGACCCCCAGGGGGAGGGCGTTCTCTGTGGGAGCCCTGACCCTCTGGAATGGATTGCCCACTGAGCTCAGGACAGCCCCCGACTTTCTTTCCTTCCGCCATGAGCTGAAGACGTGGCTCTTCCGCCAATTAAACTGATCCGTTTGGGGGTACACTGGTATAATTTTAAATCGTTTTTTAACTGGGTTATTGATTTTAATTTTGTATTGTATTGTGATTTGTATTGAAGTTGTCATTTTGTAAGCCGCCTTGAGTCCCTAGGGAGAAAGGCGGCATATAAATCGCAATAAATAAATAAATAAAAATAAATATGCCACCCTTCTCCGGAGACTCAGGGCGGCTTACAATGTGTTAAGCAATAGCCTTCATACTTTTGTATATACCAGCTTAATAGGGCTTTCGCTCCCCCCTCTTTTAAAAGCATTTTTTTTCCTACAACCTCTTCGGCCGAGTCCCAGTCACATTACCCCCCACCAAGCCACACCCACAGAACTGGTAGTAACAAATTTTACATTTCACCACTACTTAAGCCTTGCTTCACAATGTTTCTCACAGCAGATAATACAAGTGTATAACAAATATAAGTAGCAATTACTATATAATTCTGATGAAATAAGTATGAAGATTAAAAAGTGTCTTAAAACATTGTTCCTTTTCCTAAGAAAGCAAAACAACTGAAATCACCCTATATATGTGTCAATTTAGATTTAATCTCTCACTCATGCAAAATAAGTCAGAAGCTTGCATTAGTAATTGCTGTGGCTCTTAGTAAGAACAGAAATCTATAGGAAAGCCTTCCTGTCTACTAAACTACATAGGAGAGGTTTTAATGGACATTATCACAGAAATAAATTATCTCCCGATCTCGACAAAAGGAATTATATTAGTTACATATAAAAACATTATTTTTTAAAAGCTTTACTCAATGCAAGGCTGAGTGATGGAGTCTGAAAATGAGCTGCTTCTTGCTGTTACCAAGAGGCTTTTTCATCAGCAATCAGGCTCTTAAGCAAATCTTAGATAATAAACACCTATTTCAGTAGCCATTCCACGTAGTTCTCATTCTTTTTTAACAGTGCAAGTTAATGTCTATGGAGATTCTCAATCATCCAGGTCAACTGGACTTCTTTGGCATTTTTTTCCATTGAAAATGTTTCACTTCTCACCCAAGAAACTTCTTCGGTTCTGATTGAAGAAAATCCGATTGCCTTTTGGAAAAGCACCTTTGGGACCGCAAGTTATTTTTAAGATTCCCCCATACACCATGGAGGACAGAGCCAAAGCAAATGATACCCTTCAAGGTAGAAAGCAGGGTGTTATGATTTACCCTTGAAAGTTTCCTTCCTTGTTCTACCCAACTATCATTCTTTCAAGAGATATTTGATAAATGCTCCTTAGCATTCCCTCACACCTTCTTAGTAGTAGTTCTTTGGTGGCATGGGAACCATTTTACCATTCTCTTTGAACATTAAATGGCCAATTTACTAATACCATGATTGGATGGTAGAGAAATAAATATGTTCTGTTTCTACAGTGAACTTGCTTTAGGGACGAGAGCACTCTGTTGCCCCATCTTCTCTTTTAAAACATTTTCCAGTCCCCGAGTTCAGTGTAGATGGATGAGCTTGATGTAGTGGTTAAGAGCTACAAGTAATCTAGGGAGACCAGTTTCTTTCTCTCAGGTCGTGGTTGGTGCTGTGGGTATAAACTAAAGAGTAAAATACACCTTGAAGGCAGGCTATAATAGATTATTATTATATTATATTATTATATTATTATATTATTATATTATTATATTATATTATATTATTATATTATATTATATTATATTATATTATATTATATTATATTATATTATTATATTATATTATTATATTATTATTATATTATATTATATTATATTATATTATATTATATTATATTATATTATATTATATTATATTATATTATATTATATTATATTATATTATATTATATTATATTATATTATATTATTCCCTGTTTCCCCAAAAATAAGACATCCCCTGATATTAAGCCCAATCAGGCTTTTGAGCGCATGTGCTAAAATAAGCCTCCCTCCAAAAATAAGCCCTCCCTGAAAATATTTAAACACCGAGCTAGAAATCAGTTAAGATGGCAAGAGGAGCCCCATCTTGCTTCATGCGCTCAAAAATAATAAGACCTCCCCGAAAATAAGGCCAAGTGCTTATTCCGGGGTTCAAAAAAATATAAGACGGGGTCTTATTTTCAGGGAAACACAGCATATATGCTTGTTCCTGAGGAGGAAAGCTATGGCAAATATAGACAGCGTTCTAAAAGCAGAGACATCACCCTGCCAACAAAAGTGCGCATAGTCAAGGCTATGGTTTTCCAGTTGCAATGTATGGCTGTGAAAATTGGACCATAAGAAAGGCTGAGTGCCAAAGAATGGAGGCCTTTGAACTCTGGTGCTGGAGAAGACTCCTGTGAGTCCCTTGGACTGCAAGGCGATCAAACCGGTCAGTCCTAGAGGAGATCAACCCTGACTGCCCTTTAGAAGGCCAGATCCTGAAGATGAAACACAAATACTTTGGCCACCTAATGAAAAGGAAGGACTCACTGGAGAAGAGCCTAATGCTGGGAAAAATTGAGGGCAAAAGAAGAAGGGGATGACAGAGAATGAGGTGGCTGGATGGAGTCACTGAAGCAGTAGGCGTGAGTTTAAATGGACTCCACAGAGAGAAAGAGAGAAATGCTGCTGCCTTCTCATTCGGATAAAGTTCTCTCATACAGTGTCCTGTCTTTGACCTGACTGGGGTTTTTTTTCTTTTTCTCCCCCTCACAGGGCAGAGAAATTGCTTAAACAAACAATCTCTCCCTGAGCTGCTTTTCTCCACCACACAGGCAGCACTTGCCTCAAAAGAGCTAACGGCAAGTTACGGTGCTCAGCTCTGTGATCTTAATTAGTTGATTAGAGCCCTCCAGGCCAGCTTATAACTGCTGTCTAAAACTGACCAGGCCTTAATCAGTTTCACACTGAAGGCTTTTATTGTCCTAAATGCTGGCATTGGTCACAGTTAGTTTTTTCATCACCGCATCATAATTGCAAATTAATGGTGCTAAACAAGAACTATCTGTATCTAACAAATAAGCAAACAAATGAATAAATAATACAATTAAAAGAAAAGATAAAAAGTAAAATGAACCCAGCCACAATGACTTGTTCTACAAAATAAGTTAAAAAAAATTCTTGCCTTAAATGTGTGAACCAGCCCTTAATTTCAACTGAAGGCCAGATTACTAGTATTTTCCTCCTACTAGTAAGGATGTGTGAGAGGCTGGGATTTTACAAATTGTAAAAATCCAGCATCTTCTGGATGTATTTTACCTCATTTTGTGGATGCACTGAAGTTCAATTTCCTTTGGGCATCTCAGGAATATCCATAAGAGTAGATCAAAAGAGTCAAGATGGCAAACATGATTGTGTGATCAAAGATTCATCTCTTTTTCCACACGTATCAGACAATATACATCCAGTTACTGAAGAATAACAAACAGCCCCCATATGAAATTTGGGCTGGGGGTTGTGGAATTTACCAGGCAACCAGTATCTTAATTTAAAAAAAATAAAACAAATCATGAATTGAAATGCTGAATAAAGAAATGCCACCATTGGACTAACAATCATTGGATCAAAAGCAAAATCTAAACCAAGCAAAAGTAACATTTCTTTGCCTTTTGCTTTATGGTACATTGTTATTTAAATTAAATAATCAAAGTAGAGCCTGGATGGTACGAGAGAAAGAAAATGTTTTTCAAAGAGCATTCTCACAAAGGCACTGAGAAAAATGTTCCACTGATAATGCTTTTTTTGATTTACTACTTTTAAAAAATAAAAATCTACATATTTTCCCGAGGAAGCTTTTTGCCTTGCTCATATACATGACTCCATTCTACCCATCCCTCTTTTTCTAATGAAAGAAGCTTCTGCCAAAAATTATTTCTTCTAGGAAAGGTTATCATCTGAACCAGCTGGAATTCTGGTCTCCATTTGTAGAGAACTGATTTAAATAGCTCTCATTCCTATAACTAACCAAAGGGTCCCACAAACACCAAATCTGGGTGAGACCCATCCTGGAGACCAAGAGTGCCTTCCTTATTTATCAGTCATCAGTTTGAGAATACCATAATACATTACTTCACCAGGAGGAACCCATGTTCCATAGGCTGCATCCTGTCAATCAATGTTGAGAGGTTTTATTAGGTCACTCAATATATCTAAGAATAAATATAGGATACTGTCTATTGATATCACCAAGAAAGACTTTGAGAAGCCGTATCAAGATGTATTAATAAGTTTTGCTTCACCAAAAAGCTGGATCTAGATGAATCATCTGAAATTGTCAAAATCCATGCTGATGTGAATCTGAAGCAGGGGTGAAATGCTCTGAAGTCTGCTTCGCTACTGGTTCACTTCATGCAAGCATACGCAGTGCGCGTCAAACACACGCTTTGTGCGCATGTGCACCGCAGGCGCTACCACACAGCACTGAAAAAGGAGGATTAAGAAGCCTTTTCTGAGTCTGCAAAGGTAAGTAGAACAGCGGGGGGGAACAGCTGTGCCGTGCGATTTAGATTCGCTAGAAAGCAGGTTTTCCTGCTTTCTAGCAAATATAAATCGCGCGCACAGCTGATGGTTGGAAATACCGGTTTGCCTGAACTGGTAGCATTTTTTTTTACTACTGGTTCGCCTGAACCGGTAGCATTTATTACCACCGGTTCGGGTGAACCGGTCTGAACCAGTAGCATTTCACTCCTGATCTGAATCCTTTTTTATATGAACCAAAAATTCCATTTAGTGACTCAACAATATTTGATGCTGCCAGGAAAGAACACGAGAGCCAAACTGGTGTAGTGGTAAAGGAAACATGCTAAAAATTGGGAGACTGTGAGTTCTAGTCCCATCTTAGGTGCAAACACAGATGGGTGACTGTGGGGTAGTCATTCTCTCTCCAGCTTAGAAATGCAATGGCAAACCACTTCTGAAATCTCACCAAGAAAAGTACAGGGACCAGTCCAGGCAGTTGCAGGAGTCAAAACTGGTTTGAAGGCAACAAAAAAAAAAAAAAAGAAAAAAAAGAAAAAGAAAAGAATATCTAGAAGATATTTTTTTAGAACAATTACTTGATATATTTTTTTTAACATGGAGCAAACAGAATGATCTTTATATGGAGTTCATGCAGGGCCAATGTTTCAGAGAACTATCTGTCATGTTTCTTGAGAAGGTCAAGTATTGAATAGATTTGGCATCAGCTATCAAACTACAAAGCCTAGCAATTGGAAAGTCAGTTTCTAGCATTTTGTAATATATGTGTTACTCATTCTGTACCTAATAATTCATGTAGAGCTATTTCAATCTGGTTAGAAAACAACAACAACCCAGTTAAATGCTCTTGAGAGAAGTCAGAGGAAGATGGGATGCAACCCAAGCTAATGCAGAAAAAATGACCCTTACTCTCTTTGTGAAGGCATTCCGAATCAATATATTCAAGAAATACAATGATACTGAATCATCATCAAGTACCAATTTACTCCACTAAACAAAATCTACTACAGGCATAAAATTGCAAGCAAAAAAAGAAGTTTCTTAAGCCCGGTCAATGACTACTTCTGATTGAACCCTAATTACTTTTCACACATTATTTGGATGTATATCTTGGCTCTGACTAAGAGAAGATGCTCCCTCACTGCCAAATACTGCTTTAACTCAGCAGCATTTGCAGAGAGTGGGATGAATGACAAAAGCGGTGTTGTGTTGTAATGCAAGCCTCACCTTTCTGAATATATTTTGCAATCTGTCACACATGTATAGAAAGGGTGGAGCTTGTGATACTTTCATCAGTTTCACAAAAAAAAAAAAAAAAAAGCAGCAAGATCCTGAGGATAGCAATAGCACTTAGACTTTATATACCGCTTTATAGTGCTTTACAGCCCTCTCTAATTGGTTTACAGAGTCAGCATATTGCCCCCAACAATCTGGGTCCTCATTTTACCTACCTCGGAAGAATGGAAGGCTGCGTTAACCTTGAGCCTGGTGAGATTCAAACTGCCAAATTGCAGGCAGCCAGCAGCCTGCAGAATAGCCTGCAGTACTGCACTCTAACCACTGGGCCACCGCAGCTCATGGATGCTCAGGCTTCAGTGTGAGTTACTAGTGCTTGAGTTTGTGGTATCTACACCTTCAGGACTTGAAAAACACAATGCTTGCTGGGGATATGAGCAGAAAGAGGAATAAAAACATTTAAATAACCATTTCTGATCCTAAAATGGTCTGATTCTCATGGCTTCTAGTAATTATTTATTTATTTAGCATATGGAGATGTTACAATAGCCAGGAAATGACAATGCTAATGCAGAGTAGTAGTTTGATTGCCTAAGACTGCTAGCTCTGTTTGGTTCACTCTTGTGAGGTTTCCAAGGTGCGCCACAGGGGGTGAGCTAGCTCTGCACCAGAAAGAAAGATGAGTGGCTTCCCTGCAGCATCATACAAGGTCCTCTCCCTCCACCAATGCCATCTTGCCAACGGGCACTGCAACCAGGAAGGTCCAGTGCCAAAAGGATTTTATCCATCTGCACTAAGCACTGGATAGTCTCCCCACCAAAGTGGTACCTATTTATCTGCTTGCATAACACGATGCATACTTTCAAACTGCTCGGTGGGCAGAAGCTGAGGCGAATGACGGGAGCTCACCCTGCCACACAGTGCTAGGGCTCGAACCACTAGAGCAAAGACTGTCTCCAGAGCCATTAAACCACTGAGCCACTGCACCTCTGCTGCTAGTAATTGATAGAAACACAAAAAATTAAGCAGGAATTAAAATCAAGCTTGAAACTGATAAACAGTGAAAAATTTGTCAAACTGCAGGGACCAGAGCCAGAGTGCCAAAGGTGTGTCCCATAGTTTGACAGTGATTCTGGGGATAATTTTCTCCCATGTGCCAACTATGCCAGCTTCTGACATTAGGAGCATCTTCAGGGTTTATCCTGCAGTCTTAAGTATATCATGAAGGGGAAAGCAGTCCTTCTAATAGCCACTAGACAACCTGTGTCTCATTTCAGGCATATTTCCTTACCTAAACAGAGAAAAAGAACGATCACTGGCGGGCAAAAAAAACATTGGGAGAAGTTAGTTCCAGATTCCTGACAATTTCCCCATTGAGTTTCCTTGTAGGGAGTTTGCAGGGAGCATTGGAAATGATCATGTGACTGCAGCTGACCAGTAATGTGGCAGCACTGAGGTGGTCACAAGTTCACCAGATTTCCATCCCACAGGAGTCCTGAGTCCCAAATTTTGGAAGCATTCTATAAATTAACCCATTTGTGGTATTGTTGCCCTAATGTGCACTGTTTCAGTGCCCAGTTAATGGTTACAAACAATCAAACAGACATGAACATTTTAGTAATATAGTAATATACAGATAAAGTAGATAAAGCAACTGGAAGGAAAGGAAGGAAAGGATTTTAAAAAGCAAAACAAAGAAGTACATGCAAACCAGACAAGAAAACTTCATTAATTAAGTCACAAGCCCAAGATTAATTAGAGCAAAGTCTACATCAACTAGCTACAGTAAAATAAAATGCAAAGAGGCCCACCTGAGAATGGGTATTGTCTTTGAATGGCATGTATTACGATTCAAATTTGTTACAAATGTGTGAACGTTAGTGAGTTCCTTTCTATCTAGTCTTCCTATCGTTTTAGCAATGTTTTATTTATTTATTTCGTTGTGCACTCAAGACCCTGTTGTTCCGCCAGGCTGGGCTATCAACATAACAATCTTAAATTGGGTTTTAAATTCCTGGGGTTTTAAATTGAGCCGAATTCATTTAATAATTTTAAACTATTTTAACTGATGTTGTCTTGGGTTTTTAATAGGTGTACACCGCCCTGAGTCCTTCAGGAGAAGGGCGGTATAGAAATAAAATTATTCTATTCTTATTCTATTCTATTATTAAATGTATATGCCACCCAAGTGATTCTGGGTGGCTTACAATATAACCATAAATATAAAAACATTAAAATTATCAGGAATTAGATAAAAAATATGTTAGGTTGCTATTATTTGTGAGTAATATTATGCTGATTTTTTTTATTCCCGATTTTCACCCATGGATAAATGAGGTTAGTCCTCAAATTTAAAAAGTCACTGTTTATTAACATACATATCTTCCAGTCTTCCAGGTTCTTGGCTGCAACAGCCATTGTAACCATCCTTATCCATTTGTGTACACTGTTTATGTAGATGCACTAATAGTTATTTTTCCAGTTACTCAAGTGTACAAAGCATTGCATTAATTCTCACAGTAATCTCCATCAAGCTGATAGGTTAACATTACTGTTCTTTATTTACTTTACTGTCCAAGGCTGAGAGAAAGCTGTGTGCCCAGGGTGGACTATGCCAGAGGCACAAATTGAAAACTTCTTATGGACATTACAAGCTTTCTTGAAGCTACCAACTAGCACTGAACTAATCTTGGAGGCCTCACCAAAGTAACTAAAAGTGTACAAATTTCAAGTGTGTCAAAATTTTAGACAATATGGTTTTTTTAAAAATGTGCAAATAAATGACCTACAGTTCATGAGAGAATACTGTACCAATATATATGTTAGTGTTGGTGTTACTAAGCTGTCTTGACGTTATTTTTAACATAGCTTAGACTTAGACTCAGAATAACTTTATTGTCACTTTGAATGTACACTAATCGGCATACATTAAAATGAAATTTTGCTGCATATAGCTCTCAAAGGGCCATCACCTCCAATATACACTACATAAACATGACTAAATAACTAAATAACTAAATACATACATACATACATACATACATACATACATACATACATACAAAATTATGCATCATCTGGTATCCTTGTCAATCTTGAAAAATATATCCTAACATTTGAACTGCTGTGAGTCTGTATTGGCAGCATATATTTGTAATAGTTATAGGTAGTCCTCAATATACAGTTGAGACCAGAATTTCCATCACTAAGCAAGGCTAAGTGAGTCATGCCTGATTTTACAACCTTTTTTTTTTACCATGGTTATTAAGCGAATCACTGAATTTATGAAGTGAATTATGCTATTGTTTAGCAAATCTGGCTTTCCCCCCATTGACTTTGCCTGAACCAGTTGGGAAGGTTGCAAATGGTGATTGCATGACCTCGGCACCCTGGAAACAACATAAATATGTAAGTTGTGTCAAGCACCCAAAGTTTGATCATGTGACTGTGGGGTTGTTACAATGGTCTTAAGGACAAGGACCAGTTGTAAATCACTTTTTTTCAGTGCCATTGTAACTTTGAATGCTCCCTAAACTAATAATTATAAATTGAGGACTACCTGTATATAATCAATCAATCAATCAATCAATCAATCAATCAAATGTTGGGAACATAAATCATTTAACCTTTCTCAAGATTTGAATGATTTACAAAACATCATTGGTGTTATATGGGTTAATAGGAACTAGAAGTTACATCAGTCATAAGCAAGATTGTTATCTAAATTAAGCAACACTTGGGTCTGATGATAATTGCAGACTATTCTCTTCTCCTAAAGAAAAGTGCCCCTTGGGATTTACTTCCAGGAGAATAGAGAATTAAGGTAGCTCTTCCTTTTCTTGAAGGGTAAATAATGCCCAGTTCTTCTCCTATTGAAAGTCTTCACATCTGGATATCCCAACTTTGCTCTTACAGTAGTGGCCAAAATTGTGGGAAAGTGTATTTTTGAGGTTTGATGGCTAATAACACCACTTTTTTTTTCAAGTTGGAGTTTCAAGATTATCATATTCCACTGCTGGAATGGCCTGGGAATAGCCCAGACCTTAACCCAATTAAAAATATATGGAGCTGACTAAAGAAACTTGTTAGTCAGAAGTGACCCAGCAATAAAACCCAGTTAATAGAAGCAATCATTCAATCTTGGTTTCCCATTATAGCAGCTGCAGAACTAAAAGACTTGGTTCACTCCATGGGAAGACGTTGTAAGGCCATAATTCATGCTAAAGGTTACCCAGCTAAGTATTAACTGACATGATAATTTTTGTATAGCTTCTTTTTTCTATCATGATAATTTTTGTATATCTCATTTTTTCTACGTGTTTCACTTTTCTTCTTTATACTGTAACTGCTATTCTAATAGCAAATCCTTCATAAAAGTTATAAAAAGTTATAAAAACATTCTTGATTAAATTATCTTTCCTTTGATATATAATTTTATGGTACTACTAAAAAAAAATTGTTATTATTAGCTAGTTTTAGAAAATGCACTTTTCCCAAAAGATTTCTATAATTTTGGCCACTACTGTATGCATGACCCCAGTAGGGTTGAACTCCTCCTCCTCTCTAATTGTGCTTACAATTCTGATGGCCTCCCTGTTCAAGAAACCCCTCTAGAAGGTGGCTAGTCCCAAAACACTGAAACAGAACAAGGAAATGTTTCTTCTCTCTCTATCGCAGTGTTTCTCAACCTCAGCAACTTTAAGATGTGTGGACTTCAACTCCCAGAATTCCTCAGCCAGCCAAGAAAATGTTGTCTTCTCTCTCTCTACTGCAGCATTTGCCCATTTCAGCAAGTTTAAGATGTGTGGATATCAATTCCTAGAATTCCCCAGCCAGCATGTCCACACATCTTAAAGTTGCTGAGATGGAGAAACCCTGCTTTGCTGCCGGAGCAATGTCAGCCGGAGTCCTATCCTTGAGTAGGAAGGCAAGCTACTCTTTCTGCATATTTCTGCAGGATGGGGATGGCCTCAGCATTAAGTGCTCATCAATAATGATCTCTTCCTGTAGTTACTGTACCCTCGGAGCTATCTTTCCGAAGCCACCTCTCCCACTGTGTCGCTTACATTTTATCAAATTAACTTTTTAAACAGCTGGTTTGCAGCAATCAGCCTGAACCAGCTGGTCATAATTCTCTTTAGTTCCAGCCCTCCATTGCCTGCCAAAAGTTGTGGGTCCCTCTGAATTTTAATACCCAGCTAAACATTGGTGGCAAAGTCTGCAGCAAAGGTGACAATTGGATACAAAATCCAAACCTGCTAATGTTTTTGGAGGCTCTGTGGCACAAGCAGAGGAGAATTCTTTTGACCATCCTCTGGATTTTTCTGCTGAGGTTGTCAAGTAATGTCCTTGTTGGTGCCAAACGTGGTCATGGCTTTCCTGACACTGATCTTCTGTGACAAGGAGCTGCCCTGCGACCTGCCATTCATTTCTCTGTGGATGTGAAAATCTCCTTACAGATTTCCACTGAGCTGACAATAAGCAACATAGGAACAATCTTCAGTGTCGGGCAACATTTGAAAAGTAATGCCTTCTTGTTTGGCATGGGGGAGATGAGGAAAGGGAAGAGCTGAATACTTTATTCTGTTTTGCCTCGAATTTTTTCTTTCCTGATTTACCCTCCCCTCCCCTCCCCTCCCCACCCTTAAACCTGAACCAAAAGGAGGAAAGGAAAAGGAAGAAATCATATCGCTCCCATGTCCCCTTACACATTGTCAAATCTGTTCTCATGTTACTTCCATAAGATCAGAAAGCTTTGCCCATTTCTGCATTACCGGGTAATCAATTTGTCATCACTATCAGGAAGCACAGTAAAGCCATCAAACAAAATGAATTACAGCTGTAGGCAGCGGTCAGGAGTTGGAATGTCTATATGTATGCATTTGCACAGGGCG